>NC_135322.1:44576132-45190677 GCF_048772815.1 Callospermophilus lateralis
AATGAATACAAATGGTAACCAATATTGCTGCATCCATTATGGTTATTTTAATATATGACAATTATCAGTGATATTCTCTTTATTAATGATGTTGGTCTTATCATTTTCTTGCAATCATAACAAATGTATTATCTTCCTGTGTTCAATCTATATTTCTCAAAAAGGTATGTATTTCTTAGTTCCAGGCTATTATTTTGGCTGTTGGTAGGAATCTAAAGGTGAACATAGATTTCTTCATTCACTATCTATGAGTTAGTCTAGAGAAAGGGCCTCTAGAACACTGCAGAGAGTTAATCTCTCTATCTCTAAATGTAATAGAAACAAAATAATTCACTCACTCTTCATGACAAGTGAGGAAAAGCAAGATGGTATTCAGAAATTCATGTTTTTTGAGCTGAACCTTGAAAACTATGTGTGTGTGCATGTATATTTATGTGTTGGGGTCAAAAAGGGAAATGAGAAAAACAATTATAGGCACAGGTAGCAACATGAAGAATGTCAGATAGATAGTAATCCCCTGTGCATCCAGGAATTGGGAAGTAACGTTTTAAATTAAGAAGCACAGGTTATAATTTGGAATGAGAAAATAAACGGCCTTATTATTAAGGTTTTTTTTTTGTTGTTTGTTTGTTTAGTAAACAAGAACATAAAAATCCTTTGTAAATTCCTCCTTTTCTTCTTCTTCCCTCTCTTTTTTTTCTCCTGCCCTCCCTCACTCAATCACTAATTGATAGTTAATCCCTAATTAACATATCCAGCACTTCAATACTTATCATTTTTTGTGGTGAGAACATGTTTTTAAATTTTTTATTGTTTATTTATTCTAATTTGTTATACATGATGGCAGAATGCAATTCATTTCATATTACACATATAGAGCACAATTTTTCAAGTCACTGATTGTACATAAAATATTTTCACACCATTTGTGTCTTCATACATGTACATAGGGTAATGATGTCTAACTCATTCCACCATCATTCCTATCCCTTTGCCTCCTCCCATCCCTTCCCTCCCCCTTTCCCTATCTAAAGTTCTTCCATTCCCCCCATGTCCCCCCTCCATTGCCATTATGAGTCAGCATCCTCATAACAAAGAAAGCATCAACCTTTGCTTTTTTGGGGGGATTGGCTTACTTTACTTAGCATTATATTCTCCAACTCCATCCATTTACCTGAAAATGTCATGATTTTATTCTCTTTTTATGCTGATCATGTTCCATTGTATATACATACAAAGTTTCCCTACCCATTCATCTACTGAAGAGCATCTGGGTTGGTTCCACAATTCAGCTAATGTGAATTGTGCTGCTATAAACATTAATATGGCTCTGTCCCTGTAGTATGCTGTTTTTAAGTTCTTTGGGTATAAGCCAAAGGAGAGCTGGATCCAATGGTGGTTCCATTCCAAGTTTTCCAAGGAATCTCCCTACTGCTTTCCAGATTGGCTGCACCAATTTGCAGTCCCACCAGCAATGTATGAGTATGTCTTTTTACCTTTTTTTAAAAAAAAAAAAATTTAAATCCTCTTTTAAAGGGGAAAAAACAGATATTGGTCAATCAGTACCAGAGGTCAGTTAAATAAGAAGAATAAATTTTGGTCTTCTATTGCACTACAAAGTGACTATAGTTAAGAATAATATATTGCATATTTTTAAATATTTTAATCATGTTTATAAAGCAATCTTTTGCTCTCCTAATCATGTTTTCTTTGTTTTTGTATGTTAATTTTCATTGTGAAATAAATTTTATATATGTAAATATACATAAAACATAAATATAAGATTAAAGAGTACTACAAGGAGCATTCATGGATTAATCAGTCAGAAAATTAAACAAATCTATTATTTGAAGTCTCAACTATGATTCTATACTATGGCATCCTTGTTTCTCACCAGTAAAGGTAACCCACACCCTAAATTCTGCATTTAAAAAATGCCTGAGTTTTCTTTAAAGTTCAACTTCATATATACTTTAGTGAACTGCTTTCTGTCCAGCTCTATATTTGAGATTCACTCTTACTCATGCTTAAAGTTATACTTTATCATTTTATCCAAATTGTGGTAAGATAATACCAAATATATCCATTCTACATTAGATGGAAATTTGGATTATTTATAGGCTTTTGGTTTTTGAAACCCATCATGAACAATTTTGACTAGTAGCTTTTACTGGAACTCTAGGGCTTACATCAAAGTTTCTAGAGCACTTAGTTCAGAAGGAAATTGCTGGGTGATAAACTCAGTGTTTACATTTTACTTTCTTCCAAGATAATGGAAGTTTTCTTACAATTTTTTTTTTTTGAGTTTACAAACACTGATCAAGTATAAGATCTCAAAGATTCTCATCATTGTATGTTGTTCAACTTTTAATTTTTGCAATTTGTTGAGTACAAAATACCACTCAACATTAACTTTTAAATTGT
Organism: Callospermophilus lateralis; assembly: GCF_048772815.1. Lineage (NCBI taxonomy): Eukaryota > Metazoa > Chordata > Mammalia > Rodentia > Sciuridae > Callospermophilus > Callospermophilus lateralis. The sequence continues at coordinate 44,578,557 of NC_135322.1, forward strand.
ATTGTATCTTAGTCTGATCAGGCTGCTAAAACAGAACACCATAGACAGGTTAGGTTCCGCAACAGAAATTTATTTCATACAGATCTGGAGGCTGGGAAGTTCAGATCAGCCCAGTATGGTGAGGGTTCTCTTCCTGGCTTGTAGACCATAGTCTCCTTGCCATTTCTCCACATGACAGAGAGGAAACTCTTGGGTCTCCTCTTCTTTTTTTAAGGTCAATCATCCCATCATACATACTCTATCATCATGATCTCATCCAAATGAGATCACTTGCCAAAGGTCCCACATATTCATATTGAGGGTTGGGACTTCAACATATGACTTTGTAGGGGTACAAACATCTATTACATAACCCATCATAATTAGTGGGTAGTTTTTCATTTGTGTAAGAGTAATGCAATGCTTCATTTTCCTCATCTTTTGCTTATTTCTTCCTTGTACTTATTAATTTCAATTGTTTTCATATATTTTAGTGAAAATTCTTTGTCAGGTCTATGTAGCACAGATCTATCCTTTTTTCCATTCATGTTCTTTATTTTATCCTTACTTTTGAAAAATCAAACTTCTGAAATTTAATGAAATAAAAATTATTCATTTTTCCCTGTAAGGTTTACATTGTTTGTTGCTTAACAATTGCTTCCTTACCAAAAGTACATAAAAAGATTTTTCTCAAATACCTTTTAAAATGAATACCTTTTATGCTTTAGGCCTGTATCTCTCTGAAGTTGATTTTTTGTGTTATGGTCTGAAGTAGGAATTTTTTCCTATGGATGATGAAAAGTCCATGAGCTATTTATTGATTAGTCTTTCCTTACTGACTTGTAGTCCTTAGGTTGCTATGTTAAGCAACCTAAGGACTACAAGTCAGTAAGGTACACATGGTCTCTTTCTGGGTACACATGGTCTCTTTCTGGGCTCTTTATCCACGTTTACTGTTTACTTGGTTACCACTGTGCCAGCACTACTGTGTACATTCCCTTTACAATAAATCTTGAAACTTGTTAGTATAAGTCCTCACATCTTGTTTAATCTTCAAGATGAGAGTCTTTTTTCATATGTGAAAACTCTGCTGTATTCCCTGTGAAAGGCAAGACTTCAGTTCCTTTGCAAGAATAATCTGAAATACTACTTGGGAGTGAAATAGCTCTCTCTAACAAAGCCAGGAGACATTCTAGACTTATATTGACCTATTCTATGACCAAAAGCCATATATTTCCAAATTTATGTAAATTAAAATACAATTAAACATTCAGTTACTCAGAGATCTGATCTGCATTTCAAATATTTAGTAGAAAAAAAGTGACCATTTGCTACCATTTTGAACAGCATGTGTATAGAACAGCATCACAGAATGTTCTACTGGATGGTGCTGATTTAGACCCTTGATGTAGAACCTCAAAGTAAGTTTATTTGCTTTAGAAGAAAACATGAAAACAATAAATCCAAGAAAGATTTTCTGACTTCCACTGAGTTTTCTCGTCCTTTGTATTATGTGATATTTGAATTTCTTAAAAATCTCCATATAAATATCTGTATTATTTAATATGTAGCAATTATTTCCTCATCCAAATACATGAAGAGCTAAATGATAAAGAAGTGTAATAGACCTTTTATATCTGTAAGTTCCACATCCATACATTAAACCAACCACAGATAGGAAATATTCATTTAAAAAATTGCAGTTGTACAGAACATGTGTAGAGTGTTCTCTGCCATCATTTGCTAAACATAACAGGACAATAACTACTTACTTAGAGTTTATATTATAATACATATTAATTAAAAGCAATTTAGAGATGGTTTAAAGTAAACAGAAAGATGTACATAGATTAGATTTAAACACTGCACTATATTATATGAGGGACTTGAGTTCATTTACAGATTTTGGGATCTTCAGGATTTTCTGAACCAAATCTTCAGGATACTGAGGGATAATTGTATTGTACAGAAAAATCATAGCAACATCAGGAGCAGATGTTACGATTTAAATGTGAGGTGTCCCCCCAAAAGCTCATATGTGAGACGAGGCAAGAAGGTTCAGAAGTGAGATGATTGGGTTATAAAAGCCTGAACCCAGTCAGTGTGTTAATCCCATGGTAAGGATTAACTGAATGGTACTGTAGGCATGTAGGTTATGGATGGAGGAGATAGGTTACTGGGGATGTCCCTTTTGGTTACATATTTTATCCCTGGAGAGCAGAGTCTGTCTTTCTCTGCTTGGGTGCAATGTCCTGAGCCACTTTCCTCCAGCATGCTCTTCCACCATGATGTTCTGCCATGCCTCAGGCCCTGAGGAATTGAGTCAGACATCTATGAACTGAGACCACTGACATCTATGAACTGAGACCACTGAAACCATGAACCCCCAAATGAACTTTTCCTCCTTAAAATTGTTCTGGTCAGATTTTTTTTTGGTCTCAGCGATGAAAAAGCGGACTAACACAGTACATTAAAACTATTCAATTATCTCATCCTTATTTGCTCTTTTGATATTTGAATCCTCTGAGCAACTTCCAGGTAAGTGATCTCTGATTATACATGACTGGTTTTTGGAAACCAACTCCTTAACTGCTTAGGCTCTCTATTTACCTTGAAATAGCTGTAATTGTCCATTATGTTCATATAGTAGATAAAACAATGAAAATGTGCTTTAGGAGTTTGATGAAAGTGTGCACTGACTATCTCTGAAATTATGAGAACAGAATCTGAGTAAGAACTAGATATGTGTCCAAACTGAGTCATCAGAGCAACAGGGTTTGGAGGTGATTATGCAGAGCAGAGGTGGTGTATTACATGTATGCAGGCAGATTAGAGAACCAGAATCAGTAATGTGGGCAATACTCTAGCTTAATCAAGGATTCTCTGAGCTAGGGGTTGTGAAAGAGTCTTCCAGCACTTTGAGTGCTTTTGCCCGGGAAGGCCATATACGTTTTAAATTATCAAGAGGAAGCATTAAGATATGGAATACTGGCTTGGCAGAGTGGTGCTCACTCTGAGAGACTGAATCAAGTCAGAAGGCTCCAGAATTCAAGACCACCCTCAGCAATTTAGCAGGGCTCTAAGCAAATCAGTAAGACTCTGTCTCAAAATAAAAAGTAAAAAAGGGTGGGGATGTCACTCAGTGGTTAAGCAGCCCTGGGTTCAATCCCTGGTAACAAATGATGGTAATAATAATAATGATGATGATAATAATAATAATAAACAGAGATTTAATACTGGAAACTTGTCTTCGGCATTTTCACATGGTCTTGTAACTCCTCTTTCTGAGACTGACTCTTCAGGTATAAATCTCAGATGGGCTGGCCAAACTATATCATTCACCACAATAATTTGAAAATGAGAAATAATAGCCTAAGTTTGGACTTTCAAACAACTGCCTCTCCCAACTCCTAGGAAGTTAAATACAAATATGTTATGAAAGAGGAAGAAGGTGTTTCCATCGTATTAATCCACTTTCTGTACTAATTTGTCAGAGTAAGTTTAAAGGAGAATTCTTAAAGGGTTGAAGTGTAGATCTGTTTGTTTCCAGTTTCTTACTTTTCTCATTATAATATGATGCCCAAAACATGAATCTCCCAGAACTCAAATTATAGTAAAAACAGTCTCTGAAAGTAACTCATCCTTACACAGTTTTGCTTGGATGTTAACACTAATAGTAATAGCCAACATTTGCTAAGGGTTGACTGTGTTTCAGGCACTTGATATGAATTGCTTCATTTAATTCTCTCAATAACCCTATGAGGTATGTAATATAATTTTCATAATTTTCCAAATAGGAAAAGTCTGGGTTAGTGAATTTCCTAAGTTTACATTGTCAGTAAATGACCCAAACCTCTATGGCTTCATAGAATTAAGAATCCAGGCTGTGATCAATTTACATTTATTCTCAGAGAACAAGACTTTGTTCATTTAGCAAAATGGTCTTGTTATTACAACACTCAGAGTAGGCAGGGCATAGCTATTATCTGCCCTTGGTTGATCTGCATTGTGGACTGCAGAAAATTATTTTTAAAGGCAAAGGTGAACTTAAAAATTAGTCATATTTAAAAAAAATAAATTAGTACTCAAGAAATGCAAAGTACCCTCCATATGCACAGCTCTGTCCTAAACTTTTAATTCGGTGTTTTAACAAAAAAAAAAAAAAATATATATATATATATATATCATCTAAGTTAAGAAAGAATTTAGCCATAGTCAGGGGCAGAATTGGTATGCAAGTCAGCTATTCACCTAGTGGCATATACAAAATATGACTTTCTATCCTTGATTAAACAGGTGCTCTTTAAACCAAGCCCTGCATTTTAATTGTAAGTATTTTTTTGTAGTAACAGTATAAAAACCATCCATGTAGCATGCAGCAGTTAATCCCAATGCCAGCCTTTTCCTAGAGGAAGTCTTCCTGTGTTACAAATACCAAAACAACAACAAACCAAAACAAATAGAACTGGGTATGTTGAGGATCAAGCATTCTCTTCTAAATATTCATGAAAAAGAATTACAGGTAAAAAGAAGTGTACTCTGTTATAACACAGTTGGATGGCAAGTTTTTAAGATATTTTTTGTTATTAATCCAAGTAAATTCTAAAGGCTTCCAGCCAACTATTTGCTGGCAATTTTTAAGTCTGTGGCTCAAACTCCCTCAAAATTGTGAAATGATGTCCAGGAAATCCCAATCTTAGGCTAAGTAGGGACATAAAGAAAGCTGTTGAGGTCAGTAATATTCACACACAAGAGATCATTGCCTCAATATAATTTCATTCTAAAGCAAATTGGCTTTTTTGGCAAGAAATAGAATGAAAGGGTCAAGGCACAGATAAGAGTTGGATAGAGCTAGCAGTTTTGTTGTTGTTGTTGTTGTTCTGTATTTGGGCTCAGAGACAGAAAGTTCCTTTGATTATGTGAGACCTGCAAGTAACTGGAGATTTCTGCCACCCTTGGGAATGAACTGGCTTAGAGACTCATTCTAACATCTAAAGTCAGATGGAGAAAGATAAAAAAAAAAAGATATCAGAAAAATAAAGGGATGTAGAAACTATAATTTCATACATCTATATTCTTTGGCAAGCATGGTTACATGCTCTTGATGCATTGTTATTTTTAGACAAAAAGGATGATTCAAAATATTCGAGAAAAATCAATATCATGATTGATTGAAATGAGTTTCCCCACACATGGAGGTTTATTAGTGGCAAAGTGCTGATGTTCAAGTTTGGGCAGCCAGCTTTGATGGAATTATAGACTTGCCAGGTGTGGGGATGGACTGAGATTCACTGTAACTGCAACTTGGCGCCCTAGAGAAAGCAGAGCATCTAGGCCCTGGGAGAGCAATATACATGTTCAGAGATAAAACCAGTGTGCAGCTCTATCTCAAATCTCATGGAACATATTTTTTTTCCTAGGTATTTGCTTATGTAGCCAGAGCCACAGTTTCTGTAGCTGCAAATCAGTAGTGTGCTCAGACTGCCATCCTTAGCTCCTATGATTGATCAGGGAGGCGATGAAATAAATTAACTGTACTGAATTGCATTAGAGCCCAGGGAATGAAAAACATGTGCTTGTTTCTGTTCTTCCTTTTGTATTCTGTTCCAACAAATAATCACTCTATAAACATTAATTAAGCCCTTTCCATAATCCATTGAGATTGTGCTAAGGGTACAATTTTATTTGCTGCCTGTGTTAAAAGTTAGGATCCTATGATAATATAGGATCTGTCCAAGGCAAGGAATTTCATCTTTGGGAAAAATCCAAATGCAGGCTTCTACCTTTTCCTCTTAACACTCTTCAAGAAATAAGTATTTATGCAATTCAGGACCCAGCTGTGTCTCCAGTGATGGACAAGATTTGATCCTCTCACTGTATCTCCATTTACTGAATTTTTAACTATGAGCAGCACATACAAAATTTTGAAATTAAAAGATGAATTAAAAGGTACTATTATTTCTCTGATTTTATAGATAAGGAAACAAAGATTTGATGGCTAGTATAGTGTCTGGCCATAGTACAATAGTAATTGTTAGGTTCTTACCAAATTGATATTGTCATTAGCTAATTCTACCAGATTAGGAAAAAGGCCAATAAACCAGGTTATATTAGTTACTAACAATTATCCTTTTTACCAATTTACCTACTGGGAAATTGCAACCTTTAACACTCTTTAACTGGTTCTAATTTGTTTGTTACCTCAAATTCTGTTAACCTCCTTAAAAGACAGAAGGTCTTCCCATTTTATAGGTAAGAAAAGCTGAGAGCAACAGTCAAAGCATGCCTATTATTTGAAGAATCTTAGAGCGAGGATGTGACCTCTCACCTCTGTGACTCCAGTATCTATCTTCGTTCACAATATTCAGAAATAAATCCTATATGCGTACCCTAAACCATCTTGATAAGTTTAGGAATCCAATTTTCTCCAAACTGCCAGAGTTAGCATCTCAAAGTCATTTTGGGTAAGCAGGGGCGGAAGGAAAGGAAACTCACATCTATTAAGGTGCTACCATCTGCCAAGCAGAGCGCGAGGCACTTTGGCGTGCTCCGTCTGTACTACAGATTTTTCTTTCTGTAAACTTCTGCTCTCATTTCCCCACAGAATCCAAAGGTAGCAGGAAGGTAAGTGATCATAACCTTCTCATTGCTCTTTACACTTCATGCAAACGCATAAAAGACTCGGCTTAGGCGAGCAATCGCTTGACTTAAATTCTGAAGCACTGGGGAAGCTTATAAAAGGCGTGCACATATTTCACTTTACATGGTACTTAAAACCACATTTGGAGACAGATGGAGGTTATATCGTCATCTGTTCCACAGGTGAAGAAAACAAGGTTTCTGAGAGAATTCGAATATTATCCAAAACAACACAAGTTAGAGACAAAGGTCGAGCTGGAGTCCATTCATCCACATGAGTCTGAAAACTGGAGAGCCATTCTCTCCTTTACCTCTCTCTCCCATTATTCACATCTATAAGTACTGAGGTTAGGAGCTCTCTTTTGTAGATGAAATTGGAGCTATGAAATGCCACCACTCTCCAAAACATGCATAGAGATTTGGAGAAAAGTTGGCAATTGGTATAATTTGATTCCTAAACAATCTATCCCAAAACTTATATACTGCTTTGGAGAAGCGTGCTGTCCTTAGGGATAGTGGGGTTCCTGAGGGTTTGAGTGTTTTTATTTGTGGGCCAAGCAATGCATTGAACTTATCCCTACAACTGCCTGCTTTCAGTCAAGTATGTACTAAACCTATATGTGTGTGTGTATCTATGTGTATTTGTTCTTTGCAGAAAATGAAATGAGAAGGAGTATACCCCATTTTGTAATATATACAAAGACTAGGAAGAAAATCCCTCTCATATGTATATCAGAGAATAAAAATTCAACAGCAGCAAAGAATCAAAGTTCTAGGATTCAATCATTAAACAATATATACTAAATACCTATCTAGGATGAAAAGTAATTCCCTGTCTTTCCTAAGCTTATTTCTGGTGTCAAATATCCAACTTTTTAAGTGTGCATATACTATATTAGAAGATACATTTTTCTATGGACCCACAAACTCCAGAAAACATCACAGCTGTGTAATTCTTTCAGACCACCTTCCTTCTTTCTGTATATCCTCTCCACCATATTTCTACCTTTAGTCATTACTCAAGGAGGCAGCTAAGAAACGCCTGTTTCTCCTTTTAGCCTTTCCTGCTAAAACACATTTCTTAAATTTATGAGTCTTTTTATTCTTAAATTATTTATATTAGCCATAGGAGGAGGAGTAATGGGAGCAGTAAATATATGCAAGATAAAAAATAAAATATATGCATATTGAATTTTAAGAAAAACAAAAACCGTGCAAAGCAAGAAAATGTCCTTCCCAAAACAGATCACGGTCCTCCAGTTCTTCTACACTGGGTAACTATTGTCATCCAGTTCCCTTTTATGTGTGTTTGTGCATGTGTATGTGTCCATGTGTATGTGTCCCAAAGAAATATTCTATGTACACACAAGCATGCACAAGTTTAGTACTCTTAAACAAATAAAATGATTATTTTTTGGGGTGGAGGTACCAGAGATTGAACTCAGGGGCACTTGACCATGGAGCCACATTCCCAACCCTATTTTATATTTTATTTAGAGACAGGGTCTTACGGAGGTGCTTAGGGTCTCACTTTTGCTGAGGCTGGCTTTGAAGTTGCCATCCTCCTGCCTCAGCTTCTGCAGTGCTGGGATAACAGGCATGCACCACCACGCCTGGCCACAAATAAAATAATGCTATTAACACTCTCTTATATTTTGTTTTAGGGACCAGTCCATAACAAATGTACTACTGACTCTGCTTTTTCACAACTGCATAGTGTTCCACAAAATAAATGTACCATAATTTATTTAGGCATTCATAAAAAAGTTCAAATTTGTTACTCCTTAGTTTAAAACTTTCAAAGTTAGACTCTCCACTCCCATCACAAGCATAGTAAAATTAACCCCCCTAAAAATATCAAGTCAAACATCTCTTGGCTGGGGAGTAGGTAGGAATTAGGCTGTGAGGGAAGCAGGTGCCTCCACAGTATTCAGTTTCTACTTTTCATAAACTCTTATTTTTAATTTGCACTCTCATTTCACTCAAGTGAGCCTGGAATACTTATACTTTCTATTTATTTAATTTTTCCCAGTGCAATAAATCCTATATGGTGCTCAGAGCTCAGTTTGTTCTCCTAAGCAGCTTACCTTGCCTGCAGGTCCCAGGTGCAAATGGTGTCATATACTTCTCCCAAATGTATCCACAGTGACCAGTACAACTACCCTACTGTCGGACGAGTGCACCATACTGAGATTAAGGATTCCCTCGACTGACTCTCCAATTGACTACTAGTCCAGTTTCCTTGACTATTAGGACTATACATTATTAATCTCTGTTTCAAAATGGATAGCAGACCATCTGCTATCCTTATAGGCCAAGGAAAGTTTGTTGAATGACTTATGGAAGATAAAAAGTTTTATGACCCCAATAGTCTCTCCGCTGTAGACAAGACACTGACATGAATCTATTTTGGGGATTATGTTAGAGCACTGATAGTAACAGTGTGGCCCCCAGACACACACACCATCAGCATCATGTAAGCACCTGCCAGAAACAGAGGTAAGGAATCAGAAGCACTGAGATCAGGGGTTCCACACTTTAACCAGCCTTCCGTGTGACTCTGACGCCAACTGAACTTTCAGAATCGTTGCAAGGGCCTATTTCTCCATCAACAGTTTTGCTCCTTGCATTAAAACTATCTGGTGAGAAAAGCAGCAACATATCCCACCCTGCTTCTATTTCCTTCTACAATCATACTGAAGCTGTCTCCGACAATAATTTTGGCAAACATATCTATCTGAATGTTAACTTGAGCTCTCAAAGAGGTTAAAAAAAATGAACCAAGTTTCAAACAAGATGATTATGTATGTGAAATCCTGCTAGCTCTCTCATTCCTGGCCAAGGGAGTCAGGGTAAAGTTTTATTAACGAAGGAACAGGCCTTGCATACATATAAAAACCCCATTCTGTCCTGTGAGACATAGAAAGCATTTCTTGTGACAGCAGATTATGAAAAATGTCTCAACACTGAACCTACCTAAAGCAGTAATAAAGAAGAAAAGCAAACAACACAAAACAAATTGCTTAGATGCTATTGAAAAGTAATACCTGTTTTCCACAAAAGATCGTCTAATCCTCAGATTCCAAGGGCATAGAAAGGCTTGCTCTGGGAACAGGTGTTTATCTTTTGACATGTGCCATTCTTTACTCAGATGAATAGGAATGGAACAGATTTTTTTTTTAGGCAGATTGGGTGCCTGCAGTCATATATAATAATACATTTACTTATTATTGTTCTGCCAAATTAATGAGTATCTTTTAAAAACTGGAAGGAAACTTGCTGTCAACCTTACCAGCTCTCATCTCACCTGCCCAACTCAGTAGATATCATCCATCTACCCTTGGTCTCCTTACCCACTTAGCCTCCAACAAGAATTTATGAAATCTTCAGATGGCTCATAGTGATCCTAATGCTATGTGAAAGTTTCCTGTGTTTTTAAATCATGCTGAAAAGACAGTCCAGCTAGGCAGCTTTAAAGACATATGTCTCCTCCGCCTCAAGACAAAGAAGAATAAACCTAATCCATCCTTGCAGATAAATTCATCAAAACTCAAGGCCTGTGGAAATGTTTACTCGTGCCTTTTCTATTTCTTTGCTTAGAATATCTGAGCGAGAAGGGACCTGACAGATCATCCAACCCAATCCCCGGAAGCAGAAATAAAAATAACAGCATAGGGGCTGGGGCTGAACCTGAGATAGAAGAATCATGTGAGTATGTGCGTCTTTTATATATAGATAAAATATTATATGGACACAAATTCTTTATTTTGTTTATTTATTTTATGTGGTGCTGAGGATCGAATCCAGTGCCTCACATGTGCAAGAACTCTGCCACTGAGCCACAACCCAAGCCTTAAGTGAGTCTTTTAAATGAACAGCACAGTCCTGTCTTGGCCGCTGTAGGCAGAAGCAAGCACTGCATACAGGGGGAAATCCTGCCTTCCCCAAAGAAAGAATGCATTTGAGGATCTTTTCAAGCTCCATCCAGGTGAAGCAAACACATAACGCTGTCATTTTAAAAGAGCATTAGTGACAGGCAAAGATGCACACACCTGTAATCTCAGCAGCTCAGGAAGCTGAGGCAGGAGGATCCCAAGTTCAAAGCCAGCCTAAGAAATTTAGCAAGACCTTAAGCAATTTACAGAGACCTTGCCTCAAACTAAAAAATAAAAAAAGGGCTGGAGATATGGCTTAGTGGTTAAGCACCCTTGACTTCAATCCTCAGTACCATACCCAAAACAACAATAACAAGAGGCACTAGTACATCCCTAGGGGATTTAAGAGCACATTTAAGAATGCACACCTACAATCATTTTCCATGAGAATATACAAAGTCATAGAGGATTACTATGTCCTGAAGCTATGGCAACTTTCATTCTGAAGTCTGAAGGTGTTCCACAAACACAGCCCTTGATAAGAAGGTCACCAAGAAGCAGGAAAATCTTTATGCACTCCCACGACTTCATGGCAATTTAATTGGTGAAATAACTTCAAAAAGCAAATTGAACTGAATCCTAGTAATGAGGGTAGTTTACTATATTTCCTAATAAGGTCTACAAATTTTAATATCTTAAAATATCATGTTGTTTAACTTTCACTTTGATCTCTTTCACATTTAAGGTTAAGACTTTTTTTAAACAAATATTTCATGAGTACAGCTTTGGATATTTTTTAAAAATAATCTCATTTTCTAAGGTCTTTTTTCTTTAAGCTTAGACTTTCTTTAAAAAAAGGCCACAATTCTAATGTTTATTCCCACCCATAACAACCCACAGTCTCCTGGAGACTACTTTTTTGATAGATCATTTTTACATTGTATCATACTCCTGACTTGTGATAAAATATCCTGAGTAAAATTTAGGCATCCCATTGAAAAGAAAGTATAATGCATATTTCTTTGAGGCCCTTCCTGTATCATGCCGTGCATGCTATCAAAATGACTGATTAGGTGCCCCTTGAGCCACCTACTTATCTAAGTACTTAAAGTCTATGCACTGACCTTTACAATCCCACAGTTTCTGTTGGTCCTACTGTAGTTTTTTCCTTCCAGAAAACAAGTGTGAAGTGATCATTGGTTTTCTTAGAGCAGAGGGCCAATTAAGAAATATAAAAGGGCCAGTTGTGGTGGCACACCCCTGTAATCCCAGTAACTCAAGAGGTTGAGCCAGGAGGACTACAAGTTCAAGGTCAGCCTGAGCAACTTAGCAAAGCCCTAAGCAAATTAGTGAAAACTTGTCTTCTAAATAAAATTAATTAATTAATTAAAAAAGTCTGAAGTTGTGGTTCAGTGGTAAAGTGCCCCTGGGTTAAATCCCCAGTATCCATAAAATAAACAAACAAACAAATAAATAATAAATAAATAATGTGACCTTAAAAAAAAAATCACCAATTGATGCTGAAGCTATTGCATGGAAATCTGACAAGGAATGAAATTGTCATATAGTAACTCCTCACAAATTGCCTATTATCTACTAAACCAAAAATAATCATTTTGTAGGGGAAATATTTGACAGATAACATCTTCACTAGGTGAGCACGTTAGCATCATCAATATTAGAACAAAATGACTTCATCCACCTTGTGATATGACACAGAGAGAAGACAGCCTCACTTCCAAAGGTTTTTCTGCCAAAACTGAATATGTATGTATCCACAAGAGAAAAACAGGTGCAAAAATTGAAGTACATTCTATAAAATAACTGGCCTGAAAACTTTAAAAATATCAATTTCAAGAAAAACTGAGAAATTATTCTAACCAAAGAAAAATTTGAAAGATTCATTAAAAATATAATATGCCATCTTGACCTGTCTCCCAGGAAATTATTGTCTGTAAACAGCAATGTTAGGACAGCTGACAAAATTTCATATGGATTATGGACAGAATAATAGTATTATACTACTGTTAAATTTTCTGATAATGGTAATTATCCTGCAGTTAGGAAATATATTGTAGTATTTTGTGGTAATGAACAAAATGTTCTCAACTGGCTTACAAATGATTGAAAAGAAAAATGTAATATTCATAAGTAGACAGGTAATGATAAAGGAAATTGAAATATATAAAAATATATAATATTTCAGTAGATTGTTGGATTATTTTTGCAAGTTTTCTGAAAACTTGATGTTATGTTACAAGTATCTATCTGTGGTGAATAACCAACTAAAGCTGTTTATCAGATTTTTACAGATTAGGTAAAAATCCTAATTTTCCATTTGACAGATATATAAACTGAGATTTAAAGAGATTGTAATACTTGCATAAGGGCACTTGGCTAGTGGTGTCACAACCAGAATTTTAAACCAAATATATTTGCATCTGAGACTTCCTAATCTACCATCTCTCTTCAACCAGGTTGTTTTGTTCCTAAATACAAAGGAATGTGGCATGGACTTCAATGTAGCCCTTTCTTGCTTCTTTCTGTAAAATATACCTAAACTCTTAACCTTGTAATTAAATGAATCTTGGCCATCATCTGTTTGGTGTGAGTGAGAAAGCTTGTCGACTCAGTCTTAGCTCATGGACCAAAGAATCTCTACAATGGGTAGTAGCATTGGCACCTACAAAGAAACTACCCATTGTTTGGAAAAGATACAGTAGAACCCTTCTTAGCTTAAGGAAATATATTCCAATGGATGCTTGAAACTACAGATACTACTAAACCATATGCATACTAGTATTTCTTTTTTTTTCTTATTTTAATTTTAATTTGTATTTTTTTGTATGTGGTGCTTAGGATTGAACTCAGTGCCTCATGCATGCTAGGCAAGCATTCTTACCATTGAGCTACAGCCCCAGCCCAAGGATTTCTTATATAGACAAACCTGGCTAGGCAAAGCAGGATGCCTGAGATTTTTATCTCACTAGCCAGAATGGTATACAATTTTAAATTCACGAATTGCTCATTTCTAGAATTTCTGATAGGTAACTATAACTGCAGAAATTGAAACAATGGATAAGAGGAGACTACTGTTCTCAAGTCTCTACTTGAGCTTAGGAATGAAATTGAGTTGCAGATTCCAAAGACAATTTTCCCTAAGACTGATTCTGACCCTTGAACAATAGATAATAAAATCAATAAGGTGTATGGGGATGGGGAGGGGGGTAATATTCACTGCTAAAAAATCTGAAGGATAAAAATTATATGGAAGTGTAAACTAAGATGCCAGTATAGACAACTTTAGTTAAGTTCAAGAATTTCATTAGCAAATGGGACCAGCCATGGAAGGACAAAAATTTCAATGATTAGTGGTACTTCTACATTATCTGATTATCAACAATAGTCAGAAGTAGAAGGGCAATAAAAAGAGTAGCTATCATTTACTGAGTGTTTAATGTATGAATGATGCTGCTAAGTACTTGTAATCTATAAATAATCTCTCATTTAACCCCAAATTTAAAATGAACAAAATCTTAACAATGACAACACTAACCTTAGGCACACTGAGCTAACTTGATAAGAGTTAAATAAATCAGGGCATGAAGCACACTTCACCACTAATTTTGATACAGTATCACAGTTTAGGGGTCTAGAGTTACTAAAAAGGAAGATGGAAATCTTGAAGAAGAAACTCTTAGAGTAAAAGCCCCATAAAAATAATCATAGAAGTTACAGACAACTTCTACAGAGATCGCATCATGAATAAAGCAAGGATTTGGAGCCAAGTAAATGAATGCAGGTGATCTGCAGTTCTGGGTCTGTCTCTGCTATATGGAATGTTTATCTAGCTTCTTGAAATGTATTGGCTTCTCATTATGCATATGAGACAGTAATGCCTAACTCTTTGGTTTATTATAAAAATTAAATGATAGAATGGATATAATGTTCTGGGTAATGATTATGATTTTTAAAGGACCCTGGGAAAGACCATTCACATGCATACAGTTTTCTCAGCATTTGTTGTTTTTGTTGTTCATACTGTGTTCACCAGGTCATGTAAGGACATAAGTTAAACATTCTTTTGGATTAAAAAAAAAAGTCATATGAATCCCCTTCGTATCTTGGAAACATGGCTTAAGATAGCTTATGCTATAACTTTTCTGAGTAAACTGTTTTTCAAAATTCTGTGGAGTTAGCTAGAAGAAAAGAGAACATACATCCACTTAGCACCTAGTAGTAGGAGGTAGTTTTATAAGTTTGGACAAAAATGTTGCACAGATATGCCAACTAATAATCACTGTGTGCCCACAATCTGCCAAAAACTGAATAGAAGCAATTATGAAGGCATCATGGTATAAAGAAAAGATAAAGCCTTTGGCTGAAATTTTAGTTGAACTTCATCACTTCTCCAAGCTCAGTCTTTTAATATAGACGCAGATAAATTATTACATATTATTTTCCTAAGGAGGATCTATAGACACAAATTTGGTGATTTTAATAGGACTACTAGAAGCAGTAGCCACAGTTGTAGTACTATAAGCAGGCAGTATTAAAACAGCTACTACTGAGTCAATTAAGCAATGAATGGCGATATTATGACTAGTCTATATGGCATCTATCTTTCTATCAATTCATTTCAGAAACCCTGAAAGTTTAAGTGACTTTTCTGAGTCACATAAATGGTAACTATTATTCACTGAGTCTAGGAAAGGATTTTGGACTCATCTGCATAGATTTAAAAAAAACAGATATGTTACACATATGTACAACTTAAATTCAGGAAAAGAAATGATTTTGATGCAACAGAGAATGTTAGACTGGAAGGATGGATTGGACTACTTACATTTGTGAAAATTGATTCTCATAATTCCCTACCCTTACCCCTCACCCCTCTGTTTAATAGGTACAGTTCCTCTAGTAGCAGCTCTTCAAGATGAAACTGTCACTTCATCTCATTCACTTGGGATTTCTGGGTTGGAATGGAGAGATGGATATTAGAAGTGCTGTATATAATTGCAACCTCGGATTTCAGATAATCCAATAAGAGATGAGACCTGCTGTTTAGTACAACAGTATGTGTGTGTGTGTGTGTGTGTGTGTGTGTGTGTGTGTGTATCAACCTGCTTCACACATTTCTTTTCAAAAAGATACCCCATGGAGACAAATAGCCTGAGGTAAATAAACAAACTATACATTCTGCTTTTGACTGGAGGCTTAACTTGTCAGGGATAATGATTTACATAGTGATCTTCTCCTTTCTGCCTAGAAAGTTGCATTAGCTTCAAGCTATGTGCTCTGTTAAAGAGTCATGGGGAGAAAAATCCTTCCTATTTCAAGCTGATTTTTTTATTGTTAATTCTTTTCCAGGGGTTATGTGCGATCTGGATAACAGGTGAACTGGTAGTAGGAAGGAGGCTAAGAAGACAAGTAGAAATTATTTTTGAAATAGGTAAATTCATTTAAGCAAGGAATAGCCTGTTATTGCTGCCTTGTGTCTTCCAAATGAATGTTTATGTCATCCAGAAATTCTAGGGGCATTCTGAGTTACATCCCTAACCTCTTTTATTTTATTTTAAGATAGGGTGAGTCTTCCTAAATTGCCCAGACTAGCCTCAAACTTCCAGTCCTCTTGCCTCAGATTCCAGAGATGCTGGAATTTTGTTGTTGTTGTTTTGGTGTTTTTTTTTTTTTTTTTTTTTTTTTAATGGAAAACTCTATGTCAAGAAAGTTTAGGCGCAAAACTGATGATAAATACATTTATGTTTGAAATTTGATTCAGCAATGTTCATTCAGCTGACCTTAGATGAATTATAGAACCTGATTAAATCTGTCCACCAATTGAAATGCACTACAGTATGTATCTCACATGAGTTTGTTGAAGTTGAAGTGAAATGTGCTAAAGTGTTCAATCTAGTGAAAGCAGATCTTGTGCTGGTAACATTCATCATTAGTATAATATTAATAGTAATGAGATTTCCTCCTTTCCTGAGAAGACTCAGAATGCAAGTTGTGATACAGATGATCTAGAGCTGACCCTCTTTTTGTAAAACATCACATTTTTGTGAAGACAAAAGTCAATAAAATCTGAGATGAATTTATAATATTAAAACATTTTAAGTAATGGATTTGACTGTTACTGTATTTAAAAGAATATTTACCAGAAATGTTTAGCACAATAATTTCCCATTAGTAGGAAAGTTAATATTTATTTATCTGAGTAGGTATAGAGTTTTGTGGTATGCATGTATACGTGTGGGGGGATATGTCATTGCTACATAATTATGAATCTAAGATTCTTTCTCTTCAATATTTACAAAGTGAGCCATTAAGTCTAGCTTTCATTTCAACAAATTACAGATACTTCAAATCATAGAACTTTTTCAGTGACTCAAGAATTTGAAGATCACACCATTTATAAATTATGCACAAAAGAAAGTAGATGTATAGCACTGTTATTCCAACATAATAATTTTTATCAACAATATTTTAGCAATACTGCAATATCTTTATAAAATGTTACCAATTTAATATTTCCATATATATCATATTATTAAGATGGTGATGACTCTATAATTGGGTGCAAGAATACCTCATAATATCTAATATCTTTCAGGGATTCATGCTTGCTTTGGCATTGCTCAAAATAAAGATGGCCTTTATGAATCATGCTTCTTTAAGGGGGTTCTGCAGCTTGTAGAATTCAAAGTCACTGTGTCCCATCTCACCTTCTAATTAGATGAGTTGATGAGTGGTAGAGGTTGAAAGGTGGTGAACATATTCAATGCCCCCACTTTGATCTTCCAAATAATTATTTTATCTGCACTGGGGCATTCTGAAACACAGCAAATGTTTGCTTGTTAATATGGAATATGGGTATCTATTATTTAATTCAGAAATTTCTACATCTCCCTAAGTGTTAAAGAGTTACAATTAAGCACATACTTTCAGCTCAGCTTTCAGAAGGCAATGCACTGTTAAAGAAGCATGGCTCCTTCTACTCAAAGCTACTCATTTCTTGCCAGGCTCAATGTTATACTGGTCAGCATGACTTAGGATTATAGAAAAACAGAATGTTGCCTTTCCAAGGCTGCTAGAGAGTACTGAAGCCACTCATGTTATTTCACAGATGAGCAATATTTGCCCAAGGAGTAACAGGACTAAAAAGTGTCTAGGTAATGGCAATTAGAAAAAGTTTTAATTAATAACAGAAAAAGTCCAGGGAATGAAATGCTTAGAATATTAATAACCACCATTATATTTAGTCCCCACTGAATAAACAAAGATATCACAACTATTGCTTGGAGGAATACCTAAAAGACAAACATTATAAGTTAATTTACTAGATGAGGAAACTGAGATTTAACAAAGTTAAATGATATGTAAGGTCTCAGGCTATAGTGTATGGTTGTTGTGACAGAACTTGAAGCTCAGCTCCATCTCACTCGATAGCAGGAGCTCCATGCCACCATCTTCCAGACCTCCATAAATTCTCAATGGAAAAGAAAGTGACCTGTGTTCTTACCCAGCAGAAGTCAATGGAAGCACTGTATGTGCAGTGTTCTGTACAAACCATTCATCTCCAAGGATAAACACTGGAGAAAAATAGACACATCACTGTGGCTATAACAACAAAAAATACCGAAGTTGTGCTGAAAACTCACTAACAATTTCAGAAATGTATAGTGTGTATCATTGGCTAATCTTCTGTGTGTGTGTCTGTGCCTTGGTATCTGTATCCCAGGATGCTTCAAACCCAAGTTCCATGGATCCTACAGAGTTTGGCTTGGGTGAAACACTGTATCTTAAATATAGTAAATTGTAAAATAGAAAATGCTATTTCTTTAAGAGAAAGGAGTTTCAAATTGAATATGGGCATTCAATTGCTCAGTCCTAATGTTTGCAGTTTCCAGGAGAGGGAGAGTGGAAATTTAACCCTTACTAAACGGGCTAGAGAAGTTTTACTTGTGCTGACACTTTCAAAAAATTTAAAAGAGAAAGTCAGAACTTTGTTGAAATTCAGAAGAGTGATAAGAGAAGATTTTGCATTTGCAAAGACTCTTGGAAGTCTCTGATTCCAAAGTAGGAATCCTTTCTTCAGCTACCTCAAAAGTTCTCTCAGGGGAGAGGAGCATTCATATACAGACTTTTAACTCCCTCTCATATCTCAAGGAGCAGTTCCCTGGCATGTTGATTTCCATTGTAAATGTGACAAAGTTTGTCTGCTGTGTCATAGCAGGATAATATACCAATACTTGCGCGGCCAAGTGACCCAGAACTGTGCTACTTTTTGCCACCCAAATCCAAGCCTGGTGAAAGATTTCATTGCAAAGGCTTCCCTCAAATCTTAGCAAAAGAATCCTTGCATTTCTGGTTTCCTGGCCTGCATTATGCATCACCAGCACATATGGGGTGCTAGGCTATTTTAAGGAACACTATCTTGGATAATGGGAAGCTAAAAGGTCACAAAACAGTGCAGACTTTTGAAAAACCTCATTCAATAATATCCCTGCAGGATGGCTATTATTAATCCAAGATCTCAGTCTGCATCTGCCAATATAAATAGGGAAGTAACACAGTGCATGGATTTTAGAGACCACATAAACCATGCAATTGGATGGTGCACTTATGCAAGGCTTTCTTACTTCCAGCGCTGGTATGCTGTTAAGATTTAGGGGTGGAAGTTCTAAAAGCCTGCTCTGTAGTGCAGCCTTGAACTGCAGTAAGGATCTCAATGCACTTCCTAATGGAAAAGAGTTATCATAGGGGAAACTCCCTCAGTAATGCTGAGTGATTCATAAAAGATAAGAGTAGGCAGTGTTGCCACTGGAGAATACAAGGTATCAGAGGCCTGGTTTCTACTGTGAGTCTAACACAACTCAGTTTCCCCACTTGGTCCTCTGGGTTGTGCCAGTGACCAAAATAAATATTTGGAAGAGCAAACTGTATTTTTAAAAAGTAAGATTTTTTTTTTCCCCTTATTCCAAGAGAGCATTTCCAAGATCAGAGAAACATAAGGGGAAAGACAAATAAAGTAAGGGAGGAGGTGGCACAGATTTGACAGAAGGAATGTACAGGTTTTCAAAGCAGCCAATTCTGTTTTCGAATCCCAGCTTCCTACTGAATTAACTAACCTGAGACATAGACCACAACTCTCTGAAGCTGTTTCTTTACTTGTTAGTAGAGGGTAATGTTAACAGCACTACCTCATAGAGTACAAGTGAGCACTAAGTAAGATTTCATGTATCCTGGAAGATACAGGAGTAAATTTCCCGAGTCCTGTCTATATATAGCCTTCAACGTTCACATAGCCCATTGTTTATTAGATCATTAAAATACGTATTTGCTCAAATATATTTGCAAATTCATGGAAACAGAAAGCTAGCTTCAGCTTTCACTAGTGTACTTTAAATTATTTAAAATTAATTCCATGACTTTCTCTTTATCTATGCATAAATATAATAGAAAAATTAATTCTAATTAAATGTTTTTTTAAAATTTTTCCCCAAATATCTCAAAAGCCTAGTTTATAGTTTTAGAGAGTTTCAGTGGATGTTAATTTTCTAAGGGTTTAACCCATAATCTCTTTCTACTTCCCACTTCTCTTGTAAACCTGTGTCACAGTCTAGATGAACTATAATTTTTTTAAAGACTCATTATTAAATTATGATGTTCCTTATATGATTTGAGGTAAAGTGAGCATGATTTTGGTTCTAGCAACAATTGCTAGAAAATGGATAATGTTGTCTCCAAAATTTGTGTCTCCAAAAGTTTGAGAAGAAAAATCACAATGTATGCTGGTTCACTCAAATTGTTCTGACCGAGTCCTGCCAGCCACAGTTACTCAGCAAATGCCATGTGTCACAATGAAACTGCATTTCTTTTCAAAAGAAGCAAACCTGCATGATCAAAAATGCCAAAAATATATGCATAAGTGCACCTGTCCAGGGACTAACAGATCAGATTGGGCCTGGCAAGACTCACTCTGAGGTTCGACAGTCCACCTCATATGGTCTTTCTCTGCTTGCTTCTCTCTCTCCCTTCTCCATTCCCGTCCTCTCTCAACCTTGTTCTTCACTGTTTCTGGTCCTCTGTGGTTCTTGAATGTTGTACTCTTGTGATATTCTCTGGCTTTCTGTGTTTTCTGGGTCTAGGCTCCTTTCTCATGCAATCTCCTTTGCAATG
The DNA here is from genome assembly GCF_048772815.1 of Callospermophilus lateralis. Lineage (NCBI taxonomy): Eukaryota > Metazoa > Chordata > Mammalia > Rodentia > Sciuridae > Callospermophilus > Callospermophilus lateralis. The sequence goes on from NC_135322.1 coordinate 44,599,235, forward strand.
TGACTTTTTTCTGTTTGCTTCAGGATTTCTGTCTGTCTTTTTGCTGTTTGATTCTGTGGTTTGTATTTCAATGACTCCATCTCACCACCGTTCTTCATTTATGGGTGGGTAGTGGAAGGGGATGCTAGAGTAATGTGCATTTCTATGTTTACTATTTGGTCTTTCATCTTTTTTTCCTGCTTGTGTCTTTCCTCTAACTGTTTGGATGAAAGAAAAGATGAGAATATTCAAACACATTCCTGGTAGTCAAGTTGGGGTATAAAATTGGGGTTCGGCCATCAAAATCCAGATCTTTATAGTAGGAGTCTAATGACAGGGAAAGCACAGGGAAGATGGGAGAAGCAGTGGCCTTGATCAATAGGACCAGTCATTGCAAGCACCTAATGATTTCTGAAAATGCCTCACAAGACTGATTATAAATGTTCCTGCAAAGGCAGGGATGTAATCAGGGGATGAGCTCTGCTACAGCAATGCTATTCTGTGGAGAAAAAAAAAATAACAGCACACACACTACACACACATATAAGTACAGCAAAAAGCAAACTGCAATGAGAAATTCATCTGTACTTTTGGGCTTGCACAAGCACATCAGAAAAACTTCACTATAAATAACCCTGCCACATTCTAAATAAAGCCTTCGGGTGGCTGGGGAGTTGGACTTGCTTCGAGAAGTTACAGGATTTGGTCATTTTTAATAGCCACATTTGCTCTTTCACCAAATTACTCTTCTTTGGAGAATTTGCTGAAGGCATGAGGGGCTTATTCTCAGTGGTGAAGGTTCAACCATAGCAAAAGACATGACCAGGACTGCCCAGGGCAAAGTCACCATTATGAGGGTTAAAAAGTAGAGGGAGAGACAGAAGAGAGGAAACAGAGAAGCACAGATCCCTCTGGAAAAAAGATGTGTGGAGTTGTAAGGGTCCACCAGGAAGCCATTGCAGAGAGCTAAGTAAATTATAGATCCCACCTCTAGAGCCTCTGCAATATTGTCCACCAGCTCAGTTTCAAGAGTACAGGGAATCGTTACTAAATTATTCAGCATTAGCACAATTACTTCAAGCAACTGGAGGGTACAAGCATTTTGTCTTCTTTTGGTTCCTGTCGATGTGTATGGGATTTTATTTTTCATTCCATTCAAGCATCCCACTTCTCTTTCTGCTGTTCTGGTGACTCACTACAAGAGAAATCCAGAAAATTGCCCCATTCTGCTCAAAGATTTCAATGAGCTAACTTAACATTACAGCTCCAGAGGAGCTAGGAATTCCACCAGACTCCAGCAAATCATTTCACTCTCATCTAATCAGTGAAAAGTGGAGTCAGGTCAAAAGCTTTAATTTTCTTATCTGTAAACTGGGGAATAAGAGCATAGCTAAATATATTTAAAGTAACTGGCAAGATGCCTGATGTGTTCAATAAAAATATTCTCCTCCTGCTAATCTCTCTTCTTTATCATTTCCTTTTACTTCATGATCATTTTTAATGCATATTGTAAAATAAAAGAGCAAAAAGACAGATATTGTGTCAGCCCCCTTAATTGGAGAATAGCTCACAAGTCACTATACATATGAAAATAGTCCTTCCCAGACCCAGAGTATTGCAGTATCATCTCCCCATAAAGAAAATAAAACAGCCACTCCATGCATAAGGTCCAAAGACATACTTTCTTTCTTAAGGGATGTACATACACCTCTGTCTCTTACTAGCAAAGCATATAGTGGTATGTGCAAAGAAATATGCATAAAGAATTTGCTATTGGATAAGCATCTGTAATTGCTCATTTACTAAACTTCTCATGTATAACTCAAAAAATCACCCTTTGGTTTCTCTCAGTGGTCTCATTTTTCTCATCTGCAAATGGAGGACGCATCATAGCCTATGAAGCACCTCTCACTTAGGACTCAAATGAGATACTGTTGCCATGGTTGAAAGAATGAGCTCTGCTATCACCTTACCCAGATTTGACTCCCAATTTACCACTATTTGTCTAACTAGCACCTCCTAATGAAAATAACTCTTCCCTTCATTGAGTCTCAACCTGATAATGGAGTTAACAGTGTCTTTTCCAGGGGTATGCTATAAGGATTCAACAGACAAACTTTATAAAATGCCATATAGTAAACAGTCAATAGATACCACCAGTTTATTTTGGTTACCCAAACCTGATTTTCTTCCTTACTTTAATATCCCTGGACAGTATCATTAATTTCATCATCTCTACTATAATATTCACAGAAAAAAAAATCTGTGTAACACAGCTGGGCAGTTTTTAGGATTAGGGAGAAATAGAAATATGCATCCAGTGTTTTATTCCCTGCTGTTCCCCAATATTCCCAGCCCTTCTGATCAGGCTCATTTAGATTCTGCTATTGTCTCCCACTGAAGCCCAGTGACATTTGATACTCCGCAGACTTCAGAGCACATCTGCAGCACTGTGGTAAATACATACAGACTAAAGAAAAAAGTCTGTTGAACTGAGCAGGGAACAGTTAGCAGTAACTAATGGGGCTGGGGTGGGGGTGGGGTGGGGGTGGGGGTGGAGAGCACATGCTTGTCCCTTGGTTAGACCTGCAGGGCCTCTGCGGAAGGAAGGAATCATCTGCAAACTGAGAGCCCAGCCCACCATGTCTACCACTTACCATATGGAGTGCAAGTGAGATAAGCAAATGCTTGCTCCCCAAACTTTTCCTGGGGTTCTTTCAAACACCAGCTCCATGACCCTTTTTTTTTTTAAATGAGTTTATTCAGGCCGGATATAAACCAGGGATGGGGCAGGGGTGAATGTGGGGGCATATTCAATCCATTCTGGGGTTGATTATTTATCAATTAATTTCCTAAAAACTATACTGGTGTGTGTAATATATATTACAATATTTAAATACATAATTTTAATATTTTCATGTGTACAAAAATTACCTGGGGCTATTGTTGAAAGACAGCTTCTAAGTAAGTCAGGATATAGATTCTCCATTTCTAACTAGCTCCCATTATTGCCACTGCTGTTGGCCTACAGACATTCTTTTGAGTAGTAAGAATGTCATATATCATACTTCTGTTCCAGGTTATAAGATCTAAAAGGATTCTTAAATCTGAGGAGAGAGAGAGCCAGTGCTTATCAGCGAACATGCCCACATCTTAAATGAATATTCAGATCTTTGAGTGTTGATAAGGCTGGCATTTATATTGCAAAATATTTAAAGATTTATGCACAGAAACATGCATGAACAAATTATGCCAATCTGTATGTAGGGGGATAAATATATGTTAAATATAATAGAAATACGTGCAGATATACTTTACCGAAATACATAAACAGGGGTAGCCAGGCAAGGTGAAACACTGTAAATTCGATCACCTTTTACCTTTTTAAAACTGCCTAATTCCCTAAATAACTTTTCTAGGTTATGCTTTTGTTTTGAAAGATTACAAACAGCATGAAAACTGACTATATTATCTGAAGACTTACAGAGTAGTTTCCCACTTCGAGACCACATATAAAATGTTCCTGTCTGGCTAATAGTTGGTCTGTTCCATGTAATGGGAGTTATTTAGCATGCATTTAGCAGTGCAGCCAAGACTGACTGTTCTGTCTTCGAAGTTGCATAAAAATGAATAAATATGCTTAGCACTTTAATCCATTAATTGATGAGATTGGCCCACCAACGGTTTCACACAGGTATAGTTTTACTTAAAATGAGATTCTATTTACCAAATGAGCTTCACAGGATATAATGGTTTCCAAGAAGCTCCTATGAATGGATGGCATTGATTTTTAAGAAAATTGAGCAATATAACATTATCATTTATTTCCCCTCATTTTATTATGTTCTATAATAAAAGCATATCACAGAAAACAAAATGCAGAAAATTATTTTGCAAAAAATTGAAAATTTCACCACATATATATTTCATTGCAAGTGCCCCTTTATTGTTTTGTAGTAGTTATTAATCTGAACAAATGTAAGAAATTAATTCTTCATTTTGTTTTCAAAACAGGTACTAGGATGTCATTTATGCATTAGATATTCTTACATATTTGGGTTTTTATGATCTTATATACTCAACAGGGGAAATATTTATATAAAATATGATGGATAGAGTTATAGATGTAAATTCCTCTGTTTTTACATTTATTTTGATACCAGGGATTGAAACCAGGCATGCCTAACCACCAAGCCATGTTCCCAGACCTTTTTATGCTTTTTTTTTTTTTTTTTTTTTTTTTTTTTGAGACAGGGTCTTGCTAAGTTGCTCAGGATCTCATTAAGTTGCTGAGGCTTTGAACTTGAGATCTTCCTGCCTCAGCTTCCCAATCTACTGGGACACTGGGATTATAAGCACATATCACCACTCACAGATTTTCTAACGTTATTTTTTTTTTAACTGAAGAGCATTAGCAACATATGTGTGTTTTGGGAATGTGTGTATGTTTGGAGGGTGGAAGAAAGCAATTGAAAAAGTAACAGGAGAATGGTGAAAACTGTTGAATATCAGTGAGCCAGGTAATGAGTTTTATGGTTTTTATAAATGTTTGAGTACATATATAATCAACATTTGAACATGTATATTTTTCATGTGCACACATGTATCATAAGAAATATGTGCCAGTATATACATTATTATAATAATATTCTAAGTGCATTTATGTCTTGTCTGGTATTTTTTATGTTACACCAAGTTCTCGTGTTATAATTCTAATTTTTTTATGAGAATTTATTTTAATGAGAATTCAATTTATTACTTCATGGGAACATGCCACGGATCACTTTTAGGTGCTTCATATTTATTTACCCAAACCTTCCTTATGAATTTTAGCTTTACACATGTTTGCAGGTTGACAGGCATGTCCATGTCTTGGGGGAGGGGGTATTGTTGCTGCTGATTTCAATGTCTATTATTCTCCTTACTTATACTAGCATAAAACAATTTTTCAACTATTGTTTTTTCCAAGTCAGGACATTGAACAAAAGGCAGACAACATTTGTTTGGCCAGATTGAAACACACAATGCTGACTTGCATTTTGGCCAAATTATTGGTACACCAGGCTCTGTCTGAGTAGGCAGAAGCTTGATGGAACTGACAGTGAATTGTTCTCGCAAGCCTGAAGATACAATTTGGCTGTGGCTGTGTTAGGCTAGTGCTCTTAACATGCAAACGGCCAGCAAAAATGATGGCATGTCAAGTACAATTTTCTCACTGGTCGCTGACACCGTAAACTATAATACGGTGTAATTATTTGGCATCCTGTGTCCTTCATACTAAGCACCACCCAAACAATTTCCAAGTTACACAGAAGAGGGAAGGTTAGAAGGTCAAATTTAAAGAGAGAAAATGAGTCAGTGCCTTGGAGGAAGAGGATTATAAATAGATGTGGCATCACCAGCAGAAGAGTTACATCCAAATAAGGAACAGCTCCAAAGCCCAGGTAGGAGGGAAATAGGGAGGAAAGAGAGCAGAGGAGTTTATGTAAGAGAGAGGATTTAGGAGAGAATAACTCTGACCACCTGGAGAGCAAACCATTTTTTTCCCCAAAATAAAGCAATATGAGGAAGAAAGGATCACAGGGATCACAGAATGAGAGCTAACGCAATGCAACTGAAAAATTGATAGATGTTGCAAATATTTATATCCCGGTTCCATAGATATATGAATCTAAAATATATAACACCCTGATCTACCATGCAATTACAAGAAAGGAAAGTGCACGCTGCGGACGATAAATGATGGCCTTTCCCAGTTACTTTGAAGTACAGTTGAGTTAGAAAGAAGCCACATCTCTCAGAGATCCATGCCTATATTTTCCACCTTGTCTCAAAGACTCCAATCCCAGTTCTCTGTATTTTAGTGTAATGGACTGAAAGGGTATGCTCACCCCTCCTCTCCCAAACATTCACACATTGAAATATTCACCTCCAATGTGATGGCAGGCTACTTGGAGCCTTTTAGAAATGATTGGGTCATGAGGGTAAAGCCCTCTTGAGTGAAATCAATGCATTCATACAAAAGGTCCCCGAGAACCTCATTGTCCTCTTTCTGCCATGACAATATGCACCATGAAGATGGCAATCTGCAACCCAGAAGAAGGCCCACAGCAGAACCTGTCCTTGCATCTCTGCGATCAAAATATCCAACAAGAACAACTTAGAGGAGGGAAAGTTTGTTTTAGTTCATGATTTTAGAGTCTACGATTGGACAACTTCATTCCTCTGGGCCCAAGACGAGGCACCACATTATGGAGAAAGGGCCTGGAGAAGGGGTGTTGCTCACTTCTTGGCAGCCCAGAAGCAGAGAGAGAAAGCAGAAGTGGGCACAGGAAAGAGGAACTCTTCCAGAGCACACCCCCAATGACCCACCTCCTCCAGCCACATCCCACCTGTCTATAGTTACCACCTAGTTAATCAGTTGGGCTGATTAGATTACAGCTCTCATAATCTAATATATTGCACCTCTGAAAATTCTTGCACGAACACAGAATCTTTGGGGGAATACTCGATTTCCAAACCACACTCTCCCTGAGCTCAGATTTCTAGTCTCCAACACTGTGAGAAAAATAAATGTCTGTCGCTTATAAGCTATCTGGTCTGTGTTAACTTGTTATAGCAGCTTGAACTAAGACATCCAGTCACCCTGACCTCCTCCCAAATCTATAAATAGCCTTGTGCATGCTATGTCAGGAATGCTATCTCTTTTCATCCCTGCATCATGGTTTACCTGGTTAATGTGTCTCAACGCATAGGTCATTTCCTTAGGGAAGATTCCATCTCCCCACAGAATTGGTCAACTTCCTCTGTATTAGCTTCAAAAGAACCCTATTCCTTCACTTCAGAGAACTTACATGAGTTTTAATGTGACGTTTGTTCATGTGATTATGTCTCCTGCAAGCAGCCCATTTTTCACGACAAAGGACATAGATCTGTGTTTGCTGAGTGCTAAGAGTCCACTGTCAGTGAAATATTCACTGGGCTTAGCAGATAGCAGATGCTCAATAAATAGTTATGTAATGTCCCTATTAATTACCCTCCTTACCCACAGTGGAGGGCTCATGATGACATCCAGTTGTCCACCAGAAAAAGTAAATGCACATTTTACTATAAGGATGATATACTTTTTATTTTTCTTTCTTTTTTTTGTCTTGGTTGCAAGATTTATCAAAAACCACAGTGGGTATTCTCCTTCTCTTTTCTAAGACCAGAACCAATAAGCCTATTTAGGTTAAGTGTCCCTTGAGTCACTTCTTTCTCCACCAGAATTTCCTGAGAAAGTTAATGGCAGAGTGTGTGGCAACCTGGAACACTAAGTATTTATGTGTTTGTGAACAGGCTGTTACACCACCTTGTTTCACAGAGAACTGGAGGCAGAAGCGGAGTCTGCTTGGATGGTATTTATCTTTCAGAAGGATTTCTGATCCAGGTTGTGCCATAAGTATAAGCAGAAGTTTGAAGATGAGCTGGAAGCAAACGTGCTTCTGCTTGCCACTGGTAAGGGACAGGGTCTCCACAGAGTTGCTCCTGTAGCCTCTTGGAGAGAGGGCTACTTTAGCAAGTGAACTCTGCTACCTTCACTATCTCTAAGATGTTAAAAGTCAATATATGAAAGGGTTGTTTAAACTACCCAGCTGCTCTAGAAACAAAATAGGCAATATGAAATCCAAGTATTAACCTCTTTATTGAAAAATGTTATTTATATCAAATCTGATTGGGTTTATATAACTTTCCCAATTTCATCCAATATTGAGTTGGATAACTCTTCATGACTTTGTGCAAACTATTTACTGAGCAACTTCTGATATGCAACTAGCATGCTAGGATTCTGGGGATTTTTAGTGTAGAACAACAGATGTAAATATATAATTTCTTTGTGGAACTTGCAATTCTAACAGGAGGCCAATCATAAACATAAAGTAGGTTAGATAATGATCACTAGAAAGTAGAAAAAAATACAACATAGAAAAAATCTGTGAAATATGGCAAGAAGGACAATTGTATTTTATGCAGAATGGACAGGAAAAGACTAAAAAGATGACTTTCAAATTAATTCTAATTAAACAGGAAATATGGAGGCTTATGTTGCTCTGACCAAGGGAATGTTCAATCACCTTATTATACCTGTGATCTGCGTAAACCTTCCCTCTAACTGGGGCACCTCAGTTTCAGCTCTACCACACCCCACCAGGCTGAATGCCAGGCAATTTTCAAGACCTGCTGAAACATTGCTTCCACCCAGACTAATGAAAGGGCCCATTTTTAGGTTCCCAGAGGCTTGTGCTGGGAGGAGGAGGCAATAAGGAAATAGTCAGTGTGTTTGTCCATCATTCCTACTGCAACTACACATACATACACACACACATTCTTACACAAAGTAAGAATAATATTATGACAATTACTGTGTGCCAGTCACCGTGTACCTAATATTTTATTGGCTCCAAAATATTTGTATTTATCTTACTTGCATTAGCCTTGAACTACTTCAGTAACTTTCCCAGGGTTAGCACTCATAAAGCAATAAAATTAATATGCAAACCTCTGGAGACTCGTCTCTCTCTAATGCTGAGAGTTTTCTCAGCATCCAGCATCTACGGGTATGTAAAAAGGAAGATGGTTGCTGTAAGGGTGTATGTGTAGCTCAGAAGAGCCAATTACTCAAAAGCTGGTTTTGCCCTTGAGCTTGAACTCAGCCTGCCAGGTCTGAGGCTCCCACTACGGTGACATGCAGGAGGGCCTTTTAAAGAGCAGGTATGCTCATAAGTAACTAATGCTTCTCAGCCCGTTCCTGGGGAGCTCTGCGGTGAAGTGGTTTAAACAGTCAGATGTGGAAGAGTGTGCACAGAGATAAAACACTGAAAAGCACCAGTGGGCACCCCGATACGGATCATCCCCGCATTCAGCCTGACATAATCTGAAGCAGTCACCTGAAATGTATTTTTGGCTTTGTTACAACCCAAGATCCTCAAAGGCAAAGTTGTCCTAATTCAGGAGAAATTTTCTTTTTGGGCAAATATGTTTGCTAAAAAGCTTTTCAGAAAATAGTTTAATTCTACTTAAACAACGGTTTGGGAATAGGCCATGGTAGGGTGCAGGCAGAAGGGCCAATTTATAAAAATGTCTGGAATTAGGACTCAGAAATTTTTTGACTATTTTGAAACCCTAGGGTTCACTAAAAACATTTCTGTCATTCAGAGAAGCATGAGCAGCTCAAGAATTACTAAGTCACACAGAAATGCTAAAATCCTCACCGTTTGCTCTATCTCTATGACTTAATTTAAGGAACAGAGGTGAAATCAGCCATCAGATTCTGAGCCCAAAACAAACCTTGCTTTAATTACTTTTTCTATTCAGATAAAAATGGAATGCTCTCTTGAGCACAGTATGTTCAGTTATGTACATTATGCAATACAGGACCAGAGTGATACACCTGCATAATGAGATAACTAAGAGAAGAAATGCACAGAGGAAGTATTGATCTATTATATTTATATGCACATATTTCGAAAATTCTATAAGATATGGAAATGACTTGAATTAAAACTGTTTAAAGAAATGTGCACATCCAGAAGTAAGAATTTCAGGACTTTGCAATCTGTATTCAGTAACTATTAAGTAGAAATTATAGGTTAGACTCCAGGTACCTGATTATGAATATGTAATAGGATATGGTGGGTGAAATTATGGCCTTGAGAGTCTCCAACAGGATTTAAACCCAGGTAGATCAATTGCTAACTCTGTGATCATGATTTGATTTATTAATTCAGCTAAGGCTCAGTTTCTGCATCCACAAAAAAAAAAAAAAAAAAAAAGATAACACTGGTCAAGAAGCCCATATCTAAAATCCATGAGGCTATATGTGTTTTGGAACTCAGAACTTTTCACACTTTATAAATATATCAAGGTATATAAACTATATAGTAAGTAACAGTCTCAGCAGGTCTGGGGCAGCACCCTGTAATCAACTACATTAATATTTCTGCAGTGAAATGTATGAACAGTCACAGTACCAGGATGCATTATGACTATAAATAGCTTCACGTCAGTTTTGCTACCTGAGTTTGTATCAAGAATATAAAAAAAAAATCCTTCACAGATTTTATATTTTGAATTTATATGAATGGGAGTACAAAACCGTTTTATATGCATATTTTCATATGTTCGTGTGTGTGTATATATACACACATGCACACTGATAAACCTATACATACATATACATATCTGGGGAACTCTTGTTAGGAACCAATAGATTTATGCCAACAAAGTAGTTTTATAGTACTATTTGACATGCAAAAAAACACTCAATGTTGGCCAGAATATAAGTTCCTTGAAGACAAAGATCATTGCTTTATGGATATGCCCCATGCACCTAACGGAGTGACTGGCACACAGGAAGAGCTTAATAAAGATCAGTGGAGTGATTTATGCTATCTCCTCTTCCAAGCTTTCTTCTTCTAACTAGAACCACATGAAATGAGAAAACACGATGCTCAAAGAGACCCGACTGCCTTTTCAAGACAACAGGTAGAAGCAGTAATATAGTCAGAAGCTCCTAGTGAAACACAAAGAATTAAGTCTTGAAGATCAATATTTAATACCCCTCCTACTTTTCTTTTAGATCACTGCATTTGAGAAATGAATAATACTGGCACGATTCAATTCTGAATCTAACTTATTAAGTAATCTGCCAGCAGCAGGCTCATAATTGGAATTCTACCTAAGGTGATAATGTTGCATCAAAATTAAATGGAAGCTTAGGGATGGTTCTGAGGCTAAACCTGTAGTGTCCTCAGTAACCCACCGTGATTTTGGAAAGCTGTGACTACACAAAGAATTTGCCAAAAATAACAAAACATATGTAAACTAACATCTTTCTCTCTCTCTCCCCCCCCTCTTTCTCTCTCTCTCTCTCTCTCTCTCTCACACACACACACACACACACACTTTTAAACTAAAATTTTGATTATACACTTTTTATCCCACTTTACAATGAATGAGCTACTTTCCTATTACAAATTTCATCAAATACAGAACAAGGTACTGTTAATCATTTACATTAAAATCTTCACATTCACCATTCTAAAGATTAACAAAAAATATGATGAAACAAAAGGAGAAACATATATCTGCAACTGGAGATACATGGTCTAAATATAAAATGAAATAACATCTTAACAACTGAGGTGGTAGAATTTCAAACTGAGCAAAAGATATATACCTTTTCCAAGCACAGAGCCAAGTGCCACAAACTAAAGACAAGGTTTGGCATGGGCAACTCTCACATACATGAGGAAGAATGCATATTTGTTTATGCATTACCTAAGTGTTGGGTTTTTTTCTCTCTGAGGGTGGGGAAGAAGTATGTGTGTGCAGGAATGGGGAGTCCCTATAAGACCATTTTTATATGGTTACTGTGGGATTATTCATATTCCTAAGGAAACCAACAGGTTAACTAACCAACCATCTGGTTTAAAGGATTTAAGAGCTAAGTGTGGCAGCAACTGTGGGGAGTCTGATGTTAAACATCTAAAGACCACAAACAGACCCTGAAATCGGGATCTTAAAAAAAAAACGAAGCTTACCCGGCCAACAAGAATCGGTTCAGGTCCAGAAAACTCTTCCAGGACAAACATTTGATTCCAAACCCAGCCTCTTTTGGAGCGGTTCAAAATCCGCTGTTCTTCACTCAGCCTGTTTAGTTCCAAAGGGGATCCACTCATTAAAACGTGAGACTGATTCATCGGAGCCATGTAAATGCAAGGGGGGAGAGCAATCCATAATATTATTAATGGAGTCCAGAGATCCAAGAGCATTTCCGCTAGCCGTTCTGGCATGGTCCCACCAGTTAAGCAAATCACCACGAAAATGAGACAATTATTTTGTTTGCCTCCGGTCTGCAGCCATCCAATTCATCATGCAGTGCCGAGCACTTACTTACAGCTCTGCCACGTGCTGAAAGCTCTGGAAACAGACATCATCTAAGCAGCTTTTCTAAGACCACAATCCATTGGCTTTCCTTTCTGTTGAAATTTCCTGCAAAAACAAGGAGGAAGACAGATAAGGGTCCCCTGTAACAGGTTTTAAAACCAAATCACTGCTTTTCAGAAGCACCTAAGTGAGTGATAATAGGCACTTCCCAAACTGTTGAAGTGAAGGAAGAGGATCTGAAGAATTAGAATGAGTAGACTAATAAGTCCTTTGATTTTTTTAAGCTTCATTTAGATTTTAGTATTCATTCCATAGGTGTGTCACTTATCAAAAATTGCTTCAAGCCCTAATTCTCTTTTCCCTCCTTTCTTTCCTATTGCACTCCTTCCCTCCCTCCCTTTCTTCTTAACTTTTGTCCTTCCTTCCCTCTGTCTGGTCCCCACTCTCTCTTCTTAGATTCTTCTTTATAATGAAGTTAGAGGTATTTGCAGAATAGATCACCTCTGACCATTTTCTTTAAAAAAACAAAACAAAACATGAAAAACCTTGTTCAAAGACAGGGTATGCTGAACTCTGTGAAGAAACTCGAAATCTAATGAGTAAATTTAAATAATATTAGTAATAATAATAGGAATAGGAGTGGGAAGAGGAATTTATCTAATTTTTATGGTCTCCCCTACCAATTCCCAGCAGACAGGCCTATTCATTTCAGGGTACAGAATACAATTCTCTAACAGGATGCTAATAATGAAGGAATAAAATTAGAATGTTCCCAGAGAGGGATTCTGTAATGTCCAGCCTGTATGCTATAATCAGGACAGTGTCAGGGCTCCTGTTGTAAATGTACAGTTGAACAGGAGATTTGAATTATGAAAAAAAAAAAACTCCTTTGGGAATGAAATACAGTAAAAATAAAATAAAAATAAAATTTTCAGTTGAAGAAATTCAGAAAGGGATGAGCAAAATAAAGAAATCCCCATCACCTGAGGTATCAAATACATTTTTTTTTTTTGCTTACCTTTGGTGTAGCAAAATTTGTTTCTTCCTTCTCACAAATATTATTTTATTTATTTTTAAAGAAAAAATAAATGTTCACTACAGATTCCAGAGACAAGCCTCACTGAATTAGATTAAATGGGAAAATAATTCCTCAGGACACCTGTGGGAATGGTTTGGCTCAAGGAATTAATAATAGGGTAGGGAACCTTTCACCTCTGCGTCCCTGGTTCTATTCTGGCTCCAAATGAGAAAGCAAAAAACTCTTAAACACTGGGTAGGCCGGTGAGTGGCTTAGTGGAGCCAAATGAAAGGAGCAGACACTGATGCTGCTGTAAATACAGGCAGTGTCCCCTCTAACAAGATGGCCAGATGGGTCCCCCTTGCTTGTCACTCTGCCTGGCCTCAGTTTTATTTCTAGGACTCAAAAGGGCCCCACCCTGATGAATGTGCGGGGCACCCCTGCAAGCAACAGTTGTTTTGGAAGTGGAAGAGAGCGGCTTTCCCTTGGGCACCAACTCAGAGAACACTCCAGAACAATGTCTTCTTCTTTCCCTAATACTGCGGCACAACCAGGGAAATCAAGTCTTCCCTTAAGACCCACTTTGATCCCAGGGTGAAAACACAGATCCGCAGGCTTCAGAACTGGTCCCAATGAAATAGTCCCCAAATATCTGACCCTTTCTGAATTGCCAAACCGTTTATTTACTGAAGAGGCATCTGCAGGATATCCTTGGGGTGCCAAGCTCTCTCCCAGCAACACGGTAGGGAGCCGTGCTGAAGGAGTATTGGGGTATGGCAGAGAGTGTCTGTTCTGGAAGCAGAGAGAGAGCCCCATAATTGAATCCCTGTTCACCCAACTTTCTACCTCTGCGGTAACAGACAAGATGCTTAAGTTGCCTGAGCTTCAGTTTTCTCAAATGCAGAATGGCCATAAAAATAATCCCTATTGTATAGGGCAGCAGTGTGTGTGGTTCAGAACTAAGACACACAAAAACAACAAAAAGGTGGGAAGCTAAACTGTACCAAACTGTAATTCATGTGATTATCCTCAGTCAGAATATGAGAGTCATGGGGGCAGGGTCCCTGAGCTGCAGAGGCTTTGGTAAAAAAGAGAGAGAGAGAGAGAGAGAGAGAGAGAGAGAGAGAGAGAGAGAGAGAGAAGCAAAGAATAGAGCTACGTGACTTACACAACAAAAGTAAGCAAGGCTCAGGAGTAGCAAAAAGTTACACAAAAAATCTTCCCCAAAGTGCCAGGAAGAGGTAGGAAAGAGAAGTGCTTGACCGTTTTATGCAGATGGTTAGATGTATTCTGGTCCATGTTTCTGCCTCCCTGGTTCCCAGGGAAGAGACTTATTCTCTTTTCAAATATACCCTTTCTATGGCAGTCCTACTTCAGGGCTCAAAAGCCACCTGTGTTGTTCTCCAAGTTATATAGATGCAGCAGAGGGTTCTACAAGTGACCTCTAGTACAGGCCTATTTGGGGTTTATACTTTACACTTACCTGGGTACAACCAGGGCTTAATTAATGACAACTGCCTGAATGACAACATTGTTGATGATATGGACCTAACAGTTTATTTTGAGAACTAAAGGAGGTAATCATGATAAAACAGTTAGGATAGATCAGCAGGAATATACCCTTTGAATTGTGCCAAATACCTTTGGGAACCTTGTTAATGATTCTGCTATGGTAAAGCTCAATTCCAACATCAAATTGTAATAGATACTTCCATTATGGAAACCACCAAGTGAGATTCAGGTAGAAGGTGACATACATGATAGAGGGCCTATCTAAACTTGCCAGAATCAGGCAAAAGTCATTATAAACCTAGGAACAATTTTATATAATGACAGAGATTCACAAGCTAGAATGAATATATGACTAACGGGATATGTGTGTAGCTACAGAAAGTATCCATTACCAACATATCTTACAGTTAAATAAAGGTTTCAATGCCTTGAGTTGTATTCAAAACCAAGGCAGAGAATTCATTAAATGACTGGCCTGAGGAACATCTCCATAAGGACAGAACCATTATTTGAAGCCAGGTAAAGTCATTTCAAAATTCTCTCTTAACGCAACCCATTCTTTTATTATTTTAATTAATGATGTATATTTTGTTATATGTCAGTCATGGGGGATAGAAAAGCAAACAGGTCAGAGCTCCTATACTCAAGGAGCAAACAACATAATTGGGAAAGATTAAAAAAACATATAATTGCCATATTAATAAAAACGTGGTCTTGGGAGGATAGAGGAATACAGAGTACTGATATGCCACTCATCTTGGCAGTAGAAAAAAAGGCTTCTAGGAGGAGGTGTCTCCTCAATGTTGAGAAGGAATTAGCCAACTGAGGAGGGGCTCAATGTGAAAGAACATTTCAGTTAACCCACGGACAGGAACAGGTCCATCAAAACCAATCCAGGATCTCTGAATGGATAAGTATCTGAGGCAGTTTTTAAATCATTACTTGCAAGTTCATCCAGAGATCACACACTCCTCTTTTTCCCCTAACCCACCAAGAGTCCATGCCCAAAAAAGGCACACATGTCTGACTTCTCCAAGAGTTTGGGGAATAATTGTTTATGTCGACCCACAGAGAAGGTGTGCAACTTTCCATTTTTTCAGAGGAATGGTGGGTGTCACTTTGCCAATGCCCTGTAGTCACTGATAGAAATCTGGAGAAAAATTAGCTCCGTTCAGTGGAAGTTCTTTTTCATCCACATCAGTCATTTTTTTTTTAAACTCATCCCTGTATATAGCTTCTAAGCACTGAAACACTCATATGCTGCCTCATTAAATGTTGCCAAATTCTTAAATTACCTACCTGTATTTTTATATTACCCTTTATTGAAACAGGCTTAGTTTTTGAAATATTCATTTAAAACTGGAAAGTCAATGTAACTTGTCATAATAGAATGTAACTGTAAAATTATAAGATTAATAATGAACATTAAGAAAGCGCCTTGATAATATTAAATCATGAAGAACGAACAATACACACAAGCATCTAATCTTCAAAATAATCCTGATATATGTATTATTATTAATCATTTTCATTGTGAAGATAAGCAAGCAGAAGAAAAGAAGGATCACATTTTATATAAGGTTTTACTTTGACTAATGTGGGTACCATCAAAGCCTGAGGTCATCTCTCTATTTGTTAAAAAGATCAGCAATAGTTAGAGGCAAACTAGTAAACATTTAACAAGGGACTATCTAAAAGAAAAAAACAAATCCCTGATTTGGAGTGTTTTCTGATTTCCACTCAGGCCGATTTCAAACTTCCAATGTGAACACTAACCTGTTTTGGCTGTTAATGTAAATTTGACCTTCAAGGTCCGAGAAACCCAGTAAAGAAGTAATTCTAGCATACCCTTAGTAGGGCCATCTCAAATATTACTATGCACACAAATCACATGGATTTCTTGTTTAAAAAAAAAAAAAAGATTCTGATCCAGTCTATCTCAGGCCACATCTGGATTGTATTTCTAATAAACCTTCCTGCAGTACTGATTTGAGGAGCACCCTTTGAGAAGCAAAAAGTTTGAAAGAAGACCGTCTTCCAGCTCACACTTCCTTGATATTATCTAAAATATTCAATGGAGTAAAAAGATAACCACTTCCTCTTCAGTGTCATTTAATGCCACACTTGGGCACTACTTAACCATCCTTGTGCATGCAGGACTAAACACACACACCTGACCTTCCCAGTCTGGAGAAGGTTGAATAGAATTTTGTATGGTGGTATGATGCTTTATCCATTCCCTCTCCTTTTATTTTATGTGTGACACTAGGAAAACGGCCCAGCTAACAGGTGTGTCCTCGTGCACATGCATGCAATCATGAAGCGGTGAGATTCAGCCTTCAAAGGATCTTCCACTTGGAGAGAAGCAGGATTCTACTGTCACACCGAGAGCCATACTATTTATATGCTTGAACTTCTGTCACCAGCAGAATTAATATTGTCCTTTTAGAAGATCAGAAAATAGCTCTATAGGAATTCTGGAGATGCAACCAAACATTATGTCACTGTTATCAGAATTAATAACCACTGCGAATAGTAGTTGCATATACCAACTGCTTAACTCTCTGCAAGGAAGAAGAAATTAAGCAAGGTTGTAAAGCCTGAGTTAAAAAAAAATCAATTTATTTTTACATTTTCCAACCACAATATCTATGTCTGGCCAAGCAACCCACTTTATTATAATGCTAAAGCATTGATTTACACCCACATAGTGATGCAAGGAGATTTTTATACCCTCTGGAATTCTTACACGTAAAAGAGTTTTAGAATTCCTCCAAAAAAAGATCGAATCCCTTGGATAAAATACTTGTAACCTGATTTTTCATTCATATTCATGTGTTAGATATAGTTCTAATTACAGCCTGTTTGTCACTCTGTTGACCCCAACCCTTTTTTTAAGGTGAACTCAGTCAGTTCTCAGATATGTTAAATCATTATGTAAAGGCATATTACACCGTGAATTCTGTAAACAACATGGATTGAAGTTCCAAATGATAAGTTACACACTGACGAGTGAACTTTAAAATAAAAAGAGGCTCTTAAAGGTACTTTGGGATTCAATCCAGAAGATTATTGTGGTTGACAGGAAATTATGCTTTCATTATCACTGGATTTAGTGGCCACAATATTTCATAGAAGCACAAATGACACACAAGACCAGAGAATTTCTATTAAAAAATGTTTCTGACCTTGAATTTAGAGCCATTAGCAGGCTGCTTCAAACAGGTAAATGCACATTGAATTTGAAGTGGTGTTATTTCAGGAACACAGGGGAAGGGATTCAATGTGTGGCCCAGTGCTATTCCAGTCAAGCCCTGGGTGACTGAAGCTGAACAGGTAAGGAGGCTTTGGATATCAGAGAGAAATGACATTTGCATGTGTCCAGATATAAATAACATAAAGGATCATCTTTCCCAGAGTCTTCAGAAATCCCTGACCAGGGGTCTAGGGATGCAACTCAACCAAAGACACTTGTCAAATGTGCACTGGTCCCTGGGTACAATCCCCAGGGATGGGGAGAAAAAATTCCTAACAAGGAACTCTTGGTAGATATAGGAGAAAATTCTTTAGTATTTTATGTATACATACAAATATTTTTGCTTTTTTTTCCCCCTCTACCCTCAGCTACAAGCTCCCTGGTCATCTTTCTTTGGCATCAGACCATACGTGTGTGTGTGTGTGTGTGTGTGTGTGTGTGTGTGTGTGTATCCAGATGTCCAAAAGCATATCATTTCCTTATCTTACCATCCAGAATAATACTTGTGAAGTAGACTTTTTCCTGTTATTGACATGCTACTCTTTTTTACTTGAAAATTTGTCTTTCTTAAGTTTTATAGTTGCTGGTTACCTTAGCAAAAAGAAAGAAAGAAAGAAAGGTTTTCTCCTCCTCCTCCTTCCTCAAGATGGAGTCAGAATAGGAACTTTTGAATCTGTTAAAGATATACCAGAATGGGGGAACTAAACTTGGGACAAAAACAAGAAAGTGAAAACAAGAGTCATTCTCTACTGTTACTGGACCAGAACTTCTAAAACTTTGTTAGATTCATAAGTTTAGTTATGATATTGAAGATGAATCTATTCTTCTGAACTCTCTTAAGACATAACTTTATTGAGATTGTCCTGGAAAAGCCAAGTCTATGTCTTAACTTCTGTTGTTAATTACACAGTGGTACCATAAAATTCTTTTATGTCTAAGTTGAATCTTCTTCCTTGGTTGCCTTTAAATCATATGTTCACCATTTAATATCCAAAGACTTAATGTGCGAAAGCATTTTGTGCTGGCCTTTTAAATCACAGTAACCCATCAGAGCTGATCTTATTTTTCAGCCTCATAATACTGTAGGCAGTTCCATGAGACAGTTGTTCAGGGCACTGATTTTAAAATCAAATAGAAGTAATTTGAATCAGAGCACCATCGTGCATCAAATAAATGTCCTGGGTGAATTCATCAAACAATGATACTAGATAAGGAAACTGACGATCTGTGTTTCATACTACATACCTTGAAATTTGAGGAAAAAATTAAATAAGGTATGCAAAACTGTCATCAATATAGCAATCATGGGTATTTTACTGAGTATTGCAAGTGCTTAGAAAAAAATAGTGGCTAATTTTTAAAAATTGCTTTATTTCAATCTCTTGCTGTGTACATCAAGGTGAAAATTCCACTCTTCTATGTAATAAATAAAATAACATTTTCCAGCTTTTGATTTTTTTTTTAAAAAGGCATCAACAAAAATGGGTACAAATGAAATGGCATTTTATAAATAGCTCTCCATATCCAAGGCTAACACACAATTAATGTAATGACTTTAAATAGTTTTATTAGGCCCCTAAAGCCAGTCATTTTTCTTTTTCCTTAGAAGAAATGGTATTTTTCTTCTTTCCATCACTGTTTTCTGCTGAGAGAGCAAAGTGCAAGCACTGCCTGTACATGCCCAAGCTACTCACTTTCAATCAAATTTAATTGATTTGTCATTTAATTGAATGCCATGTGTCATTTAAAAACATGGCCTGCTACTTTTCTACAAGAAAAATTTCATTTCATTTCACAATCATCTACCTTCTTGTGAGAATAGTTCAAATGGAGAGACCCAACTAAGGCCAGTATGAGACAAATGATATCTATGCACTAGTAGAAGCAGACCTTTCTTATTGATGCTAACAGAGATTGGGTTCAGGTGGTGTCTTCTTCCAAAAACATTCAGTACACTCTATTTGTTTTAAGAAACTTTAGCATCACAGATGATAGTTAAAAATAACTAGCGGCTTTCTTTTCTTACTTGGAATGTGTGGAAATGGTTAAAAGCAATCATATCACATAACCAGAGGTACAGAGCCAGTTGTACTGAAATTGAAATGCAGCCAAGTATCCCGGTATAAGAAGTCAAGATTCTATCAATTAGATTATGCTAGATAGCAACCACACTTCCAAGTGCACCTTACTGTTGTTCTTTCATGTTTCAAAGTCTATATAGCTTAAAACCACCCACTGATACTGTTAACATGAACTGTGGACTCAGATGGTTGATAGGTCAACAGACATGCATTTGGAAGCAATCATTTGACAAAAATAACATTGGGTTAATTTCCAGAATATACAGTGCACCAAAATTAAGCAACTTGGTTACACAGATTCTAAGATAAATATACTACTATAAGCTACTATGGTTGAGTGAAACTGAAAGGCATAACAAAGGCAAGTAAGTTTTACTGCTTTAATCAAATAAGTATGATTTGTGTTTCATTTTTCTTAGCAGTGCTATTCTGAAGATGGTAAGAGTTAGACATAATGTTAAATCCTATTTGTCAAACTCAAACAGCTTGACAAATAGACAAATAAAGAGTGGAATGTGCCTTTGTAAATTTTATATCAAATTTTGGAAATAAGATTGTCCATATAAAAAAGGGATATCATTCCCTTATGGTATTTATCTCATCTCTCCCGTCTACTTTACTCTGTGTCATTTGTGTCACATCAGGGATTGAATAATCATATTCTATGCATATTCTATCTAGACAGAAATGAGACACAAAAATATTATGTTTTGCTAACAAAACATAAATATACTACAACATTTTCACTTAATGATGTCCATAAAAAGATTAAGGAGGTTTGAGGATGTGATGCCATAGTAGAGTGCCTGCCTAGCATGCATGAGGCCCTGGGTTTGATTCTCAGCACCACAAAAATTAAGTAAATAATTTTTAAAATAAAAAGAATAAAAAGAATGTTAAATAAAATATCCTTAAACATATTCAACATGTTTAAATATTTCAACATGCCTAAAATACCAAAGAACACATCCACAGAAGCATCTTCTACTGACATATTTTTTTCCCCTGTGGGTGAATGTAAGGGCCAGGTATCCTGCTGATTAAAATCAATACAGAGGAGTATGGAGTATGGAATCAATAAAGAGGAGTGTGCCTTCAAAGACACCCAGACTGTAATTCATATGAGTTTATCATGAACTATTCTATTAAACACACAAAAATATGTTAAAGAGAGAAAGAGAAAGCAGGATGAAACCAAGGAAATACAGAGGAAGGAATTTCCTTGTTGGTCAATTTTTCACACATGCTAACCAAGGAAAAAGTACAGACATTGAGTTGCCCATATACTGCTTCCACAATTAGACCATTTCACCCAATAAAATATAACTCTGCATCACATACAGTTTAATAGCATTCTGTGATGCCAGTCTTGTCTTGGAGGCATTCTCATTTTTACAAAGCTGAATTATGTCATTTTTTTTTATATTCCCCAATCGTTTAAAAAAATGATTGTGAAGGGAGAAAAAAAAAATATGCTTTGCGGAACATGGGTAAAATTGATTTTAAAATATGAGAAAAGCTATGTCTAAAAATAAACTTAGGAGGATTTATGAAATTTCTGTAGAGAAAATTGTAGTACCTAATCCCAATATTGGACTTTGGATAAGATTGCATTCCCTCCCTCCCCTTTATGGAAAATAGCCTAGCAAAGGTAGGGGTAGCCTCATCTTTCCTAATTTCTTAGTTCATCAAATAAATATTTACCAGGCACTAACTCTGTACTTGGCCTTAGACCAAATCCTCCTGGCATTTGCAGTTGTCTTGCACAGCGGGGTGTGGGGGTGGGGGTGGCAGGAAAGGAAAGGGCTTGAAGGTTATCAATACAGGTATTATTGTTTTGTGATACTTTCCAAAGAGATAGAAAATCATTTCTATATATTTCTATTTACCAATAGAACTTTTTAAAAAAAGAGATGTTTAAAGAAGGTGAGTGATGTTATGATAGGGAATAGCACATGACATTTAAAACTCAGGAAATAAAATCTTGGGATATGGCCTCACTGCTGCACCATGAAGTGGCAATGGAGATTTAGTTAGCAGCAACATATGGGAGAAGCAGCTAAATGGCAGCCCTTGAACTTATTTCTTTTCTGACCTTTTGAAGTTGCCAGGTTCAACTAATTTTCTTCTCATGGCTACATCTGAAGCGGGTTCCAGAGGCAGGAACCAACAATTCAGCAGAAATAGATTGAGCATCCCAACTTTCTGTGAGAATGAGAGGAGAACGACTAATAGCCCTTTGGTTAATTAAGCCTCAGAAAATCAGATGCTGGCCTTTTACCATCAAAAATTGTTCAGTTTCATAACAGTACACTTATGGGATTCTGGGGAGCAATTTCCAGCACCACAGATAACATATCTTTAAAGACTAATCAATACACAAATCTGAGTAGGCAGGAGGGCAAGTCAAGTTATCAAAGGCAGATGAAATGGCAAAGGAAATACCACAAAATTCTCATATTTGAACCAATAAAGAGTTAGTTACCTGGGCATATTTTCAAGAAGCTGGGTGGGCGTTTGTGTGTATGTGTGTGTGTGTGTAACACATAACAGATATCAACAATAATCTCCTTTTTGGTTAATGCCTACATCCTCTAAGAGATGTATGATATACTCAAGTTAGGAGTTTCTTCTGAATTAAAAAGCAAATTTAGCCCCATTATTGAATGCTGACAGTACTGAATGCAAACTGCAAAAAGCAAACTGTATTTTATTCTCTGATTCACTGAATGACTTTGAAACAAATAATAAAATCATTGAAACTAATATTAGCAACAATGCTGAACACAATATCTTTATAAGAAAGTCTTGGGACCTTTAAATTGCACCTATAATTGAAAGGGTACTCTGATTCTACTTGTTCATTGATTTGTCAAACACAAAACTTTTCTGACGGAAATATAAATTGAGTGTCAATTTATCCATTGAAAGCTTTTGGTTTTGCATGGAAAACTTGTCCAAATTAGAATGTTGATAAAGCCGTGAAGTGCGGAAACTTGAGTAGAAAAAATGAAGATTGTTTTCCTTTAAAACATTAATTTATTTATATTGATAAGGTTTTCTGAACAGTTATTGAAGTGTGAACTCTAACCTTTTAGTATGTGCATGCTCCTTTTCCCCACCAATAAACAAGGAAAAGAACCTGGAAAGCAAAGCCCAGAGGTACAATTTCTTGAGTACAATCATTATATTCTTAGTCTTTGAAGTTGCCTTGCTTTGCTCCAACAATCTGATCCTCCAGGCTAACAAGGAGTATCAAACCTTAAATCTCTGCATAGTTTTCAGGAAATGTTACCTGATGAGAATATTCACAGATCAGTCTTTACAAATGCCCTCAAGTGAGGTCTACTCCTGGTGAACAGATTTTATGTGGTATTTGTTTGTCCTGCTTGTTCATTGACATGGGTCAGGCTACCAGTGACTCCTTAAACTGTGCTCACTTTCACTACTATATTGAGAAGTCGTATTAGATGAATGCTGTCTTGAGCCTAGTTTTATAAAATACTCAAGAGTAATTTTCCAAGTGAAAGACTTCCTTGCCTTCATAGTTTATATGTGTATAGTTACTAAGTAAGTGGAGCTGTTCCTAGTGAGGGCTTCTCCAAAAGGATCTGTTTGTTCTTCAGCCACATTCACACAGCTACAAGAACTCAAGATATGCATCCGGACACCAGAAATGCAGCCAAGAAATGTTACAGAGTCCTGGATGCAGAGATTTACCCATCTGGAGTCTTGAGGGCTGGGGGAGACTACAAATTACAAAGCAGAAGCATTGATTTTAATTGTAATAATAATTAGAAACCTAAGATCCAATTTGCAGGGAGGAAAGATTAAAAAGTTTGAATGACAGCATTACAGCACAAATTTCAGAGATCATTAGCCAGTGTCTCTAAAATATCTGGCCTATTTATGACAGTCAGCAGATACCCTGACACTCATTTGGGTGGTATACTGAACAGAGTGAGGAGGACAAACTGCCATTGAACAGTTCAGAATGAAGCAGTACCCGGGGTTACTGGAAAGACTACACTGTTTTCAGGAGGAATTATCCTCAACTCCTCACCCTCTTCATAGTCCGGGGGAGGGGGGAATATAATAAATATATATATATATATAAATATATATATATATATATATATATATATATATATACACACACGCACACACACATTTACACACATATACATATATATCAAATATGATTTAAAATCCTGCAACTGCTCTAGCATGAAATGACTCTATGACAAGGGGATTCAAATCTGCTAAAGCAGAATTACAGAATATTATTATCGGTATTATTATTTAATAAGGGGGAGAGCCCTAGAATTTTTTCAGAGCTCAGGGAAGTGGAAAATATGTCTGGATAGGATGATTACGGAGAGCTCTTTTTAAGGAAAAAAAATGTAACATTCACAAAACATCCTTCAGAGGTTTCAGTACTTTCACTAGAAGAATATCTCCCTTTCTCTGTCTCTGTCTCTCTTGCACACACACACACACACACACACACACACACACACTCCAGAAGAAATCTCTGTAAAACTGGACACAACTGATGAAAGGCGCTAGCCAGGAAGAGATTTCAGTGGTGTTTAGCATGAACGACAGGGCTCATTTTGCATGCAGTGAAGTACAGCAGTGAGGCTGAATGGATGGAAAATCCCACTCTCAAATCTTACATAAATATCTCTTTCCCACATATAGTTTTCCAGTTCAAAAGCTCCTATAATGAAATCGGAGGTGACAACCCAAGGCGAATTTTTAACCATTGAGATGGCTGTCAGTTCTGTTATAAGGAGGACAGGCGCTTCAATACGGCCCCAACCAACCCCAGTCCCCTTTCTATCTGCTTGGCGACGGTGCCCGATGCGAGAGGGCACAGCTCTCACATACCTTCTCCGGAGTCCCCTCCTTCCCACTGCCAGCCCACAAATACCGTGAAGCCCAGTGACAGAAAACAGCCGGCTGATCTGATTAGCAGCTCTGGAGCGCTAAGGGATTGTCGGATCTCGCCCCCTGAAGAGGAAACTCTTGTGGAATCTTCAGGAAACGGTGGTAAAGTTGAAAGGGCCTTTTCTCTCTCCTGCTCGTCTCCTTATAAGCTCTATCCTTTAATTGGAGCTGAAGTGAGCAGCTGCCAGCCTGATTTTCCATTACGGACAAATGTTGTGCGTTTGCAACAATAAACAATTAATGTTGTTTGATTTCTTACATTTAGCAACCCAAGCAAACAGCTGCCATCTCCGCTCGCGGAGGCAAACTACTGGCCCTTGACGTGCCGCGGCTCGGTGCCTGCGGGGAGGGTCAATGACCAGGAAACTTTGAGGCTTCTGCCAATTTGAATTGGGGAAGGCTTTGGTCTTGGGGAGGGAAGATGCGGAGGAAATTGTGGATACCTGTTGGCATCAGCGTTGGCGGCGGCACGTTTTCACTGTTTCCCAGCCTTGGCTGGAGCACGCAGAACGGGAGTAGATCCCTTATGAACCTGTTACGCGCTGGCAGAACCAGGAAAAAACCCTCTCTTCCTCCAGTCCTGCGAGGGGCGCGGCCCGCCCCCCAAGGGTTCTCGGAGGAAGAGCCGCTAGATGACAGAAAACGCAGCTCCTGGCTCTGCGAGACATAGGAGAGGAGCTATGGAGGAGTCCCCTGCTCAGGGGCCTCTGTGAGCGCAAGATCGCCGGCTGGGAGGCGAGTGGGGGATTCCTGGGGTCCTGCCTGGTTGCGGGGCAGCGTCTTGACTAGGACACAACTACAAAACGGCTTCGGAGCCCGGGAGCCGGGTAAGTTTGCAGCCGGCACCGCGCCCCCCAGGCTAGAACAGCCACTTGTGGGAAAGCCTCGCGCTGAGGCTTTCACAGCTGAGCCATGCCACTCAGCCCCATTGCGGGGTTCGCCCTCCCTCGCCTTGGAGAGGAGGAAGTGCAGAAAACCAGAGAGAGGGCCCCTGGAGCCCCTCAGCCTCCTTTCCCTCGGGTTCGCACCTCTCAACGCCAGGCGGCGGGTGCTTCCCATTCACCGCACGGACCCCGCAGTGAAGGCGCGCGGCTGCAGCAGCGCCTGCCTGTGTCAGGAGGCGGCGAAATCGCCAGGAGACCACAAGGAGGGAGACCTCCCGGAAAACTGGAGGGGCACAGCCTGTAGCTTGATATTCAGGATCTGCTGTCAGAGCAGTTTGCAAAAACCATCAGGCAAAACCCTTAGGCGTCCCTGTCAGCCATGGGTAAGGCGAAAGGAGACGCAGCTCTGTAGGTGTTGGAAGCTAGCAACCCGCATCCACCATCTGGGGGAAAGGAGGTGCGCAAGGTGTCCGAAGGGACACGGGAATTCCTAAAAGAAGCAATCCCTTCTGGTTCTTCTGGTATGAAGGAATACGTAGTGGGGGGAGTACTTACTCTTACGGGGCTCTGAGCTGGTGAATTTTCAAGCCTCCTGGTTCACAAATGGCTGGAGGGGATCGGGGTCCGCTCTCCAGGGCGGCCAGTGCTGACCGGTCCCGGTGCACTGGGCAGGCGCCTCCAGATTCCGTTCATGCCTCTCGGAGCTGCGGAGCTTGGTGCGGAGACGCGGGGCAGGCGCGCTGGGCTCCGGGTGTCCGCAGCCCAAAGTGCAGCTGGCGGATGGACGCTACCGTCTATGCACAAACCGGTGGTGGCGGAGGAGCTTCCAGGAGGCAGGGAGATTCCAAATAAAATCCACTAATTCTGGGCTGAGCGCTTCGGCGTGCGAGCCCGCCTGCCTGCCAAATGTAACTGTGAAGTGATGTGGAAAAGTGAGCCGGGTGCCTCCCCTGACGGATTTCATTGGGCAGAGCGCAGAGGCAGGTCTACCACTTGGAAATTCGTGTAAGCGGCCCCCCACCCCGCCCCCTCCCTGCTTTCCCCAGCGCTCTCCGCTCTCCGCTCTCTTTCTCCCTACCAAGTGGACGCACAACTTTTCGCTCTTGGATGGCGAGCACGCCCAGCGCGTCTCCGCCGCCCGAACCACGGGGTGAAGGTGCGCCCTTCCATGCTGTGCGCACAGCCTGCCGAGGGCCAAGCTGTTGGATGAGAGGGCTGGCAGATAAGAAAAGAAAGCCGAGGAGGTACCCGCGAGCTTGCTCTCTCTAGGTCTCACCTGAGCTCTGAGGCTAGTGTTATCTTGAGAAGAATCTCAGGGACCCACAGCAGTGTTCCGAGGGAGGAAGAGGATGCGTCAAGGAAAAAAGGATGCCTGTGGGCAGTTTACCTTCTCTTTATTCTGAGGGTCTCTTGCTTACAGAATAGCGTATTTCTAAGAACACTGCCTACCATTCAGAAGCTACTGGTTTAATGGTTATGTATCATGGTCCTGGGGTGGGGCGCATTTCTGATGTCTTGGCGCTTGTACTCCTTTGGGAAGATGGGATGAAGGACAGCAGAGGGGCAGCCAGGAGGGGTGCGCAGTGAATGCTAAGACCAGGACTTGCTCTGGAAATAAGGGAGGGATTGCCAAGTCTCCTGAGTGCACACTAACCTGATCTCCTCTCAGGTGCCATTCTTGCAACTCCACTGCCCCCACCAAGAGATGCACTGTTGGTGGCCCCTTCAAGTGCTCTTATAGACTCCACCATGTCTTGAGAAATGGCCACCCAAGTGTTGAGCCAGGGTAAGAAGAAGGGGTCGTGAATCAGGAGGTCCAGATTTCTTTTCATTACTGAGGTTAATACATAGAAATATTCAGTAGTTCAATAACAAGATTATCGAAATGTAATACAAATTTGTCCTTATGTCCCAAAAAAAAAAAAAAACTTTTCCTCGGGAGAATCTGTATTAGTCCATTCCCTGAGCACTAGAGGTGAGATCTGAGGATGATTTTTTTTTTTTTTTTCACCTGGAAAGGAAGTGAAGTAGAAGGGGAAAAGAGTGCAGAGGATCAGATATACATAAGTGGAGTTTGTCCCATCTGACTCAAATTATTGAGAAAGAGTGAACAGAATGGGAAAATAAGCACAATACCCTGATAATATTTATGCAAATTTGACTTTCTGTGCTGCATCTCACTTCTCATTGTTAATGTCGAAAAGAATATTGACTGTAGGTCTGATACCTATTTGTTTCTCATTTTAGCTCTCATGGATAAGAAACAGTGACTTATTGTGTGTGTGTGTGTGTGTGTGTGTGTGTGTGGTGGGGGGGAACCATGAGGTATTTTCCCCCAAAGCACATATTCAATAACTGTTCTTTTCTTAGACTGTGTCTGCTTATAGAGTATTCTGAAATGGGCTAATTCTGTCTTGAAGGGGGGAAAAACAGCAGCCAAGACTCAATCCATAAAACTGATGTTAGACCAGACAGTCCCAAGTGGACAAAGAAATAGATCACATCTTAGGTTGCTCTTAATTTTTAGACATTCATTTTCACTTGGAACAAATGGTCTGAACCTTTCCTTAGGGTACTTTCTTACATCTATGAGAAATAAAGAAAAGGTCATATGTTACTGAAGGCTGGGGATTGTCACAGGTAACAAACTCATTTCAAAAGAAAGCCAGAGTGTTAGAGAAATATCCTCTAATCTCATTTTCTTAAAGGAAAAAAAATAAAATAAAATGGTGCTGACAAAGAGTGTCAGAATCCAATGACTGTGGGTATCTTGGTTATAATGAGTTTGTTTTGACTCTTCCTATCTGTATTTACTGTTGGAGCAGCTAAGTACATATCTTCCTAGGCTTTTGGTCCTCTCAAATTTAAGGTAACCCTTTCCACATTTGCTAATCTCTGCTTGAAGCATTGCAGTAGGAATTTCCTGAAGAATTCTTCAGAGAGGTCTGGGTGATTAAGAAGTGTGAAAGAGGATTAGAATAATGTTAAAAAGTCCTACAAGGATCTTTCTAAAATAATCTGGGATGCTGAAAGACAAGGCATTTGTTTCTTTAACAATTCCACCCACTCTTAATAGGATGCAGTGTAATGCCACAATGGTGAGAGCCTACTCTCTTAAGAAAGTGTTTTCTTTTCAACATCCTCCTAGGGGTATAGCCTTCCAGCTGGAAGAGGATTGTGCTACATAGGCTTTTTAGAATGACTACAGACATTTCATGTGTTGTGGAGCATTTGAGCATTGCAGAGGAGGAAGGGTGAGGACTAATCTGATAGGGCAGGTATATCATTAGAAGGAGAAGTGAGAGAAGAGGGATAATTGCATTCAGAATGACCTTAGACCTGATGCGAAAAGTGGGATGAGGCAGGATGTCTCCAGTCTGGATGGATCTCTGTGACAGACAGTTTTGCAGGGGTCTACTGTGTTTGAGAGTGGATGAGATGGAGAGACCCTCTATGTAATAAAAGCATTTTCTTCTCACCATGGCTAGAGGCCTTTTTTCCTCCATAATTTTCACTAAGGGAAACAGTGCATCAATTGTTCATTAAGTTGGAGGGTGAATTAGAGATGGGGGAGTCAGCTATCTTGTACTTCTGAAAGACTGTGGCAGAGCTAGAAGACTCCAACTTCACTAGTTGCAGGAGGAAATGGTAGATTGGAACATTATCTATTCTGTGATGCCTTAAACTGGATTTTTTTTTTGCAATTTTTATCCTTTAGCACATATTTAAAAACTCTGGAAGTCTAAAAATAATATAAACCAAGAATTTTATCTACTATGGTATGAGTACTGAGAAATTTTAGGTTTAATGAATTACTTTTAAACTTAAGATGAACTAGTGAATTCATGGAACATCTTCCTGACTATATCAGGTGGGGCCAGGATTGTGAATTCATGAAGGAGGGCAATTTACAATTTGAGACCTGCCTAGGGTATTATTTACAATAGAAATCTCAAGAATATGAGGTATGAAAAATGCCAAAACATAAATACAACACCAATGAATAGGTAATATGTTACAGAAATGCAGAGACCTTTTCCCACATTTCATTAGGTTGAAGAAATCTGAAACTATGTTCTTTATTTGGAATGGGAGGGTGAGAAGTAAATAATAACTGTGACATCGGGCATAAGAAAATTCATATTTCATTTTGAATTTCAATATTGGAGATTGAATGAATGAAAAAAATAAAAATGCAGTTTTGAGAAGTTTGCAAATGTTTGAATAAGTTGAAGATAGTTCTTTCTTTTGTTAAGTTTAGGAGTGTGTTTTAAACCAGCCTGGTACTAAAATCACTAAAAGATACAGTACTCAAATTGAGTGAATGTGAATAGCTACGGGGATTTTTTTTTTTTTTTTTTAAGTTGGTGGTTCTCAATCTGTGATCCCTGAACCAGTTTCTGTCTCAGCATCTTCTGAAGATTTGTTAGAAATGCAAATTTTAGGCCTTGCATCTTGGTGTTGTTCAGAAATCTGGGTTTTAACAAATGCTCCAGGGAATTGTGTTGCTTGCTAAAGTTTGAGAACCACTGCCTTAGGCAATCTCCTACTCATGTGATACATGTAAAGACAAGGAGGAAGAAAAAATAAAGTGATATATGATATTAATATTTTTTTTGCTCTGAAATATTCTAAGACAAAATGTTGTTTTAATAAAATAAAGAGCAAATTGTAAGTACACTAAATTGATCATGTGGTTACTTCACTAGTGTTTGTTATGGGATTAAAAATAAATAAACTGACTTTTGTAGAGGTGATTATGAATTCTTGGGGGTAAAGTCATCACTGAGCTTGCTTTTCAGAGCTGTGAGCCTCTATATTCTTGGCTGCTGGTTGAAGCTGTCCCTGAAATTAGGCCTGTATCTCTGAATATTGACTATAATTACTAATCTTGAGCTTCCCATTATATTTTCTGTAAATGGAGGTGTAAACACTTTCTGAAAACCACAGCTGTTCTGAGAGCATTTTGGAGAAGGTCTTCAAAATGGCATTATCTCCCATCTTCCCAGGTGCTAGAAAAGAGATAAGCTCCAATTCATCTTCTAACATAAACTGAGGGCAGGAGGGGAGGACAGATAGATTTAAGGGGACTGGTACAAAGCTATCAACTAAGCTAGTCTAGGTTTTGCGGACCTCACACTGAGCATTTTAGTTTTCTGTTATCTATTTTTTTCTTCCCCCTGAAAGCAAACAGTAACTGGATTAAGATTCTGTACCCTTCTTGTTTAACTTGGGAGGCAAGAAGTGGAAATTTTTTTTTTTTTTAAATATCACATTGTTTTCTAAAAACAGGAAAAAAAGGGAAAATAAAGAATATGAGGAAAAAAAAGACAAAAGGAGAGAGACCCCCCCCCAAATACTACTGTTTTGATATAACAGAATGCATTGAATATTAAAATATGATAATTAAATTTAATTGATTATAGGTCTTATTATAGAAGGTCTCATAGAAGATTGTCATTATTTGAAATTATAGACTCATGCTAAAGTATCAAAACAGACATGTAGGTGAATACAGATGTATGGGCGGTGCATAACAGTCTCTTAGGTATAAAAGGGAGTTTATAGTTCTGATTAGTTATCAAGTTGTTATTACAGAGCAATCCACATATATATGCATTTGATAAATGCTCCAAAAGGGTTGAAAGGGAATTACATTACAGAGAATAGGAACAGGATTTCTTTATCTGTCAAGACTGCATAATGCTGTCTAAGGATTTTTTTGTCCATTCGTTTATTACAGGTGCTGCCATGTGGAAAACCGGCTACGGCTTTTCTGTTGCAGTCTCCTGCCTGCATAGGCTACTGGTCTTGTTAGATGGATATAGAGGCTTTTTTTCTTCTACCTCAAGTGCCCTCTAGCGTGCAATATCTGTGCAGGTTGCTATGTAGAAGGAGGTGAAAAGAAGTAAGAAAAAGAAATATGCCATCAATTGCTATCCTAATTTCTGAATTGCTCTGCTCTTCTTTTCTCCTTCCTCAAAGGGGTCATTTCCTCATAAGTATTTGGCAAAACAAAACAAAACAAAACAAAAAGTGCTGTTGCTTTTGCATGAAAAACAAATCGCTCATTTACTAAACTGGGAAACAAATGCTAATCCTTTCTCAGGGGCTTCTTTTGAACATTCATCACAATTTTTTCCAGAAGTTTCATACACTTTGGTAATCAGGCAAATAAAAGAAGGTAGGTTGCTCCCTAGGAGGAAATTCTGTTTTGTTCCTAACTCCACTACAGACCAACTATATGGCTTTTGATGCAAATTGATTAACCTCTCCATGGGTTTTAAGTTTGTGTCTCCATAAAAGTGCATAATACTTCTTTCTTGCCTCAGGGAGGTGGTATGAGGCCTAATTGAGGCATATAAAACAATTTCAGTTCCTCAGATACAATTTGATATACAGTTGAACTCGCCTTTCATCTCACATCTACTAACAGGGTTTCAAATTCTCTTTGGTGGTCCATAGGGAAACTGTGATCCGAATCTGTATTTTCATAAATGTCATTAAAACAGCTCTATTGTAAACAGTGGATTTGCTTAAGAGACTTGAAATGGTAGGACCTGAGAAAGAATATTTTGGAGAAGAAAAATGTTGTTTTTGCAAACACGTCTATGTATGAATAAATACAGTTAAATAGTAAGATTAAATTCCTGCAAGACACACATTTGGGCCTATCTCTATAAATTTTGTAACAAACTAACAATAACAGAAGGTAATTTTACTCTCCCAAACATAAACCATTAAACACTTGGTCTCCAAAGAGAGAGATACCTGTAAACAAACTTACGAATTAGCATCCATTCAGATGGTAAGATACATAGACAGCTGCTATACAACTTTGAGTTTGCTTTACTAATACTGTGGTAATTACGCAGTACTCTGTATTTTGTCAATACCCTCAAATATCATAAAGCCTCCAATATTTTAAAGACAACCAGAACAATGTAACAAATTATAATATACCCCATTGGTTTCTATACATTCAGCATCTCATGGATGATAGCTATTGTTCTTCTTCTTTAAAATATGATAAAGCTGAAACAGAGAATTTAAGTAACTTGCTCAAGGTTACACAGTTAATAAACTAAGAGTAAAATTTATATGAAAATATTGCAACATCATATATTATCTAACACATCTCTTAACTTTAAAATATTAATAATAAGTGATTATCATAACTTATTTTTTGTGTGGTGATGGGATTTGAAGCTCAGGCCTCATGCATACTAAACATGCACTCTACCAATGAAGTACCCACTAAGCCTCTTGTAACCTATATTTAATGAATGCATTACCTCGATTAGAAATGATGCATAAGTTGCAATAAAAGAAGAACAAAACACCACATGTTTGGAAACAGAATCATAATCCTCAATAGGATGTGACTTTGTAAATATAGATTTTAGAATCCATGGCTAATGGAATTAAATCAAACACTCTAAATAGGATCTGTATTAAAAAGAAAAAAAATCAGTCAAGTTAATTCTGATTCAGCATAATAAGCACCATTCTGGAGACCATTTGGGGATAATGAAACCAAATTGTGTACAAAGTCTTTTTCAAGTTCTTAGTACAAAAATCTAAGGTTGTCATACTTCTGCTATTGCTAGTTAGATTTGTATAGCCCTTTATATATGTCTTAGCACAGCACATTGACTCTTATACTGTGGCTCTTGCAATAATCTTGTGAGATGGAAAGAATAACTATTATTACCTCAGTTTTGTTGTGTTACAGGCTTTTAGAGCCAAAAGGACCCTTACTGATTTTCTTGTTCAATTTCTTCATTTCAGAGGAAAATAATTGGGCAAGTCTTTTGACTTCTGAGTCTAAGATTACACAGGTAGCTCTTGGAAAAAACCAAGAACAGATCCTTTGTCATTAGTCATTAAGGGATGTTACCACAGTGTTTGTCTTTGCAAATGTGGTTCAGGGAAAAAAAAAATCATTAAACTAACAATCTGAATCATCTTCAAAATATGAAGCCAAAACATTGGACAAAGCAGTCCAAAACAAAACAGTTCAGGTAATCTGATTCAAATTAACACAATCTAGAAAAGATCTACCTTCATTTTCTGGTGAGATTACTTTTACTCCCTTCACCTAGTCTCTGTTCAGTCTAATAATGTCTTGTTTTGACTGAATGATTTCAGTACCCTGGAGTCTGGCTCATTAATGCAGCCCTGAAGTCTTCTTCAAAGCAAATCTTGTATGCTGCAGATTTGGGGAGTGAAGAGTATTGGAGAATCAGAGGAAGATAATAATGTAAGGGAAAAAAAATATTGTGCTCTCATATGTTCTAATGTACCATGAACTTTTCTCTGGTAACTCCTGGTAGGAAATCTAAACAACTCGTTTCAAATAGAGGTAGGTAAAATTGACTCCTCTCTTCTCCCAAAGTGAGAAACCAATATCTGTGAGAGAATCATAGAGCCTCATGAATTTTTCTTGATTTCTTCTTCTCCGTATAAAGGTATTCTGGCTTTCTTACCCCAGATTATGTCATTGTTCCTGAGCAGGAATAAGACTTTATTTTTCACTGGGTTGCTTCCTCCTTCCAAATGCCATAAGGCACATAATCACTTTTCTGGAATAGGAAGTGATGATAAATAGCATTAGCAATTATAGTCAGTATCTGTGGTGTTGAGCATTTAAGCCTTGCCAGACACTTAGGGATGGATTTACATATGTTATCTCATTTACTATCTACTGTAAATCCTAAATTTTTAGATTAAGAAACTGCAAAGGGAAATGTATTTTACTTCTCCAAATTCTAATTAGAGTGTTTAATATTTTTCTAATGTCATTTTTGTAACACAATCTATTTATCCTCTGTGTAAGGCCGAACTAAACTTTCCTTAGTATTTCGTTTTTAAATTTTTTTCAATTGTTGATGGACCTTTTATTTATTTATATATGGTGCTAAGAATCGAACTCAGTGCCTCATGCATGCTAGGCAAGTGCTCTACCAGCCCTTTCCTTAGTATTTTGAAAAAGATAACTGAAAAACATACAGGACGTAGCAAGATATTTGAAGTGATTTGGATCTGATTTCAAGTCCTGACTCTGTAAATTGAACTATCTGGTTAACTGGTTAGATAACCTCTCTGAGTCTCATTTGCCTGTGTGGATAGGGAAACTTAACTCACAGGATGTCACACTAAAGGAAATGAAAGGACTATGACTAACTTTGGATGTACATGTTAATTTCCTCTCACGTGTGCCCATTGATAGCTCCTACAGAGAAGAGCAGATGGCCAGAGAAGAGATCCTTATATGATCCCTACAGCTTGGTCACCCCTGTAAGTTGTATAATTTTGTCTCACGGACTATTGACGGAGGTTGTATGCACTGTACTACCATTCTGTGTGTATTGTCTGTCCCAGTTCTCAGCTCCTGGAAACCAGGGACTCTCTGATCCTTATCTGTGTTCCCCAAACCTAGCTGAAAGCCTGATATGTTGTCACTGTTTAAAAGTTGTATTATTTAAGATAACGAACAAATGAATATGAGTGCAAAGATAACTATGGTATTATTGTCAACAGTTAGCTAGAAATAGACCCAGATTTGGAGTTAGAAAAAATCAGATGGCCCAGCAGATTGGTGTGGGGAGCTCAGTGAGGATAACAGATTTCACTGGAAAAGGAAGAAGGGAGAAGAGAGGATGGCAAAACAAAGTGAAAAGCAACAAAACCAGGAAACTCAATCCCCTAGAACAGAAATAGAACAGCGAAGATAACAGAAGAAAACGCTGAACAATTCAAAAGTATCAAAACTGCATCCAACTGACACAATTAAGAGTGAACATAGGGAAACAATTCACATCTCATGGTGATTTGTTTTATAGTAATAGTAGTAAGAATAATAATTATAATGACACCCAGGATTAATGAGAATCCATCTGCTCCTTAGAGCCTCATAATTTAGTACCTGAACGTTGACAAAGCAATTTCCATCCAGGAAGTAAGTGATCCCTCCAACAGAGTGTACTGTCTCCATTACCATTAGACACACATGTCACCTTATCTGAAGGAGCTCTAAAATAGATTCCCAGAGTGCTGTCCTTCTCCAGAGCTCAGAGTTTCCTTTAAGAATAAAGAAAAGTATTTTGTTCATTTGTTTTTGAATCCCTGGTAGCATGAAAGAGATGCTCAATATGTTTTTATCGATTTATTATGTTATATCTATCCCTCAGCAAGCTATAAGATAAAGAGATCTTGTCCTGTACCCCCGTTTTTTTTTTTTTTTAAGATGAGGAATCCAGAGACATCTAATCAAACGCTGAAGATGGAAAACAAATCAGAATTACATGAATACAGTGGCTTTTCGCACAATATGGCACTACAGCCTGGAAAGATTACCAAGGTCACATTGCTTATTAATTACTTCTTTTCTGTAAAGAATTATAAGAAAGCACATTCCTTTAGTATGCACACAGAAGACCACAGAAGTCTCATGACAAAGTTCCCACTTTGGAAGGATCAAGGGCAAGGCTGAGCGCTTTTGAGTCAGCCTTGAGCACCTAAAGAAACCCTTTCAGACTGTGAAGTGATGGAGAACAGGAAAGGCAGTTTGCATTTGGATGAAAAACATCCATGTGTATTCTAAGGGAGATGGAATCCATGCATTCCTGATTAATTTACACTTAAATCAATGAAGTGTTTTGCAAAAGGTATTTGATGTTTGAAAAGCCTTTCTGAAAGAGCCTGATGGGACTTTAAAGCTGTTTTTGTCTTAAGAAGAGGAACTTATTTTTTTCCCATGATCTTTTACTTAAATGATGTGATTTCAAAGTTTCATTTTTGAGTAGAATCTATTACTTCCACAATCTTTCCACTTACCCCTACCCAGAAGTATTTATAGTATACTTTATTACATTGTTGCCATTTTTCCTTCCCTTCTTTTCTCTATGGGTCTATCTATCTATCTATCTATCTATCTATCTATCTATCTACCTGTCATCTTATTCATCTATTTGCTAGTGAAACTCTCAAAACAATGGCAGATAGAGTTAAGAAGTTTATTGGATTATTGGATGTGACTTATTCAGAAGAACAAAAGCCTCACAGGAGTCTAGAAAAACTGAGGGGTGGTGAGATACACAAAATAAGTTTTCTTCGTAAAGGAGGGAGATGTGAAGGGTAAAGACACGGGGTAGAATGGACAGAGTCTTCATGTTTGTAAATAGAATGGGGGGAAAAAGCATGGAAAGTTAATAGTAATTTGAATTGATTACTCTATTTAACCCACAGAACCACGTGATGATGGAGATGTTACTACTTCTCTTTTTTGGATGAAGGAT
Organism: Callospermophilus lateralis; assembly: GCF_048772815.1. Taxonomy (NCBI): domain Eukaryota; kingdom Metazoa; phylum Chordata; class Mammalia; order Rodentia; family Sciuridae; genus Callospermophilus; species Callospermophilus lateralis. The sequence continues at coordinate 44,636,146 of NC_135322.1, forward strand.
GTGAGACACAATAAAAAGAGATATTGGCTACCCCAAATCCCAGATTGGTAAGCACCAAGTATTAAGATTTCTACCTCCGGTTTGGTTCTAGCTCACACTGGTTAGGGAGCCCCAGTGTTTGTTATGCTATGAATGGTGGCCCACACTATGGTGATTTCTGATGAGACATGGGTCACAGACATGGAAAATGAATAGGTGGAGAAGTTACTCACTTTCCAATTCTCTTTCAACCTGATTTTTGTCAAGAGAGAACATTTTAGTTCCCTCTCTCTAACAAGCTGAATGCTGGCCTCAGACTCAGAGCCTTAAGCAGACTCCCAGTGCCTTGTTAGGCTGATCAGAACATTGTTTTGCGTTCATTCAATTTATTTCCAAGTTTACCTTGCATTTATGGCAAGTAAAAATAACATTCTTATTTTTAGGTATGGATATAAGGTTCCCTTTTAAAACAAATGTTTATTTTACATTTTTAAAGAAGTGAGTTGATTAAAATATTATACCACGCAGATGGTGTGCAGACGAAAAGAAAAGCAACATAACTATATAAATGACTACAGCTTGAGAAGGGAAAAAAAAAACTCTATTAAATCAACATCTTTTCAAAGTACCATTACAAGTAAATTGTCCTCTTAAACTTGGAGGCTTACACATTTAAAGTAGTATTCCTGAGCTTGAAGTTTTTATTCAATTTCAAATGTTCCAGATATCTCTACTTTGATTTCCTATAAAATCAACTCTTAAAAATATAAGTGTCAGGTCTGGGAGTTATAAAGAATTGGAACAGTATAACCTACTCCAGTGGACATTGCAGAAATGCTTTTTGTCTTCACGTACAAACCTGAAACATTATATTTTACATTGTTGTATCTCTCCCTGCTTCCTCCCACTAATATTTCAAAACAATAATCATCACCTTCAGTTAACATCCTAGACATAAGTTGATGAAAATCCCTCTATAGTTTCTTTTATTCAGAGAAGACTGAACTAAATAAATCAAATAAATCTTCCCAGTGTACAGGTTTGGAGCTGGAGTATGGGAAAACAAACTAAAACCTGCTTCCATTTTTTTGTGCCTATTTTATTTGGTTTATTACCCAATTTCATTTGGGGAGGCATTGTGGTCCTCTTTGATGAAAGTCTATTTTTATTATTTTTTTTCCTTGCCATTGCAAAAGGAAGTCAACATATCGCTCATAAAGTGTTAAAGTCTTTATGAACTGCTGATAGATATCAAGGAAATGCTCTGAGGATTAGGAAGGAATATTGTGGCAAAATATCCACTTCCTCTAAATATTACCTTCAGTAGTTTTATAGCAAATATTGCTGAGGAAAGAGAATATAAATCACTGAAGTCCCAGCGGACTTAATACTGAAGTACCACTTATGTTTTCCTTTTGTTTGAATTACTAACACTCTACTGAATAAGGAAAAGAAACATTTTACAAAGAAGGGTGGAGAGACACAGGGACAGACAGAGAAATGTTAAACCCTGTGCACAATCTGGACCCTTGGAGATCCTTGACTTGCCACTGTGTGCCCAGGGTCTTGGAGTTCGGGGAAGTTACGTAGTGATAATCTTAATTGTAAACTGTGCACATGTCCTGTCTATTCCAGATGTGACATATAGGATTCTGGAAGGCATTGTGGAAATCTATCAGTTGGGCACAAAAATTCTGGGATACACTTTTAATTTTTTTTTTTTATAATTAGAGATGGAAAGAACACCTTTATTTGTCTATTTTTATGTGGTGCTGAGGATTGAACCCAGTGCCTCATACATACTAGACAAGCACTCTACCACTGAGCTACAGCCCCAGCCCCTGGGATACATTTTGGGTCCTATCACTTACTAGGTACCCAGCCTTTAAAAATTACTATAGCTACTGTTCCTTTGTTGTTTTGTTTTGGTTCTTTCTTTCTTTCCTTTTTTTTTCGTGGGTTTCTAGTAGTCATTATTTAACAAACTGTAACAGGGCCCTCCCCATTCCCTTTTCTACCTACCCTGTGAGTTTGTTCCTGCTGATTGAGTCAGTCAGGATGGGAATGCTAATTTATTACAGCAGTGTTTTGTCAATGTCACTTTGACATCTATTCAGAGCTTTTACTCCTTCCACAGTCACCACATCAGCTACCCCTCAGTAAAACAGTTAACTTCCCTGAACCTTGGGTTCTTCATGAATAATTTTGGAAAAAATAACTCTTGTCCTACCATCTTTCTGGGTTGAATTAGAATTCTAATAACATAAAACGTATGTGACAAAACTGTGTTAACACATACAACTGTATTATGATCATTTATGGTAATGTGTGAGACTGAAGGCAAGGAATAATTTTTTTCCCATTTTTAATAAAATGTTGAGTCTAGCATTTTACCTGTCACTTTCCATAAAAAGGTGGGGGCACATTCTACATATAGGGGACAGTGTCCCTCATCAACAGACAGCCTTGCCTAGCTCACCAATATCTTTGAAAATTTCAACATGAGCATTTCTCATTATGATCTAAGGCCATATGTGAGTGCTTAGCAGTAATAGTGTTTGGTTTGATTAATCCATGAGGAGTCAGTGTCTTATTCATGTATAAATAAGTATATACAAATACATCTACATGACTATCCAGTTCATCAAGCATTCATTAAATCTGATGTTGGTCCCTACTTAGTACCAGGTGCATATAATTGAGAGACAAGTGAGACAAGATGCCCTCAAAAGCTCAGTCAAGTGGCAGATACAGACAATGAGAGTACATGATCTTCATACAAGACAGCTCTCAAGGACTGCTACAGAGAAGGGATTGATGGAAACTGGGAAGGTTTCAGAGTCAGAGAATATCCTGGCAAATGTCCCTTAGCCTCTCTGAATGTCTCTGTGACCTTTTAACCTTGGGGGTCACGTCGGACAAGTAGTCCAAGGTGACTGGAGTGAAAGCTACATGGCAGAGTACAAGAAAAGTGGTAAACCATATGTCAATGAAATTAAATAAACCAGCTCATGGCAACCTTATCTTGCAGCCTAAGAAACTTGGACATTAATCTACTAAACCTCTCTCATACTGAAAAATATCTAGTAGGTGTACATATATCAGCTGCATGATAGCTGTTTAAAATATAGCCCTGGAAGTTGGGCAATCTATATCTCTGATAAGGTGCAATGGGAAGCAGCAATACCATTTTGATAAATAATTGCAACCAACAAAGCAACAACGCAAATAAAATAGCAATATTTAAATGCTTTAACTCTTTGACTGGTCAAGAACACCCTAAGACACAGGTTTTCTTATTGTCCCATTTTACAGGTCAGAAGTATAAACTATGGAGAGATTAAGTAACTTGCCCAGGATTGCACAGCTAGGATGGCTCCAGAGATTCTTCCTTTAACCATTACATAGTACTACAATACTAGGAAAAATCACAGGAGGGCCTGAACCAAGCTAAAGCATTAGGATAGCACACTTCTCGTAGATTTAGGAGAGGGGATTCTCAAGTCTATGAATTATTCTATATTTATTATGTTTTCACAATGCCTACTTCCATGCTCAGCAGACAACTCATACCTGTTTACCAAATGCACCATGGTGATGGGGTCCAGAACATCAGTAAATTCTGTGTGCAATTCTATTGTTCCTTCTTCTATGACATGCAACCTTGGTTATTGTCAAGCATGCATGCAACATCATGCATTGCTCTTTCCTTTCTTCATGACATCTATTTATTTCTTGAGTTATTTATTTCTTCTTTACTGTCCCTTGAAGTTTCTGCATAGGAACATCTTGCTTGATCTCCAAGGTCCACCTGTTGACAGTGAGGTTCCATTAAGAAATCTTTGCTACCTCTGTCCCCTTCACATTGTTTACCAAGATTATTTTATTTAGAGCAGACAGTGCAATGTTTTCAAAATATCTGGTATCTGTCCAATCATTGCTACTAATACACTCAAGAAAACAGGGGACACCCATGATTTTTTAAAAAGTATGGACTGTACATGGAGCAATATGCAGTAAGGAAATAAAACTGAAGGATTGTTAGGATTTGGGAAATAAGTTATCGACAGTGTCTAAACTGTGTGGATGGAATATATAAGGGTTTAAGTAAAACCAAGTTTTTTCCCACTAGATTTTCACACATAGTGAGATATATATATATATATATTATATATATATATATATAATATATATATATATTTGGAATATATATTTGGAATATATATTTGGAATATGTATATATGTATGTATATATATATGTATGTGTGTGTATATATATATATATATATATATACATGTGAGTGTATAATTTTCTCACAGTGTATACTTTCTTCAGCCTGACATTTACAGCCTTTAACATTTGCTCCCCAATTCCCTTAGCTAACCAACCTCTTAACCTCCTATGTGAAATTTCCTTTTCACATGCTCCTCACTTGGTGATTTGGATCACTGGATTCTTTGAATTAACACAGATACCTCTGCAGAGCCATGGCCATGGCAGACACATCTAATTGATCAAAACTGAGCATGGCTGCATTCTTAAGATTTATCTCAGGGAAGCACTTATAGAAACCACTAAAAATCATTTGGAATAGGACAATTAGATTAAGTCCCCTTGCTAAATAAGCTTATATGCATCCTCCAGCTTGAAATGACATACTCCATCAGTCTCATCTTTAGGAATTCTGCCAGTTCATGTTCTCTGTGAAGTGTCTTGATTTCCTCAACTCAAGGGAACCTGCCTTCTATGACCCAATACAGCACAAGTGTGCAACATTTCAGAGACCTTCGTCATCCCCCACCTAGTCTGGCTCCATGACTGTTGTACTCACAGCTGTCTTTATACCTAGCATTACTAGTATCCTTCCAGGTGGTGGAAATATTCATTATATTCCTTATGACATTTATTTATGCCAAGCACTTAATAGACCTTCAAAGAAGCTGTGATAACTGAGATAACTGACTGATGGTGAGAAAGAAAGCAAACCCAAGGAGAAACTGATGGAGTTCAGGATAAACCAAGGCAATGGTATTTGGCGGGAGGGCGGATTGACAGGGCCATTATGTAAGTTAATTTGCTGTAAGATGTCAGCCTCATTCTTGACTTTTCCTGGCTTTCGATCTGCATGAACACCTTGTCCTGCAGACAGACAGACAGCTTCAGGGTGGATTAAATAATCAGTCAAGTGAGATGAGCATGTCCCAATAGGTCTGTAAAAACACTTCTATTTCAAGAATGATTATTAAAAGCCACAAGGAAGGCAGTGATAACACAGTTGAAACATTGACTTACTGATCAAAAGAGACACTAATACGCACTCCTTAAGGGAAACAGTTGGATTTTAACATGCATGCATCAAATCCCCTTGCTCCTTCTTTTTCCTGCTGCAGTGTCACATGAAAATCCCATCTCTGAAGCTTTCCTTTGGACTCAGAGCTCTTGTCCTTCACATATTTTCTTTGTCTTCAGTTTTATCTGCTTTCCTTCTTTCTTTCTCTTTTCTTTTTCATCTATTTTAAGACTATTTTCCACATGAATTCTGTCTTTTGTATATCATTCTTTTGTTCTCCCCTTCTCCCTTAATTTATATGTTTTCATTTTCTTCAGAGAGATGTTCCTTCCCAATGGCATGATCACCAGAGAAACGCAGACTGCATAATTTGTTGGAGAGTAAACTTCAATGTATAAAGTTCCAATGGGAATTGGACTTTAATCCCCATTTTTTAAGGTATGATATCTTTACCTCTCAAATACAGATTTCCATATCTGTAAAATAACATTTTTTTTCAGTGTTAACTGTCAAATAGGAAGACTCTTAAATGGTAACTATGATCACTTTCATCAATATTGCATATGGAAATTGAGCCACTGACATTGGGATGTCTATATCAGCTCAATGCAAATTGAAGCTTTCATTGTAATCCCCCTGAGTTTTTAGCTCATTTCATGAATATCTGCCCATTTTCTGAGATGCCAAGTTCCTTTCATCTAGGACAACTGTCTTCTGCAGCAGACTAGCACACATTTCGAGGTAGCAGGTAGCGAGGGCACCAGGATTGTAAACACTCCTAATTAAAATGTATGATGTGACAAAATGAAAAAGGGACAGTGAACCATGAAAAAATTGCTGGTAGCTGACAGCCATCGAATGAACATATACTTTTTTTCATTTAGGACCGAAAAGATCTGTTTTGTTTTGTTTTAGAGTTGCATGCATACCACAAACTTTTCCAACATAATTGTTTCTAATGTGTATTCTATCTCTGAATTAGGATTCAAATATCACTTGTCTTCCCTCATGCTTCCTCCCAACTACCTGTATTATTTAGCATTTTAAAATCAATTTTATGGAAAAAGAAATGATACCATTTTTACAAAACGTTTTTGAATATTAGGAGTTAGTAATCATCCACTTCAGAGCTTCAGGAACACCTAGAGTTAATTTAGGTAACTGACTTCCTTTAAGGATTTACTGTGTGAGATCTGTGTTGTTCAAGCAACTTGCTTAGGATCACACAGGGAGTTCGCAAATAACAGTTCTAGCCAGGCTTTTGCACAAAAATCTTGTGTGTCAAGGTTTCTATTCAATGAAGAATCATCATACCTCAGAGCCAAAATTAAAATCCAAGGCTCCTGACTTCCAGTTCAGACTTTTTCCATTTTATGCTTGTCCCCCAAATTGCCCTTTTATTCATCTTGTTGAAAAGAAAAGTTGTTTTGCATCACCTAGGGTTGTAATGACTCCAGTAAGTTTGACATGAATACTTTTTGAGTGCCTCCTGGGTACTTGGTATTTAATATATATTGTCTATATTATCATCTATTTCAAAACCTGAACTAGATAAGCCTCCTGGAGGAGAAGGAGCAGATGATTAGACAACTATTTACAGTCCTAAGAAAACATAAATTGTCGAATTTGGCTTGACCTAGTTTTAGTGAAAGAACCCACATAATAATTTCCACCAAACCACTGTTGCCTAATTTTTCTAGGTAGTGTCATTATAGTGTACCCAATATAAGATGAGTCATTTCTTGCCAATTTTTATAATGTTAAAGAACATCTCAGAATGTTTGTGAAAAAGTTTAAATATATAGACATATATATCTGAAGCACAAATGAATATTTACAATATACATTCAAATGATTAATTACACATATTTCATAGTCTAATTTTCTGAGTCTAATCAATTGAATGGTAAGCTAGAAATAAAGAGAGGAAGATACAGGAGACATTGTCTGCCACAGCAGAAACTATATACTTTCACAGAAGTCCGTCCAAGTAGTATTCAGGATACCATTATAAACCTGTGTCTCCTTGGCTCAGACATATGAAAAAAAAAATATTTTCAAATTTTATCTATGTGTTCAGCATTAACCAGGTCTTCCAATCTTTCCTGACTTTCACACATTTTTATTAGTGGATTATGGTTACACACAATAATGGAATTCATTTTTATATCTTCATACATGCATGGAATATATTTTGCTCAATTTAAATCCCAGGTGCTTCCTCTTTCCCTCCCCTCCCGCCCCCATTCCCCTTCCTCTACTGGTCTTCTTTCTACTTATATATTATTATTTAATTGGTGCTTTATGGATATACATGAAAGTTGTATTCACTCCCAACTCTTTATTGCACGTATTCATCCTCATCTTCAGCACAGGGAATATTCATGCCCATTCCTGTCTATGCTGGGGACAATATTAAAAGCTTTGCTACATTTCATCATTTAATTGTCACAAGACCACCACAGTGTAGCCAGTTATTATTCTTCCCTTGTCCATGAGGAAACTCATGATCAGAGACCAAGGAAGCATTCGGCCCTCCACCATGTATAGTGGAATAAATAATGAGGGTGAGCATCTTGAAAACCTGACTGCCATATGGAACCCAGGCCAAGGCCTGTCTAGACCAAATCCCATATACACAAGGACGTGCCATCCCAATATCCAGGTTTTCTTCTTGCCACTTTTTGAGAGAAGCCCTAAGGTTATATGGCCTATTACTGTGCCATTTTTTTCCCCTGATGCCTAGTTTTCAGTTTTTAATTTCACAGACTCTTTTGAGATTGCTGTACAAACAAAATCATATCAAGTTATTTATATGAATCAAATACTAGAGCATCCAACATCCAGATCTTATGTCAATTTCTATTTTAAGTCATGAATGAATGTTTAAATTTCCCAAAGTGAAATTTACACACAAACACACATATACACACAGATGAATAAACAAACCAAACTTCCTCTTGATATGAATCTTGATCTTAATCAAAATATTTTTCAGTTATTGACAACACAAATTTTTAAAAAAATAGGAGAAATATTAAAAAATATTGTTGAAAGATCAGAAAATAATAGTTTTGGGTAAGTTAAATAATAAGATACTAATCTTGATATTGGTTTATATCCATGACAATGCAACATCTACCAAATAAAATACTACATCTACCAAATAAAAGGAAACAAAGAAAGCAATTCAGGATCATCAGTGTGAGTGAACTATATTTGGTCCACAAGAGTGCCTTGGCCCTGAGATGAAAGGCAAAAGAAAGAATAAAGTACATTTTCCTCCCATTTTATTGAGTTTCATGATTCCTGGTAGTTCAGTAAAATTAGAACATAGAATGATGCTTCATGACTTTGGACATGTGTTATCTGCTCCCTGGGCCTAAGTTTCCTTATTTTAGATGGTATCTTCAGTTTTTAACCTCTATGACTTGTTTCTTTGTCTCAGGGGTAAGTTTGTGAATGTATGTCATGGGTGGGAGGGGGTACTAGGGACAAAACTAGGAATGCTCTGCTTTTGATCCATATTCCCAGTCCTTTTTATTTTTCTTATTTTGAGATAGGGTCCTCAAAATTTGCTGAGTCTTGCCACAAACTTGTAATCCTCCATGTCTTCCAACTCACTGAGATTATAGGTGTGTGACCTTGAGACCACCTACTGTCCCTTTTCTTTAGTGCCTTAAGTGGGTATGTGAAAACATTGGGATGTAAGCAAATGTGTGTCCTTCAGAACATTTTAGAATTCTTTCATTTTTTAGTTTCCTGCCATGTGGGTTTTTCTAATCCATTCTCTTCGTTTTAGTAAGCAACGTTGTTTGTTGTTCACCCAGTCAGGAGTCTAGACTAGTTCCCTCAGTCTCTGAAACCACCCATCTACTCTCACCCATCTACACATGCAGCTTATTTTTAGCATCTTTGTGTTTCTCAAATATATCTGTTGGCATCACTACTGACCTCGCTCCTCTAATTGTTTCACTATCTATTTGCTTTATTATTACATGAGCTCCCTTGCTGGTCTACCAGGAATCCTCTGTGCCAGATATTCTGCTAACAAAGTCAGCTTCCAGGAATGCAAATCTCCTGGAACTGCATTGTGTTACCTCTCAGACCTGAGGCTACATGCTGCAGACACATGCTAGACCTCTGCTCTGTTTCTTCTTAAGATGCAGAATAGCACCTTTGTCATATCCTACAAAGATTCTCAATGTTTGGAGTACCTCCTCTCATCCTCTACCAAGTCTCTGGTGCTTCTTTTCTTGAGGGTCCCCAGTGGCCTTCTCTGTTCCTCCAACAATCCACATTCTTTACTCATGTACTTGGCTGTTGTTCTTCAGACATTCTTCTCTCTGCCTGAGCATGGAGCCCTCCGTCCTGAATTAATTTTACCCATTCTTCAACTCTCAGTGCAAGCACTTGTTCTTCATGAAAACCATTCTGAATCTCTGTTCATTCCCAGCAAATGTGTTGCTTTCTGTAAAATACTCTCATAGTTACATCTCCTTCTTTGAACATAGGTACCTGTGTTCAGCTCTTTACTGTGCCACATAGTAACCCAACCATGTCAGAGAGATGTCACAAGAATAGAGGGCGGTAACAGAGGAAATATCTGGTTCATTTTCACTTTCAATAGATCTGTATCTCTAGTGCATAGATGCATGGCTTCAAACACACACACACACACACACACACACACACACACACAGACACACACAGAGGGTACTAGGTGCTAGATACATGACTTCTTAACAATACTTTTACACCTCATTAGTCCTCCCAAAAAAATCACAATGTGACTGCAGCTAACATCATTACAGAACCTTTACTCCTGAATCCAATCTCCGGGTCACTTTTTGGTATCACCAACATTGGCCTTTGAAGTTGCCCAGACTTTCTGCATTCTGTCCTTGTGTTCTTTTTCCTGTTTCCTTGAGGTCTCTTTCTTCTCATCCAAGCCATGTTTTACAAATCCATCTTCAGATTCTTTTTCCATTTACGTAATCCAAGGTATCTAAATTATGCCACAGCTAATTGTTTTGCCACCACCATCATAGGTTCTGAACTCAAATACAAAAATGATATCGGGTGTGGTCTTAAACATTTTGGCTAACGTTTCTTGAATTTCTGTCTTAGGGTTCTGTTGCTTTGCCAGGGTGAAGGACATCAGTGGCCATTTTTTCCCCTGCTGGAGTTCTCAATTAGTTGAGAACTTCCTGGTCCAGGAAGTTAAAGTGTTGTTCATGATGGTGGTTGTTTTTGTGAGCTTTTTCGCTGCTGTGACTAATAGATCCCACAAGAACTATTTTAGAAAAAGAAACGTTCCTTGGGGGCCTCACGGTTTCAGAGGTCTCAGTCCATAGACAGCCATCTTGATTCCTTGGGACTCACGGTCAGGCTGAACATCATGGCAGAAGGGTGTGGTGGAAAAAAACAAATCAGGACATCACTTCAGGAAGCAGAGAAAGAGACTCCAGTTACCAAATACAAAATATATACCCCAAAGGCACACCCCCAGGGAACCACTTCCTCCAGCCACACCAGTTACCATTCAGTTAATCCTCATCAAGGGATTAATTCACTGATTGGTTTACAGCTGTCTTAAGCCAATCATTTCACCATTGAATGTTCTTGCATTGTCTCATACCTGAGCTTTTGGAGGACACCTCACATCCATACCACAGCAGTGGCTGATACTCAGGTAGCCAGGAAGATCAGACACCATTAGGAACGTTTTTTTTTTTTTTTTTTTTTTTCCCAAACCCAACCTGGATCACTTGAATTTGGAGGGACAAAAAGACACATTTTAAAGTGCACACTCTTGATTCTTTTACCTGTACTTCTTCCTTTAAAATAGTGATCAGAAGCATAGATGCATCATTGCACGAGTTCAAGCCCAGGCTGCATTATTGTGGGATTACACATTGCTTGTTTGTTATGACTCCTAAAAAATAAAATCGATAATAGAACTGAGATCATGGATTTGTGGTAAGGATGAAGTCTATACCTTCAAATAATCTTCAGATATACTATATCTGGATAGGATTCTCACCTTGGGAACAGGTCAGCCTGCCACCTTTTTTGAAAACTCAGTTATACAGACAAAGAAGCTTTACCTCTTAAAAACTCAATATGGTTCTGTTTTCATAAAACAATAACAGGGCACTCAGATTTCTGTAAGGCACCCATAAATGAGTGAAAGAGAAAGCAAGCCAGTCCAGAAGTCATCCTTTCACATTATTTATGTATCATGTACATGAAAGTTAGGCAAGAGTGGAGTAATCTATTTGTTTACTCGCCTGTTATACATAAGATTTTAGGGCCACAAGTAGGATGAAACTAATGTATGACACCAAGGAACAAATTTTTTGTTCAATATCTGTTTTCTAAAAACAATAATGTATGTTTTCTTCAGATGTTCACAGAAATATAAATGAAGTTTTAAGACTATTTACACTAAAAAGAAAGGGTGCTTAGGAGACAAAAAGGAGAGAAAAAATATTTTTATTAATTTCGGAATATTCTCAGACATTCAGACAAGAAGTGTACTGCATTTGTTTATTCTGAAAACCCTGTGAGTTATTTGTTGTTGTACAGATGGGCATTATGTCTTAATATCTTTTAATTTTTCCTAAGGTAGTTATGATTTGGATATGAAGTGTATCCACCAAAACTCAGCAGTTAATGTAGAAATGTTCAGAGGTGAAATAATCAGATTATGAGAGTAATAATCTAATAACTAGAACGGATTACCAAATAGTAACTGAGACAGAAGAAAGAAAGTCATTGGGGGTGTGCACTTAAGGTTTTTGTCTCTGTTCTCTCTCTCTCTCTCTCTCTCTCTCTCTCTCTCTCTCTTTCTCTCTCTCTCTCTTTCTCTCTCTCTCTCTGTCTCTCTCTCTCCCTCTCTCTCTCTCTCTTTCTCTCTCTATTCTCTCTCTCTCTCTCTCTCTCTCTCTCTCTCTCTCTCTTTCTCTCTCTACCTCTCTCTCTCTTTTCTTCAGGCTACGATAAGCTGAGAAGTTTTGTTTTTCCTCCTCCAGACCCTTCTATCATGATGTTCTCAAGTGGTGCCCAGAGCAATGAAAGTGGCTCTTCCTTAATTGAGATCCCTGATACTGTGAGCCTAAAATAAAAATTTTCCTCTTCTGAGTTGTTCTTGTCCAGATATCTTGGTAACAGTGGTGAAAAGTGGACTAGCCAAGAAGGTATCATCCATATCTCATTAAATCTAACCATGTTCACTTCAGCTCTCCAAGATGGTGGCTGCTTGCTGAATTCCTTGGTGGAGTCTCCGCTGTTTTATTGTTGCAATCAGTCGGAACAGAACAGGAAGGATGAACATGAGGAAAAGACTAAAATTAAACAAAGACGAGAGGGGGGAGAGAAAGGGAAAGAGAAGGGAAAGCATATGGAAAAAGTAGGAGACCTTCAATGTTACACAATATTATAAGAGGTTGTGAGGGGAAAGGAGGAGGAAAAAAAGGGAGAGAATTAAACAACAGCAGAGGAGGTAGAGAGGGAAGATGGGAGGGGAGGGGAGGGGAGGGGGGATAATAGGGGATAGGAATGGTAGCAGAACACAACAGTCACTAATATGCCATTATGTAAAAATGTGAGTGTGTAACCAATGTGATTCTGCAATTTGTATTTGGGGAAAAATGGGAATTCATAAATCGAGTCAAATGTATGAAAGATGATATATCATGAGCTCTGTAATGTTTTGAACAATCAATAAAAAAAAATCTAACCATGTTCCCTAAGACACTTCCCACTGTTGAGCCTCAGCAAAATCTAATAATTGATTTTAATATTCCCTAACAGAAACAGAACTTTGGATACACTTTTGGAAAGGGAGAGACATAAACACACCCAGCTCTCTCAAACCACTTTCTGAAATAACTTGTCTTTCTCATTTACAGATCAGCTCCTGTACTTCAGTATTTAACTCAGATATAATCTCTTTCAGGATGCATCTTTAACATTCTCTAACCCCCTACAAGGGTAAGTCCCACATGATTTGGTACACACATTGGACAAGGTATCATCAACTTGTTGCATATGTGTTTATTTTTCCTTTGCCATTATAGTTACTTATAGAATGATGGCAGAATAGTAGTTGAGAAAATCTATCTCTCCAGAGTAGAAACTCCTTATGGCTCTCCCAGGGAAATCTCCAGAGAATTCTTGATATTTTAAAATTTTATGTTCACTGACAAGTCTTCCAAAACCTCATTCTCTCTCTATGTGACTTAGCAAGCCCCCTTTTTGGGCTCAGATTGAAATTTTCCTGTCTCCATCAGAGCTATTACCATCCTGGTCTCTAATGATCTACTTGCAAGTTCCCCCAACACAATTCTTTTGGGAGTAGTTTTATCTCAATCATCTTTAAATCCATGGCTCTTAGCAAAAGGCCTGATATATAATTAATATATGTTACAGAAATAAATATGAGAGAATCAAAAAAGTAGGGAAGCTAAACTATAAGAAACTTAAACAAAAACAGAACTGGTGGGCACAGTCCACCGGAAGTCCCATTCCTCCATGACCACATATCTGAAATATTCTGAGACACCATCTTCATCTGACCCCTGGCAAGATGGAGGTAAAACACTTGTGTTCAATTTTTTTTTTTAAATTGCTTTTAACACCCACTGTTTCTGACTCTTGAGTCCCGGAAAGCATATGCATGCCTTCAGAAGGAATATTCAGCTCTCATCTATAAATGGTTCTCCACCCTCATACAGATAGGTCCCACTGGTAATTTAAAAGATTAATGCAGAGCAAAATCTTCCCGACGCAATGTGGGACATGAAAGATGTAATGGGAGATTTTATTTCTCAATGGAAAAGAGAGCGTTCCAATGAGGACTTCTTTTTTCCATTCGGAGGTCCTTTGCAGAGTGATATCCTTAATGTGAAGCAAACATTAGTAATGACTGTGTTCAAAAGACACCTATTTATTAAAGAGTCTGTGGGCTCCAAATGCAATTTTATATGCAACTTAACCTCCACATACCACTAACCCTTAATGATACAAGTGACTCATTGCATACCTTAGCTTCCATAACTCAATTTGACCCCAAAATGGTATCTTTTTTGGTGAAATTATTTTAATGTTTATATTTTGCTTATGAGTAAAAAAGATAGTTTATTATATATCATTAATTTTTATCAGATTTAAATATACACGATTGGATTCCAGTTTAATCTAAACTTCATGCCTTTCTTTCTCAAAACTTTTCTGTAATTATTTTCCTTCCATCATTAGCTAAAGATATATGTAAAACTCTACCCTTAAGGTAAGAAGATTGTCAGGAATATTGAGTCTTTGTTAGAAATGTTTATTCTAAAAATAATTTTAAAACTCAAAAATAAACATTTTCTTGGAAATATTTTCATCAAAAAGATAGCTAAAAATAATCTTGTATAATTTTCTGCAATAATATGTTCAGCAAAACTGCAAAAGCAGTGGTTACTAACAATCATTAATTATAATAAATGTGAAACTAGGTTGTATATAAAAATAATTTCTTCTAATAATTTGTTCACATAAAAACTCAAAATGGGATTGAAGAGATTTTTGCATTAAGTGGACTAGGTTGGGGAGATATACAATAAAATATATTTTTAATATCTAGAGGCTTCAGAGGATGGTGTGTCTGAAGAAATCAACAAAACACCACATATTAGTTTAGGAGTTCAGAGACAGGATTTTCCCAAGTGCTTGATTTTGTGGTCCCAAAGTTCTCTACCAACGTGCAGAAGCTCTGTGCATTTAGAATCCAGGGAGTTGTTAAATTTGAGAACGCAAGGCAATAACCCACAGCTTTGATAACACTATCATTAAGTGCAGCAGAATCAAATGTTTTGTTGCAAATATGCACATCTGGTTTGTCTATTATGACTGTACATTTTAGGAGTTCATTTCATAAGGGATGTATTAGTTGCTGCACAATCAGACTCCAAGAAATATGCTTTATTGAATGTTTTAATAGGAGATAGTCCATGTGTTTATGCTTGATTTGTCTGAAGAATTTTTGGAACACTCTGAACACTGCTTCTGCCCTTCACTTTCTTTGTATCTGTCAACAGGCTCCAAGCCAGGGACCCATGGACAATTCCTGGATTCGTTATGGGTAATACACCTACTAGGAACCTTCAGAAATGTATGGTAAGACCTTATTTATCTATAATTTATAAAAGAACACTTTCATTAGATTTTCAGTGAACCTTAAAATAGCAAATCTTTCTAAAAATATAGAACTTGAATAAAGAGAAAGACCAGGCTTTTAATCACCCATGGCATGTCAGGGTCTTCACATTCATATGAACATATATGCTGTGTAATAACGAGACAGCTGAAAATATTTCTATTTCACCAATAGGAACTTTTTTGTTTGCTTGCTTGCTTTTATAGTGCTGGAGATTGAACCCAGGGCCTTGGCATGATAGGCAAGAACTCTACCGCTTAGCTACATACTCAGTCTGGAATTTTTGACTTTGAAAAGTATAAATGGCTTCTCAAAGGAATTTACGTAAGTCAAACAACTAGTAAGTGACAGATTGGGCATTCAAACTCATATCCAGTTTTCTCCAAAATGCATACATTTCTGTTAAAATCCATCTACCTCCCACAGACAAAATATTTAAACAGTTGCTTGTCTTGAGGATTTTTGTTTTTCTTTTATTGCCGACTAAAAAATTCTGCAAAAGAAACTCTGTATTTATGATTTGAGAAAATCCACAAGTTTAGACTATCTCTATTTGCATTGGGTTTGGTTCACCCAGACCATTCCCAGCTTCCATGACTTTTCAACATATTATCATTCTGTGTATAATTCAGGGAACATATTAATAAATCCATTCCACGAATGATTTTTCTGCCTTTCATTTTGTCAGGAATAGCTCATTGAGTGTAGTATTTGATGAACGTGGAGTCTCTACTATTGATTTGGAAGCTTCGTCAGACCTGCAGGATGTGTGGCCTCTGGATTCAAACTAAAAACAAGGATAGGTATCATAGCGCCTCATTTTGACACAGGAAGCCCTGGGGGTTAAAGTTTAATTTACAGTAGGATCTGCTTTGTAATTTTTATCTCTGTTTCACCTACTCCTTTGACCCTTATGAGCCAAAGTCATTCCTATAGCCCTTCAACAGGATTCAGAACATTTTGAGAAAGATCCCTTCGTCTCCTATCAGCAGGTCTTAGGGATTTTCCATCTGCTCTATAAGTAAAGTGTGAACATTTCCTTTGCTTTAGGTAATGAGAAAAGATGTCATAAGTGATACAGCATCTCAAAAGTTGACTTCACCTTAATTTGTGCCTCGCTTTCTAGAATAGACTAGCAAATTTTCCTAGTTTATACTAATATCATTAAACACTGTAATTGCAAACCAAGTGACTTCTGGCAGTCACTAATTTCTTACATCAGTTACACATAAAGAGAACAGATGGAAACAGTTGCAACACTCAGAGGCTCCCGTATTTTTCTCTGTTAGGAGGCATAAGCACCCACGGAATTTATGATTCCTGATTTCACTACCTCCTGGATCTTACCCAAAGTCATATCTTTAGTGCTACGGCAGGCCCAGAAGTATCTTTCATTTGCAGAGGAGATTTCTCCAGGTGGAGTAGAGTCAGAACCTGAAGACAGCCTGGCTCAGGGCGCCATGTTGGTTATGGCAAGTAGGGAAGAAATAACTGACTTTTACTCTTTCTGACCTCCCGCAGTTCCTGCTGTCTATCTGTTCACACCTTGTTCCAGGTAGTGTGTTCCGATGCCCTGTACTTTTGAATAATTTAACTTCGAAAGAATGAAACAGTTCAACCAGCACTTTCATCTAAAAGGTGAGAAGGGCATAGGGTGTTTTGAAGAGATACTTTGGTATTGTAAAAGTATTGACCAGCATCAAAACATCAACTAGCATCTCTTGTTTCAGACTTGGGCCTGGAGTGCCAGATACATACTCACCAAGAATGAGATGGTCTATAACTTCTCCTAAAGTGGCCACAGTGAAGACACATGAATAACATTTTTAATTAAAATCGCAATAGTGAAGCCCAAGAGATTTGTCTGTGCCCAGAGATCTTAACTAGAAGAGGTGGTAGGATCCCTATTTCTGCTCCTTCATATGATGAGGAGAAAAGTGCCATGGACTTGTAATTGTTTTATGTCAGTACTTGAACTTTTTAGGGTATCAGTCACTCTAAAAAAGTATGTTTGGCTCTCTATTAGAATTGAGAAAGACCTTAAGAATCCTGCTAAGGCCTTGTTTGGTTTGGTTTCATTTATTTTGTTTTCTAAAATCATAAAATAACTCTCTAATGACATAGCAAACTTTTGGCACGGCTTGAACCAGTGCAAGTATTCCTGGCTTCCATCCTAGAATCCACATTTTTTTTTTCACACCTCATCTTAATGACAATTTTCTTGGCGAAAGCTTTTCCATGGTCCATTAGACTCAGTCAAGTTTCATTATAATATGCTCTCAGAATGGCATTCTTTTCCTTCACAGAACTTTTTATCATCTATTCATTATTCACTTATTTGGGGATTACGTGATCAATACTTGCTTCTCTCATTTGACTTGAAACGTCATGGAATCTGGAAATTTGTCTCTGTAAGTACTACCAAACTAAAAACAAGTTTTTCTCAGTAATACGTATTAAGTAAAAGTGTGAATTAACAATTAACAATGTATTTTTAAAATTCTTTGAGCTTTGATTTGCCCATTTATAAAATGGTTATCGTTGTGTACCAGCCAGTATTTTTAATAAATCATAGAGTGGATACTCAGTGTAGGTCTTATAATGCCTCAGTGCATGTCCACTAGAATACCTTTGTGAAAATTTTCTCTTTTAATAATTACAGAATTACTATTACTAAATACCAAGTATCACTGGAGAACACAGACAACAAATTCACAGTTAGAACTAAACATTGCACTGTTATGTTTGTGGCTTAAAATACATGTCTTCCTTACCTTTTTAAATTTTTTGTATAAATAATGAATACAGTGGAACAATAATGCAATATACTATTTATTTATTTATTACTTTTTCCTAAAGAAATGAAGTAAAATAAATTTGGACAAGGACTTTCCTGACTTGCAATGACTAACTGGGGAAAAAGATTCATGCTCCCTTTTACAGGTCCTAATGTCAAAAGTCTTTCTTATATTTTCCAGCTTTTCCTATCTGTAAATGCATACACCAGACCAATTTACAAAAGAGGGTTTCATTATCAACTTTAACTGTACATTACTGGAAGAATTTTAGTTCATGTATCTATTCTTCATTGTGAATATCAAGCTACTAACTTGTATTTTTAATAAAATAAATATACGGTCTGATCTCTTACTCTGTTAGGATGTTGCTCAGTGGTAAAGGCCCCTGGGTTCAATCTCCAGTACCCTGCAAAAATCCAACCAACAACAAAAAGAAGAGTTATTTCCACAATACACAAAAAGCATTTTAGGAAAACAAAATACATGCAGATAATCTTTATTTTACTGGTCTTGTGAAGCACTCAAATATCTTTTGTTTTCTACATGAAAAATTCAAGCAAGATTATCACTAACATAACTATTGAATTGGTGAAAACTAAGAGCAAAGATATGAAAATAGTAAAATATTTTATATTATCCTTTGGTTCAATAATGATTAAGACTAATATGCTTTGGGCTGGGGACGTGGCTCAAGTGGTAGCGCACTCGCATAGCATGCGTGCAGCCCGGGTTCGATTCTCCGCACCACATACAAACAAAGATGTTATGTCTGTTGAAAACTAAAAAAAAAATATTAAAATGCTCTCTCTCTCTCTCACTCTCTCTTAAAAAAAGAATAATATGCTTAAATAGTTTATTGTTGAAATAATTTTAAAAAGTGAAGAAATAAATGAATCATCTAAACAACATACAAGTTTAGCATTACCCACCCACTTTTTATGTGTTGTATTTACTATAACTACAATCAGTAACTTTGACCCACTTTTCCTTGTATAGGAAGCTATTAACTTGTATTACCTATGTCTCTAGTCAATTTAGTGAGGGCCAAAAAAAAAAAAAAAACCTTCTCTTGATAAGATTAAATCTGTGAACATTAGAACAAACAAATCCACTTTAATCCTTCAGGGCAATGAGACATCATTTACTTAACAAATACATTACTTCTGACCCCCCAAATTAGATTGAATTATGACATGAGCAAATAGAAATTTGGATTTGTAAAAGAATAAAGAAAGTCCTAGAGATGTGCTTAATTCTGTGAACTTAAGGGCAGTTTGAGTAGGATCCTAATTACCTCCACATGGAAAGTGGCATCCCTTTATTACATGTAACTTTAAATTAAAGTTAATGAAGAGAAGGGAGAGGGGAGGGGAATAGGAAGGACAGTAGAATTAATCAGACATAACTTTCCTGTCCTTGTATTTGAACACATGACCAGGATAACCCTGCATCACGTACAACCACAAGGATTCTAATTAGAATAAGTTACACTTCATGTATATTACTGTACATTACTGGAAGAATTAATATACATGCAATATGCCCAAACACATCCTACTGTCATGTGTATATCTAAAAAGTACAAATTTAAAAAAGAAGAAAAAGAATTACAGCTAAAAGTTAAGACATTTGAAAGCAGAGCATGTCTGTTAAAGCCCTTTTCCCCTCATTTTCCCATCTTCATCTGTAGAACTTCAAAACAAATCCTAGAGCACCAGGGGGAATATTCAGGGGTGAGAAGGCAGGGCTTGACAACACCCACATATAATATGCGGATGGTGGAAAATTCCCACCTTTGATGAATACTAGGCCAGGTATATTGGATATAAAATGTGTGTTCGTCTACAGCAGAGAGTCCAGGTAAATCTTAATTTGATATCTGTTGGTAGGGTAAAGAACTGTGAACTCTTCAGTATTATCTGGGTTCTCCAAAGAAACAGAATCTCTCTCTTTCTGTGTTTCTACTTCTTTCTCCATACATATCTCGATTTGTTTTAAGAAGTTAACTCAAAGAATTGAGGAGATTCGGGAGGTCCACAATCAAATTATGTAGACCAGCAAGCTGTAGACTGAGACAACAGTTGGGATTTGCATCCAAAGTCAGTCAGCTGGCAGAATTCCTTGCTGTATTGTGAAGGTAAGGATATCAACTGATTGAATGAGGCCCACCCACATTATGGAAAGCAATGTGCTTTAAGCAAAGTCCATTGATTTAAAAGTTATTCTAATCCAAAATTGTTCTTAGGGAAACCTCCAAGGTAATGTTTGATCAAATTTATAAACACTATGACCTAGTCAAATAAATGCGTAAAATTAACTATTGCACCTAGGTCTTTTCCTATGAAATTAGGATGATTCCTATGATACAGGAAGGTAAAGATAGTTGGTCACCTTGTAAAATGTCTTTCCTTCTAAATTAAAGTGGGGTCACTTTAGAAACCATTCAGTTGTTTTCCAGAAAAAAAAGAAATGTTTAATCTCAAAGTCTTTAATTAAGTTTCGGTTGTGACTATTACAATATTAATATTATAATATTAATATTACAATATGACTATTACAATATTAATATTACACTTTGTTTCTAAGCCCAAAATTAGCTTAGAAACTTGTGCTAGTGAGAGAAGCATTTGTGTTTCCAGAGAGAAAAGAAGAAGCAAAACAGAAACTAATCACTGGAGAGAGTCATCCTGGGTCTAGAAATATGGATATAGCTTATGGAGTAAAGCAAATAAAACTATTGTACCAGGGAAGAGGAACTTGAAGGAGGCAACAAGTATCTGACGGAATCATGTAAAGGGCATCCTAGGTTGAATAAAAGACTGATGAAAGGACATGACCTGCCCCCTGCCCCCAATTCCCACCTGACATTTCTCCAGTGTCTGGGTTATAGAAGGTTCACTGCAGCCTAGAGAAGCCAACTTACTAGACTAGTGGAGGTCCATATGCTGGAACTCACCAGATGGTAGGGAGGAGAAGAGATAGCAAGAGACATTGCTGATACATAAAACCCCTTCCTCCCTCCACCTGCATAGTAGGAGCTTCTCCGATGTTTGGATCTTGAAGCTCTTTGGACATAAAGGAATAGACTAGAGATGAGACACTGAAACCATCCAAACACATTGACAGGCAGCCAATTCTTATATCATTCGAGGGAAATACATGGCCTTAGCTTCACATGTATCAGTGTAGCTACAAAGTAGTTTTGATACACGGCATCATTTTATCAACATAATAATTGACAAACTTTTATAATTTCCTTTATTTTTCCAGATGAAATTGTAAACTTGGATGCTAAATGATTTATTGAGATCTCTCAGGGAATAAGTAGAAAAGTAGAGATTGTCTACATAGGTTTCAACATGTTAGTGACTCGATCTGCTTCACTGAAAATAAGCCAGAGTTATGAATAATTTTGAAAATATAATTTTGTTATTGTCAAAGGGATCACCATCAGGAAAAAAAAAACACTTTTTTCCATTGTTACCATATAAAGGCTTTTGTACCTGATCATTTTACTTCCAGATGTCTCTGCTTTTTTACTATTCTCTGATAAAATCGTGAATGTTCATCAGGTTGTATATTATGTATCATCAGCATCCCTTTGTTCATGGAGAAGCTCTCTCTCTCTCATTTTATTCATCAGCAGCCCATGCAGTTAAAACCTATGAAGATGGTTGTCAATGTACGTGGAACAGTTATGTAAATCAAGGCCAAAATATGCATTTGGAATTGATCTCCATATATCTGAAAAGAACATATGCATCTCAGTACCACATCAGTTTCAACCTACAACCACCGCTATGTGGCTTATGGTGAACACTGAAGATTTGATGATATAAAACAAGACCATGGAACTTCTAAATAGAGGGATGAGATTCTGTGTTGACTGAGAAGAGAATGAATGAGGCTATTCTTGGGAGTGGGGTGGTTAATTTTAAAAAGAAATTGAGTAGTCTGCACATATTTACATTAATACATCAATCTTTTAACAATATGATTTATATGCTTGATATTAGATTGCTGCAATTAGGAATCCTGGTTTGCCTGAGATACAGTTTCAGAAGCACTTTTCAGATAAATCTGTCCTTAATGATGATCAACATTAGGAATGCTCTGGCTTTCTCAAGACTGGATAAGAAACAAATAAAACCAAACCAAACCAAAACAACAACAACAACAAAAAAAAAAAAATGAAGAAGTTCATTGTCCTTTTTCCAAATGATACTTTACTGGGTTGTTACATTATCACAGGGGGAATAATGTTACTCCTTAGCTCTTTGGATTATAAAGTTATAGGGCTTGATTTCAATTTAAAAGATGACATCCAATGGACTGTTTAATTACAATGGATTTTCTGTTTTAATTGTGAAGGAGGATACACAAAGGATTATCCTCTTGTAATATCAAAGGGCCTAGAGCTGATAATCTATTGAGCTAACATGTCTGGGTCTTGATCCTGTGGTCAGTGGGACTGAGCATGCCACTAGGGAGGAATCTCAATAGGCAGGAGAGAGGAAAGAGAGATTCATTTCCTCCTCCTGGTATCAGTAAGTTTACTTCCAACCATCTCCAAACTATAGAACAGGAACAGAAACATGTAGGGAATTAGGAAGCCTGGAAAAAAATCACACCTTAAAGCACAGTTTTTGCCCAAGGCTCAGCATGTGTGGTAGAGAAACATGTAAACATTTCAACACTGATCTTCTTGCTGATGTTGGTTTTCTCTTGTGTAATTAATGGCTCATTATATTTTAGCATCTTTTCTAGGCAAAGTTCATCAGATATACTTTCTCATTTAATTTCAAAGCTCAGTCTATTACTGACATTTTGGAGACAAATAAAATGAGGCTGTGAGAGACACGAAAAGAGACTGAAGTCTCTCTGCTTCCTGGCTCAAGATGTGGGAACACTTATCCTACATGTGCTGTAGCCAATACCTGATGCCCTCATCAGAACTGAATCAAAGCAGGCCTCATGCCTTTGAACCTTCAAAGCTGTGAGTTAAATAAACCTTTGTCTTGTGAGTCAGCTTCCTCAAGTTTTTTGTTGTAGTTACTCGAAGCTGACTAATACAAAATCCTTGTATTCTTCCCTAAAATGTTCCCGTGGTAATATCTCATATAGGTTTAATACAATATCCAGACTATGAAATGGACATTGGTAAGATGTTGTTAACTAAAATATGGACATCAATCATTTGCTAATAATTTCTTATTAACTGATATGCATAATTATACATAAACCATATCATGATATTAGAAATCTACCTGGGAAATCAGCCTACCACAAAAGGAAAATTTCAGGTGATTTACAGATGAATTTCTGTATAAGAATACACCAAACACCAAGAAGGGATTTTCATTATAAGTACAATTGCAGAGTCTTAAGAAAAGCAGGTTTTAGCAGTTGTGAATACCTGACATTAAGTAAAAATAGTCACATCACGGATCCAATTTTCTCTTAAGAGCGAGTTTCAGTACATTCTTTAATATCAAGTGGTCAGTGCCAAGCTCATTTTACTTCCAAGTCATAAAGTTCAGAAGAAAAATATGAAAATCAATCAAAGTGAAAATACAGTGAAATAAAAATGTATAAACAGATATATATATATATATATATATATATATATATATATATATATATATATATGTTTTGAATTGATTCCCTGAGCCATGCACAGGTGAACAACAAACATTTGAGGGTTTTGTGCACCATGGCTGAAGCCTCAGGATAAAAAACTAAATGGGATAGAATTGCTACTTTCCCTATCTTCTTCAATAGCCCCAATCAACAGGAATAAATAGCAAAAAATAATTCCTGGAATAAAAAAAATAGAGCTACTCAATTAACCTTAAAAAATAAAAAAACAGAATGTATCTGTATTTTATTATTTTCAGAAAAATAACATTCAGACTAGAAGAGAAAAAAAGAGTGTATGCACATCCTGTATTATTTTCAGCACTGCTAAATAGTTACTCTAGGATTTCTGCTATTGATGGGAAGATTCCTATTAGTCAGTAGGTTATGGTTTTTAGGAAACACTTTCCAATAAATTGGCCCATAATGATAGCACTCAGAGGAAAATAGATGGTTTATAAAGTACTTCTCATCCATTGGGAATTTTTTGAGGGATTAAGTGGAAGTGTGGAGAGGTGAAGGTTCACTCTATTGTCATCAATAAGGCTTAACAAGCTATTGGCTCTTCATCTTTACAAGACAAAAAGTCAAGAGGAATTGGAGAAGGTGGGTTCTCTGCGGAGAGAACAATCTATCAGGCACCGATATGCAGTATCAAGGTTTTGCCTCAATATAGCTATTTTTTTTTGTTTATGAAATCAACTTCTTCCTTTCTTTTCTTCATTTGTTTTTTCCTCCTTCTTTCATTTGGTGTTGTCACTCCTCCCCTCAAATAAATGACTTTAGTCATTGTTATCAAAAACCCCATTACTATGTGTTCCTCTGTTCTCTTGATTATGTAGATAACGCTGTAAGGATAGCGATTGTGTGGTATGGTCTCGGGACTCAGGAGTGCCCTGCTGCTAATCTGTAGCAACTGTTAAGCAGGTTGGTAGAACAAAAACAAAGCAAGAGTCTGCAACCCTCCTGCATGTTACATGCCCTGCTGCAATCTGGATCTCAAGACAAATGGTTCTTCCCTGGAGTGAAGTGGAGGGAACGGGGGAGATGTGGGCTCCCCATCTGTATAACCATCATCTTACTTCAGGGCCTTCACATCTCCATGGGCAGTTCTTCTATTCCATTTTGATGCCTGAGAATTTCTTCTTCATATCTGGAATCTTACAGCCCAACTCTCTTTCTTCCATGAAAAAATCTCATGGGAAGACAGTTCAATACTAATTCATCTGAGAATACTGTTCAACATAATGTCTTATTATAAGAAGACCATTGACCCAATGCCATGAGCTTTGGATTCTAGTCCCAGTGGGTCACTTTGTGTTCTCTGTGAATTTGGTCCAGTTCTCACTTGTAAAATGTATGCAACGATGTGCTTATCATAGAATTATTAAAAACATTAAATAATAAGATACATAGGAGTGGTTTAACTCAGAACTTGACACCGTAGAGGAACACTCCATTGTAACAAATACTGTTTCTTCTTTGTCTCTTTTTCTTCGCTTTTTAAAATCTCCTCTAGGGAATATCACTTTGTCTGAACATTCCTTAAACTTTTCTCTCAGTTCCCATTTATCAAAAACTACATATAACTCTGTAGTTTGTTGCACAGAACAAATTTAAAATTAATATCGTTCAGTAGTACAGTATCATATTTTGGAGGTGCTGCATCATTAGTGAGAAAACAGTTCTTAATTTGGAGGAAAGCATCTTCAACTCTAACTGGGAGGGCTTCTCTGGGAGAATTGTTTTAGTCTTTGAGATCCACCTGATGTCATTTTATTATATCTAAAAGACCAATGTCAGTTCTTAGTCCTTGGCTACCCTTTGGAAACATCTGGAGAGATGCAAAAAAGAGTCTGATTCATAAGTTCCATCCCATAGCAATTAATTGAAATCTCTGGATATTTGAGCCATAGAAAAGATTTTTTAAGTGACTTCTCAGTTGACTCCAGTGAGTTAAAAGATATATATTAAATAGAATTACCTGGGTGTTATGGTTGGAATGTAGTTGATTCCCCAAATGTTCATGTGTTGGAGATATGATCCTCAGTATGGCACCAAGGCAGGTGTGGGATTTTAAGAGGTGTCACCTCTGGAGAGACTTAAGTCATCAGGGTTCTGCTCTTGTTACCAGGACAAACCCAATCCCTGAATCACTCTGTCTTCCTATCTTTTGATATCATCTCTACCTCACCCTTGTGCTCCCACATGTGATCCTAACTAGCATAAAGCCTTCACTAAGACCCATCTGATGCTGGTATTATGCCCTAAAGCCTCCATAACTGTGAACTAAATAAACATCTTTTCTTTATAAAGTTGCCTTACTCAGATACTGTTTTATAGTAACTGAAAATTGGCTAATAATCTCTACAAATATCATTCAAGATCCCTAATGCAGATATTTATGACTTAACGTCTCCAGGAATCACTTTTCTTATCAGTAAAATGCTAAGCCTCTGAAATTTGCAGGGAGAATGGAGACAATTCAGTGTTTGAGGGTCCTGCCATACGGAAAATCCTCAATGCATGCTAGCAACAGTCTCATTTTATAGTGACTTCATTTTTCTTTTAATTCCTTTAATTGAAAAGCAACAATAAAATTCACCAAAAAGAACAAGTTCCACACTGTGAAAATAATTTAGTCACTTTACAAAACAGCTAAATCTTATGTATAAATATATACATATATGTATCTCACCATATGTTTAAAGATGGATGCATGTATAATTATATATATACACACACATATATATTGCTATACGTAGTTTATTCTTTATTGATTTTATACATATCCTCATGAACTCTAAGAAAAGTAGAGTAAGAAACACATGGACCTTAGTTGGAAGTCTCCCATCGCTGGGATTTTTGAAAAGCCTAGATATAGAGATAGATGATCATGTAGTTCTATACATGCAGTGACGAATGACATTATAAATGTAGGAGAACTGGCTCAGATGTTACTGTCTGTGTTAGAATTCCAGCTGAATCACTCATGAGTAAGAAAACATGGAAAATTTACCTAATTTCTCTGTGGTTGCTTTCTTTTTTATAGACAGAGTATATTGATTGATCTACATAAACATGTTGTGAGATTTAAATAACATAACACATGTAAAGCTCTTGGCTAATGTTTACTGAAAACCTCATAGGTGTTTGATATTCTGCTATATTAGAAAGGCACTTAGCATATTCCATGGTATAGAGAAAATAACAAATAGCATGTTACAGCTGAATTGTGCCTCTCCCAAATTCATATGTAGAAGTTCTAACCCTTATTACATCAGAAAGTGACTGTAGTTAGGATGGAGGTCTACAAAGAGGTGAATAAGTTAAAATGAGTCTCCTAATCCAATCTGACCAATGTCCTTATAATAGAAAACCTATACACACAAGGAGCACACAGAGGAAAGACCACACAAAGTCCCAAGAAGTAGGCTCCTGTTGCAATGATTCCATTGGGTAGAATTATCCAAGCTGGGGGCAGCTTTCAGTGGTATCCATCTGCTTCATTCTTGACATGCCAATCACTGGGAGCACATCAGCTGCCTCTACTACCCTAGCTGTGAAGGTCAATCTCATGAGTTTCTCAAGTTCAGCCCTCATTCCCTTATGGGTCTCTATTTCCAGTCGTGGCAAACAACATTCTTCAAGCGAAATTATTCTCTTTCAGCCCACCCTTTTGTTTTGATTGGATACATATAGAAACACAGAACAGAGAATACCCTCCAAGTTCCAAAACCTTACAAAGATATCTCTGTTGTGTGCTCTTTTACTCTGGGATCTGCTCACCTATAATGTTGAGATTGGCACTGTTCTGCAGCTGTAACTTCGAGTCTGGCATTGGTCAGGTACCAAAGGACCAGGTTAACCCATGATGTTCGTAGAGTTCCTGCATTGATGGTATAATAGCTTTTCATAATTTTGAGGACTGTTTTACAGTGCTTTCAGCCAGCAGGAAATCTCTATTAGCATTGTGCTATACTGGCTATGAATGTGAGGTTGAAGAACTTATTGAGTTCTAAATTTCCAAGGGTGGATCCATCTTTCTTCTGTCATAGGACATTGCAATGTGTGAATTTCAAACACTCTATGAGGCCAGAGAATTAGAGGAAGGCTTGTAAAACATTTATTTTCTTATTGCCCTTAAAAGGGATAGAAAATATTTTGACTTTAAATATGCACAAAAAATTGAGTAAAAGTAAATATTGTCCCTATACATTGCTATTTTGAAAAGTGCCCACAGATGTAATTAAGACATGCTTGCAATGAAAAACACACATATTTTACTTGTGTATTTCCAAATGATAGTATAAATTGGTGCTTCTTTTCAAGAAATTTAAAAGATACTCTATTATTATCCAGGATTGAGTTGTATTTGTTTATTTCTCAAAAGGTGCCTGTCTCCTACTTCCTAGGAATATGTGTCTGATTTACGTAGGATAAACAACGCTGTTTGAAAATTATTGGCTGATTTATATCACAATGACTGTAAGGCAATGATTCCTTCTGCAGACACCAGATATTTGCCTAACGTGTAATCTATAAAGAAAATTCAGCTAAGCGTGCCTCTTATTAGATAGTTCTAGGGAAGTAATTGCTTGGGTCCTTGTGTTCTCTGTTACCATAGTACCATGCCTGATGAGTCACCAAAGCTCTTCTTCCACACAGTCGTCAAGCTCTTCTGTGTTCTCCATCACCTGGGGCTTTCTGAGGGAAATGGATACAGGGTGTCAATCTCAGACTTCATATTTAGTTCCCAATTGTAGTTGGACTCCCATTATCCACAGCACTCAAATTCTGAACTTCATCATTGTTAAAATGGGTTGAATAGACAGATGTGTTCCCTCAGAGAGCTTTTTAAGCTTTCATTTCTTTCTCTCATTCTCTCTTCATGTCTCCTGTACTCACTCTTTAATGCATGCAGTAACATCCATGTCACATTGACAGTAATTAGAAATCACAATTAAACAGGGGTGAATAATATGGTAGAAAGAATATATGACTTGAACAAGAATGGTCCCAAGATCATGCTATTTATTTGCTGATTGAATTGAACAAAGCTTTTCACTTTCTGCCTTCCGTTTTCTGTCCTGTAAAATGGACAGAACCGTACCTCACTGGGTGCATGCAAGCATCCAGTGAGTGCAGAAAGACAAGAGCTCTCTGGATACTGGCTGGGAGTTTCTGCCTTTCATCCTCCTGGGGATTCTGCAATGCCAAAGCTGGAGGTAGATGAGAGGAGTCACAACTGAGGAGGCTGAAATTTACTGCATGTCTGAGGGCCCTTTGCTGGTCATAGGTTATGGAGCACCAGGGAGGTGGCTGGAGGAACTGAAGAACATATGGGAACACAAGAAGTAAGCTAGAGGAGTCAGAGCATATTTATTGCTCATTGTTACATTCTGTGTGTGGGTCCTCTGACATGCATGTGTTAGTCTAATTCTCATCAGAAGCCTAAAATTAAAATATTATTATTATTATTATTATTATCTCTTACAGAGGACTTGAGAATAAGTAGCTAAATAATTGGCCAAGAGTCACATAGAAATAAAATGCGCCATGGATCTTAGATCAAAATCCTTAGGAGCCAAATTTAGATCGAGTGCTCTTAATCATTGTGCTAGTGTCTAAGTCACAGAACTGAGGCAGGTAGAGGGACAGCTTTAACAGTGGGTGAAAAGGAAGCAAATAGAAAAGCAAAAATCTGTAATGATCTTCCTTTTCCTTTCACTTACTTAGCTTGTTATTTAGTCATTTATTTATTGATTGATGCAGAGACACTTTTACCACCAAGCTGCATCCTCAGCCTTTTTCATTTACTTATTTTTATTCTTGAGACAGGGTCTCAGTAAGTTGTTTAGGGTCTCCATATGTGGCTGTGGTTGGCCTCAAATTTTTGATCCTACCACCTCAGTCTACTAAGTGATTAGGGTGGGCCACTGTACCTGGCTTGCCTTAGCTTAATTTAAAACCATATACAACTTACAGAAAAGTTGTAAGGACATTGGATTTTAAAATTTTACCTAAAAATATGTGTGAATAAGTTGCATATGGGATGCTCATAATTCTCTAACACCTCTGTGTCTATGTCCTGCAATAGTACCTTTTCCTCCATAACCACAGCACAAACATCTAAATCAGAAAGTTAACAACCGCATGTTAACACATCATCCCTCAGTGTGTAGAGGGGACTGGTTCCAGTTCCACCATAGATACCAAAATCCATGGATGCCTGAGTTTCTTATAAACTACGGCGTAGAATTTGCATATAATCTACACAAATCCTTTATGTCATCTCTAATTACTTATAATAACGAAGATAATATAAATGCTATATACATAGGTGTTATACTGTGTTGTTTAGGAAATAATAAGGCAAAAAATCAGCATAATTAGTATATATGCAATTTTATTTCTCAGAATATTTTTGATCTTTTTCTTTTTTCAAATTGGTTCTGTTTAATTATACAAGAAAATAAGATTCATTTGACATAATTATAAAAGCATGGACTATAATTTGTTCTAATTTAGTTCCCAGTATGTTCTCTAACTGTTCCCTCCTTTTTTGTCCCCTTGGTCCCTTCTCTCTACTCTCCTGAACTTTCTGCTATTTACTTACAGTTTTTTTTTTTTTAATTAGTGTATCGTGGATGCACATGATGGTGAGAGTCACTGTGGTATATTCGTGGTATACTCATAGATGTACATACTATAAGGACTCAGCCACATCAGTGTTTTATAGCAGCACAATTCACAATAGACAAGCTATGATGCCTTTCAACAGATGAATGGATAAAGAAAATGTGCCATATATACAATAGTGGAGTGTTACTCCACTATAAAGAAGAATGACTTTAAGTATTTGCCAGTAAATGGGATGGAACAGGAAATTATTATGCTATGTAAAATAAGCCTGTCCAAGGCTGGGGTTGTGGTTCAGTGATAGAGTGCTCACCTAGCATGTGTGCAGCACTGGGTTCGATCCTCAGCACCACATCAAAATAAATAAATAAGATAAAGGTATTGTGTCTAACTACAACTAAAAAAAAAAATTTAAAAAGCCAGTCTCCAAAAGTCAAAGAATATTTTCTCTGATATGCAGAAACTAATCCAGAATATTTTTATTTGAAGTTGGTTGAAACCCTGAATACAGAGCCTAATGATAAAAACAGACAACTACTATTGATTTTTCAAATGAAAATTTTGCTAATAGTTTCAAAGGTGCCCTTTATAGCAAAGGAAGACAATCAGCCCCGAGTTTACTTTTCATGACTCCTTACTTTCCTTTAACCTAAAACTCTTCTTCGGTCTTACTGTGCCATTACACAGCCTAAATGCTTTTAAAGATTACATGCCAGTTACTTTGGAGAATGTCCCTTGGCTTGGATTTGCCTGATAATTTCCTATGATTTGAATCAGACTATGCATACATAGCAAGAGAACCATAAAATTGGAGCTGTATTCTCATTGATTCTTATCACATAGTGCTCAGTTTTGGTGTTCCCATTGCTAGTTGATGTTTACTTGAATTACTAGGTAAAGACAATGTCTAGTCGATTTCTCTATGGAAATATACTTAGTTTTCCCTTTACAATTAGTATTTTATAGAGTTATGGAAATGAAGCATATACTCCTGTTCTCATAAAACTTGCAATCTAGTATTCAAATTCAAGTATGCATTTGTTATTTCCTACTTTATTGAAGGACAATGAGTTGTTACTGAGCACAGAATTTGTATCTGCACATTTGGTATCCAAGAAACATTTATCAAATAAAATTTAAATGACTATTATTAAGTATCTAAAGTCATCAGTGAGAATGTCTTAGAGACTAGTGTAGCCACTAAAATAAGATTTGATTCCTGAGTGAATTTTAACACTTTTGAAACTGAAAATTTACTGATTCTTCGACCCTGCCTCTTAGGAATCTTTTCTCCTCTAGCCATCTTTTGAGTTTCATGGTCCCTGGTATTTTTTCCTGCAACCCTTTATGCATATGTGTATCTGAACACTGAATCATTAAAATGTTTAGAATTAATGGTTTGTGACAAAAAAACAAATAATCTGTTTTGAAGAAGATAGAAAGTTGTTTTTTTATATAAAGTTACAAAGCTTCTCAACCTTCAGAATCTGTCCTTCCAGGTTGCTATCTACAAATCTTCATGTGTCACCTTATAGGCTAATAGGACCCTTTGTGCTCCTGGTACCTTCTGTACAACCCACAAATCAGCACAAATAATGGCCTTCCTTTCTACAAGGACAATTCTTTGAGACTGTGCATAAAACAACATATCTTTATTATTTTTCTTTGGCAGTGCTACAGATTAAACCCAGTGTCTCACACATGCTAAAGTGCTCTATTACTGAGCTAAATCCATATTCCTTTTAAAAATTTTATTTTGAGACAGTGTCTCAGTTGCTGAGGCTGGCCTTGAACTTGTAATCCTCCT
The DNA here is from genome assembly GCF_048772815.1 of Callospermophilus lateralis. Classification (NCBI taxonomy): domain Eukaryota; kingdom Metazoa; phylum Chordata; class Mammalia; order Rodentia; family Sciuridae; genus Callospermophilus; species Callospermophilus lateralis. The sequence continues at coordinate 44,668,507 of NC_135322.1, forward strand.
ATCTCAACTTTCTGAGTAACTGGGATTACAAGTGTGTGCTACCATAAAACCACATTCCCAATTAATTTAACTGCAAACTGTTACATGGCCAAACCTCTTGTCTTACTCTTGTTCCTGTTCCTGTAACAGAATATCTTTGGCTGGATAGTTTATAACCAAAAGGAATTTATTTCTTATACTCCAGAGGCTGGCAAGTCAAGGGTGAAGTCATTCATTGGCAGATCGATGTCTGGTGAAAGAATGCTTGGTTGCTGTGTCCTGAGTGGTAAGGAAGTGAAGGGTGGATGGGAAGAACGATGTGTCCACAGATAGCAAAAGACATGAGCCATGATAAAAAGAAAAGAGGGACTAAGATATTTCTTTTAGTGTATGGACATTTTATATAAGGGCATTAACCCCTTTCACAAAGGTGGAGCCTTCAAGCCTAATTGTCTCTCTAGGAACCCACTCTTAATGTGATTATCTTGAGGAATACCTCAGACATAAATTTTGCAGAAACACATAAACCATATGGAATCACTGCATTGAAGAGTAGGAAATACAATTTCAATGGCTGGTATCCACTAGTTTATATAAAATATAAAACTAGGGTTTCTTTTATTAAGGAAGAGGAAAGGAACAGATATGGAGGTACAAAGTCTATGCTGAGGACACTTATTGGTGTATATGTCAACAGCATAGGTTTATCTATCCAATGCTCCCAGGTCGACTTGTTTATTTCATGTATTTACTTAACATATTTATTCATTGAACTAACATGTATTCAGCATCAACTACTTATCAGTTTAATTGTAATGTGGTGGGAAGGAAATTGTAGGTATATTAAAACTATGAGTTCCTCAAAAATATGCATAATCAATCATAATTTCCCCTGAAGAGTGTCCCAGCACCTTCAGCAGTCTACAGCATAGGATCAGCATTTTTTTTTTAAAAAAAATCATTAATTAAATGAGGGAAAATAGTAGAAGCAACATCGAGTTCTGCAGAAAATAATATTCAAGGAAATATTCTGCAGAAAATAATATTCATTCTATATAACGTAGAAGACAAAAGTCTAGTATATGAAGGCAAAGTTCTCAGGGTTAACTTCTACCTCTGTCATTTACTAAGTGGCCTTGGGGAAATTATTTGACTTTCTTTAGAATAGGGATAATAATAGCTATTCCTCATAGTGCTTCAAGAGGATCAAATTAGATTAAATGTGGCAGGTGCATAGAAGAGTGTCTGGTACATTATACACACTCAAAGCATTTCATCTTTCTTGGGAACTGGTATGTTTTCTTCTTGTTTTTATACTTCACTTTAAGATTAGACCAAGGCTAATTCTTTTGAGCCCAGTTCAAACTCTTTGGGGACAGAGTACCAACAGCCATCCATGGCCTATTGATAAAATACATGCACCACAGGACAAAGATAGAAATACTACACTGCTCTCTATGTGGATGTCACTGCTACCAATTGCTCAGTCAAAAATTTTGCCAAAAGAAAACATTTTCAAATGGGGTGATATTTTGCTGCTTACAGGAGAGCTCTTTCCTAGCTGGAAATTGTGGTGATTGTATCACATAAAGACTTCCAAAACAAGTCACAAAGAGAGCTTGGTGAGGAAGGTCAAAGAACCAGGAGAAGATTAAAGGGTTGTACACAATGAACAGAATACTATCAGAGCTTTTAATTTCTCCTACATTTGAACTCCAGAAACTCTGAAGTTTTTCATGGAATCACATTTTCTTTTGAGTTTCCTTCCTTCCCTCATTAAAAAATCCTTCTCTTCCTTCCTTCTTTCCTTTCTTTCTTTTCTTCTTCTTCTTCTCTCTCCCTCTCTCCCTCCCCCCTCCCTCTTTCTCTCTTTCTCCTTTCTTCTTTTCTTCTGGAGGAAGAAAAGAAAGAAGTTATAAGCTTCTATAAAGCAGGTATATCAAGAAAACCATTGCGTTCCATATTATCCTGCCACAGAACATGAAAGAAAGTAGGAAGAAAAATGAAGTGTCAGGAGGGAAGTAAAGTACCAGTGCATGTTGGATGTCTGCTGAATGTCTGAGCTATTGCCAAGTGATAGCTCAGAGCCCAAAATCTGAGGTTGAGGAGCCATTGTTCAATCTTATATCCATTGCTTACTCCCTGAAACATTTTGAGAAAGTTATTTAACATATCTGGGCCTCAGTTTCCTCATCTTCAAACTTGGGATAATACCTACCTCGCAGGCATGCATAAAAGTCACCCAAGTCTGATAAATAACCTGGAAAAAATATAGTAGATGTTGAAAACTCATTTAACAAAAGAGAGTGTGGGCTGAGAGAAATTCCAGGTTAAAGTCTCAGAAAGAAGACATGATATGAACTTGAATACTAGTCCATAGAATTCCAGAGCCATCCACCTTAACCTTTAACTCTTGACTGTGCTCATCAAATTCATCTAATGAACAACAAAGAAACAAACAAGATACTGTTTGGGATCTATCTCCTGATATATTTCTTTAGCTGTTATTACTTCCAAACTTCCTCTAGTGATTTTAAATGCAGCTATGCTTGACAAGCATTACACTAAAATCTAGTTTGTAGATCTTAGTAATTATTAGACCCACTGGGAGTCTAATGAACAGTCTTCAGACTCAACTCCCTGGTTCAGGAAACCTTGTGTGGAATTGTGAGCCAGGAATGCTGCTGTGGTCTGGGAACTTCACTTTGAAAGTGGCTGCCCTGTTGGTTGCAGCTCTTGCTAAGATGAGTGCTTTTCCAGAAACAGATCTCATCATAACAGTTAGGCTCCACTGACCTGCAGATATCCTCAGGTTGGTATGAGCTTACGGTAATGACAGGTGGAAAAGAACCTGAACCTCAGCATAGTGCCAGCAGCTAGACCTTCTCTTCATCATTTCTTATCTACCGAATTTCCAAAACAAGTCACTCTGTAGAAAGAAGGAAGTTTATCCAAATGCATTGGAGGCAAACAAGTTTCTAAGCATTGGCCAACCCTTTCATGTTGGTTGATGAGGTGACATTACATTGTCCTTGAGACATGGGTAAAATCACATTATTCACAACAATGCTTGCAGGGGTTTGACTGGTGGTAGCCATTATGACACTAAGGCCCCCAGTGGAAAAAGTGCATGGATGGAGAATTGTGCTACTTGGAGGATGATAATTCTGCCTCAGAAATGAAGCTACCACGGAATGTGATCTCCAGGAACAAATAAAGAAGTCCATTAGAATGAGCTCAAGAAATATCAGACCTCTGAACTTGACTGAAATGACTTAGAAATGGAGACGATTGCTATATTGAAATACATTCTAATCTGACAATGAAAAAAAAATTCTGATATAGTGACTTCAGAAAGGCTTTGGAAAGACTAATTGTGACTTTCTTCCATTGGCAGTGGCCATCAAATCATTGATATGAGGATATGCTGTATGGAAAATATAGGGAGGTGATTAGGATTAAGACCAGTCCTACCTGCAAAATCAAGTTTAAATTCCTTCTCTATTACTCTACAACACCCTGGACACTTCATGGTACTCTGTCAAACTTCAATTTCTAATCTATAAACTGGCAAAAATGATAATTAATTCATAGGACAGTTTAAAGGATCCAGGGAGATAACAATAAAATAAGCACACACTATGTAGAAATTGATATGTAATGTCTAACATCACTTATTGAGAATTTATTATTTCGTTAGGATTATCATATACTCAAACAAATAATCTTTGTTTCATGCACAAAGTGTAATTCAGAAAATATTTGTGAACGCATTGAGCCAGCATGTAGGGGGTGCTTTTATAATGGCATGGCTTTATCTCTGGCTATTGAGTTTTCATGGAATGAAATAGCTTTCATCTTAAGCACAAAGGTGGGGAGTATCATACATTGATTTATTCAACAAGAGACGCAAAGTGAGCAAGCCAGAGGAGAGGGGAACATAAGATGGAGTTGTCAGAAACAGCTCCCATTCTAAGAGACTCATTTTTCTAATGTGATAATTGCTATTTATTTTATAGGCTTGCACATGACATATCACTACTGAAACTGCTTCTAATTCTACTTTTATTATTAACCTCACTTTTCAATTCTTTATCGACCTTGGGCAAGACTATTTTCCTCTTCATAGCATCAATAGAAAAGCTGGTTCAAGTTTGCTTTAAAAGAAATTAATCTCAAAGCTATTCCTACATTTTAAAAGGACCTTGTATGAGAATGTTAATAGCTGCTATTAGGCTTAGAATCAGCCCTTCCCTACGAGGGAAACAAAAGTGCAGGTTTAGTTTCATTCGATCAGAGAAATTAATAGGATGGCTATGAAATGCTGCTACAGAGCAGCCTGGTACAGAGAAAGCCCAGACAGTACTGGCATGTTCAGCTCTGATGTTTTCTATCTGGGTGGATTTGGATAAGTCTCTTAACCTTTCTGCATCTCAGGGTTTTTTTTTTTTTTTTTTTGTCTTCTACATTAATTATCAATCCACATTTTGTTTTATGTCAGTCTCCTACACTGAGCCACACATATGCAAGGAAGGACAGTAGGGAAGAAAGGTGGAGAATAGTGAAAGAGACAGACTGACACAGACAGAATGAAGAATGGTGCGTGTAGTACGACAGGGACACAGATTATGTTGAGACAATGAGCAGACTATTTTAGATCAGAAATTGAGAGCAATAGCTAAGGCTCTTCATCACCACAGTTGTGACTTGTACTCAGGTTTCACATTTTGGGCTCAGTAGAAGAGGATCGTTTTAAAGTCTTCCCAGAGACAGGCATCAAAAGAAGGAAAGCAGGCATTGATTGAGGGCCTGCAAAGTTTGAAGCCTGAAATACAGTTATACTTAATCATCACAGTAGTCCTAGGAGTTAGACGTTTCGATCTCCAGTGTTGCAAAGTGGAACTCAAGACGAACAGTGTTGATATGAAATATCTGGGGTTTCAGCATTGGTAGAAGAAAAAAAACCATGATTGTAAACCAACTGGGCTTCAAAATCTTCTCAGTAACTACTATAGGATTCTGTGCCGTATCTTCCCCCCAAATCTGGATAATGGAAAAATAATTCAACAGACCATGTCAATAACTTGTCTCAATACTCCATAATAATGAATTGCAGGCCCAAATTGTAGAGCTTATATAAATGTGTCTTATGAAAGAAATGCTCCTCCTGCTCACTCAGGCTTCTTTCCAATGAAGCCACGTGCAGAAAGTTTATAGATCAAGTGACATTCTAGGCAATTAAGGCCTCAAAGAGCCAGGAAGGATGCAGAAGTTTTCAAAAATAATTTCCACTGTGGCAGAAATGCAAATTGATTGAAGTAACATGTCACTCAGAAAGTTTGCTCATCTTTTTAAGAATGACATTAAGCAGTGACAGACAATTGACGGGGACAGACACTTCAACGGAGGTTGACAGAGAGACTGGGATGCTTCAAGAGGAGAAAAAAAAAAAATCCACTGAGAGACATGCATAATGAGTGATTGTTTTCTTTCCATCCTTTTCCTTTCTCTATTTTTAAATATAGATGTCAATTCTCCTTTTTCTGATTTTTTAAAAATACAAAAACCCACATTCATATTTATCTCTTAAGATCTCAAATAGCAATTACTATGTTTGCATTGAAGCCATAACACCTTAACTGAATAAAAGAGTTTATAAAATAGAACATATGGTGCCATCTGCAGAATGGTGCTGAGAATTTGGGGAAAGTGTGGAGATGAATGCATTTTTTGCATCTACAACCTGCTCAAAATAAGGAGCTGAGAACTTTTTTCTTGAAAGCTCTGAAGTTGGAAAATTTCCCACTGGCTTTTCATCTTATTACCAAATAAGGGTGTCTATCAGGTGGTGACCAGATACTATTTGAACTGTAGATATGAAAAGAAAATTCACAGGTGGATTTTACAAGCATGGCATCTAGAGCACAGAGGGGCAAAGAGGGTTAACAACTTCATTTAAACTAGTAAGTGTCAGAATTGGAACTGGAACTCAAGCCCCTGCCTACACAACTCCATCACTTCTCGTGATAGAGAATAGACATGCAATAGAAATAGGCTAAGTCTCTCTAATCAGTGTCTGAGCTCCACTGAGGGGCAGGGGCAGTAGTTTAAATTAGAAAATATGTTAAATCCAATTGATTCTGTTACAATACAGGAAGACCACTTCACTTTCATACAGGTGACATTAGCAGAGCACTCAGAATGTGTCCATGACTATGCTGGGACCCAGGCCACCAGAAAAAAATGAGTCAAACTCCTGCCTTCATCAGAGATCCTTATCTAAAAGGCACATGCTCTTCCTTTCTAACTATACATTTTAGAACTTTGTTTCTTGTGGTTCACTTTAAAAAATGTACCATGAAACACATAACAAATTTTCAAAGCCAGTAAATATTCCACAATAAGATTTCTGCTTTAAATGGGAGTGAGGTGCTATGTGGAGATGTGGACAAACAAGATACACAGTGTCTTTTTCAACTGTCCATCCAGCAACCTCTTCCAAAGAGGTGTGATGTGAAACGTGAACTGATGAGGCTCAAAGGAGAAGCCATTCCCCTGCCTCTTTTGTGACGAACTAATTGAGAATGTGGAAGAGAATCTTTCTAATTTTTCAAAGATATATTTATACTTTTCAATACATGAGGGTCCCATAAGAATGATGAAACAAATGGATTTTCTAAACATAGGGTCTTGAGATTTCACAGTGAGAATACAGAGGAAGAAAGGACAATCTCCCTGGGAAAGTTTTCAGATTCTTCCAACTTGGACATGCCTTTCTTTGATGAGTAAGGAGCAAGGGGGTGGAGGAGTGTTGGTACCCATGGAAGATTGTCTGTTGCTTGCTACTCAATAACATTCCCATTTCCATTGATAGTGGAAGGAAGGAAGATGTTAATGAAACAATACCAAACAAAAAATCCCCTCAAAACCAGCATGCCAATATGAGCTGCTTTTTGCCTACATTCCTCACAACCTTCTGAGGAACGCTAGTGAAGGAATTCGTATTTGGAAGTCAGATGTCAGCATCCCAACCAAGTTTCCTAGTTACCAGCTCAGTGACCTGGGGGAAGGGATTTCTTTCATTCCTGGGAGAATAGTATAAACAATGCTTCTTAGGATGCATGCATCTTTTGGACTCAAAAAAAAAAAAAAATGCAGCCTGAGGAAAAAAGCAAAATAAAGATGTTAAGACCATTTTAGAAAATTGAAAGAAATTATTATACACATACTATACACTGCTATCATGTTATTCAAGGAATATGAACAGATTGTGATTAGCAAAGAAATAGGAATCATAGAGGTAAATGATTTTGCCAGAGAGCAGAGTTCAAAGCAGAATCTCCAGAGTTAGACTCAAACTCTGGCTTCATTACTTGTAAACACTGACACATTCAACTAGTTAAATAAGTCACATACCAAATCTTAGGTGCTTGGTGTGTGTGTTTAAACTATAGAAGTGTGTGTGTGTGTGTGTGTGTGTGTATACATGTAACATATATGTGTACACATTTATATAATTTAATATAGGAAATATGCATATAGTTCATAAATACTTTATAAAATTAATGTAAAAGGTAAAGAAAAAGTAATACAAATTGTTGAACATAAGGCCTTGAACATAATGATCAATAAGAGTTACTGTTATAGCCAGGAGCTGTGCCACACATCTGTAATCCCAGTGGCTTGGGAGACTGAGGCAGGAGGATCATAAGATCAAAGCCAACCTTAGCAAATTAGTAAGGCCCTACGTGACTTAGTGAGACCGTGTCTCAAAATTTAAAAAAAAAATTATTTAAAAGACTTGGGGATGTGACTTGGTGTTTAAGGACCCCTGGGTTCAATCCCTAGTACCAAAAAAAAGTTATTGTTACACTTAATATTATCAATATTTGCTCATATCCCAGGGGATAGAGATCAGTGATTTCCTGGTGCCCATCAAGTCTAGCATTTTGTAGGGAAAGTAATATTGAACTCCCTCCCTTCAGCACTTAAAGTAAGGACTCAATAAGTATTTGTTTAGTGATTAAGCAATGAGTTTTCAGCAAGAGGAACACTGTTTAACCTAGTTTTGCTTTCACAAGTAAATTTTCAATTAGTTTGCATTGCTATATTTAGAATTCCTACATATTGAGAACATAATACTAGCTTTGTGCCCTTGAGTAAATCATTTCTCTTCAACCTTTTTAATTTGCTGAAACAAATGAGTGGATTGGATAAATATGCAATTAAAAAAAAAAACTTGGCCGAAAATGCAATTATAAATCACTGGGCTTTTAATTTTATTTAAGTGTTTGGATTTTGAAAGTTAAACTTATTTGTGAAAATCATTCTCTCTTAAAGACTTAAAATATAATTCCATTTTGCTTAGATGAATTTCATGGTTTCATTGCAAGTGAAAAATAATGTAATCTATTTCACATATGGTCAAGTCTTAGTGAAAAATACCTTTTAACCAAATTTGCTAAAATTACACTAAATTCACTTTTTTCCCCCAGCTTATCATCGCAACACTGTCTTGAAGAAATTAGAAGCTCATTTTAGGTACTAGAGAAAGCTCTTGCTAGGCAATTTTGCTACATTTTATTTAAGATGAAATAATAACACACGGCACAGCCTGATTAATGTGACCAACTTGAGCTGTTTGCTTGAGACTTTTTTTGAATTTAGCAATGAAATTCTTACACCCACAGAAAAACCTCCATTTTGGTCTAAGCAGAGTAGTTGGTAATGTTAAGTATAGTGAAAGGAAATTGGAAAATTTAGATAATGGTGTTTGACTGGAGATATTTGTTCTTCACTGACCACTTTGCAATTCCTAGAGACATTTTTGGTTTCCATGGTTTTGGGCTGGTTGCTAGTGGCATCTCTGAGGTAGAGGCCAGGGATGTTGCCAAAATCCTACTTTGCATTGAACAGTTTTCACAATTAAGAATTGTCTGGTCCAAAATGTCAATAGTGCTACTTTTACACTTCGACTATCTCTTTGAAGCTATAGAAGGATCTGTGCTTCATTGATCAAAATTCAACCTTACCCATTCTTACCTCTGTAATTATTTGCAGTTTCAAGATAGGGATGCTTATTTCTTAGCCACTCTCTAAGGAGGTAAGAGAAAACCAATTTTTTGGTATCACCGAAAATAAAACCAGCATTCCTTCTTTTTTTCCCCCCCTAAGTTTTGGATGAACTCTGCTTTTTCAGTTTTATTTATTTTATTTTATTTTTTTAATACACAACATCAGAATGCATTACAATTCTTATTACACATATAGAATACAATTTTTCATATTTTTGTATATAGAGTATGTTTACACCAATTCATGCCTTTATACATGTACTTTGTTTTTATTTTTTATTTTTGCATTACAATTCTTATTATACATATATACCACAATTTTTCATATCTCTGTTTATATATAAAGTATGTTGACACCCAATTTGAGTCTTCATACATTGCTGGTGGGACTGCAAATTGGTACAGCCAATATGGAAAGCAGTATTTCCAAATTCCTTGGAAATCTGGGAATTAAACCACCATTTGACCCAGCTATCCCTCTCCTCAGACTATACCCAAAGGACTTAAAAATAGCATACTACAGGGACACAGCCACATCAATGTTTATAGCAGCACAATTCACAATAGCTAAACTGTGGAGCCAACCTGAAGCCCTTCAGTTGATGAATGGATAAAAAAAAAAATGTGGCATATATACACAATGGAGTTTTACTCAACAGTAAAGCGAAATAAAATCATGGCATTTGTAGGTAAATGGATGGTGCTGGAGAAGATAATGCTAAGTGAAGTTAGACAATCCCCACAAAACAAATGCTTAATGAATGTTTTCTCTGATGTATGGAGGCTGACTCATAGTTGGGTAGGGAGGGGGAGCATGGGAGGATTAGATGAATTCTAGATAGAGAAGAGGGATGGGAGGGAAAGGGAGGGGGCAGGAGATTAGCAAGGGCAGTGGAATGTGATGGACATCGGTACATGTATGAAGCATACATTCTTTCAAGAGTGATATATGTGTTTTGTAACCTCACATTTTTCCTATCAAATCAGTTCCTCTATTGTCTCTATTTAGTGTTATGGGAAATTAATATCATGAACTCTTACAGTCAGGACATCACCCTCTGTAAATCATCTCCCTTCATCCTGTAAAAGAATTTATCAGTTCTGTCTCTCTTATTCCAAATCTTGGCTCTTTATTTTCTATGCTGGAGGTTTGTCTGATCCATCAGAAATTTGAAATGGGGAAACTTTGGTTAATAGGAACTAAGTTGTAGTGAGAAGGAACAATTCTGATGTCTTATTGCATGGTATGGTAACTAGAAGTAATGGTTGTGCATTGAACATTTCAAAAAATGTTAGAAGAAAGGATTTAGAGTGGTTTTCTTCACCAAAAATAAATAAAAAGTGTTTGAGGAGATTTATAGGCATCTCCTGATTTGAACATCACACAATGTACATGGGTCTTGAACTATCCCATGGTATTTCATAAATCTGTGTTATGTTTATGTATCAGAAAATATTGAAAACTTTTATTATAGTCAGAATGATGAGTGTATATGTAACAAGTCACTTCACAAAAGTATATATCTCCACATTTGAAATTCATATTTTGACATGCTTTGTGAATTCATCACTCCTTTACCCCTAATTTTCTAGATACAGGTGAAGTATGGTAGATATTTGGTGCTCTTCCAGATTCTTTGTCTGGAATGAAGCCTCCATGCCCCATCTCCTGGCAATACGGGTGGCCAATAGCTCATTACTGTGTCCATCAGCTCCAGATGATGCTTGGCCAATGTGTAGGCGCAAAGGCCTAGCTGCTTTGACTCAAAGTTGTTCAACTCTAAAGCACTAATCCAGCTTCAGGGATGCCTGTAGGGTTTTTTGAGTCCTCAAGAGCAACCTCAATGGCTATGTCTTTCTTTGTCCCCAGATTTACCTTTGTCACCTTCTTATAGGTGTGATCCCTAAAAGCATCCTCCCCCCAAATTATCACAGAATCTCCTTCCAGGGGACCAGTTCTACAGTGCTCAGTGAGACAGCTCTAGGTTCTCAAAAATTTTCAGACCTCTTTCAGCTGTGTCCTAATGTTATGTAATCTTGCCCTACTGTCAAGAAGAGTATTTTATCACGAGCAACTTTATACAATGTATTCTTAATAAAAAAAAAAAAAAAAGCAGACAGCCTGAAAGTCTTACATAAAATTAGATCTATCTTACCATGAAATCTATGAAATCACTGAATAGTAAAGGTTTAGGGTATCAGTCACATCAGACTACATTTATATTCATCCAAAACAGCAACTACGACAAAACCCCAAATGTAATGTCACATCCATCTCGGTTAGCACATCTGTCAAACAAGATTGCCATGCATTTTTGTTTTAAAGCTAATAGGAAACCTCAGCAATATAACAAAATGCTCAGTGCTATCCAGACATGGCTCCTCCTATTTAATTAAATTCTGTTTTTTTCCCCTAAGCTACGAATTAACAATGAACAACATTTTGATTGACAGAAGTTCTATAATATTAGCAGTGAGTTTTATTCACAATGACTTAAAATGTTTAACAGTCTTGGCGATGGTTTGTTTGTGATGTCTTATAGTCTCTCCCTGTTCTGCTTGATTCCACATTTTCCCACTTTTTTAATACTCATCCAAGCACCTACCACCGTGCCCTATGAATCACAGAACCCTTCCTGACTTTCAATCTTCTGATTCGCGGAGCACAGACCTGATTTCTGTCAGGCACATATGAACAGCTCTGTCCTTCCATCAATCACTGGAAAGACTTGATGACTAGGCAGGAACAACTATGTTCTTGATTTTTTTTCTATCTTATTTTAAGGTGTCAAAAGTGGAATTAATGATCCATAGAAAGGTGCTATTAAAAAATAAACTAGATACAGGAAATGAAGTTCATGATCCAGAGATCAGACATTTTCTCTTGATGCATCAGGTAAAGATATATTGACTAAAATGACCTGAATACAGAGAGAAAAGAGACTTCTTAACACCAACATTATGAATTACACAAAAATATCATATACATAAATTATATTTCAATATTCTGGTCAAGTCATGGGCAAGTCTTGGTATGTATATGATCTAATTTATAAAAAGACTACTTCAAATGTGCTCCCTTAAATTTGGTAAGCCTATCCAGATTGGTGCCCAAAGAATCATTTCTTTCCAATGATATGACAGGTTTGAACAGTAGGACATTAATATTCTACTTGGCATTGAGAGGAGCGTCCCCTTTCCCTAACTGAATTTGAGAAAGAAGGTGGCTCTGTGCTAAATATCCTAGAACTCACTTATTAGTGACAGTTCCCCCCCTGTAGGTTTTTAGTTGCTGAGGGAAAGGACTTGCCCATGATTCTGCTCTGGATGTGTGTTTGTTCTCTACATACCCAAGGTATGCATGATAAAGTTAACATTAAGTAGTAACTACATCAGAGAGTGATGGTTTTGCAAATGGTGTGGCAGTCGAATTTTTTTTCTCCATCTATAGGTTTAGTTTGTTATTTAAAATTAGTCTTTTTCAGGTGTGTGTTTTCACTTGCAATTGTGTGGGTTTGTGTGTGATTCAGCTGCTCTTTGGGAAGATGGACACCAAGAGTATCTATATCCATGCTGCTTATATGTAAGGATCATGCATTGGTAATTATCCTGCGGAGAAACACTTTCGGTGTTTCTTGTTTGTTTATGCTTTTGCTTTGGTTTTGGAATTATATCAACTCACATTGGAGAGAAGTACTTATGGGAAGAGACACATAGAACAAGACCAAATCCTGAAGATCTGAAGTCAGAGAATACAGGGATATTAAACACCCCACAATTCACTAATTCAACAAATATGTATTCAGTTTTACATCATTGCAGCAACTATCTATTTACTGGGGTTTATTCTAATGAATAAATAAGACAAAATCCCTGGACCTTGTCTCTTCAGGTGTTCATTGCAAAATAATGCATGCATATGTACATATTGCATCCAAAAGATACATTATATATCATAGTTTTTATGATCTACATTATATATCGTAGCTTTTAATTTCTAAAATTTAAAAAGAGCATGAGCCACAAGATCATGTGCATTTATGTTATTCTATGGTGAGTGGAACATATTTGATAATTTTTAAAGATCATGTTTGACTGCTCGATGGATCACTGAAAATAAGGATGCTGTAGGAGAATCAGGAAGATCAAGAGAAAGACTTCTACAATAACCCAGGTCAAAGAAGGTACTGGCATGAACTATGGTGTTCTGAATGGGTTTGCTGAACAGCAGGTGTCTAGAGAGGCTTTTTGAAAGTTATACCTTGTTAGTCTTACACTCTAATGATTCACTGAATTCTAAAATATGAGTGTGTTTTGAAGAAAAAAAAAGGCACTAAAGAGAAGTGTGGCCTTTCCAACACTCAATCCTCTGCTCAGCTCCGGGCAGAAGACTCAGGATTCTGTCATTGTCAATTGATTGACAAAACAACTCTGCTATATTTGTACATACATTTGTGAAGCTTTAATAAGTGGCATGTTAATATCTACATCTATAGGACTTCTCTAAATAAATGATAGATGAAAAATTAAAATATAGCAATGGTAATATCACTGAACCTCTTTGATTCAAAGTGCTGTCTTATTGTTATTTGCTTCACTGTCCTATAGTTGTCTCTGTTATCTCTATTGAACTGATGAAGGGTTGGAAGACTAAGTGACTTGCCCAAGATAATCTAGAGTTAGAGTTTATGCAGAAGACTCAGGATTCTGTCATTGTCACAGTTCTGCCCATGCTGACAGTGACAAGCATCACAGGAGGAAAGAGGCTTGGTGCTGAGGAGCAGCTGCAGAGTGGGTGAATATGGAGGACCCAAGATAAAACCTCTTAGTCCTCACCAGGTACCACAGGGAGGTGAGTTTGGGAACTGGAACAGCAGAGTGATGGATTCCTGAGAATATATTTGCATACATTTTCTAGGAAAGGAAAACAGACTCCCATATTGAGGAGTGGCTTGTGGCTCATGCTCTGCCTTGTTCACCTGGGTTGATTAGTGTCTTTGATTCATATCTGATGCACTGCTGAGAAAATTTCAGTCTCATTCTTTGGAGACCTGGCAGAGAGGAGGGCTGTCCTGTGACATACAGTGTGAAACAGAACTCATTTAAACACAGACAGCTATACTAACTTGATTGTCCACTTCTTGGAAAGTAGAGAGAGATGCAGAAATACAGATCACACAACATCTTGGTATTTAGAACTAAGATAGCATCATCCTGAAAAATTGAGTGTCATCAGAACTGAGGGATATTTCCCCAAAGCTTCTTTCCCCCACCCATTACTTGATCTTCAACTTTGTATCATATGACAAGGTAACATTTTTTATGAACAACTTGAGTGTCTGTGATCAGCCTTCCTATGAAATTAGTTTTGTCCCAAATGCCTGTTATTCCAGTTGTTAAATTACTTCATGTCATGCTCCAAGGCTTATATAGTATACAACAATCAAACGGGAACAACACTTTGCATAGCATTAAATGCCAAATATCCTCTGACAATCCAGTAAGTGAGCGACAGCCAAAAAAATATGTTTGCTAAGGTTTCTTGCTGTCCTGATTGCCAAGTGATCTCAGCTTGGGAGATATTGGCTTGCCAAGTGTCAGTACTGCATTAATATTGTTATTATTCTCTGTGAGTGAAGTATATAATGCCATTTCCTCTAAAGGTATTATTGATAGTGAGGATTACCATTACAATTTGTATAATTATTGCAGCACCAATAACTGAGTCCCCTTCATCAAATATTTATGTAACTATGCTGGCTCTTTCAGCAATGCTTATTTTCAAGGTGTTTGATGAACTGTTTCATAGGATCTTTGCTATCCAGCTGAATATTTAATTCAGATTGAAGTTTTCTAAGCACATAAGAGTGAAAAAAGAAACTAAGATATCCTATAAAATTGTATTCATAGGCCAATGAGGACAAACCACAGGGTATATAACTGGATGAGAAACTATCTTGCTACTTGTCTGCTTTTCCTTCTTTCTCTATACAAATCAAATAGCTCCTACCCTGCTTTACGTGCAGGTAAATATCAGATAAGAAAGACAGTATTTTCTCGCAAAATGAAAGGGATTGTAAAGGAGGAAACATCACAAAACCACATGGTTGTATGAATAGCTCAGATAGAAAATTTTTTTTCTCTCCCTCTGTTATCAAATGGGATATAAAAAAAATGCTCTTGGAACTCTGGTGCTCAATCTCTCAGCCATCTTGGACCATGGGGATTAAACTCTGACTCATGCTTCAACATTATAAATAGCTTTGGGACTTCTGGATAGGTTGAGAGGGGAGGTGAAGACTTGGCAGAGGAGAATATATGTGGGTGGGGGAGTATGCTATTATGGATTTTTGAGAAAGGCTACCTTAGAAAAGATAAGAGTCACACTGGGATATTCCAATTTTGCTAGGTCCAAAGGAAGAACTACATTAATGGCACATAGCACAAAGTGAGGGCCTGATGCAAATTTCTCTTTAGGAGAGTAATGTTTAAAGTCCTACAAGTATTTACTTAAGAAAGGGCAATAGGGTTATGTGCATTCTTAGCGTTAAATTAAAACAGCGTCTGGTATGGTATTAAAAAGTTCCCCACCACCATTGTACCAAGAAGGCGACGGGCCATTAGCCTTCATTAGCTAATCAGGGCCTGGGCTAACCCTGCTTTCTGTCTGATTATAAAGACTATGATACAGTCCATGCCACTTAATCTGGACCCAGGTAATAAGCACATCTTAATTAAGATACCCCGCTGGGAAACAATTTAATGCAATACATATAATAGGATTTCAATTCTGGTTTTGCATCTTTGTGCTAGATAATAGGGGTGGCTGGAGAAGCTTTATGTCACTAATTTCACAAACTGAATACAATCTCAGTATCTCAGCATGAGTATTTTGGAAGCTCAGAGAAGAAAAAAATGAAATAACATCAACTATTTTAGAATGGTGTTAAGGGAACAGCTTTTAAACTCCTTTTCATCAGTGTCTCATTTTTAGAGGCTATGTTTAAGTGCACCGATAATAGCATCAATTGATCTCTTCTTTCTTTGTGTAGGGGCCCTACTGTAGGCTGCTCAATATTTCTTAAATTAAAAAAAATTTGTTTTCCCCAAAATTCCTTTTTTTATATGTTTTAAAGAGAAAGAAGATATACTGATAGAGGAAAAATAAAGGGGATAATGAGGAAGAATTTAATAAAATTAAGGTGATGAATATTTACTTCTTGGTTATTTTAATGCTTTTTATTTTATGAAAACAAAACTACTTAGTTGACCAGAAACAACATAGCCATCTGCTTATCTGTCCATCCATCCATCTATCCATCCATCTATCCATTTATCCAGTCAGACAATTAGCTATCATGTATTAGATAATGCATTCAGCCATTCATTTATTGCAAATATATTACTGAGCAACAAAAATTTATTTCCATATTACATGGAGAAGTTAGTCATTCAGGTTGTGACCCTCTTTATAGGCTTTGAACCCTGGAACAAAAGCAAGACTAGCAATGGCAATAGATGTGAGGAGCATTCAGATGAAGTGGGCTTGCTAGAGGAGCAGATGCAGGATCCAAGATGTGGACTTGGATGACCCAACATCATAAATGCTGAAGACGTGAGTAAGTCAGGGTGAAGATACTAGAAGGTTCCTGAGGTTTAGAATTTTATGTACAATATCTTTTTCAACTTTCTTTCCTCAAGTCAGTTTTAACCCAGGATAGTATATTTTCCAAGACAATGCACATTATCTACACAATAAAATATTTGGGAGATTTTCTTTTTATTACCTTGTCCTAACATATATATATATATATATATATATATATATATATATATATATATATATATACTTAGATATACAAATTTGTGTATCTAAGTGTATACATGCATATGCGTGTATTTGTGTGTGTGTGTGTGTATTTAGCTTTTTGCCCTGCTTTTTACTCTTGCCTCTCCCCCCACCCCATTTGTATCCTAAGAATTTTGTTGTTTGTCTTCTTTTCAGTAGGGAGATAGAGAGTGATGGCAGGGATCTTATACATAACTCACTGAACTGTGATCCTCATATGAGTGAAGGTCTGGTATACAAACTGAGAAAGCTCACTCTCCAGGGGTTTACATATTGATGAGTTTTAAGGAGTAAAAGAATCCTTGAATATGTAACCTTATTCATTTCATTTTGCTTCATAGAGAATGCAAGAAAGCTCACAGCAATGAACTGTAACAAATGCAAACTTTGATTTCAATTACATCGCATTCTTGGGATCCATGGTAGGAGAGTTAAATGTCTATGTTTAAGTTAATTAACTATTTTACAACCTATTGCATTTATCTGACTACCTAACAACATTTAACAGAATATCTCCCAGTTATATCACACCTTTAAAACAATTATATACTTTAAATTGTGTCAATTCATTTTGATTCTTTATTTCAGTCATTTAAATTCTACAGATTTTCTTAGATCAATTAGAAAAACATTTATTAATGAATATACCTAATTTGTGTTCTGACTTCTGCTGATGCAGATTATCTATCATAGAAGAAGCATTTGCTGAGAAGCTTTATCTCACAAACAAATGTGGAAGAATTTCTTGTCAAACAGAACTTCTTTCAAATTTATCCCATTATCACAGAGAGCCAAAAACTATAAATAATAATCATACATGTTTAGATAGCATTTCAAACCTTGCAAATCACTGAATGTACATTTTCTGTGCACATCCCAATAAACCATCTCTGAGAGCACATCATTACTTTCCTTTCACAGATTAACAACTTGAAATCCAGAAAAGTTGGCATTTAGCAAGTCCTTTGAACATTTTATATGTGAACGAGTGAAATTTGAACTTGGACTTTTCTTGCCAAGTTTCCATGACTTTGATTGACAAAACAACTCTGCTATATTTGTACATACATTTGTGAAGCTTTAATAAGTGGCACCTTAATATCTACATCTATAGGACTTCTCTAAATAAATGATAGATGAAAAATTAAAATATAGCAATGGTAATATCACTGAACCTCTTTGATTCAAAGTGCTGTTTTATTGTTATTTGCTTCACTGTCCTATAGTTGTTTCTGTTATCTCTATTGAACTGATGAAGGGGTTGAAAGAGTAAGTGACTTGCCCAAGATAATCTAGAGTTAGAGTTTATGCAATCTTACAGTGCAATGGAGTCTATTACCCAGTAAGTGTCATCTCAGAATTCTAAATTTTCTAAATTTTCTCCTTCAAGTAACCACTGTTTTGATTGACCCAGGAGCTCTCTTCTTTAATTCAAATTACTAAGGCAGTGTAGTCTATTTCTGGGTCCTCTCTTCTATTACAGTGGTTTTTGTGTCTTTTGCTCCATCAATTCCCTAGTGTTGACTAATGTATATACGTAATAATTCTTGAAACTGAACAGACTGATTTCCTGTCACTTTAGTCTTCTTTTTCAAAGTTGTTATAGGTATTCAGGGTCCTTTGCCTTTCCATATAAATTTTATAATATAATCTTTGTCTGTTTCTATAAAAAACTGAAATTTTTATATGAATTTTATAAAATCTGCCTCTCTATTTGGAGAGAATTAACAGTTTTACTATGTTGTTTCTTTCTGCTGAAGAACATAGTATGTATCTTCATATACTTAGAACTTCTTCAATTTACTTCATCAGTATTGCTTTTATTTTAAAGTATGAAATATGTTTCCCAAGGATCATCTTTTATTCCTGGAATAAATCTCACTTCATCAGAAAAAAAAAAGTTTACTAAGAAAAATAAAATTTTTCTTATATTTGTCTACATAGTAGTCTCCTTGGCCCTTGTCACCTATGATTAAAATAAACAGAAGGAGTATCAAGAGGCCCAGGTGGTCTTTGGGACATCTTAGGACCACTGTGCTGTAGTAGATACTGTATATTGCTGACAATTTCAAAGCAGGATGAAAAGGGGCCAGCCTTCCCCTACCAATATACACATATTTGCAAGATTTCCCAGTTTATTAGGTTCCAAGAAATCATAGAGAAAAAGGGTTAGAGTCTCAGATGTGTTAATTTTCCAAAACAGCAAATGGGATCCTTTATGATATTATGTGTTTTAGAGAACTTGAACTCCACTTTTGAAGATCATAACCTATTAGAACATTTTAAGGAGTCATAAAGTTCTAAAAAATTTCTCGGATCTGATGTTCATAGAGTCAATCTTGCCATTTAAAAATGTTCTATAAAAATGACTTTCTTAACCATTTTAAGTGGGAAGTGTTGATCAAATACCATTCAGCTCATCAGTGAAAACAAGTTTTAGCAAGTCATGAACAATTGATAATGACCTGTGGGGACACCATTTTAGACTGTAAATAGCCAGATGATCTCCTCTCATGTACTTACTACTCAGCAATACCTGATTAAACAGACTAAATAACTGCCAGACTTCTGGTTGTGATGGAATCCCTCAACTCCCGGTCTTCTCACTCACATTTACCTCCACCAAGCATTTGCATTATTATTAAAGTTTTACTCAACCTTGTAGTTTTTCACCTTTTCAAAGTACAGGAGCACTCGATCAGGAGGTCCATACCCGACCCAGAGGACATTAAGTTAAGTGAAATATACTAGGCACAGAAAGAAAAAGTGTTGTATGTTCTCACTTAAAGGTGGAAGATTAAAAAGAAACTCACAGAAACAGATAATAGAATAGTGTTTATTAGAAGGTAAGAAGGGTAGGATGGGATGGGGGCAGCGGAGGCTGGAAAACAAGTACAAAAATACAGATAGTTAGGAGTAACGAGTTCTATAGGCAGGAGGTTATAACAACTCACAATGACTTATTATATATTTTATAAAGAACTAGAATAGAGGAGTTTGAAAATTTCCAACACAGAGAAATATTTAAGAAGATGGAAATGTTAATCACCCTGATTGGATCATTATTCATTGTATACATGTATTTAATTATCACATTCTAATCCATGAATAGATACAATTATTAGGGGTCAATTAAATGGAATTTTTTTTAAAGGCTCATTTCCTGGCAGGAGAGAGTGTTGCTGTCCTTGAATGGCAGAGTGAAGAGGAAATAATGCCAGTGGATAGAAATGAGTCCAGGTAAGAGATGCACATAGGCAATGTTGACTCAAGATAATTGAACAGAGGCCTAAGCTTCTGGGTTGAGGCAGGGAGAAAATGAAAAAGAAAAAGAGGGCATCATTACTGCACACTAGAAAGAAAGGCAAGTACAGAGGACTCCTACAATCAAGTGAGGATATTCAGTAGCCATTTCCTGCATTGAATCAGAGTGCCAACATGGAAAATTCCATAACAAATACAGAATCATTTTTGTTTTGGAGAGGTTGAGATTCCTCAGTATATCAGCTAGTTCTACCTATGGGAGTTCTGATGTTTAACAAAATATATGTAGAGAAGATATGGTCCCAATGTAAAATTATATACGATTTTTTTGTTTCATTCTTTTTATTACAGGTGAGAAAGCTCATCCTTAGAGGTTGGGTGTTTTTTCTAAAATCCTAGAATTAGTTTGGATAGTTCAATTCTAAAACTAAATTTTATTGATTTTTTTCTTTCCACTGCTTTTTTCATTAGGTACACCATCTAAAAATTAAAAAGAAAATTCAAGCAAAGAGACATCAAACTACCAATGTGGAAAAAAATACAACAGAGAGTTTATAGACAATAATCTAAACCTGTCCAATTGCTGGTCTATTGAAAAATGTAATCTATCAAGACTGAAAACAGTTTATATATCTTTTCATTACATTTCCCACTGTGTCCACATTCTGATGTTTCAAAATCGAACACGTAAATAATTTTCAATATTGTGTCTCTATTTTTTTTATTCCCTCTGTGGCCATAATACCTTGATGTTTTCATGGTTTTAATGTTTGGAACAGGCTATATCATTCTTGTCTATGCAGGTAACATGAGACTTGATATTTCAATACCACATAAGTACTTTGGGAGAGGAGAAAAGGGAACTTCAATGAAGGCTGAGTCAATCATCAAAATTTTGGTGCTGGGGATTGAGCCCAGGCATGATTTACCACTGAGCTACCTCCCCGGGCCTTCTTATTTTATTCTGAAACAAGTTTAGGTCTTGCTAAGCTGCGGAAGCTAGCCTGAGCATTAGTGAGACCCTTTCCCCAACCTCAAAATTAAAAAGACTGAGGATATAACTCAGTAATAAAGCACCCCTGAATTTAAACCCTAGTACCACCACCAGGGCTGGTGGTATAGCTCAGTAGTAGAGTACTTGCCTGTCATGAGTGAGGCCCTGAGTTTAGTCAGCTCTGCAAAAACAAAACAAATAAACAAAGCATAAACTTTAGCCAGAAATGACAGGATGTGGTGTGGGAGAGAGAGTGAAATTCAAGGGTGAAAGCCTACAGGTGTTATGAAAATATATGAGGCTACTTTCTGAAATCTGCTTGAAAAAAATGGTACTTTTCTTCCTGGTTTTACCATAGAATCAACTCATATTGCTTTTTGATTCCAGAGATACCAGAGTATTCATATAGTGAAAAGTAATTCAAAGTTTCCACTTTAAGAAACTTATGGATTAAAAAGAATTAAATGAAAAAAGGGAAACAAGACAGTCTAAAGGAGCAGAAATTCTTCTTGTCTGGACCCAAGCTATCTTTCTGTCTTGCCCCACTTCCATTTTACTATCCTCATTGATAACTTTATTTCTCTCAAATGAAATTTTATCCAGCTGCATATCAAAAGTTCTTGAAATATATATCAAAATTTTCTCCTGCATCTCTCTTAATAATTTCCCTCACAATGAAATTGCTCCTCCTGGAAGCTTCTAAAACTCTGTAATTCTTTTGTAGAATCTTTTTGTTCTGGAAAGTTCCCTGGACCACCTACTTGCATCTTCTCCTGGAAAGCTTGTCATCACTAATTCTTGTTTCTTCTCCTGATTGCTTCATCTGTATAAACAAGTATAGCCTAATCTTTAATATTAATGGGTTTTGGTTTTGGAACATGGTTATTGTAGTGTGTGAGAACTCGGAACTCTTTTTCTGGTGCCATTTTGGCTGTTGCTTATCAGCTGATTAACTGGTGTTTCACTTCCTCACATGGTTTTGCTACCTGTAGGCACCATCTATAGCCATAGCATGCCAGTTTGTGTATGTACTGGAATTTTCTTATTGAATTTGCCTGCATTGCTTTATAAAGGCAGTAGACAAAAGGGAGAAGTGCCTACAGCAAGCAAGGGTACATAGAGTGTTATTAAAATGCAATGAAATTAAAACTGTGATAGGGATCATTAAAATGTATATCATCAATAGTATGTGGCTAACCTAAGCCCATCATAAACATGTTTCATGTGAAGACAAGGACACAATTAAGGAAATTATAAGAAAAGGGAAACTTAAATTAAAATTCAAGTTTTTGCCTTTAGGTCTAAGAACTTATTTACTTCTTGTGAAAGATAGAATTATCTTTCACAATTAATAGAATCTACTAAATATGTGGATCCCTTTTCATTAGGTGTTGATGAAAGTAATATTAATTTGCCATAAAATATTTAAGATAAGATTAAATAATATACAGTGACTTCTGATTTTTATAAAGACATTGATACTTTGTTTTTCCTTTCTCATAATATTTTCTCCACACTGAAACTTTTTATTTCCCTTACTCAAAACATCTAAAACTTTATAAAATCCAGCCCAATGTTCTTGACACTTTTTAAAATCTCTGACTCAGCACTTTTAAAATGTGGATTACATTAATGACCATACTTACTTCGACTTTCTTGCTCCCAAGTGTACATTAATATATGAATTCTTTACAATCAAAAAGACGGTTGATTATTGATGGAGAGATCATTCTTCCTTAGGCATACAGAAAGAGAGATTGTATACATAGACTTCTTTAAATATGTTCTGGAAATATTTGGACTTTCACTGAGGAGTCATGAGAATAGGGCGAATATATCCATCCTATTTTTTACAGAAAGATAAATGTTCAATTCAGATAGTCAAACAGTTCAGGACTCGGAATGTTTGTCCCAAAGTGACCATTTCATCAGGGCAGTTCTCTATTTCATTGAGATCTAACACATGTATGAAGTTATGAAATAACTAAAAGCACAAAGTAGAGACTTTCAGTGAGATTTCATTGTCTTCCCAGAGTCAAGCAATTGCAGGCAACAGGATCTTATCTCCTGACAAAACTGAACCAGCTAGTCCTGTCATGTTGAGCAGGTGTTTAACCTCCTCAAACATGGTATCTTCTTGGTAAAATATGGTTGGTAATAGCAACCTCAGGTTGTGAGGAAAATAATTGCTGGGGTTATGGAAATAGTACCTGGCATAGAGTTGATTCTCCATAACTCATAATCCTTGGCTTTCCTCATCAAACCCAGATGAATCTCTTGTTTTCTTTCAAAGATTCTCAACCAAGTTTCTTTTAGTTAAACATAAAAATTCATTTCAAATAGCTGACATGTCTACCAAGAAACATAATGCCGGTCAGTGTAGAAAGTATTGCCTAATAAAGCTATAAAAAATTGTTGTGTATGAAGCCTTTCATAGCAGGGAGAATGCCATCAGGAAACTAAACATACACGGAAGCCCAGCACAGAAATATAGGAGTTAACAGAAGAATACCACTTAAGAGAAATGAGTTCCCTCAATAAAGGAGATCACATAAGAAAAGTAAGCCCATTACCTAGAAGGTCCAGTTAGGTGCTAAGAGAAGGAAAAAATGTGCTCCTGGAGTATTCATTGTTGTTTGTCTTTTGTTTCCTCTGAGCATCCATTCCAACAGACAACTGTGTAGCTTTGCATGTGACTCCCCAACCTATAGAGTAGAAGGCAGGACTTAGATATCAACTTTCCCTTAACAGGTATATTTCAAAAATTCACAATGCATCATCAATAATGTGGACAAAGAAATTCATTGTTAATTTGAAAATGAAATTGATTAAACACCCTAATTTTCATTTTAGTGAAGCAGCACCATAATTTGAAATAATTGTCAGACATCATAAAAATGAGTTTACTGATTTTCTTTGTCCTGCTTTTCTAATAAGCTGTATCAACACAGGCACCTCCTATGCTCCCAATCACCCCGATTAGAAGCATGGATGGGGTCTCGTTAGTCCTATCCTTCATCAGACCACACCCAATCAGGTGTTCTTTAATCTTACCTGGGCCGTCCATTCCATCCTCTCTGCCTTAGTTCATCATT
Organism: Callospermophilus lateralis; assembly: GCF_048772815.1. Taxonomy (NCBI): domain Eukaryota; kingdom Metazoa; phylum Chordata; class Mammalia; order Rodentia; family Sciuridae; genus Callospermophilus; species Callospermophilus lateralis. Next base: position 44,692,762 of record NC_135322.1, read on the forward strand.
CTTTCCTGTTTTCAATACCCTTTTTCTTGGGATGGTCCTTTTCAGGTTCTGACCCTCTGATCTCTCCACCACTCTGAGTAAAGAGTGATCTTTCTGAATCCTAAATTGGGCTGGCTATTCTATTGCTTGAGCCTCTTCCAATAGTATCCAATGACAATTTATAATCTAAAAGGCTTAGGTATGTCACTCTCTTTTCAGAGTCATAGAAGGCTATTTGCTCCTTTTGCAATCTATTTCCAGTCATATAAGCTTCTCTGCATCACTTCAGGCTATGATTTCTGAGATTTCTCCAACTGAGCATATGCTTTAACTTCTTACTGAAGTTCCCCTTGTTTACCAGGTCTGCCTAGGAAGCATATATATATTCAAGAAAAAAAAACACCAGCTCATTTTAATACCTGACTCTTTTGTGAATCCTTGAATGTCACCTCTGACATGGCACCTGACACTGTTCCCGACAAAACAAGAGATGTTCCCATCTTCCTCTGAGTCATGTGCAAAGTGATGACATACCTTGACTATAATTAGCCAGGCTCAGTTTCTGATGGTGCCACTTCTTACACATGTGATTTCAGGCAAGATTTTCTACTTCATTAATCCCAGTAATTCCCAGGAAAAGGAGGTACACCAACTATGCTAGGTTGTCATGAGTAGCCTATGAGATTGTTTATAAACATTAAATTCAAAGAGTGTGGTGCAGATAATATACTTAATAAAGATGCCTCTTTTATTATTATTACAAACTTGATAATTTACTCTGGTGGGTATTGGTGAATAGTATAATAACTTGTTTACACACTAATTCTAAGATGCAAGTTCCTTAAGGGAAAGAACCACATTTTATTCCTCCCCTGGTCTCAGCACCAGTTTAACACAATGCTTTTTTCTTTATCTATCTATCTATCTATCTATCTATCTATCTATCTATCTACTCCTATTAAGTATACATGATAGCAGAATGCATTTTGATTCATTGTACACAATTGCAGCACAACTTACATTTCTATGGTTGTACATGATGTAGTGTCACACCATAGGTTCCATCATACCTGTACCTAGGGTAATGATATTCATCTCTTTACACCATATTTTCTGTCCCCATGCACCCTTCCTCTCCTCCCCACCCTTGGCCCAATCACAGTTCCTCCATTTTTCCCATGCCCCTACCTATTATGATCAGCATCCACTTATCAGAGAGAACATTCTGCCTTTTCTGGGGGGCATTGGCTTATTTCACTTAGCATGATATTCTCCAACTCCATCCATTTACCTGCAAATGCCATAATTTTATTTTCTTTTAATCCTGAGTAATATTCCATTGTGTATAGATACCACAGCTTCTTTATCTATCCATCTATTGAGTGGCATTTAGGTTGGTTCCACAGTTTAGCTATTATAGCACAATACCTTTTGAATGCCTGAGTAAATTTCTCTAAAATAAGATTATTTTTCCTTATATTGTTCTCATTTATTAACAACATATCCAATGTGAGAAGGAATTTCAGAAGGCGCTGGTAGGAAATCACAATAATGTTTACTCCCAAACCACATCTCTTGGATGCCACCTTCATGTGCAAACACCTCCAGGAACAGTTCCTCCACAGCAGGTCATTAGACTAAAAAAGGGTATGTCCTTGGTTGGAAGGCCTAGGAAGAAGCCAGTTTAGTAACTGGTAATCTTGATGAAGCATATCATTCTAATCATCATCCACAGGTATCTCCACATACAATAAAAGACAATTACCTTCATTACCTTAGGTACATGTATGATTGCACATGTGGTGTGACTCTATGTTGTTTATAACCAGATAAATGAAAAGTTAGGAACTTATATGTGTTTCTGCATTTTATTGTGCTCCATTTGTGTACAATGAATCTGAATGCATTCTGCTATCATGTATAAATAATTAGAACAAATTTTAAAAAAAGACAATTACCTTGATATTACCAAAAAATCCTGTTTGGGTAATATCAATTCACTTCTAGATGACAAGGAGTCTTCTCCAAAGCATTTGATTAAAAAAACAAAAACAAAAACAAAAAACTCACTAGTCATTCTCCAAAGGATTTTTACCAGAAATAAAAATTTGACATGAACAGCATTAGATAATCTAATTCATATTAAAAATATTTCTCTTAGGCACTGAGGGTGTAGTTCAGTGGTACAAAGCTGATCTAGCTCTTGCAAGGCCCTGTTTTCCTCTCTGGCATCACAAACAAAACAAAACAACACAACTCTGTGTTTTTCTTTGTAGAAGTTACTAAAATAAGATCAATGTACATGAGAACTACAGAAGTCTTGATCCTTGTCCCCTTAAGTCTAGCACACAAAAAAATCAGCATAATTATACAAATGAGTATGGTATTCATCTTATAGTTTGGGCAGGATCATTAAGTTAGAAGAGACATGTAATTCCATATGAACGCAAATATTGTACTATTTGGCACTTATTAGGAACTTATATGTGTTTCTGAATTTTATTTTGTCTTCTCTTCTTAAGGAGCAGCTTTTTGTTCCTCAAGAAACTTATAGCCTTAGAAATAGCATATAAAGAAGTCATTGTCTTATACTACTTACCAATATTTGTTACAATGATCAATGGATTAGGATAATCACAACAAAAGTAGGAGCCTTCAAGCACACACACAAAAAAACACACACATATATATGTATATATTTATATATGTATATATATTTATATATGTATATATACATAAATTTATATATAATGTACTTCTTAATTATAACATAAATAATTATATATATTATATAATAATTATATATTATATATTATGACTCATATATACTGTCATGTATATATATACATATATATACACACATATATAATATTACTGATTTTGTGCATAAGTGTGTATAAGTTTCTCTATACATAGAAACATACATTTTACCTTTAATAATAATTAATATATAAATCATTACTCACACACAAATTGCAAACACAGAACCACACTGTTAAATCCACTGATATATTGCAATAAAACACATCCAGCTTTGTAAAGTTTTTCAACTGATTTAACCAGATAACCAAGTTTGTTTTTACATCTTTCAGTGTAATAGTTTTAGGGTTCAGCATTATAATTACTTTTCAATGAAACTTTACAGAATAAAAACTATCTCTACTTAATAAGCAAAGTTTCGATACAGTACACATTTTATTATCATTGTCAAATATCAAATTATTGTAAATCCAGCTAATCTCCTATGACCTTGTCTACCACATTGTTAGTGAGCACAGAGTACACGGATATGGAACATTCATTTTAAAATATAGATAACATATTAATAAACATGGAGCAAAGCACAGCCTTTTCAGATGTTGCCAGCAAAAAGCTTAAGGGTGATTGTGTTCTCACAAAACCACTGGAGGTGAATCCCCAGTGGCAATGACATTGGGCGTCCATGTAGCTGCACATTTTGCAGACAGAATCCTATTTTATAATCATTCTTATTGCAAGGGTTAGTCAGTAATATTACTAACAAGTGGTCTGAGATATAGAAAAGTATCAATCATACGATTTTAAAATGCTTCAAAATTCCTCATTGTTTTGAAAGTTTGTGAGCCCTAATCATGGCCATTTAAATTTACTTTACCAATATGTGAAGTCAGAATAACATCATCATTTTATAGTTAAAGCAAATGAAGGCTCATAATTGAACAAAAAGTCATACTGTCTTTATCTTGATTCCAAAGCCTGTGCTTGAAAGGAGATGGAAACTTATATTTACTTATAATTTATTATTTAGAAATATTCATAGTACTTTTCCTGTCCTTCTATATAAATGGTGGTAGATATTACTATACTGTTTCATAGCTGAAATGACCCAGGATAACGTGGTTAACAAGTGGTGGAGCCTATGTTTGCATTTTTCCTTAATTATTAAGGAATCTTTCTTTAAAAGGGTAACATCTGAACTTACATGTCTAAGATAGGAACTGTACACACATTTTTGATTTGCATTGACAATTGCAATCAAAATCAATGGTTTTGAGCCTCACACTTGCTTTCAAATATTGAATTTTCCTAGTTTTAGTCTTTATAAAATGAGGCAAACATGTCCCCAACCAGACATTTCATGGATTAATCAGAATGTTATCAGCTGTCACTTTGGGAGGTCTTCCTGTACATCTGCTACTATACTAAGGGTTTTATATGTATTTTCTCAATTTATTTCCAAAGTACCCTGTGAGGCAGTGTGGTGAAATCAGTTCATTCCCCCTAAAAAATGCATTGTTATATATATATATATATTAAACCAGCTACTACTGTGAAGGGATTTAGGCATAAAATTAAAATTACTCATTGTAGATATAATTAAGTTTAATTATTGGCTGACTTTAAAAAATAGATTATTTTGGGTTACTTGGGTTGAGTCATTGCAATCATATAAACACTTAAAAGCAAAATAGGAAGGTAGAAAACATGAAGCAAAAGGGGAGATGGGAGAGATTTAAATACGAGCAATGTTGGCCTGCTGTGGCTGGTTTCTGAAGCCCAAGAACAGAAGCCAAGCTCTAATCATTACAGTGGCCTGTCGCCACTAGCTTACTCTTCTGAAGACTTGAATGTTAATCATGTGACTAAAACTTGTGCTAGTAGTTTCCAAAAATTCAATATTTCAAGATTTCTAAATAAAAAGATTTTATACTTTTAGGGATAAAGAGCCTTTCAACAACAGCAATATATGATCATATTTTGAACAATAACTTCATTTGTAAACAAATATTTTGATATAAAAACAATTAAAATTAAACCCTCAGGATCCTGTTTACTCCCCAAAGCACAAACCTGAACAGTTACTGATTTTTTTTCTCTTTTAGGTTAATAGTACTATTAATAAAATTTTCTCCATGGGTTGATACACTAGAATTTGCATTTTGAGAGATACTGAGGGAGAGCTATTGGTGTAAATTGGAAATGGAACGAAACAAGATATTTATACTGGTTTTAAGCATTCCAACATTCATCCTGTGTCATTTTTTAACGAAATGATGAAAGGTAAAGATGTCAGAATTTTTCATTTCAGAAAACAGCATGCACTGTTTGCTACACTGGAAATTGTTAGTTTTTTAAAGTATAAATACTCTGCTTCATTCCATTTCCAATTTATGTCCATGCCTTCCCCATGGCATCTCACAAGGCACAAATTGATATGCGGCATTTTTTATTAATAATAATTTTGAAGCTAACTTGAATGTGGCAAAGACTTACCCTCAACTGAAAAGTCACAATAGTCTCTGCTTCCTGCCTGCTAAATTGATGAATAAGATCAGTTTGTAATTGTGAGTAAAAGAGGACAGACAATAGAGAAAAAGGAAAAGTATTTTATCACTAAATAAACATTAATTCAAAAGGCAGTTAAATGTTGTCTTAGGGAAAAAAGAGCTCAGACTCTATCCTTATCTTTTATAAAGGTCTCCAGTTCCTAACCAACCTAAAAGAACTAATCTCTAAATTTTTGAATATGTATGTAATTTTATTTTCATATAAAATTTTGTATAAATATTTAATGTATTTTCACATAATATATTTTAAATGCTACATATTATATATACATATATATATTAATAATTCTAGATAATGCTATTACTTTGAGTACAAACACATATATAGGTTGAATCATTAACTCTCAACTCTTTATTTCTTCCCTGTGTTTCAATTATATATTCTCTTTTCATAGACTTTTCAATATCATCCAGTACAATAGGAGGAATTTGTTTTACCACCTATTGATATTGAATTGTCCATGTTACTTTCTGCTGACCATGAAATGTAGGAGGAAGTGGCACTGTGCCCATTCTGGATTCAGGATCCAAGAAACACCATGGGATTCTGTTCATTTTCTTGCCCTTCTGCTCCTATTAAGAGAAACATTTCCTCTATGTATCTGCTTCCCCTCAGCATGAGTTCCAGAATGAGTGAATGAATTACATTTAAACACAGCACACAGTGATGAACCAAGCCCAGTTTGTTCTGCTGCTCAAAGAAAAGCCATCCATCTAGGCATGGCCAGCATCAGAACACCCCACCACCAACAACCCAAAGAGGTACAGATGAGACCTACTGGAAACGTCAGAGTTGGCTCAGCCTATGCAGAAACATGTGAAATAATAAAGGCTTAATGTTAGGTGCCATTGAGATTTTGGTTTTTTTTTTAATTTTTTTAATGTAGCAATCTTGCAGAAAGAGTAAAAGCTATAGATACTCTTTCTCATTTGTACAAGAAATAAACTTTTTGGGGTGTGGGGTTAGAGGTGGGTTGGGGGCATTGAACCCATGGGCTCTTAACCACTGAACCTCATCCCCAGCCATGTTTATAAAGGATCTCAATAAGTTGCTAAAAGCCTTGCTAAGTTGCGGAGGTGGCTTTGAACCTGCAGTCCTCCTGCCTCAGCCCCACAAGTTGCTGGGATTACAGGTGTGTACCACCAGGTCTAACTATATGATAAATATTTAGAGTTACTAGCTATCAGATATATCATGTAGCTAGAGGTTAAATATATCTTTCTGAATAATGAATACTAGACAGAGCAATGTCCTTTCCATTCCTTTGATGTCACATGGCATCTGGGTATTCAATCTGCTGTGTACTGTTCTGGCAAGGTGCCTAGACAAAAAGAAGTCGAAAGCATCTAACTGGGTAGTAATCTGTCAATGGAAGTATCCTTTAAAGTATCATCTCACATTCCTAAAGAAATCTATTTTTTTTTCTCAAACATAGTGGAACTGAAGACCTTTCCTTTGCAAATTACATACTCTTGAGATTTCATTCAGTTTGCATTTTTAGAATTAGAGTTTGGCTCTCAATGAAAGGTTGGACAAACCAAGACTGGGCTGCTTTTTGCTATGCACATTATAAGGGAACCAAGTGGGAAAGCAGGAATCATCTGAATTTGGACAACAGAATTGTCTAAGAAAGAAAGTAGATATGTGTCTTTCTCTTAACCTACTACTTGACCAAAACTTTAAGGCTGAATTTGGTCCATGGTACACTGGATTCAAAGAGTGACTATTAAATGTTGGAGACAATATGTTACACAGTAAGATCTTATGAAATATCTAAAGCTTATTTGATTTTGTAGGTTTTTTGACCTCAATAATTTCCAGTTTTATTAAATTTTGATCCACTCTATGGAAACCACTGATTGTTTTGTCTTTCATTTCAATCATTTTCTTACTCCATTTTTATTTATTTAAATCATTTTTATTGCATTGATTTTTCCTGTTTACTTCAATGCCTTTTTGTGTTTTTGTTCAAATATCTTTTACATTAAGCACTAAACAATTCTTGATTTATAATATGACTTTGTCTTTTTCTTCTATTTCTTTCTAGACATCAATCAATTCATATTTTACTTCATCTATTTTTTTTGTACATTTCTATTGTTATTTCTTAAATTTCAAATCCAAATTGTTTTCTCGTATCTTCAAATGCCGGGTTGAGTATATTTAATTCAGTTTTGAATGATTTATTATAGGTTTTAGTATATATATTTATACATTCTGTAAAAATATGTATATAATATGTATATATATATTTTTCGAGATAAAGACTATTAACTTTTGCATTTCACTTGTCAGACTAATGACTTGGAATGATTTATAAGATTTCTAGTTCACGAGAAATCACTTTGCAGCGTCTGTGAGAGGAGCAAAGTATGTTTTCATTTTTTTCTCTTGGAAAGGCATCCTGTGTTCTTTGGTATCTTTTACCCTATTTTTTTCTTGCAAGATGCTGAGCTTTCTCTTCCTCCCCCTGCCCTGCATCCCATGTAGTTTTTAAAGGCAACAGCTCCTTTTCTTCTCTTTAACTTTTGCCCACATATGTTTTAGTATTTTTCCCATTTTTTACTGCTCTGATCTATCTATAGACTTTTCCATCATTTTTTCACAGAAAGTGTTTTAGCCATCTGGGGAGGCTGAGGCAGGAGGATTGCGAGTTCAAAGCCAGCCTCAGCAATGGCAAGGTACTAAGCAATTCAGTGAGACCCTGTCTCTAAATAAAATACAAAACAAGGCTGGAGATGTGGCTTAGTGGTCAAGTGCCCATGAGTTAAGTCCCCAGTACCCCAAAAAATTTTTTTAAAAAGAATGTGGCTTTAGCGTAGAAAAAAATCTCGCATCTCACTTATCCTCATGTTCTGTGGACAACTTGAATTTCTGGTTTTATTTATTTATCTTTGTTCTTTATGGCTTATTTTGTTGGGATTGTGGGAATATTAAATTTATAAGCTTAATATTGCCTTGGATACTGTCTTCTTTTCGGGCTTCTAAAGCAAGCGACCATAGACTGGGTGACTTAAACAACAAACCTTTCTCTCTCACAGTTGTGGAGGACGGAGTTTGAGATGAAGATGCCAGCTTACCTGACTCTGGTGAGGGCCCCTTCCAGGTGGCAGACAGCTGACTTCTTGTACCCACACACAGCAGAAAGAGCAGGCTAGCTCTTTGGTGTCTTATAACATCATGAAAGCTCTACTCTACATACTATTATATCAGGGCTAGATTTCAACATACACATTTTGGGGAATGGCCATAAACATTCAGTTTATAACTGCTACCAGTATCTGCCTAATGCATTTTTAGTGAGCACTGCACATTGTGAATATCACACGTACGAGTGTCTGGATTTTGATGCCTTCTTTGAAAAATGGCAAATTTTATTTTGTTTGACATTTAAGTTACTTGTGCATCAGTTTTAGACTTCTCAGACTTGTTTGCTTTCAAATGCAGTTAGTATTGGTCTATAGTATTTATTACTCTAGAAACAATCCTGACCAGCTTCCATGGTGTGACTCGGTAGGTGCCTCCTGGACACTCTGGTGGTTCAGTGAGCAGTCTCTACTCAGCTGGGACACAACTTAGAAGCTGCCCCAGTCTTACATGAACTCTGAAAAATGTTGATTTTGAAGCTCCTTGGTAGGGTACCTTTTCCTGGGTTCATGGACTTATTCCCCAGGCATGTGTACCTTTGTATTGTTTTTTTTTTCTTGTATCATCATCTTTTCCAGTATCACCTACTTAGACTCTACCTTAACCTCCTTTAGCTCTGATATCCACTGCTTAATCTTGACAATATAGCCTAGCCCTGTTAGGGTTCTTCCTCCTGTATCAGGTCTGGAAAAACTTTCTAGACAGAAAGCTGGAAATATTATACGGTTCACTTAAATCCCCTGTCTTTCAGGTATCATAGTTCAGTGCTGCCTTTTGTACAATATTTGACATAACTTGGCTTGTATGTTTTTGTCTAGTTTCCTAGTTGTTGACATTAAAGACCTGAATCAGTTACTTCATTATGGTATAAGTGGAAAATTTGAGCTGTGTGAATTTTTAAAAGCTTTATAGGTGACACTCATGTGAAGCTAAATTTAAGAACCACTACTTTGATTTCATAAGAAATGATAGGATGAAAGAAAACAATGATTATCGTGATAATTAAGAATGCTATAAATAGCTAATAGCCATTGAGTGTTCATTGTACTGTAACCGTTCAAAGAACTCTGAAAGATGAATAAATCAATATTAGTCTTTCAGGTCCCCTTCAGTGGAACCTAATTTAGTGTAGTTCAAGTAAAAGAGAAAGCTAAGCAGGGTACTGGGGAAATAATGTATGGCTATTTCAGAGACTGGAACTTGGGAATTAAGGTAGGTGCCAGGACGCATACTCTCTTTTTCCACTCTCTCCCCACCTCTGCTTCTACCTCCACTTCTCTTCTCCCCTTCCTGCCCCTCATTGTCCTTCTCTATCCCCCAGTCTCTCTCTCTCTCTCTCTCTCTCTCTCTCTCTCTCTCTCTCACACACACACACACACACACCCATATACACACACACACACACAAAAAAAAACAACCACTGTAAGCCTGCTTTCAGCTGTAAGTAAGAAAGATCTTGAATCAAATCACTAAATAAAATGATATGTGTTAACTAACATATCAGGAAGTCCAGTGGAACTGGACTCTAGAAATGCTTTATGTATGCAATTGCACATTTCATCAAGAATCTTTTGTGTTTTATTTTGCTTTAGGTAGTCAATAAAAACTTCATGTTGTTTAATATTCAATGTGACTTGCTGATTACTGCAGGTTACATGAAGGAAACAGAAACATAGTGACAGAGAGTGGAAACCTTGTCTCTTTGTTTTTTCATGATTCTTTGGTCAAAATTGAAGCATATGGTCATTTTAGAGTCAACTGAAGGTCTGAGTTGAGAAGGAATAACCTCCCAGGCACCTCAGGTGGCCCTTATCAGCCACTGTAAGTCCCTTGGTGAAATGTGCAGATGAGGGCCAGGACACGTCCAGCCGTCCAGCCCTGCACCAGGGAAGGGCAGTGATGTCATAGGAGAGGGGACTGGCAGAACACCAACAACACGACTACATTTATAAATGCCCCTTGCATAGATAGTATATTTGAGGCTCATTGTTTTCAATCTACCAAAAATAAAGCAAGTAGAGACTGAATTATGTCACACTGGAAGCCACAACTGTTTGACTCCAAAGATGAAACTTTTTGTTTGTTTGTTTTTGTTTTGTTACTGGAGATTGAACTCAGGGGCACTTGACCTCTAAGCCACATCCCCAGCCCTATTTTGTCTTTTATTTAGAGACAGGGTCTCACTGAGTTGCTTAGTGCCTCACTTTTGCTGAAGCTGGCTTTGAGCGTGTGATCCTCCTGCCTCAGCCTCCCAAGCCTCTGTGATTACAGGCATGTGCCACAGTACCCAGCTAATTTAAAGCTTTTAATCAATTTAGAGTCTTATTTTAAAATTATTTATAAACCTACTAGGGTATCGTAGTACATGCCTATAATACCAGTGATTTGGGAGGCTGGGTCAGGAGGATCACAAGTGTGATGCTATCTTCTGTAATTTAGAGAGGTCCTAAGCAACTAAGGGAGACCCTGATTCAAAATAAAAATTAAAAAGTGTTGGAGAGGCCATTCACTGGCAAAGTACCACTAGGTTCAATCTCCAGTACCAAAATTGTATTTTATCTTATTTTATTTTAAATATTTATTTTTTAGGTGTAGATGGACACAATGCCTTTATTTTATTTACTTATTTTTATGTGGTGCTGAGGATCAAACCCAGCTCCTCGCCCATGCTAGGCAAGCACTCTTCTGCTGAGCTACAACCCCAGCCCCCCCAAATTTTATTTTTAAATAAAAAGAAATAATTCTTTTGGGGCCTATACCAGTATCAATAATTCACTTCTACTCACCTCTTAAATGTCTTTAGTTTGCAGTAATTATTTAAATTCTCCATCTGATCATTGGTGTATATGGGTACCAGCAGCTTAGGAAGACAGCCCCGTGCCTGCTCCTATATTTGAAAGTCCTTTGGGTAACTCTAAAACAGATCAATCATCTTGTCTGTTAAATGATAATCTGAGAAGATAAGACATTCTCCTTGAAGTGCAGAGAGGTGGTTTTCTCTTGGCACCTTTGAGACACGTTCAGGGGCCAGAATTAAGTGACAGCGACAGGAAAAGATCACATAGATCACAGGAATGAGAATCACTGTGGCCAAGTTAGCTCTCCACAGTTAGGTTATTCTTTGATGCTGGCCAAAGTTTCCCTAGTGAGAGAGGCCAAGGGAAAAGGGCAGAGGAATAAAAGGATGGCTTTAGCTACCAAGAGTAAGTGAAGAAGTGAACAGCACATCCATCTAATATTTAATACAAGCTTCTCCTCCGAGGAGCTGGGAATGTGTTTATTATAGTGCACATCAGCAACTGAGTTTCAGGCTCCAAAGTAAACAAGAAAGGCTACAGGAGAGGAAGCTTACCCACTGAAAGGTTTATAAGCCCTCACCAAGTGCCAAGTTGCAACAAGAACTCATGCAGAGCACAGGGAGTTTCCCAGAGATTATTTGTAGAATTGTTTTCTCTAGTAGAAGCTGCAGTACATGTCGCAGTTCCTGATTGACAGCCAAGGCCCTCTTTACCGCTGCTGCCTCAGAGCTGAGTCCTTACCAGGAATTCACCTTGACTACACTCAAGTGGATGCACCAGGTCTGAGGATAAACTGGAATCCAGATAGTGCTCTGTGCTCAAGTCCTGATACCCAGCCTCCATGCCTCAATTTGGGACCACTCTGAAGGGCCATCCCAATTCCCTAACCCTGTTTATACCAGCTGCAGTCTCTCTTGTGACCCTACATTAGAGTTCAACCCACCCCCAGCTTGATTTTGCTGCCTTCACTGTGTCACTGTTGTTCTTTTCCAAAACAATTCATCAATGCATTTCCTGCATGAAAATCTCTTTCTTAGACTGTGTTCCATATGCAACCTGATCTCAGTGACTTGTCCATGGTGGAACCCACCCCTTAATGTGACCATTTGCATGGGATTGATGGTTTTCCTGACATGTGGGACACTCTGTGCACAAAATGGAAGAGTTCCAGGTAAACTATTGATTTTTTTATTGAAATCCCCATGCCACACATTTCGAGAATATCATGGATATTCTCTTGCTCTGCGCATTGAAGTTTTTACCCTCTGGTTGATCTATAAAAATTCTCTTTGTGTTCGCTTTCTCCACATCCATTGACCAGATTTCATTATCTTCTTTCATTATAAATTTCTCAGTGTACTGCCACCTTTCTGATTTGAAACTTGAATCAGGTGATGATACTTTTCATCTCATTTTAGACCTTGTCATTGTTCTTCAGTTCTCCATTGTGATCCCTATGTTTCTTCCAGCGAGTTCTTTCTAAAGTAGAGTGTTGGTCATGTTATGCTCATGTGAGGTTTAAACCCCTGCCTCCTATGTGCATCAAGGGCCTGGGTATCTTATGTATCCTGGTGTGATAAGTTTCTCTTTCTCACCTGGGCTTTTGCTTCTTTCCCCTCCATTAGAGAACTCTTGTCTTTCTTTTCTGCTTTGACCATGTTCAATTCCACCACTTTATATCCATTTTCAAGAGAGGTTCTATCCATCTTTGCACAAGTCTCTATACTTTCTCTTCTCCTACTTTAGTTCCTGCAGAGGGGTAGATTCACAGATGGTGCAGCATATAACATGGCATAGCCTCTGACAGCCCGGGTCCCTGGGTGACAATGTTGAGCAGAGCCCCATGCTGGCATGCATGAAACATTTAGAGTGAGTGAGAAATAGATTCTATTGTGCTGTGCAAATGAAATTTGGGAGTCGTTAGGAGCATATCCAGCTTACCCAGTTTATTATAAGGAGTGTTATGAAATAGGTTAAAGATGAGCATGGACAAGGAGCATTAGCATGTGGAAAAGGCTGAAAAAGTAATATTTTGGCAAGGCTGGCTTAGCTTGAAGCAGGCTTTCTGAAATTGTGAGCAAGAGACATATTTGCTAGAAAGAAAAACAACAACAGAGAATGGGTGACAGAAGAAAGACATCTATAGGAAAAAAAAAAGTCCTGCTAGATAAAAATCACTTGGATGGATGATTCTATTTGTTGCTTTATTGTCATCTATTATCCATCAGTTGAACTCAGAAATAATACAGCTAATGGTGTCTCTGTCCTTATTCTGTGCTCACCATCTTCTTGTCTAAGTCTCTGTGTCTGTTTCTGAAAAGAGGTTTGATAACGCTCTTACAAAATTTCATGGCTGCCGAGGGCCAAATCCAGCTCTAAAAATGCAAAGCAAGTGATAATCGTCATGGCTTCAAGAAAACCAGAGTACATAAAACACTTAACAGTTATTCCTGAATGAATCATACCTTTCCGAAACAAGGAATCCATGCAGAAATTGAGGGAGTAAAATTGGGGAGTACCCTACAGATTATCCAACCCCAGACACCATTATTGATGTTGCAGAATTAAAGTCGTCAAGCGGTAGTTACCACCAGCAGTATAATTTTTCAAGGACTTATAAAAACCTTTTAACTCCTGTCATGGTTCAAGTAGTTGGCAGGGCTTGCATTTGACTTTGAGCTTCAGATTTGGAAAATCAAGGAATTCAGAGTGAATCTCAGCCAGCATTCCTTTGCCTCCTGTGACTTTCCCCCATAGACTATAAATGGATCCTGTTTTTGAAAGCCAGCCCAGATTTCCTTAAAACATGTTCCAGTCTCTTGAAATTCACCAAGGGTATATTTCAAATGAAGGCTGCGCTTTTCTCCGCACCCTCTTTTTGGAGCATCCTCTTTGTAAGCATTCCAATTCCCTTGGATGGGTTAGTGCCACTCTTGCTGAGTACATGTCATGCCCATCATTACACATTTCAACCAGCCTCCCCAGATGAATTGCAGTCTGACTTTCCATTGGCCATATGTCAAAAGCGAACTATTCAGGGTCAACTTCCTTGAAAAGATCTGCCAACTGGTCTACTGGCCTCCTTAGCACAAGTGGAATTATAGGAATCAAAAGAGGGGACGGAGGTCAATGTCCTGAGCTCCATTTCCTTTCAGAATATCGCTCTTCACATCTTTCAGGGAATTTTTCTTTCACACCTTCCATACTAAATAGACACTAAGTAGAGACGGGTTTCCAGTATTAAAAGACTGACCACTTCAGTCCTTGATTTCAAAGATGCAATCATTCGAAAAAAAAAATCTATAAATATCACCCATTTTCTGTTGCTGCAAATTTCTTTGTTTGTATTGAAATGAAGTAATTACTTTCTTATATTGGACACATACCTCATTGAATGCTATTGAAATACCATTGCATTTGCATTTTTGGCACTCAGTCCAATTCTGATCTGATATTGAGCTTGCATTTACCCAGAAATGCCCTTTGATATTTCATGTGAATGGCTGGCTGTTCACCCACATCTGGCTCATCTCAAACAGATACACTTATTTTTTTTTCCCTGAATGTAAGTTTAGGAGTATACATTAAGACTAATTACTTTGGCCTGTCAAGAGCTTATTCCTCTCACTTGGTATATTAACTATCCCCTTAACTTTGCTAATCCAAACAATCAGATCTGTCTTCCTATTCAAGTAATTCATCAAAATGTAGAATGGGATACTTTCTGAGAACAGTGGTGCCATTATTACTAGAAATATGCTAAAAGGGAGCTTGGTGCACTAATGAGCATTCTTTTGATATTTGGCTGTATACATTATATACAGTGGTTTTTGTTGTTTTTGTTTGTTTGTTGGTTGTTGGTTTGGTACTAAGGATTGAACTCAGTGGTGCACAACACTGAGCCAACATCGCCAGCACTTTTTACATTTTATTTAGAGACAGGGTCTAGCTGAGTCACTAAGTGCCTCACTGAGTCACTGAGGCTGGCTTTGAACTTGGGATCTTCCTCCCAAGCAGCTGGGATCACAGAAGTGTGCCACTGCACATAGCACCTTGTAGTATTTTTAATGCTTACTTTGTACAGACCTCTGTGATAAATTAATTCCTGTTGCCATCATGATAGTTCTATGAAAGTGGTGTTGTCTCTTTTTAGTGATGAGGAATCTGAGATTCAAGATCACCTCCACTAAATAAATGTTGAATCTATGTCCCCAGGTTTCTTCTCCTCCTGCTTCTTGCCCCCTACACTCTAACAACAGGTAGTTACTGTTATTACCTCCACTCTGGGATTTTTGAATAACTTTTTTTTTGCACACACTATTTCTGTTTCCTCAGGTCCCTTGTCCCCCTTATTATGAGTTTTTCTTTTCTTTAATTTTATTTTTAATGCATGGTAGTTATACTTAGGGTGCAGTTCATTTTGACATATGAATAAATGCAGTTAACATGCTTTTCTCCATTTCAATCCCTAGTACTCTCCCCTTGCCTTCCCTATCTCTCTTTCTGCCTTTAAGGCTGTGTTCAAGAATCTTCTTGATACTCATAGGAGAAATAAAACCTGCCATGAAGATTAAGAGATACAATTCATATAATGTTATGACAACACTACCCTTAAATAACGCTTACTATTAACATCAATACATTTAATTCTGTGACATTATTGGAGCCATAAGTTGTTATCCGCTTTTTAGATTTTTATACATTTTTTTCAAATAAAAAAAGGCATTGAATTATTGATGAAGGACAAAAGCTACATGGTAATAAGGGAGAGAGAGACCAACGTCCTTGACTATTAGAGATAGTATAACTGAGTGGCATGATGGACCACTGAAATAAAATCCAAACCTTACCATGATTGATAACAGGCTCCGTGTCACCTGGTTCACCTCTCTTAGTTCTTCTCAGATCTGTTTTTTTTTTCCCCTCCAGTTTACAGCAAAATACCCACTGGCCTCCCTCTATCAGGGTCCTGCCCTTGATGCTTCCTCAGCCTGGTTGTGACAGCCCTTTCCTTTCTTTTGTGTCTGCTCAATTGCCAGTTTCCATGACCACTCAAGTTAAATTATTTCCTTAATTCCAAAGTAGTGTTTCTATCACATCATTCTATTTAATTTCCTTCACCTCCACCACAAATATCTCATTCATTTATGGATATGCACTTTATGATCTGTTTCCTCTTGAAGCACGAAAGTTCTTTCAGGGCAGGAACCTTGTCAGTTTTATTTATTACCACGTCTCTGGGACAATAAATAGTAGGTAGCGGTTGTCTAATGCATTTTCATTCAATGAACAAAGGAAGGTATTAAAGAACATGGGAATGTCATACAAATCTTACAAGGAGTGAAGGAAAACTTTCTGGGCCTTTGATTCCTGTGACCAAAATAGTCAAAGAGAACAACTTCGAGAGGTGAAAGTTTATATTGGGTCCATGGTTTTAGAGATGTAGTCCATGAACAGTTAGCTCCATTGCTCTGGGCCCAAGATGAGACAGAACATAATGGTGGAAGGTTGGGACAGAGGAAAGATGCTCAGCTCATGGAAGTTGGGAAGGAGAGAAAGATTAGAGATAGAGATAGAGATAGTGATAGAGATAGAGATATATAGACACACAAAATTTAATTCCCAAGGGCACACCCCAACTTATTTATTTCCTCCAGCTACAATGAAACCTACATTTACCTCCCAGTAATCCATTCAAATTATTAATTCATCAAATGGCTTAATCTACTGATTGGGTTAGAGCTCTCATAATGTAATCATTTCAATTCTGTATGTTGTGACATTTGATATGATGTTTTCAATACATGAGCTTTTGTGTGTGTGTGTGTGTGTGTGTGTGTGTGTGTGTGTGTGTTGTGAGAGACAGAGAGAGAGAGAGAGAGAGAGAGAGAGAGAGAGAGAGAGAGAGACAATTTAGCCAAAGCCTAATAGACTATTATAATAAAATAATATGAACTGGGTAGCTTAAGAAGAGGAATTTACTTTCTTACCATTCTGAAGTCTGAAGTCTGAGATCAGGGTGCTGGTGTATACAGATTTGGAAAAGGACTCCCTTCCTCTCTTCCAGATGGCCTCCTCATGTGTCCTCATTTGATGGGAAGAGAGGGAAGCAGCCATGCCTCTGGTGTCCCTTCTCAGAATGGCACTAATCCCACCAAAGGAATGCTAGTTTCACAGTCTTATCTAAACCTAATATTCCCCAACATCCCCATCTCTCATTCGTTTCATATTGGAGGTTTAGGCTTCCATGTATGAATTTTTTTTGGGGGGGAGACAAAATTCAGTCCATAGTAGGGCATTTTTTATTGAAATGTTTGGCATATATTCACAGAGTTTCCAACATTTTAAGTTTATTATCCATTGACATTATGATGCCTTGAGAGTTGGAATCCAAACCATGCAGGCAAGACTATACAGACCACTGCTTCTGAACCATGGGGGATGTTGCTGCCTTCCCCTACTCCACAACACACAACAGTTGCAACATTTTGGATTTTCACAACTTGGGAAAGTGTTACTGGAGTCTATAGATACAAGCCACACATGCTGCTAAATATTCTTCAAGATTCATAAGAAACACCATACTAAGAATTAAAGAGCCCAATAATGCCAAGATTGAGAAACCCTGGTATAGATGGTGAATGTTCCTCACCAATACCCTGTGCTCCTAGACCCCAGCCTTCAATAAATATTCCTTTGTCTTTTTTCCCCGGTTGTACCCAGCTCTCTCTAGTGTACCTGTGTGATCATATCTACCTTGGGACCCATTGATATCTTCCATGTCATTTTTTTAATTCCAAAACTTCCCATCTTCCTTGAAGAAGCTGAGGTCAGGTATGTTCTGGAGGAGACAGTAGCTAAGAGTCAGAGAGGGTTTAGGCTGCAAATTGTATTATCAAGAAAGCCAATGGCCTGAGTAAGTCACCATAGGTTCTAACTAAAGAGTGTTAAAGAGCTCTCACATCCAGGATGCAGGGGTTCAGAAGTGCAGGCTGATAAATCACTTGGGCTCTGCTGAAACTGGTGCATAGAGTGTCCTCTGTACTTCCTCTCTCTCTGCTCATGTCCTCCCTGGTGAGTTCAACAACCTGAAAAATTACAATTGGCTCAATTTGACCAACTCAGCAGTGCATGAGTACCAAGGGTATCTCTTTTTCTTTTTCTTTGACTTGCAGGAAAACAACTTTAATAAGATTTTATAGTCTTTGGAAGCCTGGGGATGTCCCCCCTCCCATAAATTTTGTTATTATAAAACCATGATAAAAGTATAAAACAAAAACTGATGAATTCCAATGAATTTGAGCTTCTTCATTTATAGCAGGCTAGTGGAAGATGCTGGGCACATTACATTTTATAATGATTTAATTCTAATTAGTATTTATAAGTATGGTTTAATTCCAATGACACACTATTAAATGAGTGCAGAAATGTATTTATTGATTCATGCATGAACAGCACAGCACCATGCATTCAGATGTTGAGATAGTTAGATACGCACCCACACATTTTCTACATTTTTCTCACATTCTTTGATTATGATCCTTCTTTTTTTATGTTTCATACTGTGATAATGAGTCTTGTAAATTGCTATTTGTAATAAATTTTGGGTAAGATTATTCACTTTTCTTTGTATTTTTCATTTTATGCTTTGAGTGCGGGAACCTACGGAGAGCTACAAATTGAGAGAAACAAACATTTCAGAGAAAACAGACTTCCAGAGCTTTAGAAAGAGCAAGAAATTGACAATTTGAAGGGTTTCAAGTATGCCAAGTGGCCATCATAACTCACTCCACATTTCAAAAGGGAAAAAACAAATCAAGACTTGAAGACTTTGCAGAGACTTTTGTTTACCGAGAAGGTTTTCATTGTGTGTTGGCTATAATTATGGTGAAGATTCATTTTATGAGCAACTTGCTTGTCTCTCAGTGAAATTTATAATTCGTGATGAGAAAGGATATTTGAAGTTATCCTGGTTGATAAATAAGGATTGGTGGGATGAAGTGAGCTATCCACTGTCATAAGCTTTCCAGTGGCAGAGGTAGGATGAGCAGCACCTGTCCTAACACCTAATCCAAGGGTTTTTACTATACCACACTTTGAAGATCATATTGTAAGAATAAAGAACCATAGGCTGTTCAAAAAAAAGTATGTTATCATTCTTTGTGGAGGTTTCTTTGAGTGTCCAAAGAATATAGAATATATATATATATTTATATATTTATATATATATATAAATAAAATCTGGGGATGTTAAAATGGAAAAAATAGAGATTCGCCTATTTCTATTGGCCAGGAGTGGGGAAAAGTAGTAAAATAGCCCATGAATACACTTTTTATAACTTTACATTAATTGATGAGTGTAGTTTCTTTAACTACAGAAAAAATATATATACTATGAGCAGAAAGAAAATCTATAAGATAGCCAACAATGGAATCTGTCTGTAAATAAGTTGTACATCTTTTTATCTGAGACTTCTTGTTCTCTCCTGTTGCACTGCACATTCCTGTAGTTGCATTGAAAAAGCATTTGCTTTGTCACTGTTTTTTTAAATGCTAGCATTTACCTACAGACTTATTATTGTACAAAGTACAATGCAGTTCTAAGTTAGCTTACTCTTTTTAAACAAAAATATAGTTTGACAGCTTATTAATAGGCATTCATACATTTTATAAAGGTAGTTTGAAGTATCTAGAATAAGAAAGATCAGGCATAAAGGAAACTCAATGATGTTTATAAAATCCCTCTTCGGATTATTGCATTTTTCCCTATTAAGCCTTTTATATTTAAGTCATAATTTTAATATAAAGATTCTACTGTATTATGTATACCTGATATATTTATGTGTCCATTGCTATTCCACTGTATTGATACTGTATGTCAGCCAATATGTCCATCATTTATTTGCTAAAATATCACCTTTTTATAACAATAGAGTTTACTCATTATGTTACTATTCATATGTTTTACAGCACACATTGGAGAAAGATACCCTCTTCAACAAATGGTGCTTGGAAAACTGAAAATCCATATGTAGCAAATGAAATTAACCCCCCATCTAACACCCTGCATAAAACTCAACTCATAGTGGATTAGAACAGAGACCTGTACCTAATAGAAGAAACAGTAGGCCCAAAAAAAGCTACATCATGTGGGCTTAGGAATGGCTTTCCTTAACAGGGCTTCTAAAAAGCAAGAAGTAAAATCAAGAATCAATAAATGGGATGGAATCAAACTAAAAAGCTTCTTCACAGCAAAGGAAACAATCAGGAACATGAAAAGAGAGCCTACAGAATGGGAGAAAATCTTTGCCAACTGCACCTCAGACAGAGCATTAATCTCCAAGATATAAAGAACTCGAAAAACTTAACACACACACACACACACACACACACACAAAAAAAAAAATCAATAAATGGATTAAGGAACTGAACAGACTTTTCACAGAAGAAGAAATATGATTTTTCAACAAATATATAAAAAATGTTCAAAATCTCTAGCAATTAGAGAAATGCAAATTAAAACAACACCAGGTTTCACCTCACTCTAGTCAGAATGGCAATTATCAAGAATACATGCAACAATAAATATTGGCAATGAGGTGGGGAAAAAGGCACACTCATACATTGATGGTGAGACTGCAAATTAGTGCAACCACTATGGAATGCATTATGAATATTCCTCAAAAAACTTGGAATGCAACCACCATTTGACCCAGTTATTTCACTCCTTGGTTTATACCAAAAGGACTCAAAATCAGCATACTACAGTGACACAGCCACATGAATGTTTATGACAGCTCAATTCGCAACAGCTAAATTATGTAATGAACCTAGGTGCCCTTAAACAGATAACTACTTAGAAGAAATAAAAAAGAAATAAACATCCTTTCCCTTCATTAGTCTATCCCTCCCTCTCATTTCCTTTACCCTTATATATAAAATCAAGGGGCAGAAAGTTGATTTGCCAGATTATCTCTCAATTCTCCTAGTCTGGAAAAAGATAAAAGTCTTCCTTCACTGAAAAAAAGGAGAAAAAACAAAGAAGTATGCATTTAGAATTAGGTAAAATTGAGGATGTTATATGACATTTCTGCATTCTTTCTCTTCCAGGAATCTATGGAGTTTTCTTCTGCCTTAGGACCTTCGCACTTGATAGTGGCTCTCTTTGGAATGTTCCCTGATGATTGTTGCCATCTGGACTTCTTCCTATGTAGATTTGTTTAAATAGTTCCTCTGCATGGAGATCTTATTGAACCACCTTTTTGGGAATTACACATCTCACATATTTTAAACTAGTATACTTGTAAATTTTCATCACTTTCATAACACAAAATGAAAGAAAAATCTGACGAATATTTTCAGCGGTATAACCCATAAGCTTTGGATAAACATATAAATTTCATCAGTAATGGGCTCTGTCACGAAGGCATTAATACTTTTTCCAGTTATGCTTCACTTACATAAAGTATCTAAGGTACTCAAAGATTGTCTCATTATGTCTTAAAACACTCAAAAATTGTTTTAATTTCATTTGATGAGAAAAAAAGTGTAATATAACTAATAAGGAGTCGTTTTACAAAGCCCCTAAACACCAAAGGGATCTAATATACTAATGGGTACCACATTATCCTGTGGTATTACCCAAGTAAGATGAAGAGGTTACATTTGCTATTTATGCTTGAAATCTGTGCGTAAACAATTCAATGTAAGAGCAGGTGATTGATGAATAAAACATCACTGATCAAGCTGGCTGCAACTAAATTTTAGCTTAATCTTGCTGGTTTTATTTGGTTTGGTGGGTGTTTTTTACTCCTTCTTCTGATGTTGTTTTCACCCGAGGTAGATAAATATATATTATGCATGGGGAAAAATGAGAAACATAGATTTAAATACCTGGAACAGGTGACAAAATTTTTCAGCTGCTTTCAAATATTATGCTCTGTTAAGGAGAAACATAAAAATAACTCCCTACCCCCACCCCTGGGGAAAAAAATGCCACTGAATCTTTAAAACAGAGACTATCTCAAAAGAGGTTCAAGATAGTAGATGAAGGTATTTCTTTCTTACCAGTTGCTATTATGCTAGAAAAATGGTACATAAAGTATTACCTAAATATATACAAGTATGAGAGTTGCTACAGTGTTCTTTTAGAATAGTCTTGAACAATGGGTTTCTGTTCAGGGAGGAAAATGTAAAATTTTAGCAAGTCAGGTCGCATTGACAGCTCAAGAAACTATGGAATTCGTCATGTATCTCATGACATGTGTCTGTCATAATACAACAGTTTGGATTTTTCTCCTGCATGATTAATAATTTGCATCTAAATATAACATAGCTCTTTCCCATATTGCTGTCCTTTAAGGTCCAAATCTGGCTCTATGGAGGGGAGCGGAGGGGAGAACATTATCTAACGCAAGAGAGATAAGGGAGGCAGGATCCTGTCTATTCATCATTTTCATTTTGTCATCACAAGTGATTTAGCAATAATTAATAAATGTTAATGCTTTACCCTTACTTTTGAAAAAAAATTAAGTGATTTATAATGAGGATAAAACAGGTAATTTGCATACTTTTCTGTTTCTTGCCTGGTGTGCTACCCCCAAATTATCCAGCTTCTCTTCTATGCAATCAGAACCTAATGTAATAATCCAGAAGCCAGAGACAAGTTGATTAAATGTAACAGCAAATAAAACGGATATTGTTCTTTTTTATACCATAACCACTTCCACATAGAAAAAAAATGTGGATCCACAGTTGTAAAAACCTATGTAAAGAAATTCTTATGAGTTTGACTTTAGCCTAACTGCTTATTACATATGAAAGGTGAACTTCATCTGCTGTGCAGAACTTCTGGAATTGGCCATTGCTTCTGTTTCTTGTACTGTACTGAAGTAATAGTTTCCCCCCTGAGTATGCACTTAATTTTACATCAGACTTTTAACTTAATTTAAAAAACATACTGTTTTTCTTCTCCTTACAATGTCAGACATTTTCACGTTCAGATAAGAATTTGGAACAAAATAAAATGCTAAATATTATAAAGGTCAAATAAGGTTAATAAGTACACTTAATATAATATTATAAAAACCTAACTATTATATTTCCACAGTTTGGTAAAAACCTGAGAAGTGCAATGTAGAATGTTATATGTACTACATATCTCAGGATAATAAAAAATAATGTATCCATGCCAATATACAAAATGTTTAGTATATGAATTTATATTAAGGGGTGGAGGGAGAGAGAAAAATAGCATAGTGAAAAAATTAAACCAATAGAAATTCATTAAACCTTTTCTTGTGCTTGACATTAGGGAGTAATTATTACTTTAACAAAAATCACTAAAATTCATAGTTTGTAGTCCTTAAGCTTGTAGGTGGTGTGGACTAAATATGTTCTTAGGAGTAAAGGCAAAACTGCTTTCATTAACCTGATATTTTATACAAATGCAAACTCAACGCACACTATTCATAATACTAAAAAATTAAATGTTTTCAGAAAAATGGATACTTTATTATCTAAGATTTCTTGGTCATTTCGTATGCATTATCTAATTCAATTCCGATAGCCTTCTGAGGTTGGTTCTACGTGATTCCCATTTTGCATACAAGACACCCACAAAACAGAAAAGCCAAGCAATGTGAACAAAGTCACATAGCTATTAAGTCCTGCCAGCCTTCATACCAACACAGTCTTGCTCCAGAATGCATGCTTTAAACAGCTCTTAATTATTGCCTTCCTAGTTCATTTTCCTCTACATTACATTCATTATTGATTGCAAGCTGTTTTTGAGAATAGTTTATTGAGCTTTCTGAAGCTCTTTACAGGGATGTTGTAGTTTGAACCATGTCCCTCCAAATGATGTATTGAAAACCTGATTCTGGGTACCTGCAAATGAGATCTTATTTGGAAACAGGGTCTTTGCAGATGCAATTAATTTAAGATAAAGTCACAGTGGATTGACAGTGGGTGATAAATCCAAAGACTGATCCCCTTATAAGAAGAGATAGACTTGAAGACACTAAGGAAGTCCTGGGAAGAAGGCCATGTGATCACAGAGACTAGGCTGAGGAACTGCATGTCAAGAATAGTTGGCGAACACCAAAAGCTAAAGCTCAAAGTTACTAGAGGGAGCGTGCCCTGCTGGCATTTCACTTTAGGACTTTTGGCCTCCAGACCTACAATGGAATACATTTTGGTTGTTTGCAGAACAATATGTGGTAATCTGTGATAGCAGCTATTTGATAATAATATCAACATGGCCAGGTAGGTGTAGGGATGTGGTGGCCTCAACCATGCCCTGCATTTGCTATTGGACAGGGGTTCAAAACGTATTTGGATGGTTTTCAGATTCTCATTCAATATGTGAATTATAAGCAATAAGTTGGTTGTTCTACTGGAGGGGTATATCCCAACTCTCATCCTAAAAACAAAAATATATTATAAAATAAAAACTTTATTTTGGGTTATATATCATTAGGTTACAGAGATAAATAATCACAGGGGAAAAGAAACATAGTAGGATCAAGATGAAACAAGAAAAAAAAATAAGAGATACCAGATGAAGGAAATGGTAGGGTCAGTGAAATCAGTGCTGACTTTGGCACAAAAATAACTTAAAAGATTTGTCAATAGCTCACAATTTGGTTAAAGAAACTATCTTAAAAATGAAAACACATCAGTGTGAGCAACCCTTTAAAAGACATTTCCAGAGTCAGGTCACACAATTTATTCTGGGACCCAGTCTGGGACTGGAGAATATACTGGGTCTTTGTTGAAAAACAAAATATTGTAAAAAGATGTGTCTTTGAAATTAATGATTTAAAATGTTTTCCAAAAAGAAGAGAGTGAATATATACATAGAAATGTTTGTGCTTATAATTTTATTTCTGGATCTTCTGGGCAGAGACTGGCAGACTGACATTACTTTGTATGACTCAGTCATGCAAATTGTGCTCATAACGTTTAATATCTTGAATAGACACAAATTTTCCTTTTATTTCATGCCACTTTCAACAATAAGCCTGGAAGCATCTCCACTGATTTTTACATATTTTTTAAATAGTTGCTCTATTAGATTTTCTGTTCCCACTGCAACGAATTATCACACACTTTCTGACTTCCCTGAGGTTTGGGGAATTCAGAAGTTTAACACGGTTTTCTGTATTTGAAATGAAGGGGTCTACAAGGCCATATTTTTTTTTTCCTGGAAACCTTTGGAGAAAATGTGTTTCCTTCCTATTGGGAGCCAATATAAGTGCTTCCATTCCTAGCTGCCCAACCACTTTCTCCATCTTCAAAGCCAGAACAATTGCTTCTCTCTACAGTCAAGTTGTCCTCTCATTAGTATCAGGAAAAGTTTGCAGACAGATTTTAATAGATCTCTTAATTATGTCTGATACTTAATTGGATAATCTATAATAAATTTCCACCTCAGTATCCTTAATTTTAATCATATCTATAAAGTCTCTTTTGCAACATAACATACATATGGTTTCCAATGATTGGGTAATAAACATCCTTTATGGACCAGTGTTCTGGAGATTACACGGAATTTGTAGATAACTTTGGGTTTGTGGACATTTTAACAATAATAAGTCTTTCAGCCTATAAACATGGAATATCTTTTTTATTTATTTGTGTTTGTCTTAGGTTATTTCATCTACGTTTTATATTATCCATTCAGTGCACATGTTTTCGACCTCATTTTATTTGCAGAGATGGTATTATAAGTGGGATTATTTTCTTCATTTCTTTCATTTTTTGGATACTTTATTGTTAGTGCATAAAAGTACAACTGATTTTTATATGTTGATTTTATATTGATTTTATTTATGCAACTTTGCTAAATTAGTTTTTTGAGTTCTATGGTTTTGGTGTTTTTCGTTTACATTTTCTCTATGTAAGATTGTGCCATCTGCAAACAGATGATTTTATTTCTTCACTTCTGACAATGGATACCATTTCTTTCTATTCCATGCCATTTGCTTCTGGATAGGATTTCCATCCAGTGCTATGTTGAGTAGAAGTGGCAATAATGAGCATCCTTGCCATGTTCCTGATCTTAGAGGGAGAACATTGTGTGTTAACTGTACCCTCTTCCCATGTGATCTTTATTATATCAAAACAAATTCCTTCTATATTTTGTTTGTTGAGGGATTTTACAATGAAAACATTTTTAGTTTTGTCAAATACATTTTCTGTCTCTTATAAAGTGATCATGTGACTTTTATACCTCTGTTCGATTGGGATGTCAGCCTCACCCAGTGCCTTCTGCTGTGACTTTGTCTGCTTTTGGCATCAGGGTAATGTAAGCCTCCTTAAATGATTTCACGATTATTCCCTACTCCTTAATGTCTTGGTGCATTCTTTGGTAGAATTATTCAACAGATCCATCTGATCCTAGGCTTCCTTTGTTGTGAGATTTTTGATTCCGGATTTAATCTCCTTACCAATTATAGGTTTACAGATTTTCTAGTTCTTCATGATTCAATCTTGGTAGGTAGTATGTTTTCAGGGATTTATACATTTCTTTTAGATTGTTCAATTCATAGGATGTACTAGTTCACACTGACTTCATAGAATTCTTTCTATTCAGTAGCACCAGTGTAATTCCTACTCATTGACTTTTGGTTTTACTTATTTGTGTTTTCTCTCTTTTTATTAATCCAGTTAAAGCTTTGCCAGTTTGTTTAATTTAAAGTAGAATTTAAAATCCTGCTTTTAATTTCATTGACTGTTTTTATCATTAATTTCACTTACTTTTCTAGTCTTTATTATTTCCTTCCTTCTGCTAACTTTGGATTTAGTTTGTTATTGTTTTCTAATTTATTTAATTTTTTTTTTTTTAGTAGTAGGTGGACACAATACCTTTATTTTTTATATGGTACTGGGGATCGAACCCAGTGCCTCACAAGTGTTAGGCAAGCGCTTTACCACTGAGCCACAACCCAAGCCTTGTATTCTAATTCTTGATGTGTAAAGTTAGGTTGCTTCTTTGAGATTCTTCCTTTTAAATTATTGCTATAATCTTCCTATTAGTACCATTTTTCTTGAATATTGTAAGTTTTGGTGTATTCTATTTTCATTGTCATTTATCTAAAGATATTTTTAAACTTCTTTTCTATTTCTAATTTTCTCATATTTGTGAATTTTTCAGTTTTCCTTCTGCTCTTAGTTGACAGTTTCATTTCATTGTGAAAACAATTATGATATGATTTCAGTCTTCTTAAGATTAAGATGTATTTTGTGGCCTAATGTGCTATAGCCTGAAGAACATTTGGTATGCACTTGAGAAGAGGCATTTTCTGCTGCTGTTTAGTGAGACGTCTGATATATGTCTGTTAAGCCCACTTGGTCTATAATACCATTCAAGTTTGCCATTATCTTATTGATTTTCTGTCTGGCTGTTCTATCCCTTACTCATTATTGAAGATGGGGTATTGATGTCTGGTACTGCTATTGTTCTTCCCTCAGTTTCTCGCATCTTCTATCAATGTTTGCTTTATATATTCATATGTGCTGATGGTGAATGCATATAGTCTGTCCTTCATATCCACAGGTTCTGAATCTGCAGACTCAACCAACTTCGAATCAAAAATATTTGAAAAAAAATTAAAAACAGCATTGTGGCTATACTGAACACTTAGAGACTCGTTTTAAAACTAGCCATTGTGCCCTAAATAATTTAGTATAACAATTATTTACTTACATGACATTTCTATGGTACTTAATATTATAAGTAATCTGGAGATACTACAAAATATACAGGAGTATTTATGTAGGTTATATGCAAATACTATAATGTTTTATATAAGAGAATTTAGCATCCTTGAATTTGGGTGACTATGGGAGTCCTGAAACCACTTCCCCCACCAGATGCAGATGGATGACTTTTATAGCTTATAATTTTATAATTTATAATTGTTATGTTTTCCTTGTGGATTGATGTGTTTATTATTACATAAACTCCTTTTGTTGACTTAAAATATATGTAAAGCTGCCCCTGATCCCTTTTGGTTAACATTTGCACAAAATATCATTTTCCCTTCACTTTCAGCCTATGTCATGGTCCTTAATTCTAAAGTAATTCTCTTCTAGACCACCACTAGCTGGAACCTGTCTTTTTACCTGTTTGGCCACACTATATCTTTTGAGTGGGAAAATTATCTATTTTTTGTTTAAAGTAATCATTAAAGAGAAAGACATTATTCACGCTCGGTTACTTCTTTTCTACCTCTCATTTTAACCCTTTCCCCTTATTTTATTCTCTTGCTTTCTTCCCATGTTTGTTGACTTTCATTTCATTATTATTTGTTGTCCTTTTGGTATCTTTTTAGGTATTTCCTTTGTGGTTCCAACGAGGTTTACATAAGACAACTAATTTTTATAACTATCTATTTTGAGCTGATAAACTCCATGGCATACAAAAGCTATCCACTTTGACTTCTCCTTCTACATTTTAATGTTTTAATACCCAAAGCTACATCTTTTCATATTGTACACAGATCAACAGGCTATTGTAGCAATAGTTATTTTTAAGACTTTTGCCTTTTAATCTATATGAATGGCACCAATCAATTGCACCAAGCATTACAGTTCTGAGGTGTTTCTCCTGGTCTCCAATTCCTTCAGCACTTCAGGTGAGGGAGCACAGAAACTGGTCTCTCTGGCAGTAAAGTAGAGGACCAACAGATGGTGGACACTGACTGTACCTGCCACTCCCAACCCCCACAAAGGGAGAAAGGGAGAAATCAGAGATTAAAAACATTCTTCTCAGTACTGAGCTGTGCTGGCTTGGAAGGACCTGATTCCCACAAAGGAATTCTTACCTGTTACACTTTGCTCTTGGGTTTTTGTGCTTGCTGGGGATATTAAATCCTCTTTCTGGATTCTGAAGGTATTTTGGTCTGTATACCATTATTAACCAGGGGGTCATATGGAAAGATAAAGACTTGGACAGTCTATTTATCCCCACTGCTCTACCATTTTACCATTTGGATAAATGGTATTTAGATATTTATATTTAGATTTAGATATTCTCATTATTAAAAAATAATAAAAAACATGGTTAGTTATTAATTTATAATCTTATTACTTGCTTGAATCTTCCAGATACCATTATTTGCTTATAAATTTTTTACAACTAAGTAACATCTTTTACTTTTTGAAGATAATTATATACATTTTTGATGCATTTAATTTAGTTCAGATGCAAAAAAAAAATGAGTTTACTTTAGTCTGACTTTCATAGCTCTTGACTTGTTTCCCTTTTCTGGGCCAACGATACACTTAGAGTTCTAAATCCAGATCAAGCCATTTTCTCTATACACATGAGCATTCTTTTTCATCTATTTTGAAAGCTCCTCTTCTCCTCATTCCCCCATTAAAAATGTCTGCTCTCCAACTTCTAAGTAGATCTATAACAAGTAAAGAAACTGAATTGGTAATTAAATATCTTCCCACAGAGAAAAGCCCCAGGTCAGATAGCTTCACTGGTGAATTCTTCAGAACTTCTAAATAATAAATAACAACAATCCTTTACATACAAACAAACAACCACTTCTGTTGATGTGGAGGGGAAGAAACAAACGTTCATTTGTTGTTGCTGGAGATGTTAAATGATGAAGGTAACTTTGAAACATAGCTCACAGTGTTCTTGACAGTTAAACATGGATTTATCATTTGATTTTACAATGACACTGTCCAGATACAGCTAAGAGGGAAAAAAAAGATATGAAACATATGTTTACATGAAGTCTGTGTCCAAGCACGCATAGCAGCAAGAGTCATGTAATATGCAAAGAAGAGACGATTCAAACATCCATCAGCTGAGGACCAGATGGACAAAGTGTGGTTTATTCCTGCAGTGCAGTATTACCTAGCAATAGAAATGAATGCTAACCTGCTACCACATGGATAAATTTAAATATGCTAAGTGAAAATGCCAGGCACAAAAGATTACATATTTCATGACTTAATTATGAGAAATGTCCAGAAAGCACAGAGGTGTTTGTCTGAGCCTGGGGCAGAGAATGGAAAGACTGAAAAGGGCACAAAAAAACTTATAGGTAACAGAAATATTATAAAACTGCATCATTAGAATCACTGAGATATATAAATGTGCTAAATTTTAATAAATTGCATTCACAATTAATTTTAGGGTATTTAAATTATACATTTATATAGTGGGTAAAGACAATTTGCAAGGTCTGGGGTTAAAAGTATAGATGAAAAGTTACTGCATTATGCTGATAATTGATAAATCTAAATGATGAGGACTGGAAGTAAATTACACTATTCTGTCTACTTTCACGTATGTTTGATAACTTCCTAAAATATTATAACAGGAAAATGAGGTCAGTAACCTTATGACTTGGAATTATTCACAAAAAGATTAGTGGTGCTTGTAGGAGGTTCTTTAACAGTTCCAAGAAGACTAGAATTTCTCTTAATCTTCATTTTTTTCTATAAAGCTGTGTTTTATATAAAATATTCACGGTTAAGCACTCAGATTGACTAAGGAAACACAAGCCCAATAATAGTACATTATATGAGAAGCAAGGGGCTTGTAATTTTCAAGATGCAAGATATGTAGAAATCTTAAGCAAATTTTCTTTTTTTTTTACCTTTATTTTATTTATTTATATGTGGTGCTGAGGATTGAACCCAGGACCTCGCATGCACTAGGCAAACACTCTACTGCTGAGCCACAACCCCAACCCCTTAAGCAAATTTTCAAGAGACATCAAAGAGAGAAAAAACACATTTGCATCTCCTGAGGTCTAGGAATTTGAGAAATTAAAAAAAAAATTGATTCTTTTGTATCAGAAATTATGTTTCTTTTTCACTCTTTTTCCCCTCTTTAAGTCTATCCCCATCACATTTCCTTCTTTCCTTCTTTGTCTCAGAAGAGAGCTAGAAATACTTCCCTGAACTTTATATATTGTGATTAAAAACACACATATACAAATACATTTCCTGTATGAGGAAAAAGCATTACTTTTGTGAAATCTATTAATTGGAATATTTCTTAGAAAAACCAGTGAATTCTATTAAAAGAGAAACATGATTCATGGTCCCCATCTTTTTATCAGTTTGTTTTTATTTATAATCTATTTTTAGGTTATCACAACTTATTATTTCTTTAACCACTTTCAGTGATGGAAAGAGATGTTCTTAGAATTGGAGCTTACTGTAACAGAGGGGTTAACATAAGAAAAACATGTGACAGTGACATTG
This sequence comes from Callospermophilus lateralis, assembly GCF_048772815.1. NCBI lineage: Eukaryota > Metazoa > Chordata > Mammalia > Rodentia > Sciuridae > Callospermophilus > Callospermophilus lateralis. Next base: position 44,724,255 of record NC_135322.1, read on the forward strand.
TGATGGATTTGTGCACTCTCTGATCATGGCATGACACCTTCTTTCCTATAAGAAAGTGGTTCTACACTAAATTACTACACTCGATAATTTGAAAAGACATGTCTGTCAAGTTGCCATTATGAGTGAATCTCATATTTATAAGAGTATTAGAGAAACTATGGAGAGTCTGACATAAAAATTCCAAATCTGGATAGTACCACAGTAACTACATGAGTTTTGGTGAAAATTTCTATTTTAGCTGGGCATAGTGGTTCTTGCTTCTAATTCCAGTGGCTTGGGAGACTGAGTCAGGAGGATCACGAGTTCAAAGGAAGCCACAGCCAAAGCAAGGCGCTAAGCAACTCAGTGAGACCCTGTCTCTAAATAAAATAATAAAATACAAAATAGGGCTGGGGGATGTGGCTCAGTGGTCACAGTGAGCAGTATATCCTCCTCCTCCAAAAAAAAAAAAAAAAAAAAAGATTTCTAATCTTCCTGAGCCTCAGTTGATGCCGTCAGTGGAGATGATAAAGCTGACTCCCAGAACTGTTTTAGAAGATCCAATAAATTAATATGTGTCCAGTGCCTATCATACTGTAGGGGTACATTTTCTGGACAATATTTTATATGATATATGATCTTATAACATACATATCATATAATTATTGTGATCAGAAAGTGTTAAATTAGCAGTGCTGTGAAAAAAAATGTAATAATTATTTGAGGGAAATGCATTTCTAAACATGGTTACGTAGTTAATAGAAATAAAAAAAATACTTTCATTGGGTCCTTTCTCTGTTCTGGAAATTCTTCTAAATACAAGCAGTATTTAGGTATAGATGTGGATATGAGTACGGTCTACACTTTATAGTTTAGAAAAAGAACACATTAAGTGGCTAAACAACTTGGCCAGTGTTCTTTAAATAATAAGAGGCATATCTTAGCAATGAACACAGACATTCTGTAATGGTTAAATTATGGTGATCCTGTGTCAATTTTGTTGTTCAAGGAACTTCTGAGTCATAAATGAATTAGTCAAGATTTTTATTATTATCTTCTGTTTCAGTTACTTTTTGTGTTGCTGTGACCAAAATATTCCACAAAAACATTTTAGAGGAGGAAAAGTTTATTTTGGCCTCATGGTTCCAGAGGTCTTAGTCTATCTGTAGATGGCCAACTCCATTGCTCTGGGCCCAGGATTAGGCAGCATGCCTGCAGAGAAGGGCACAGCAAAGGAAAGCTGCTCAGCTCATGGCAGGGTCAGGGATCAGAGAAAGAGCAGCTGAAGGAGATCCAAGGAAAACGTACCCTTCCAGGGTACACCCCCAGTGATCCACCATCCTTCAGCTATGCCCCACCTGCCTACAGCTTCCACTCAGTCAGTGCATTCAAACTAGGATGGGCCAATCAAGTTGCAACTTTCATAATCTAATCATTTTGCCTCTGAATATTGCTGCATTAACAGGAGTTCTTGGAGACACCTCATATCCAAACCATCACATCTTCCAAATTCTATGCTAAGAATTGTGTTCAAATAGCCACAGTTAGTCTTCATAATTAGTTTTTGAAGTAGTTATGTATTATTATCACTTTTATAGATTGGGACCTGGAACTCAGTGATATGAAGGTTGTTTGATGAGAATAACAATAAAAAGATTATTTGACACATTAAATGGATAATAGACAATTTCTTATTTATATTAATTAAAAAGTACAGGATTACAAAAGGCTCCTTGCAATAAAGGACACTTTGGTGATAAAAAAAAAAAAAAAACACTAAAAAATCTTCACTGTTGAACACATCTTCCTACCAATTCATGGAACACACTGACTTCTCGAAGCATCTTAAAGTTCTGAAGTAAAAAACTTTTTACAACTAAAGATATTTTAAAATTCATGTACTAAGAAATTTACTGAATTTTTTTGTTGTTATTCTTATTGGCATGATATGGATCAAGGACTTCAAAACATTAGCTCTGTTACAGTAAGTATCCAGGATGCTTCATTTACTGTCAGTGTGTGACGTGTAGAATGCAGATACATTCTATGATGATGGCGCGTTCCAACTTCACAAAGCAAAACGAAAATAAGGAAGCCTGATGAATTTCTGAATATTCCTTTTTTGACACTCACGTTCCCTGATATCAAAGCATATGGCTAGTTGATGTATTATACTTCAGTGAGTTTCGGTGTGAGTGACATTGCTAAGAGAACTATTTTACTAACATCTACTGGATAATCACTAGAAAATTCCTGAATGGACATTGGTTATTTCAACCTCTGTGTCACTCCTTGTTCTACTTTATTTAATGCACTTAATTTTATTATTAAATCATGTTAAATCGTGTTGAACTGATAATTACTAATCCCTCAGAAACACAATTACATGGTTATCAAGACTGTGTTTAAAGACATCAAGTGTGTGTTTTACAGTTTCATTATTAGTGTCCAGGACGCTTACAAGAAAAATTTTTTAAATTATTATTATTATTTATGGGCTCCTAGTGGCTATTTCAATTTATCTATAAGTTCTAAGATTTTCAAAGCAATCTAACAATATAGAGAAATTGTGTTCATAAGCTAAGTGAAAAGAAATTGTGTTAGAAAATGACACATCTATGAAATTTGAGATTATTAGATAAATTAAGGCTGCACACATCTGTGAAATTTATAAGTATTAGAGAAATTAAATTTGTAAATAATCAAGGGTGATTTATTTTTTTAAAATTATCTAAATGCAAATTGATTTTATTTATTCATTCATTTGTTTATCTTCTTAGCTATTATATTAGTCAAATTTGCTGGAGTAAAGAAGACTTCAAAATCCTAGTGGTTTATTGAAAAATATATATATATTTATTTTATATCCATGCTATTTGCTTTCAGAGAATACAAGCCCAAGAAGCAGTCTCTGTTTTAGAAATGTCATTATCATGGCAGAGGGAAAAGCAAAAAAAAAAAAAAATACATATACAGCAGCTTTTAAAATAAGGTTCAGGGGGCTAGGGTTGTGGCTCAGTGGTAGAGTGTTGGCCTATCTTGTGTGAGGCACTGCGTTCAATTCTCAGCATCACATATAAATAAGTGAATAAAATAAAGGTTCATCAACATCTAAAAATATTTTTTTTAAAAAATACAGTTCAAGTATGGTGTTTGTCATGTCATCTTTTATTGGCCAAGGAAATTCAGATGGGCAGGGTAGCACTGTCTCCACACAGCAGATACTGAAAACTCATTTTAACAAGAGAGGGTTCTTCGTGCAATTATGGAAATCAGAACTGAACAATTATTTGGAAGTGATACTCTCATCTACCATGTTTAGTATTATTGTCATTATTGTTGATATACTTATCACTGTCATTATTCTTAAAATATGTTTGAGACTATTCTAAAGCACCTTCAGAAATGCACTTATTTGGCCTTTATACCAGTACTCTGACATAGGTACTATCATCATCCCCAGAGAAAAATTGTGATAGAGTGAGTTTACACAAAGTTTCCCAAAGTCAGTAAGTTTGCAAGTGGCTGAACTTCCCAGCATAGTCATTTCAGCTTCAGGTTCCAATTTCCACACAGAGGTAACCAGAGAGGTAGTGTATTATAATAGGAATGAGGGAGAGGTGACTTTTCTTCTTTATAATTTCCTATAGTTTCAGAATTACTATTATCTTTTCCTCCATTGTTCTAAATTAAACAAAACAGCAAAGACCATGAGAATATACAACCTTTAAATATCTCTGAAAACATTTTTCAAAATAATTTGATTCAATCTTCTGATTTCATGTCACAATTTCTCCTTTTCCTCAGAACCCAGAGATTCACAAGGTTGCTCTGACTTTCCCACAACTCTCACCCTCCTGGAGAGGAATTAGGTTCATTTTTCTCAGTGTTTTCAACTTAATCATTTAGCCCTGCTCATCAATACCAAAGAATTGACAGGCCTGCCATTTTACTGTTTTAAGGCCAGCGGTTTATGAAAAATTAAGAAGTATTCACCAAATATGAATATGGCTTCCCTTTACCTGAAACAGTGCATGTCTAAGTCTATAGCAGAAGACTTGAAAGGTATGTAATAGGCCACTTTGTGTTTTCTAATCTATATTATTCTTGTTACTGTGATAGCAATAATTAGTCATTACAGCTTGAATATCCTTAATCCGAAAATCCAAAATCTAAAGTGTTCCAAACTCCAAAGGTTTTTGAGTACCATCATAATGTTGCAAGTGGAAAATTCCATATCTCACCTCCTCGAAATGTTTGAGTCAAAATGCAAGAATAGCCAGGTGCAGGTGCACTGGCGCACACCTATAATCCCAGCAACTCGGGAGGTTGAGGCAGGGGGATCAGGAGTTCAAAGCCAGCCTCAGCAATAGCGAGGAGCTGAGAAACTCAGTGAGACTCTGTCTCTAAATAAAATACAAGATAGGACTGGGGATGGGACTCAGTGGTTGAGTGCCCCTGAGTTCAATACCCAGTACACCCCCCAAAAATATGAGGAGGATAGAACACAATATGTTTGGTATTCCTAATGGAAAAAAATGAAACAAAACAAAAAACAAACCCTCCCAGTCCCCTTCAGCTTCATCTTTTTCTAGGCATACCCAGATTCCTTCATGCAAGCATACCCCCAAATAATAATAAATGCCAGGCGTTCAATTAAGATGCTCCAACCACCAGTTCCCCATGTTTCCCTAAATGGGGTCAAGACTTTCATGCATTCTTTACCTGTAGTTTTTCCTCTGCTTGTTTATTCTCTGGTCGGTAGTATAAAGATATTGGTGAAAATGTCAAAAAGGCCTGCAGATAAAGCTATGGGAAATAGCTATCAGAAAACAAGGAAACATTTATTTATCTGTAGCATAGAAAGCCAAGCTACTGGAGGATCAAGACAATGGTATAAGTGTGAAACACCTTAGAGAAGAGTATAGTGTTGGAAAGGCCACCACACGTGACCTGAAGAGACAGAAAGATAAACTATTGAAGTTCTGTGCTGAAAATGATGAACAGAAGTTCACAAAAAAAAGTAAAAGTACATTAGATAAATGAAGATCTCAGTCATGTATTGAAAGACTGGATCTGTCAGCACTGCAGGAACACATGCCAGTTAATGGTATGCTGAGCATGAAATAAGCAAAGATCTATCATGATGAGCTGAAAATTGAAGGAAACTGTGAATATTCAACAGGCTTGCTGAAGAAATATAAGAAAAGATACAGCATTAAAGTTTTAAAGATTGGCAGTGAGAAAACCTATGCTGATCATGAAGCAGCAGAGAAATTCATTCAAGGAGTGAAAATTTTAACATCAATAACAAGGTTCCAGTTGTTCACTCATTGACTGATGGTGAAAGAACTGATGTGGTTCTGAATTAATGCAATAGTAAGAACAGTGATGATGAAGAGGAGATTGACAACACTGCAGGAAAAGTGCCTACAAACACCCCCTAGGAATGTGTGATGGGCTTATTGAAGGACTTGAACATCTTGCATTTGTATCCAAACAAAAAATCATATCAGTTTATGAAATCAAATGGAGACTGCTATGATGACATCCACTCCTGAAGCAGATGTATCAAGAAGTAACATTTGAAAAATCCATCCAGCTGAATAATGCCTCCTCATCCCTAAAGGACCTGCTTCCTGGTCTCTCAACTCTTTCTGATATTTCTTCTTACTTGAAAAAGAATAAGGCAGTGCACAAAACATGGCATCACAGGTGGAGAACAAATGCTTCGTATTGTTCTGTTATTCTTGTTTAGCCACAAATACAATGATCTGGTGATGCTACCATGCTACTTGATTACTTTAAACACATTCTTTTTGTTCATAATATTAGCTGTTATGTGTTAGTCAGTCTTCTGTTACTATAATAAATACTAATTATAATCAATTTATGAAGAGAAAAGGTATATTTTGGCTCACACTTTTAGAGGTTTTATTTCATGATTAATTGACTCCCTTTCCTGTGGGCTTGTGATGAGGTGTGAATCAGAACAAAAACACACTCGGCTCATAGCTATAAAGTAAAAGAAAGAGAAAGGGGCTAATCTTCCAGGATCAGTTTTTTTAAAAAACTTTTATTTTATTTATTTATTTTTATGTGGTGCTGAGGATCAAACCCAGTGCCTCACATGTGCTAGGAAATTGCTCTACCACTGAACTACAACCCCAGCCTCCAGGGTCAATTTTAAAGTAGTTCTCCCAGTGTTCCAAAGACAACCTGCTAAGCTCCCTCTCTTTAAGATTCTGCCACCTCCCAGGAGCATTAGACTAGAGACCAGCTTTTAGCACATGAGCCTTTAGGGAATATTTCCGATCCAATCTATAGTCATTATTTTTTAGTGTTAAGTATTTATGTGAGAATTAGTATAAGAAAATGATCACTTAGCAATAGCATATAAATTTAGTCAGGAAAAATAATGATTACTACCTCAAATTGTTTGTAGGGATAACTGAGAGAGGGCTTTCTGATGATTCAGAGCAAAAATAAATAAATAAATAAATAAAATTATTTCATGCACAAAATTATTCAAATTTTTGTATAAAATTACCATTGGAATAAGTGTATTAGGGATATATGAAACATAAATGCATTTCATTTCTAGATTTGGGTCCCATTCCCAAAATATCTCATTATACATATGCAAATATTCTAATTTTTTTAAAAATCTGAAATCCAAAACACTTCTAGTGCTCAGTATTTTAGATAAGGGATATTCAACCTGTACATGTTTTTTTTTTCCTAGAAATATTACCAACTCACTTTTATTACTCTAACTTTAATTTTCTGGAGATAGAGTACTGTGCAATTTAAATTAAAATCTCAGTCATTGATATGTTGACTTTATTTTATTTATAGTCATGACTCTAAGTCAAGTGTAATTATTTGCAAGTAGTGTCTCAGTCCAATCAGAGTAATTTGACCCAGGTGTTACCTACAAGAAGTTAGGATTTGCCACCCTTCTGAATTCCTGCTTCCCCCAGTTTAATAATTTGTTTAGAGAAGCTAAGTAAGTCATCCCCTCTGTTTCATGCTCTGTGAAAGGGAGATAAGCGAGCTTGCTTAGCTTACCTTACTGATTTTTGTATTAGTAAAATGTATGTGCAGGCACATTGTGGATAGTTAGGCACAAAAATTTATGGTCCTACTGATATTAATAATACAATAATAATTATTTTTTCAATATTTATTGATTTCCTTGTGTGGTAAAAATGAATAAACAGATCAATCTTCTGACATAGGAACACAGACTAACTACATGTAATAGTCCTATTAAAAGTGCTGAGTTTCAAAAATGAAAATCTCTTGGTAACTGCCCTGTCAATGTTCTTAGGGAGACACTGCGATAGAAATAATTCCAAGTTATACATGTTCATTTCAGTGGTTGACTTTGCACTCTAATCATATTGCCAATTTCAGGTTTACTTAGGACAATGAATTAAAATTCAACAGGATGGATAACTCAGCCATTGCTCACTATACCAACCAATTTTCTCAGAATTTGATTATGCTTGAAATAAATGTATTGAAATAGTAGTCAAGAATCTGGTTGAGGCTGTATATCAAAAGCATTTATATTATAATGAAGGTTCATTTTTTCTAGAGACCACAGCATACTAAAATATTGGGTGACATTAAAATATTGTTATTAACCATAACTCAGACTTGGATTCACTCTTATAATATGTATGGACAATCAGAGGAGAATTGGAGGACAAATGTCAGAGCTAAGCTTAATGAGCACCGAGTGGGGTATTTGAAATTGTCATGGGAGTAACATTGGGGTGGACAGGCATTAATCTTTTCAAGTTATCAAACTTTTGAGTTTTCTTTCTTCCCATTGATGTTAGCAAAGTTCAGTAGAGTATTTAAAAGAGCTTAGCCAATTGAAGTCTGCATGAACTGTTCTTCTTTTATGAGACAGAGAACCATTAAACTTTTTAAAAAATAGTATTTCTTTGATTCTAATCCTCAATTCTATGCCTGCTTTTTATTTTCCCACTTGAAGATGTGAACAGGTAAGATTATCCCTTTTACAGAGAGAGGACTGTCTATGAGTATTCAAGTGATAAGTGAAGACATTACAAATAATAGCTGGAAATTCTCAAACATGTGAGGCACATAGTAATGGTTGTTTTTTTAAAAATGTTATTGCATTGAACTTCACTGAAAATTTTCATTACATCTCTGTAAAATAAACTTAGTTATGCTTAACTTAGAAGCATATGTGATTTTCCTAAGGTCACAGAGTCAGTAGAAATGAAAGATAAACAAGCTTATTCATAGATTTCCTCTAATAAAAACTTTAATTCTTGATGTTAATATTAATTTAAGGGATATCCCATTTAGGTTACTATTGGAATTCTATTGACTTAAAAATTAATTTTCCTAATATAGTTACAACAAGCAGAGAGTCCTGGGTTTCCTTTTAATAAACATTCATAATGGGCTTCCTGAATTGAGGCTGGAGAGCTCATATTCATGGTAGATTACTCTTCTTGTAAAATAAAGGGAAAAAGAAGAATAGGTCTACAGTGTGTAAGTCTGTGTTTAGCAGAACCTTTTAGGTATCAGATTGGGTAAATAAAAAGCATTGCTAGGCCTGGAAGGATCACAGAAATACAACAATGATGTCCACTAAACAGAAAGACATGCTGGATTTTGAGGCATCAAAGTGAGTTGGAATATCAAGAATATGACCAAGACAGCAAACATAAGGCATCCATGATGACATATGAACCCAAGGTAGCTATTCCTGCCAGGGTTGGAAAGCCTTTCGAGTTTGCTGAATGTTGGGCCAACCCAAGTCTGAAAAAAACTGCATTTTTGAGAAAGGAAGAAGCTAAATTATGTTTTTCAGAGGACAAAACAGATCATTCAAAATTTTACCTAATCTGTATTAAGTTACAAAATTATCTAATGCAGATTTCAGGAAGTTTATAGTCACCATAGATGGAAGGGAAATTGAAGACATGGGGGGAATCATCAAATTTACATGTTAATCTGACTACACTACGGGATACACAGATTAAAATTGATCTCTGGGTGTGTCTGTGAAGGTGTTTCTGGGTAAGGTTAACATTTGAATCTGTGGACTCGAAGATTGCCCTCCCTCCCCGTGTGAGTGGGCCCTTTCTAATCCATGGAAGTTTGAAGGCAGAGGAAAGAGAAACCCTCGACTCACTTTCTCTTTTCTGCTGTCTGGATGTAGGTAGGACTCAGTTTTTTCTTGTTCTTGGGCTGGGATTTATACCATTGGCTGCTCTGGGTCTAAGGCCTTCGGACACTGACGGACTTTCCTGGGTTCCAAGTTTATAGATGACATATGGTGAGACTTCCCAGCTCATGCTGGAATCTCTAACTTCTCCTATGGATCCTCCTGCTGACCAGGAAGTCCTAATATTTTTTTTTTTTTTTTAGGGAAGGGGTTGGTACTAGGGCTGAACTCAGGAACACTTGGCCACTGATCCACATCCCTAGCCCTATTTTGTATTTTATTTAGAGACAGGGTCTCACTGAGTTGCATAGTGCCTCACTTTTGCTGAAGCTAACATTGAATTGGAAATCCTCCTGTCTCAGCCTTCCAAGCCACTGGGATTACAGGCCTATGTCACCATGCCTGGCCAATTTTTTTTTTTTTAAAGGCAACTTTTGTGTTTCTGATTTTTGTCCATCATTGCTTCCTTTATTTTCTAAACTATCCATTTCCTCACATCTACCCTCAGCTACTACACATGTTTAGGACACAGATCAAGGATTATGTCTTTTGGGGACACATTTCTCTATTGTCACATCTACTCCATGCTTAATGTTGGCTACATTGTCCATCCTATTTCAGTAGGACCTTATGGATCTCTCCACTGTAGTGTGTTCCTCCTTTACATTTGCTTTCCATCTCCCATTTCATGGTGGCTTTATTGAAGATACATTCTATATTTTATGAATTACCAAGGCCCATGCCCTTAGGGATACCTCCTAGTAGATATATCGTGTTTGTTGGCTCCTTTTTTTGTCCAAATTCCATTTTTTCATAAATGAAGACATAAAAGTCTACGAGGGCTAAAATGGCTAAAAATGTTCTGAAAGACAGAAGTTTAATAAGGTCTGTATTAAGACAGATTATGTGTATAGGTGCAAAACATGGAAGAAATGCCACATGGCTTCTATGTGAAATTCAAGTATAAACAAAATTTGTAAAGGAAGAAACAAAATCACTGGGCATAAGTATAAAAACAAACATAAAAACATCTGGTATGTGGTCACTGTTTCCAGATTGGTTTCTTAAAATAAAATATATCTTTTCCAATGAGCTCACTAGGTAATCACAAAACAAATCCAGTTTGAAATTGCTGCAAAATATGCCACTTCATCAAAATACAGTGAGGAGCTCTATTCTTTTTGGCTCAATACAATCCATGTCCCCCAATACAATCAACTTCATAAAATAAATCACAACAATGGGTTGATGCTAGGAAGGCAATATTCTCTTTATGACAAAAAAAAAAAAAAACACTTGGATTTTGGTCTGAGTTGATTCATCTCTACTCATCTTTGATTTTTATGATGGATATATATTTTCACAATTTGTGGCTTTGTCTCTAATCCACTGGGTTCCTTCTTTAGAGAACACTAAGAAATTGCTATGCCTACTAAACAATTTTTTGTATCTTGGGGCTGATATTGTTGGGCACTAGCGTTGTAGATAGTACATAAGAAACAGAAAATGGAAATTAGGCTGATTCCTTCACTCTATTGTTACCTAAGTACCTATGGAGGGGAACTCATCTGTCTTATAGCCATAGGATAACAATCTTTAGAAAGTACATACTAGCCATTTTTGCTATGGACATGTTTGCAAATAGCTCTGATTTAGAAATAGATTAATAGGCTTTATTGAAAAGAGGAAGAGAGGAGCCATTAAACTGTCTAATTGGACTCAGGAAAGCTTCTCAGGCAGGGTCCATTTGGGAATGCCCAAGGAACTGATTCCAATAGGACTTAAGGATCCAGTTTGCTCCACTGGGCCCCAGTTTACTCATGTTTTTATTTCCATCTGCACATAGAACAGTTCTGCTTCTCTAATTTTCATTCATTATTAATTGACTCCATTATCATCAAGTCAAATTGTGATCACCATTTGAATGACAAAGGGAAGCTTCAAGAAGAATCTATGCCTGGCCACAGAGATTTCCTTTCTTAAATCTAGTTTGTACAACATATAAAAGACTTTTAGATGAAAATACAATGGTTTAACTCCAGGTTTAGATACCTACAAATTGTGTGGTCAGGGACAAGCCAGGGCACTTAACTGAGCCTCAGTTTCTCCTTCGAAACATGTGGAAATCATGTAACCAAATTGCTCTAAGAATTCTGTAAACTAAAGTCTGACAAAAGCTATCTATGAAACAGACAAATCTCGATGTATTTAAATCTCCTGTTCATTCTAACTCTGCATCAGTGAGAGATGTTTGCTTGTTTCCTTCAATGAACTGGAGAACAAAGTACCACACTCACAAGGTTTGTGGAAACTTAAGAATTATTTACCAGGAAGGCACTTTGAAATTTTGAGCCTAGATTTCCCAGAAGTAAATAAGTTTATGCCAAAAAAAAAAAAAAGAACTTCAAAATAAATGTGCTAGTGCACTTGGCATCCATATTCTCTGAAGAAAAAACTGTGAAATGTTAGCAGTCAACATCTTCTCAAACAGCTACCAAGCATAGACATACCTAGGTCTATCTAGTACAACTAGATCTCTAAAGGGAATTTGCTTTGTAAATACTCAACAGAAATGTGCAGATTAAAAAAAAAAAAAAAACCTTATAGTACACACATCTTTATACTGGTAATTCAAAATGTCATAAGAGTAAATTTAAAGAAGCAGGTAAATTAATTCATTTCCAGCCCAAAGCCAACTTTCAATCTTGTTTTCCCTGGATATTTCTATCTGAAAATCCTCTGAGAGTTCCAGCAGAAGAAAGTCTATTAATTTTCTATGTACTTGTTGATGCAAAAGCTATCAGGATTATGGGTTGAATATTTCTAGTGTAGGGAAAGTAAGGGATGCAATTAATCTCTGTGAACTAAAATATACCTCTTTTCATTAATCTTTTATTGTAAATGAGCAAAGTAATTGAAGCAGTACCACACTGTCAGAATGAATGCAATGCCAGTGGGATATGCTTGAGAGAGCACATACTGATTGAGTATTAAATATCTAACGGCAATAATTTATGGTTCATTACCTCTTTTGGAGTTCTTTAGTTGCATAGGGCTTGCATTCTAAGTAGTCAGACTTTTAGATGAAAACGGCATTCAAATGCTGAAAACAGCAAGTGCGCACAACCCACAGACAATCTCTTTAATTTGGGCTGTTTTCTACTTAGTTGAACCAAACTCTAAGAATATTTGCAAACAGGGCTGATTGTTTTGAGGACAGAAAGATGTTATCTTCTCATTCCAAAAAAAAAAAAAAAAAAAAACCTTCTTGCATCCCCTGCCGTGGTAAGTTTATGAAAATGTGTGGACACAGAATTGTGAACAGGGTTATCAGCTAAGCCTTGGTCCTGCGACTTCCTGCATACTATGTTTATCCCTGTCCAGCTATTGTGCCATTCAGACATCTCAGCTTTGGGTTACCACTGACACCAGCTTCCTTAATTGTATTCTGCCATCCCCTGTGGCACAATTTTGCTGCACATGGAAATGGAAGCTTTTTTCCTGCTGGTAACAAAATACGATCAACCTGAAGCAATGTTTAAAGAAATATGTGTTTTGGATTCGAAGATTGGGTCTATTCAGACCTCATGCCGTTTAAAAACAAACACTGTTAAAAGAAAGCAATATGAGCCCTGTATCTATGATGGAGAGTTACTGAAGTTATTTATTGAGTTGCTGGGCTTTAAACAAAATTCTGTTATTCCACTTTTACCTCAGTGTCCTAAGAAGCAGTTAATATTTGAGTTGAATTCCATTTTTTTTTGTTGTTTCCAGAGCCAATATGTGTCTTTTTTGATTTGTGGTATCTGTTCAACATACAGCATGTTTCTGAAATGCAATTTCAAATAAAGAATACAGCTTTGAATATGATTTTTAACTTCTATGTATAATCATGTGTGAAAATGTCTCAAAACTTTTGGGCATCCAAGAAAAAAAAACAGTCAGAGTTCCATATCCATGCATTCCACACCTGCAAATCAAGCAACTATGGACTGAAAATACTCACACACACACACAAATGTGTCTGTACTGAAGATGTAGGGGATTTTTTGTTTTGTCATTATTCCTAAACAGTATAGTTAAACAACTATTTACTTAGCATTTATAATGTATTAGGTATTGTAAGTCATTGAGAGATGATTTGAAGCATATAGGAGGATGTTCAAAGGTTATATGCAAATATTAATCCATTTTATACAAGGGATAGGAACATTCAGATTTTATCAGCAGAGGTTTCTGGAATGAATCCTCTTGGGATACTGGGTGTCACCTGTGTGTGTGTGCATGTGCATATGTGTGTGTGTATGTGTGTGAGTGTGTATGTTTGTGAAACACTGCAGTGAGCGAAATAACTGGCTCCCAAAATACCAATGTCCTATTCTTTCTTGAAACTTGTGAATATTTTACAGAGTAAAGAGAACTTTTCAGATGTGATAAAGGTTAAGGAATTTGAGATGGGAATATTATCTTGTATTATCTCAATGTTCCCAATAAAATTATATAAATACTAAAAAGGGGGAGATCTCCTAGATATATATAGCCACAGATTCAGAGACATAGCAGCTGGAGAAAAACTCACTCCTCATTGATGGCTTTGAAGATGGAAGGAGGACACAGACCCAGGGTCATGTGCATTCTCTAAAAGATGAAAACAGCAAGGAAATGGACTCTGCCTCTGACATTCCAGAAAGGAACACAGCCATGCTCATTCCTTTATTTTAGCCCAATGAGACCCATGTCAGATTATTTAATACTTATTTTTTATTTACAGGTGGATACAATATCTTTATTTTAGTTTTATGTGGTACTGAAGATTGAACTCAATGCCTCACATATGGTAGGCGAGCACTCTACCTTTGAGCCACAACCCCGGCCCTCATGTCAGATTTTGACTTAAAGAACTCTAATATACTAAACATGTGATATTTACTTTGGGGGGTTATTTGTTATAGGAGCAATAGAAAATGAATAAACTGTATAAATATACATACACATGTATTTGCTTTAGTTTCCACCGACTACCTCTTTACCTATAAAAAATATATGGGAAACATTTATTTCTATGAAACATGTATTGAATAGCAAGAAGCATATGTGGGTAAGTGATTTTACAGTATATACTTTTGTACCTTTCAGATTTGAAATATCTAAGTTTATCTATTCCAAAGATAAGCATCATTAATTTAAAATAAATGAAATACGTTGTCTTTCCTTTCTCTATTATGGAGAGTATGACTCACATCAAATGTATATGATAAGTCATCCTATTTTTACTTTGTAACATTTTTGTGGGACACATAATAGATTTCTGGCCAATCAGAGGCTGGGAGTTTTGCTCAGTTATTGGTTATAGGTCAACAAGGGTATTTTTATTTATATTTCATTATGAATTATTTCTTTTTCCACAGCAACCTCTAGGTGATTTTTCTATTTATCTCAAGTAAATGTCAAGGTGAGTTAATTCAATAGCATTTATCTAACAATTCATCATTTATCAAAGTCCATCAGTGTAAGGAACTGGGGATTCAGAGATGAATCTGATATCAAATTTCATATCCAGGAAGTCCTCAAGATGCACATTCCTAAGGAAATAACTGCAGCAAAGTATGAAAAATACCATAGAGGAATAATATGAAATGGTAGAGGAAGTATCCAGAATCACCAGGGTGGCAGAAAAACATGATAGCTTTGAGTATTTCTGCTAGTAATCAAGACTTTTCCTATGCAATTAGTTACGAATAAACAGAGATTCTTCTTCAAGATTCTTTACACTCATGTACTAATAAATATACAATTCTCTAATAACTACAAGGGAGCAGTGACCCCTGGATTAATGAAGAGCACACAAGGCACTGAGGGTTGCAAGAGGCAGTAACATCTGTCCTCTAGGATCTGTCTTAATTTAATAATCAACAGGCCTCATCTCTTATTATCAGAATCTTCCTAAACACATTAAGAACAAAATAGACAAAAGTATTAATAGATAAATCAGGCTATTTCATTTGCAGAAATGTAGACTTTTTTCTACACAAGTAGAATAATAAGTGATGCTATTGAACTAAAACATGCTATTAAAAGACTCAAATTATAAACGTAGTACAAAATATTTTCTTATACGAAGTCTCTCCTATATTGAACATGTGCTGACGACAAATGGGAATAGAAAACTTTGGTTACCTGCAACACTTGACTCAAGTGAAGACTGGGGCTAACAGTGAATTACTGTCTCATAAGAGGCTCTGCTTACATTTACCCAAACCTAAGCAGCCTCATATTCGGATAGTTATGGGATTTTTTTTTACCCCAGTGGGGAAGATATGAGTGGATTCCCCAGATCAAGATAGACTCATACATATAGATTTGGTATTTAACACTATGATTTTAAAATTGAACATACCAACTTTAATTTTTTGAACCTCCTTTTGGATTCTATTTTCTGTGGATTTGAACATGTATTTATAGTGCAAGTATAATTAGAACTTTTCTGCTTTTCTCCTCCCTCTCTCTTCAATTTTTGGATCTTTCTGGAGAGAAAGAATTCACATCTTAATTAAAGAGATAAGAATCAATCAATTCGTCTCTTGGTGTCTCTCTCTGTCTCTGTGTGTGTGTGTGTCTCTCTCTCTCCCTTCATTTGTTTCCAGCCATGTCACCAGGGACTATGAAAAATTTACCTTACATTCTTCCTTTCAGCTTCCTGAATACATGCATTTGTTGGGCAGTAAGATTTGTTTTCTAATTATAATCCATATTGTGAACACATCTTCTCTTCAGCTATTTCCCTTCTTAGACATCAACAGGCATTTATTTAAATCAATACTCTGAATAAATTACTAACCTATGTCAAAGTGTTACACAGACAATCATTGATAAAAACATTCATGGAACCTCCACTGTGTACCAGCTACACTGCTAAACCTTGGATTGCAGGATGCTGACCAGTTTAAAAAGACACTGAGGTGAGTATGACTTGAGAGATGCTCTATTCTAAGACTCCATTTTCTCTTTGAAAATGTGAAAAAAAAAAATGAGAGTTCCACCTCCTACCCATGCTTTCGTGTGCATCCATATCATTTTGTATACTGTCTAGCAAAAAGTAAAAATGTGATTGTGTGTACTAAGTAATTACTATCTATAATGGGTGTTTAGGGGCTTGGAGTCAGGATGGGATTATCTTTTTGTCTGTAAAATCAAGAGCCTTTGCCTTCTCAAGACCCACTTTGTCTTCCAACTGTGGGAGTAGGTGGGTAAGAGATGCCTTAATAAATTTCAGAAGAGAACTCAAAATTTATCTATTTACTCCTTCAATCAGAATGGTTAAAAAAGTGCCTTTTGGATGATTTTGAAATGTCAGTGCATGATATTTCATGCCGGCATGTAGCATGTGGGAATGGGTTTCTTATTCTATTTAACACGGAGTGACCTTGTCTATTGATTTAATGAGGAAATTATACATGCTGTACTTTCCTATTTAGCAAAGGTTTTGCACTGAAAGTGTATCAAAGGAGCACATTGCCACGAGGAGTGGGTGCAGCACAGCCATATGGCAGAGAAAATGCCACAGCCGTCAAGAAGATGACCCATGGTGCCTCAGACAAGCCACACAGAAAGGCACTTGGGCAAGTCACAAAAAGGGTGAGTCACTGGGCAGCAAACATGTGTCCTGCTGACAGTGTCCCTGGTTCCTCATGTCCATTTACAGTGTCTAATATGTGATATTTGTTCAAAGTCCAGGGAAAATGCTTTACATTGGGCTTAGATGAAAATGAAAGCAAAAAGAGTAACTATTAACATTAACAAAGAGACCTGTTTGATCTATGCTTCATATGCACATATGGCTGGGTGTTCAATGGACTTCAGTAGTCCCTGCTCTCCTAATAAGCCCCGTTAATTAGGTAATAGGAACAGTCTCTCATTGTGACAACAGAGTTTCCTAACTCACTCAAATTAAAACAAGCTAATTTTGCTAAGCATTAAGACTCCAGATGGCCCCTAAGGTATACTCTGGCGTGCAGGCAGAGGAATTGAGTACCTTTCTGATCTGTGATCTACTTTGGGGGGCTAGAAAACAATTTGTGGAAAACGGAAAGCAAGGAACCCATATTCATTTTCTCTCTCCTCTTTAAAACAGTTAGATATTTAGATACTTGTACACACATGTGGATCCACAGGGTTTATAGGCCATGTGATAAAGGCTCAGCCTCCAAACGCCGTACACTGTCAAACATTGTGGTGCAATAAGCTATTTACCTTCTCTTTCTCCACCTTTGTAGAAGTCTTTTTTTTTATTATTTTTAAGTGGTAAAATATTAGAGTTGGAATGGACTTCAAATACCGCTGGCTGAAGTCAGGTATGGTGATGCATGCCTGTAATCCCAGCAACTTGTGAGCCTGACATGGAAAGATTGCAAGTTGGAGGCCAGCATCAGCAATTTAGCCAGGCCCCTGTCTCCAAATAAAACATAAAAAGGGCTGGGGATGTGGCTCAGTGGTAATAAAGCACCCCTAACCCCTAGTTTCTGTCTTCAGTACAAACAAGAAAAGAAAAGAAAAAGAAAAGAAAAAGAATTCAGCTAACCAACACATTGCAATTTGTATATGGGAAGACTAAGAACAAGAGGAAAATGGTCTATTGAGGAACAAAAGTGAGCTCATGTCAGGACAGAAATTTAGCTTCTTTCTCTCCCTGGAGAACTAATTATCTAATGTGTGTTTTCTAAAACAAACAAACAAAAAACCCCCCAAAACCACATTGTTGAGATATAATTGACATACCCTAACTTCAGCCTTTTAAAGTGTATAGTTCAGTGGTGAAGAGTAGTGTCCACTTAGGTAATTTTCATTGTACCTTTCTACCAACATCCAAGACTGTGAGCCCACTCACCAGCACTTCTCTCCTTATATTGAAAAGCTGAGAATAAACTCTGATGCTAATAAGATGATGGTGTCCTTTATTTTATCTAAATGTATCAGTTATTTAATTAGGTTCTTGGTAGGAAATTTAGATAATAAATTTTTGAGGATAAATTCCATTTTGTTAAAGCAAAAATGGATCACACATCACCATGCTGCTGAGAAATAGCTTTGATTTTTGGTCAAGCCTGGAGCCTTTTGATCAATCCTGGGCTGCTTCACAATTTGGTCTGCATTCTCTTTCTCCACATTGTCTGAGATCTCACCTTCCTAGTGTCTGGGCATCCAAGACTGCGCCCACTCACCAGCAGTAAGTATCAGCAGGATATTTTGGGGATTTGCACATTGATATTAGTTCTTGTGGAAGTGGTGATGGTAAAGTACTGGTGTGTTCTACACTGAGGAACCCTATTGAAGAAAAGTGGTCCAGTGATGAGTAATAAGCTACTACTAGTGGCTTCAAGGAAACTCTCTTTCCTCTGTGGTGCCCAGTGAGGAAGACCTGGATGGTCTGGGAGTGGTGCTAGTGCTGGTTTCCTCTCTTGCTGACTGAGGGTTTTTGCTAGGGCTCAACAGCTTTCAGGGCACACTATCAGTTAGATCATATCTTTTTGAGAAGCTTATCTGCCCAGGTACCTCCATTCTTATTGCCACCAGTTGGTTTTGTGACAGGAGCAAAGACCTTCTCCCTTTTATTTTCAATCTTGTATTAGCAGCTAAGTGCTTTCTCCTCTATTGGACTTTCTGCACTACTTAACAGATCAGGAGTGTCTCCTAGCTCCTCTGAAGAGGACAGGGTTAGGCCAGTGGCTTTCAGTTCTTGGGCTTTGTAGCCTCACAGCTTTACCCGCTTTTAACCTTGACACGGACATCAACCCTCTTGGCTTCAGGATTCTTGTACTGAATGCCTGGCTCTTCAACTTTCTCACATTCCATCTCACCAGAGGGGAAAGAGCGGTGATATTCTTTTAATGTGAGCTATTGCTGTGCGCCAATAACAATGCTAAGTTAGTTCCTGTTCGTGCATTCAGAAAATACTTTTGAGCTCTGCTATATGCCAGGCACTATTCAAGGCACTTTTTGTAAGCTAGTGAGCCTAGTTTAGATCCTTGTCTTTGCAAATCTGTATTCCACAAAAGGAATGGAGGAAAATACGAAATATGTCAATTATACAACATTTTAGAAAATGCTCAATGCTTTAGGAAAAAATAAATGAGAATGGAGTAAAGGAGAGGGGACATGTGGATATGCATAGAAGAGGATCAGAAGAGAAGTTTAAAGTTGAGGATGTGGCATTGGTTACTTAAATACTTAAATAATACTTTAAAGATTTTTTTTGTAATGGGGATTGACCCCAGGGGTACTGTACTGTGGAGTTTCAGCCCCAGTTTAAATTTATGTTTTGATACAGGGTCTCGTTAAATTGCTTAGGGCCTCACTAAATGGCTGAGGATGGTCTTGAACTTGGGATCATTTTGCCTCAGCTTCCAGAGTCGCTAGGATGACAGGCATTAGCTACCATGCCTTACCTTTAAGGATATTTTAAGTATATATTATTACTCTCATTTTAAAATTAATTCTATTAGACATAAAATGTATATAGTTTAATGCATTTTCAAACTGTATAGACCTGCTAAAATTCCTTGTGTTTTTAGATGATGGTTAAAGTGGTACAAAGTCACAGTGAATGAATAATAAGCATAGGATCTCACCACTCACAAAGGCCAGTGCCCAAAAGTTCATGTAGCTTGGGAATCTTAGCACATTCTTATTGGTACAAGTTCTCTCAAGGAGGAAAACTCCAGAAATAGACTTCAGAATCCGGACAACTGGATAAGAAGAAAGGTGTGGAGACCTGAGTATTAACTGGCTGGACTCCCACCCTGAGCAGACATATTTCAGTTTTCTGAATATGTCAGCAACTGGCTGGGGCATCTCTAGAAATACAGAAAAAGCTGCTATGTCTCAGAGTTACCACGGAGTGGCAGTGTTTTAGAACATAACTAAAGTTAGCAGTTGCATTCCAAAGTGCCCAATTTAGCCCTTAAATTTTTAAGAATCTGATAGGCCATTAAGAAAAAAAAATCACAGATATAGGCTCTTGCATAGAAAACACATTTTCATAAAATTTACTTTTGTATGAAAAATCCTAAACACACACAGGTAGGTAATGGAAGTCTTTGTTGCATATGCAATTGATCTCATTTATTTTAAGGACTGAAACTCATTAATTGCATGATATTTGCAACAAAAACTTTACCATGGACTTTTTTTTTTTGGCTATGGAAAAACATCTAGTAGTGGATCAATATTTTTATCAGAGAAAAATAGTCCAGATTTAAACCAAAAGCAAAAGACATTGGATTGGGGAGGGAAAGATCTAGGAGTGAAGGAAGATTGACAAAGATCATATTTGCATTTAAGCTACCACTCTTACCCTGGTGTTACCTGGACATATTTGCTTATTCATTATCTGCAGGGGGGCAGAGGATAAGAAACCAAGCCAATAGTAGCTGAAATTATAGTGGTGCTTGTCGTGATCTCGGGGTACTGGAAAGGCAATCATTGAAGTTTAGTATCTGTCAGTGAAGGAGTCTAGATAAATACCCTAAGAGTTGGAACAGCTTGGTGGTTAACAAACATGTTTTCTTTTTAAGTCTGAAATTGTGCCTCAAGTCAGCTCAGTCCCTCATTAGATGGTATTGATTTGCCCCTACTTGCCAGAGGATAGTCAGAGGCTAATCGAATCCTCTTGGAGAAAGACAACATCATTCAAAGCCTCTGCAATATTTTAAACTTAATGTCTGGCACTCAATCAAAACTTATGAGGCTTAACAAAAACAGGACCACCATAAAGGGGCGGGAAGGGGGTACCAGAAGGATCCTTATGCAATCCAGGTTATCAATTTGTCACCTGAATCATGCAATAAGATTAATTAATATTAGTTAATAAAGAGAAGAAAAGTTGAAAGAATTTTACAGAAAAGTTGGAGTCTTTAAATAATGAAGACTCAACTTAAAATTCTAGGCCAAAAACAAACGATCACTGAAATTAAGAATTGCCATCACTACCACAAACAAAACATAAATTCAACAACTCAATGAATGTACTCAAATGAAAAGAGGGAAAGTGAACTAGAAGAAAACCTGTAGAATTTATATAGACAAAGGTCACAAAAAAATTTTAAAAATGGAAAACAGCTGGGACAACAATCATCTAGGAATCCATTAAGGCAGGGCACATGGTAAGAAGATTTAATATATTTGTCATTTGAGGTTCTTCCAGGGAGGATGAAAAAAAAAAAAAAGGACATAACTTTTCTCAAAGAAATAAAGTGCAAGATACTATCAACAACTGATTAATAGCATCACCTTACAGAGGTAAGAAATTTGGGGAATCTAAGTGGGATAACCAGGAGGAGAACCACTCCTCATCACATTGTTGGTAAATTGCTGAGCACCAAAGACAGAAAGGAAGTCTTCAAGGCAATCAAGGTAGGGGACAAGAGAGATCTATACAGCTACAGTAAAACTAGCATCTGACCTTAACTACCAAAGATGAAAGCCACAGCTCAAAGGCATGCCACATTTTAAGTGAAGAAGGAAAATTATCGACAAACGAGAATTGTATACTGAGAGGAAATGTCTTTCAGACATAAAGGAAAAAATAAAAACATTTCCCAACATTCACAAACATATAATTTTTTCTTTTTTCAGAAAGTGAACACCCAAAGAATTACAAAGAACAGTTTTTCAGTTAGAAGGGGGAAATGCAGGAAAGAGAGAGAAAAAAACAGAAAAGGTAAAAATATAGAAAACTATATATATGAATATGAACTATAAAGTGATAATTTGGGAAGTTTAGAAATTAATTGCATGATAATAATAACAAAGCTAAGAAGTGACTTATACAGAAAAAAAAGAACCTATCATTACATTGGAAATGATAAAAGCATTTATATTTACCCCCAATAAGTCAAGGTACATATGGTAAAACCAGTACAATTTTTTTTTTAAATTATATAACTACAAAGTTAATAAGAGAGACATGGTGTTTTGGTTTGGATATTTAGGATTCTCTCAAAAGCTCATGTGTGTGGTTAAGAGATGAAATAATTGGGTCATAAAACGTTTAACCTACGCAGTGGTAGGTAGAGGAGGTGGGTCCCAGGGACATGCTTTTGAAGGGTCTATATTTTATCCTTGCTGAACAGAGGTGTATCTCCTTCCTCCCTTCCCCTCCCTCACTTTCTCTCTCTCTCTTTCCTGGTGTGATACCCTGAGCCGCTATCCTCCACTATATCCTTCCACCTTGCTGTTCTGCCTCACCTTGAACCAGAGCAGTGGAGTCATCCATCTATGGACTGAGACCTCTGAAGCCATGCGCCCTCAAATAAACTTTCCTTCCTCTAATTATTCTTGTCAGGTCTACTGATCATGATAGTGCAAAAGCTGAATGCAGTGTATGGAATAAGTAAAAAAAAATGATTTATTGAACAGAGGGCAAGAAAGTAGAGAATAAGGAACAAAGAGCACATAAGACACTAATGGGTCCAGGGAGAATTCAAAGTAGAAATTGGAAAATACGCTGAAATATAACAATAATGTAAGGGGGCACATCAAAAGTGATGTGAAACAAATGAAAAGAACTTTTAAGATATGTAGCCTAAGTTTATATACGTAAAAAATAGAAGGGCTAACTTTCCCGGATATAAGCCTCCATTTAAACTAAGAAAAACAAAGAATTTAACTTACAAGAAGAAGAAGAAGGATTACAGAAGTCTGTGGAATGAGAAATATTTGTATAATAAAAGAACACCAAAAAAGGCAATTGCAGGCAAAAAAAAAAAAAAAAAAAAAGAAAAGAAAAGAAAGAAAGAAAACACTAAAAACTCCACAGATATTGACAAAAGAAAAGTATATTATACTCAACATTAAGAAATTTTACAATATCATACTAAGTAGATACAATTGATACATTTTCTGAAAAACATAATTAAGCAAAACTATGAAGAGAAGAAATAGATATCTATTAAATTTATAAATTATATAATATATAGTAGTAATTTAAAAGTATAATCCTATGGTAGTTAAATAAATATCTTCCAAAAATTAAAACTTCAGTCCCAATGACTTTACTGATTTACCCAATATTTGGAAAAAATTAACAATCTTACAAAAAATTTTCTGAAGGAAATAATTCAAGTAAGATTTTTGATATACATATGAAGTCAATGTATATTTGTTATCAAAGGAAAAACATTACAAGAAATAGAAATCACAAGCATGTGGAAACAGAAGTAATCTTAACAAAATATTAACAAGCTGAACCCAAAGATGAGGATAGCAAACACACACACACACACACACACACACACCACTTGCATTTATAGTACAGAACTACATTTCAATAAAAGAAGATAAAATTCTATTAAAAAGTTAATATGACATCAGTAGACAGTTTCCTAAAAAGACTATCTGAATAAACAAAAAATATTGAAAAGGACTCTAATATCAATGACATAGCAGTACCTGTCAACAAGAATGGATAAGTTATTTAAAAAATAAATAAACAAGAAGCTACCAAGTGTTGGTGAAGATGTGCAAAAGTAGAAATCTTGCATGACGCAGGTAGAAATGCAAGTTGGTGCAACCTCTTTAGAAAACTCTTCTATAATATTGACTAAAGTTGATATGACAGTACTTGATACCCCCATACTTGAAACCTCTAAGAATGCCCATCAGCAATAGAATGGATACATAAATTGAGGGATATTTACATAGAAGAATACTATACAAAAAAGGCAACAAGCATGATGCTTGTTTGGAAAAATATGGATGAATCTCAGAAAAAGAAGAAAAAGTGATTATAAACTATAAACTATATACATTCTTAGATTAAAAAGTTCAAAGTCAAGTCAAAATAATCCATGGTGTAAGGAGTCAGAAAGATAGTTATCTAGCTGGGCTTGGTGCCACAAGTTTGTAAACCCAGAGAGTCTGGAGGCTGAGGCAGTAGGATTGCAAGTTTGAGGCCAGCCATAACAACTTAGTGAGGTCCTGTCTCAAGATTAAATAAATAAATAAATAAATAGGGCTGGAGATATGACTCAGTGGTAAAACCCCTCTGGGTTCAATCTCCAATACTGAAAAAGAAGATGAACAACAAGAAGAAAGATAGTTATCTTTGAAGAGTGGTGAAATGACATTGAGGTGAGATTGAAGTACAAGATGAGCACTGGTAATGTGCTGATTAGGGGCTGGGAAGAAACCTACACAGGTGAAAATTCCCCATGGTGTGCACTTGTGACGTTTGTTTCACTTTTCTTATTTATACTTTACTTAAGTAACTGGATTAGTTTTTAAGTTATAACCAGAATAGTGACCCATTTCATTTTCTTAACTTAATAGTCATTGTGAATCTGCATAAGATTAAACTTATAGATGAACCCTTATGAGAGCTGGGCTTTGGAAAGTGGGTTGCCTGGGTTTGAACACTAATGCCTTCTATTATTATATTTGTGACAGCAGGTGAAGTACTTAACCCTCCTCAGCCTCAGTTACTGTAAAATAGGAGCATTAATAAAGCCTTCTTCTTAGGGCAGTTTTGAACTAAATGAATTAAACTTGCCAAGGGCTTCATGCCGTATAAATACTCCATAAACATTGATTGTTATTAATTACTAGAAAACACGGAGTCTGGCCTCAGTTATGCCAGTGAATGAATTGAATGCCCTTCATCTTATAACCTTTTAAATTCAATAGTAATTTATTAAGTTTACAGAATTTTTGAGGAGTAAAGTTGTTACTGTATAAGAAAACACTTTTTAATCTGCAAAATTCTATTAAAAAGGGAAGATATTACACTGAAATATATTTAGTGCAAAGATTAATAAATATCTAACACAAGCATATAATAAAAGAAGAAATAGTGAATTCATCACCTGATATTTCAATAAACATTGTATATCATTGTCAATGTTTTCTGATGAGGGTCAGTGATATCTGACAGATAAAAAATTGGCATAAAATATGGAGGAAACTTGAATGGACATGGAAATTATGAAAAAAGATTATCATAAAATAACAAGATAGTTGTATTCATTGCTTATATTTAGCAACCATTTGATGTGAGACCCATGAAAAACAAGAAATTTGGTTTCAGTGTTATAACTGATAAAATTTTTCTTTCATTTTCTATTTTGATGACCTCAGTTCAGGTATCAAAACACAATTGAATGGAAGAATAAGTTGCATGTGTGCATGCACATACTAACTGAAGAAGTAGAATTGGTCCTTTCCATGATTTTCAATTGTCAGTGACAGTGCAAGATGCCACAATTGAGGGGGAATTGAGTTTTCTCCTGCTGTACACAAAGCCAGTCATTCTATGGGCTCATTTATTTTAACTGATGGCTATTTGGCAAATGCTAGTCTCCAGGGTATATCCAATGCCTGGCTTATGAAATAAAACTTAAACTAATTCAGATCACCTGCTTTTTTCTTCTTCTTTTTTTGAAGCACTACAAAGGTATGGATATATGCACAACTGTCATATAAATCATCTCCACCAAAACATGATACATGACTTTTTAAAAAATTCAAAACCCAATTCTTGCTCTCAAATTGAGTTCATTATAAACTCCTACCTGCAACTGAGAGATAGCTTGATAGAATGTACACAATATGCATGCTATTTTTCACTTGTTACACATCAATTCAATGTGGAAATATTGAAATAATATTATATCCAAATACTGATGTTTGATAGTTAACTAAGACAGAATCATTGGGATGTTCTAGAAAGGTAGAAAACTATAAAAACCAATAATAAAGCAACTCAGTATAAGGTCCCTTATTATACAAATGAGAGATCTCTCAGTGTAGCTTGGCTTCCTAATGAGAAATGAGATGAAGATGTCCATGAAAATTCGGTAGGATTCAAATTTAAATTATTTATATATAAATTAGTATAAAAGCCAAAAGAGTTCCAAAAAAATTTAACATGTTTTTAAAATCAGGGTCATAAAAAGCCATGTTGCTTTTTCCTCTATAAATTAATTAGAAGGGATTTTGTTAGCAATGTTATGATTGATATTTGTTACAAAGTAAAATCCTATCAAATCACATATTTTAAATTATTTTATTTTTAATAGTGCCATGAAAGAGAAGCCAGTGCTAATGTTAAAAAAAAAAAAACTCGAAATTTATATCTGTATTTATGTGTGATTTAGGTGCAAAATATATATTATTCTCACAAGTGGTAGTCACGTTAATACACTATTTTATATTCCATATGTAGATTATATGATAGAGATTAAAGTTTAAATATAAGAAGGGAGATATCAATAGCACTGTTTTTATCTGCTTAGCATTTTATTTGATTGATGTGTATGATTATTGAATCTCCTATTGATGACCATATACATTTCAGTAATTTATACTCCATGTTTATTTGCCTGCAGAGATTTCTATATTTTTAATGGCTGGTATGAAAATTAATAATAAATCAGTGGCAAAGATTAATGGGTTTTACTTTATAAGTTAGGAAACATGGAGAAAATATTTCTCTTATTTGAGCTTTAGGATTCTGATTTATTTAATAGTTATATTAGGTTGGAATTAGAAAATATAATTTAAGGGTCCTCTAATTGAGATAATCTACATATTTAAGGTTCATAACATTCTTCTAATAAAGATAGGTTTCATATTTTCCTTCATATTCACTTATTAATTATCCACCTTTTTATACAATTGATTTGAGGACATATAAAATATTTACAAAGTCAAATATACTGGATAGATTAAAAAGCTATAAATATAGAATATATGACTTAGTATGCAAAACAAAGCCTAAGGAAAATCAGATATTTAAAATTTTTTTAACTTTATTTATTTTTTTATATGCTGCTGAGGATTGAACCCAGTGCCTTACAAATGCTAGACAAGTACTCTACCACTGAACTACAGCCCCAAGCCAGGAACATCAGATTTTAAGAATGCATGTCACAGTATATAGAGCACTGAGATATGAATTTGATGTTTAGTTTTTTGGAAATCTGTGCATCAAGAAATCACTATCAGCACAAGAATAATTCCATAAAATTATAACATTTTAAGAAATTTCCAAACTAACAGAAGGAAAATACAAACAATCACAGCTGAACACAGACAAGCATCCACAAACAGTGCAAGCATCTAAAAAAATTATTTACATGATGAAAGATTCAGTATGCTATCTCATCTAGTTATGAGTCCTAATGCATGTGGTTTATTGTTCTGACCATAAAAAGTTCAGTTGCATTCAGATTAAATGACTCCCAAAAAGACTAACAACTCACAAGTTACTCTCTTCAAAGGAGAGTCATGCACAGGTTAAACAATGAAGGGATTCCTGCAACCAGCCATGGGAAAATGAGGACTAGAATGGGGGTAATATTTAAAATTAACTCTTCTTATTTAAATTTCCTTTAGTCTTTGTGGATATTTGGACTCTCTGATGACCATAATAATTTGGAACATTGCACCTTGTGTTCTGGGTGGCTTGTGGAAATGTCATTCATTCATTTGGACAGTGGCTGCCTGAAGAAACTGAGCCAGGAAATGCCGAGGTGTGTGTTGCCAGTTAAATCAGGCAGTCATTGGTGGTGAGAGACCTTGCAATGCGATTTCTCAGAGTGATATGATTGGCACTGAGGCTGAGTGGTGACTTCTTGTTCGAGGTGAAACAATTTGAAAATAATGTAACTGCTTTTAAAAAGTCAAATATTATAAAAATAATTGAATAGCAAATATGACTTGCCATATTGGTTATAGTTGGCTTATGATGGAATTCACAGAAAGTGGTTAAAAAAAAACCAGTCAAGGCCAAGGGAAATAAAGATATTGCTTTGGTGGAATATCATGAGCATGATTTTATCGTATTTGCAAGCTAGACAGGTGCTTATGGCTTTGGTTCAGCCATTCACAGATAATATAATAATAATAATAATGATGATCAACAGATAAACAACAAACAAAAACACAAAACAAATAAGCCATGCTGGATTTTGTGCACAAAGCCTGGGTTGGTTATATAAGTATTTTTTCATCACACCCCAACAAAATGGGGGAGAGGGGTTTAAATGATTAAAGTTAGGTCAAATGTCTTTATTTCTGTAATCCTTCTAAATCACTCAGGAAAAAAACAAGGGCATAGGTAGAAGGAGGAAACTAGCATAAAATGAATGTAGAACTCAATAACTGAAGAAAGAATATAATCATCATAAAATCTATAGGAGCTGGGGTTGTCGCTCCATGGTAAAGTGTTTGCCTAGCATGTATGAATCCCCAGGTTCAATCCTCAGCACTGCAGAACAAAACAAAAAGAACAAACAAACAAAAATGGCTATAAGAAACACATTTCAGCCACATCTGTTTTGTTTGCTCCACAAAACAGAAAGAAAACATGGTTTCAATGAATTCAGAGACAATGTACAGTATATTAGAGATGAAAGAAAAGTTAGATGAGAGATTTTCAGAAACAAAAAGACATTGAGAAAGTGAATATCATATTTTCTAAGTCTGTGTTTACAGATAGCAGAGTTTTGTGCATAATTGGCTTAGCAATTTAGATCAGAATTTTAAGAAAATAGCACAGAGTGAGGGTAATCAGAAACAAAAATTTTAATACTATCATTAGTTTATTTCACTTATTCAGGAAAATTAAATGATTGGAAAAGAAGTTACTGGCCACTTAGCATCTACATAGGGTATAGTTCTTTGGCTTCAGAAAAGCTTATTTCTATAGACTGAAAGACCACACAGGACATCTAGCAACATTATTGAAACAAGACAGCCCAGTGCATATCTCTTAATGAGAATGTCAATTTAAGGTAGACGAAAAGAATCTTCTTTCAAAATTTTCATCTGTAGGCTTATAAGCCAAAAAATGAAGAAGTGATATTTTTTAAAATTATTTTTGTGTAAAAATTATGAGTCCCAGGTTCTCTTCAAAGTCAATTTTTTTATTTATATGTAATGGCAATGAGAATATATGTCTAAGCTCTTTAATCTATTGGAAAACCTGATCAATATACACTTTACAGAAAACAAAAAACACTAACAATTCAACAGTAATTAGAAAAATTACCAGTCATGGTGACATTTTAATAGAGCATTAGTACTTGGGCACAGTGGCTCATACCTGTAATTCCAGTAGCTGAGGGCACTGAGGCAGGAAGATCAAAAGTTCAAAGCTTGGGGCTGGGGATGTGGCTCAAGCGGTAGCGCGCTCGCCTGGCATGCATGCAGCCTGGGTTCGATCCTCAGCACCACATACAAACAAAGATGTTGTGTATGCCAAAAACTGAAAAATAAGTATTGAAACTCTCTCACTCTCAAAAAAAAAAAAAAAAAAAAGATTTATACAAAGCTTGCCTTAGAAACTAAGTGAGACCATGTCGCAAAATAAAAATAAATAAATAAATAAAAAGGGCTAGAATACAGCTCGGTGGTAAAGCACCCCTGGGTGGAAACCTCAGTTCCAAAATAATGATGATGATGATGATGATGATGATGATGATGATGATGATGATTTAAAAATATGTAATTCAATTAGTTGATTGATGAATCAAGTTCAAGACTCCAAGAACGGGTGGTAGGGAACTTATATATAAAAAGTGACCTTCCAGAATGAGGTTGTAACAATGGGCATTTAGTTGTACTCTTAAATATTATTATAATAAAGGTAAAAATGTCAGGTTTTGAAATACATGGTTCAAAATAATAATAAGATACATAATAGTTGTCACCTATTTTTAATTCATCTTTCTCAGAATAAAAAAATTGGCACATCTTAATTCATATTTTTCAAAGTTAAAATTGACACATTTTAATTCATATTTTTCAGAATTAAAAAAAAATTGACACAGTGAGAGTGGAGGGGTATGTAGAAAACAAAAAATGAACTATAAAAGCAAGAGATGAATTATAAAAGTTCACCTTTTCCAGGGTCACGTCTTCTTAACTACGCAATGTGAAAAGGGAGGCTGTAAACATCACTTCAGACAAATTTTCATCTTAGAAATCAAGATGTTTACATAGAGTGTAAAATGTTAGGAATTATGTATCTGATTCTATGTCCTTATCAGAGTATGTTTATAGCTAAAAGCAGACAAGACATAAAAGATTACTTTAAGTAAATGGAAGACATGAACTTCAGCCAGATGTCAGGAATTTTAAGCAATTCTAATAGAATATAGTACCTAATATCTCAGTTTGTACAAAAGAGAGAAATTTATTTATTTTTTCAATTTTTGTTACCCAGGTATCGCCATTCTATTCATTGATCCACTTCATGATAGGAACAAAATGTAATAACCAACTTCTAACAGCAAGCTAAATAGTTTTACATGAATTTATTACATGCCTAAGACACTACCTATGTCTCCTAGAAATTACAGCTGGGTCTGAACAATGGATTTTGGATACCTTATGTTACCTTGCTTGTATGACTAGAAGTGCTGTAAAAGGAAATAGAACACACTGGGTAAAATTACACTGAGAAAGTGATCTTCTTCCAAAACTTGAATTTGCCAAGTAAAAAATAAAAAGGGGAAGGAAGAAAGGCAGGCAAATTTATACATAGCTGTGGCCAGAGTTTAAGGCTTATGCTTGAGGAAATGAGAGGCAAATTTGGAAAGATAGAGAGGGCTGGAATTTTAAGGGCTTTAGATGTAAGCCCTTGGGTTATCAATTTTAGGCTAATGTTTCTAGCAACATCTTGTTCTCCAACCCTGCTATACAATGTTCTATGTTCAACTTCTTTCTATGGACATTCATTTCATATTTTTAAATGACACAAATATTAAAATAGATTATTTACTTTATTGTTTCTTATCCTGAACTCTCTTCCCCCTCTTTAACTCATTGTGACCTATTAGATAGTGTGCTAATCAGCTTTTCATTAATGTGACCAATAAGCCAAAAATAACTACTTGGAGGAGTAAAGGTTTATTTTGTTCTATAGTTTCAGAGGTTTGTGTCCAAAGTGAACTAGATTCAGGGGTCTAGGCCTCCATGAGTCAGAACATCATTGTGGAAGGACGTAGCAGAGAAAGCTGCCCAGCTCCTGTCATCCAGGAAAACAGAAAGAGAACAATGAAAGGACCAGGGACAAGGTACAGTCCTACAGTCCTCAAGAGCATGCCCCCCACTAACCTACTAGACCCTGCAGTTTCACCACCTCCCAGTAGTCTATTCAAATTTCAATGGTTTTATCCACCAATGAAGTCAGAACCTTCATAATCTTTTTTTTTTTTTTTTTTTTTTTTTTTTTTTTTTTTTTTTTGTGGTGCTGGGGATTGAACCCATGTCCTTGGGCATGTGAAGCAAGCACCCTACCAACTGAGCTCTATCCTTAGCTCCAGAACCTTCATAATCTAATCACTTCCCAAAGCCCCACATGTGCACATTGAGGCATTGGGGATGAAGTCTTCAACACTTGAAACTGTGGGGGATATTCCTAACAGAGGACATGGGTCACTGGGGGACATGACCTAGAAGGATTTATCTTCTCCCCTGCTCCCCTGCTCACCTCATCCCCACCTTCTCTCTCTCTCTCTCTCTCTCTCTCTCTCTCTCTCTCTCTCTCTCTCCTCTCTCTGTTTCCTGGCTGCCATTAGCTGAGGGACTCTCCTCTACCATACCTTTCTACCATGATATTCTGTCTCACCTGAGGCCTACAGCCACAGAACAGGCTGACCATGGACCAAAACTCTGAGATGAAATAAATATTACTCTTCTCAGCTGTTTTTGTCAAGTATTTGGGTCACAGTGATAAATATAATGAACTAACACAGATAATGATAAAGATAATTGCTGCTGTGATCAATGTAAAATCATTGAAAATCATCTTCTTAAAAATAATCCTTTTCAGGAAAAAAATTGCTAGCTGTGATTTTGAAATAAATAATTAAATGACTTTATGACTTCAAATGCTTGTTTTCTCACATTGAAAAATAGAAACTATGGAAAGCAAAACCATGTTATGGATTTTTAGGTAAGAAATTAGGAGCATCTACTAAGATCTCCTATCGCAGTTCTGTTTTATGTCTGTTTTCCTGGTGTTATTAACAAGCATGGCTCTTTTTACTCTAAAAATGTTTCAGATTATAGATATAGATATTATAGTTGTCAATTTAGCAAAACCTATTTTAATATATTTTCAGAATATTTTGATATAGACTGTAATATCATGCAAAAATTTCATGTATGTGAATATATAAATAAGTGTTAAAGTCCCAAATAAGAGTATTATATATATGAAAGTATACATAGAAACCTAATTCAGAAAGAATTTTTGTTTTAAAGTCATTCTCAACTTACTACTTGTCTTTGGGATAATTATTTGACATATGATTCAACTTGCATATCCTTCTCATAATTATTATAAGGCACCATTCCCTGCATCATTCAGCCATGTCACAGTGTAGCATATTCTAGCCAGGAGTTTAAACATGTAGCAAAGAAAACCAGGGAGTGTACCAAAACAACTGGATTCAGTCCTGGAACTGAATCAGGTTTCTATGTGGCTTTCATAATCAGGACCCAGGGAGCTAAAATCCAAGGAAAATTCATCCTGGAAAGGTACAGGTATAATTCTGCCACTTCTTTCTTACTGGACTGGACTAGGAAGTCCAGTAATGTCCAGTAATCTCTGGGCTGACTAGGAAGATTCTCATGATGTCATAGTAGAAAACTGAATTTTACATTGCTTGCTAGAGATATTACTTAACTTGTAATGAAACAGCACAGTTGTAAATCATTCTAGACCAAAATTTTCCATTTTGAAACATTGTTCGCATCAGTAACAATTACAGTCTGTGATTAGTAACTATGCAGAATTTCATATAAAGAAAAGTAATAAATAAATTATTGCACTAAGAGTTTTCTGGGCTAATAATGTAAACCACAGTAAATGTTTTCTTAAAGGAGCAAGTAAAGATGGAAATGGAAAGGAAAAGAAAGAAGAGAGACAGAGACAGATACAGAGAGAACAGAGTCTTTTTAAGATGAAAAGAAAAAAAAACTTTAAATGTCTCAAAATATAAATACCGAATACATGTATAGTTTTCCATTAAATTTCATGTTTATGAATAATGGATTTTTATAGAAAAATAATGATAAGCAAAACATCTTTGCTTCTCCAAATTTGCCATGAAAAAATTACATTTTTCTACATACTGACAATCATCTTTGGTTGTAAAATTGTGGGTATTATTTTTTTTCACATACATCTTATGAACTTTGAAAATTCCTATAATGAACATAAGCTTCATAGTCAGAAATTTAAAATATTATTTATAACAGGGGTATTTTTTTTATAAAAAAAAGCTTTATAAAGAAGTGACATTTTATTGTCCTAGATATTTATTGTAAACCAATCTACCATTTACAACTTAAATGTAGGGAAAATATTCCATCCTGTTGGGTTCAGTGTGATTGAGTTCACCTGTGTGATATAAAATGCATTTCTATTAGTTTGTGTGGCCATAAAGTCAATAAAGGGAACAGCAGTCTTCCCCATAGAATGCTCACCTACTGTAGTTTTCAGCTTATTATATAGCAAAGAGGAACAAAATACTCATAGTAACAATGTATTTTTAATAGGTTCTCAAGCTGTCCCTTTCACAAAGAGTTGTGGCTGAATACAGATGTGGCTGCTGTGAGGTTTTATATGGGCGGACGAACTGAACAAAAACCAGGTAGGGAGACATTTATCTAACACAAATGCGTGGGTTCCTCAGGCATAATGCCTACTGATTTTCCACTGGGTTACTAGTTCTGTTTTCCCTGAATATGGCTCAAATTTCATGAGCAAAATGCTTTCTAGAAAGCAAAGCAAAGATTATAAAATGTAAGTGTTAGAAATGAAGACAAATACTTGGGAGATTTGACTAATTCACACACATCCACAAATCATTACAGAGACAAATGATAAATATCACCATAGAACTCAGATGAGGTAAGCACTCATGGATTCAAATTTAACATTAAAAATGTTATGTTTAAAATTAGGATAAGACATAATGACATTTGGAAAGCACATTTCCTCCTCCTAGTGGTTAGATATGATAGTAAGAAAAATTTTCTTTTGTCCTATTTAAATCCTCCAATTTTAGAGCTGATGCCTATATTCTTTTAGTTGGAACTGATACATATTCCTCAATTCAACTAGAGAATAGAATCTAGGTGAAACAATGGTTGCCAATCAATGTAAATGCCCAGGATGATCAGGCAAAATACAAAGCCAAAGCAAGAGGACTTAATGCTGTCCTCAATTCCTAGTTTATCTTCCAATGTCCCACTTCTGATTAGTGCTAAAAAAAAATGATATTGTTTATGGAGTATTTAATGGTCAGTAACTGTCTGTTTTAATATAGGAAGACAATAATAAGTGGTGAGGGTATGGCAACTTAGAGAAGATTTCTAGGTAAGGGAAATTAGAGGGATTCCTTCTCAGTTAAAGTAAACTGTTGCTATCAAAAATCCATAAGCTCAACACTGCCAGAGCTCCAGATATTTCAAGAAATCCTCTGTCAACATTGAGAAGAAAGAAGTTTAGCACTGAAAGGTAACATAAGAGTGGATTTTTATAGCATAAAACATAACATAGCATGGGATGTGGAACATCTATTTACATTCTCTGATCTGACACTTGAATATGGAATTTAAATATGAATTATTCAGGGACAATATATGTCATGGTGTAAAACGTGAAAGCTGTAGTTCAAGTGGCTGGATGGAATTTGAACTTTTCCAGGTGCAAGTGGTTTAACCTTGGGGACAACCTTAACACATGGATAGCCCTTCATAAAGCCCATATAAAGTGTCACAAAGTTAGGTGATTAGAATGGAATGGATGAAAAGGAGCTACCAACATTTTTGCTCCTGAGATACAAGGAGAAATGATACTCATCTCTTTATCTCTGGATTATAACATAGAACAGATGCTCAGAAAACTTGTGTAACGGTAGAATTGTGGGGAAAGCCACAACTCAAAACTGGAAAGACTCGAATTCATGCTATCATTACAGTACTTAATATGTGTTTGCCCTTGGACACCAGATATTCTAAAATCAGAAATAGTAATCCCTAGTGTAGTAGAGTGCTAATGAAAATTAAAGTTAAAATGTGTATAAAAATCAGTAGAACATATGGCTCTTATGGCCTTGGTCCTCTGGTATTATTCCTTTGATTATGTTACCTTTCATGGCAAATAGATTTTGCATGTGTAATTAGGTTGATTTTAAAGTAGAAAAATTAAGAGGCTTGGGGTTGACTAATTGATTCATATAAGCTCTTTAAAGGTATGAGTTTTTCTGGTGGCAGAGGTTAGAGAGACTTAAAGCATGAGAAAGACTTGAAGCCCTACAGTTGACCTTCAAGATGAAGGAGGTTCTATGGGAAGAAATTCAGAATTTCCCTGTGAGCAGAGAAAAGCTTTCAAGTCCTACTACCCATGGATCAACTCCATGGAGGGGAGATGTTACTATTATAATGACATATAAAGATCCAAGACTGTTCTGGCTTACCATGGCTCATGCTGACCACAAACTTATAGTTCTTCTAGTTTTTACTTCTTATAGTTTTTGAGTGGGGGGATTTGATTGTAATTATCTTACCTCCTTGAGTCCTGGAATTTGATCTATGTAAAGATCACAAAATTACCCCCTTTACAGCCTTTTGGGTCTGAATTTCTCCTGAAGACAACAGGTTGTTTGCTGAGGAATGTTCTGTTATTTTAAGTCAATCAGGGCCAGAGTTGCCCCAGGCAAATTGCCTTTCAAAAGAAAACATGTTGGGGTCAGCACAGTATGTCCAATACACAGAACCATGACCCAAATCTCACATTCCATTCACTCATGTCTATCTGCCACCTTCCCTTGTGAGAATTTAGAGCTGAGAATCCAGCTAGGCTTGACTGGACTTGTAACCTGTAGAACTCTGAACTGATTGATTCATGGGTGTCTTTTAAGCCGCTAAATATATGGTAATATTTTACACAGAAATAGAAAGCTAATATAGCATGTAAATTGGATGACACTTAGTAGCTACGTATTAAATGTTAACTATTATTATAATTAAATATTTGTTCAGTGAATTAAGATTGAACATTTAGTGTTAAAATTCTTCCAACAGGCAAAATCAGTCTAGATATAGTCTCATATTAC
This sequence comes from Callospermophilus lateralis, assembly GCF_048772815.1. Classification (NCBI taxonomy): domain Eukaryota; kingdom Metazoa; phylum Chordata; class Mammalia; order Rodentia; family Sciuridae; genus Callospermophilus; species Callospermophilus lateralis. The sequence continues at coordinate 44,760,579 of NC_135322.1, forward strand.
TTTTCATCACTTAATCTTCTAAATGCTGAGATAAAAATATATACTTTATAGACAAAACAACGTAAAGATACTGGAATGGGTGCAAAGTAAATGAACTATTCCTGCAATAACTGAATTACTTAAGATATCTTTCCTAGGAATACTTTGTGGCAGAACTAATCAATACTTTTCTGTAGTTATTTTGACACATCTAGTCCTTCCTTAATTGTTTAGAAACATGTCAAATTTCAAAACTGTGTGTTCTATTATTCTATGGCCCTTTTTGAATTGCAGGTCATTCAGGATCTACCTTATAAAAGTTTCTAACACATGATGTGTGGATTTGATACATTCTACATTCTCAAGTCCAATATGTAATGGGTACTCAGGAAATATTATGAAAAGAATGTATCCTGTGGCTGACTTCAAAATCCTGGCTTTGGCAAACTTTTAAAGATCACTTATTTTAGTGTGTAGCAAAAAAAGGGTGCTTGAACAAATTAATGAAAAAAAGAATATTTTTCTATCACCTCTTAAAATAACAACATCCTCTTTTTATCTAAATCTACCCTCCCCTCCCCTCTACTAATTTTCCAAATTATGTGTCTCCCAAAATAGCTGAAAACATTGCTCAGAAATGCTCCCTATAGTCATATTTTCAGAACTTACTTTTCCGGTCTTTTAAAAATTTATGTTTTTTTTTTTTTCATGATACAGGAAGTAATTGAACATGCCTGGTGTCATGAGTGTTATCCGAACTTCTAAGAAAGTAATAGTAAAGCAGAACGTATGAATATCTGATATAACACCGTTCCTAATGTCTTTCTATTAATCTTTAGTGAAGTATTAATAATTTTGCAAAATAGGTCACTACATGTACTAGACACATTGTCTAGAATCTTGAGATTCGAGGGAAATAAAGATTTAAAAAAGAAAAAGAAAAAGAAAAAAAGAAGGATAGAGGGCTAAAGTCCTGTATAGGGCTAACAGCAAATTATTCACTAAATGATTAACTAAAATCAGACATTTGTCCACACAGAGCACTGCTAATATTTTAACAGGGTCTGTTTCATAATTTGAATATAAAATCTGCTGCTTTTTCAACACTGGCAATTAACTTTAAAATTGTCATTTGTTGTTGTTTTCTTCTTTCCTCTTCTCCTTCTTCCCCTCCCTAATCACAGAGAAGCAAGAACATTCTTCACTAAACTGAGTTTTCCATACTTCAGCTTAATTTTGACAAGAGTAAAGAAATTCTAGACTTGGAAACTAGAACATAGTTCTTTTAAGGATAGAAGTTAAACATCATTAGCTCTTTTGATAGTGATAATTGCATAACAGCCCTGGTACTCACCTTTTTAAAGCCCTGGCACTTAGATTGGCAGCCATCATGATTGGCTTATTTCACTTAGCATGATAGTCTCCGGTTCTATCCATTTACCTGCAAATGCCATAATTTCATTTCTCTGTATGCCCTGTTCTGAGTTACTCCATGATGAATAGAACAGTAGTTTTCAGGCTGTGCCTAACCTTGTGTTATTCCATTTTCTAAAGTGGTAGTTGCCATTATGTTTTACACAGCTTTTTTTTTTTTCCCTGCTGTTATCCAAAGATTTTAAAAGAAAAATTGTAGATTAGGAAAAGTTTACTTGGGGTTTAGGGTTTCAGAGCTCTCACTCCACATTTAGCTGACTCCATTGCTCTGGGCATGAGGTGAGGCAGAACATCATGTTGGAAAGTAGCTCAGGAAATAGCAAATGAGAAGCAGAGAGAGAGCACTGGGCTCAGCTTAGAAAAAGTATATGCCCCAAAGGCACGCCCCCCAGTGACTTACATCCTCTAGTAACACAAGCTTTGTTATCTGCTCTCTGCCTTTGCTCTCAGTTAGCCTTCTGAACCCCCGTGGCTACCTTAACCCTTAGCCTTTCGTATTCTATACATATAATTGTGTAAAAGGTGATGTGTGACTTAACAGCTACAGATGTTAGTTGTTAAGATTGGAATAAAAGAAGCTGTGATTGCCTGTCTTATGATTATCAGGTGACCCACAACTATTCAAGGAACTGCAATAACTGAAAGTGAGGTGGCCTGTGAATTTACTGTGATTCAATAAATTCTGAAATTGTGGAAAGACCCAAACACGTTTGATCTACATTAATGGTACAACTCATTCCTGACACCTACAAAAATTCATATAAGGATAATGCACAGGGGCTAGAAAAACTTGTGCAATTTGTGTAACTCCACCCTGACTCCTCCACTAGTCTAGCCTCTACCTACTGTTTCTTTATAAATACTAATAACCCATACCAAGGGTCTACTGTCTCTCCCTCTGGAGATGACAGGGATTATCCTTTGCATGTGTGTATTTCTTACTTTACCCCAAAAGACACCTGTTTCTTGAGATAACCTACTTTCTCCTCTTCCCTTCTTTTTCTGCAGTGCTGAGATCAAATTCAGGGCCTCATGAATATTAAGTAGGGTCCTACCTCTGAACTACACCTCCAGCCCCAGCATTCTCCCTTGAATGTGTATCTGCTTTTCTAAATAAATAGGTCTGGGTTTCTGAATGGAATGTTCTGAAACTCTTTTTCCATAATACATATAAAGGACCCCACCTGTCCTGATTCAAGGTCGCCCTCTCTAGGAACTCTCACTGACAACTAGATAAAGAAAACCTAATTAAGCTTCTTATGCTTATCATATAACAACTTCTTTTGAAGACTTTTTTTTAAATTAGAACTTTGTAATTATACAGAGTAGTTGAGTTCTTCCCAACAAACTCATATACTCCTGAATGTTTCAAATAAAAAGGTATGAATTATAACAAGAGGTGGCCATTGTTTTAAATTCAAAATATATTTAATGAATGAATGGTCTCTTCTTTATTTTCCACTTGGCTGATGTCACCTATTCTTAAGCAGAATCTATACTCTCACTTTGAGATATTTATCTCAAGACACTATTTCACTGATGAACTCCATTGCTTAGTACTTTATTAGCTATTGGATTCAGTGTTTAGATTCATGACATACAACACTGAGTATAATTTGGAATTATCTGGGGAAAGGTAAATGAAGCAGGGTTAGAGTCTTACACCATGCAGAATATGTTAGATTCTCTCTGTGTGAGATTTGGGCATTGGCAACTTCTGATACCAATGATCTAATAATGTCAAATCAAGCTTGGAAATCACTGTGTTATTAGCAATTAATGTATCCCTTGAATTTCTCAAGTACTTGAGATGTTAGAATTCTGTTAGTGTTTTCCTATTTGAAAACAATTAAAACATTTCAGAACTAATAATGAAGAAGAAGAAAAGTATAAAAATGTGCTGCTGACTTTTATTTTGATATCATTCAAAAGTGCTCTGGAATTACCTTCAAAAGAATAAACCAATAGACTTTTTGCACTTTTAAACTGCATCATGAAAATCATCCAACAAACAGAAATAATGAAAAACAATAAATAAATATTATAACACACAGACAAGGAATTAAATAATTACAATTTTGTTATATAATATTATGTTCCATACATAATATTATATATTATGATATATAGAAATAAATTAATTAACATAGCACCTATAGAATCCTCATTTAAAGAGAACTGAACAAAGGAATTCTGATTTAGGTATTGGCTTTATTTCTAACAAGAGTCAAACCAGGTGGTATTATTTTGTAGATGAGGAAACTTAGAAATCACACAATTTATAGTCATTTCAACATCAACTGTAGAGAATGTGCTAAGTCTGAGCTCTCCTCAGAAAAAGAGTATAAGGAATTGACTCAAATGATTATGGAGACTGAGAAATCCCACATTCTGCCATCTGAAAGCTGGAGTTTCAGAAAGACCAGTGGTGGAATTCAGTTTGAGTCCAAAGGCCAAAGGACTAGGAGACCCAATGCATATGCATACTCCTCTAAAAGGTAGAACAAATTTAGTCAGGAAAAGGGGTGAATTGCTCTTTCCTTTATCTATCTATCTATCTATCTATCTATGTATCAATCTATCTATTTTCTCTTCAGCACTTCAATGCATTGTATAATGAACACCTGCATTGGGGAGAGTAATTGATTTCAGAATTCATTGGTCTCAATTATAATTGCACCTAGACATTCCCTAACAGATACAATCAGAAATAATGTTCAGCAAAAAATCCAGGTATCCCTGATCTGGTCAAGTCAATGCATAACATTGATTATCACAGGAGGTTAAAGTGAAAATCACAGATCTCTACTTCCAGAACTTTCTGAATCAATAGATTTGGGGTAGAATGTGAGACTTTTTTTTTTTTTCTCCACTAAATTTTGAGTTACTGCTGACACTACTGGACCAGCAGACACACATTGAGAACCACATCACCTGAACTTCAATACTTTGATCAGAACGTATTCCACTTCTCCAAGGCCTTCTTTGTCCATGGATGGATATTTCTGCATCTTTGTTTCCCACCTCCTTGCTGTTTGATTGATTTGAAATGTCCTTCTCACGTTTTTGCATTACCTTTTAAGAAGCAAAATGTTATAATACAATATATTTATCAATGACCATCTCAATCTACCCCACTCTCCAATATTGCAAAATATAATTCTAGCTCTCCACAGGGATGGAAACATGCATGAATCCTAATGATCTGGTGTGACCAATGAGCCTATCTACAGTATTTTCATCTACAAAGTTCAGGGGTTAAACAAATAATTTCTTAAAAATGTCTTAAATTTTCATATATATATATATGCATGCACTTATAGGGGAATTAAAATTATATCTAGATAGTTTTTACCATGACTCAGTATAGTAACTGTCATACAAAGAACATTCAGTGGATATTTTATAGTAAAGAGACAAAAGAGAGGCTGTAAGGGCTAATCTTCAATTACTTCCTGTTCTTTGAAATCTGGTATCACACCTCCAATGCATATCTCAGGAAGGTGGAAGAAAGAGAATGTTTAAAGTAGAAGAAAAAAATGAACTCTGTGGAAAATATTAACAGCATGAACCATAGAAGCTGCTGATTTTCACTGAGGATCAGTCTGTGCTAGAAAGGATAAAGCTGGGAAGAAACTACAAACAGTGATTTAACAACTATTGCCATTGTCACCTTCAGCAGAAAATTAGGACAATAATACTGTATTAAAGTTCTCCAGAGGAACAAAACTAAAAAGATATGTATATTTATGATTATAAAAGGGTATCAATTAGATTGTCTTCAGAGATCATCAGAATTTGAATGTCCCACAGTGGGCAACTGTGTGCTAGAGAGCCAGAGGAATCGGTAGTTGCTCATTCTAAGAAGCTGGAGTCCTAGAAAAAGAGGAACCAGTTTGAGACTGAGAGTGTGTAAACTCTCTGGGTGTTGCTGGTGAGAGCCCATATGGGAAGAGTTCCGGAGCAGGAGCCTCATGTACTCAGGAAAAGGAAATGGCAATCCAAGCACCTGCTTGAGAGAAGTGGCTTTTAAGAGCAATTCTGCTAACAAAGAAATCAGGAAAACTGTCCCTCTCATAATAACATCAAAAAATTGGGAATTAATCTAACCAAGGAGGTGAACAGTCTTTATAGTGAAAATTATAAAGCACTGAAAAAAGAAATTGAAAAAGAACTGGAGAGACCTACCATGTTCCTGGATGGGCAGCATTAATATTGCAAAATGGTCATATAACCAAAAGTAATATACAGATTTAATATAATCCCCATCAAAATACCAATGACATTCTTTACAGAACCAGAAAAAAAAAACAGTTCTAAAATTCACTTGGGAGAATAAAAGACCCAGAATAGCCAAAGCAATTCTGAACAAAAATAGTAATGCAGGAGGCATCACAATATACAATCTCAAATTATTCTGCATAGCAGAAGTAACAAAAACAGCACAACATTGGCATAAAAATTGACATGAGGACAAATGGAATAAAAGAGAGAGAGACAATCCATTCACCTACAGCCATCTGATACTTGACAAAGGTGCCAAAAATATATGTTGGCAAAAGGTAGTATTTTATCAAATGGTGCTGGAAAACTAGGTATCCTTATATAGAAAATGAAGCTAGGTCTCTATCTCTTGCTCAGTACAAAAGTCAAATCAAAGTGGTTCAGACTTAGGAATTAGAGAAGATATTTTACAACTGTCAGAAAGCACCGACTTCTTCAACAGGATCCCTAAAACTCAGGAAATAAACCAAGAATCTATAAGTGGGATGCCATCAAATTAAAACTCTCTGCACATCAAAGAAAATGACTGATCATGTAAAGAGGGAGCCTATAAAATGGGAAAATACCTTTTCTAGCTGCTCCTCTAATAGAGAATTAATATCCAAAATATATACATAATTCAAAAACACTCAACACCAAAAACAAAGCAAATAAAACTGATAACCCTATCCAAAAATGACCAAAAGAACTAATCAGACACTTCTCAAAAGAAGAACAAATGCCTAGAAAATATTTTTTTAAAAAGTTTAAACATTTTTAGCAATTAGTGCATTGCAATGCAAATCTAAAGTACACTAAGATGTCCTCTCACTTCATTCAGAATGGAAATGATCCAATAACACAAATAATAATAAATGTGATGAGGATATAGCAGAAAAGGTACATGCATACATTATTGGTGGAACTGCGAATTAGTACATCCATTCTGGAAAGTAGTATGGAGATTCCTTAAGACATTAGGAATGGAACCACCACATGACCTAGCTATCCCATTCATTTTATTTACCCAAAAGAACTAGAATCTGCATGCTCAAATGGTAAAACCATTTCATTGACTATAGCAGTATCATTAACAAGAACCAATTTATGGAATCATCCCAAATACCCATCCATAGATGAATGAATCAAAAAACTGGTGTACACACATAACAAAATTTTACTCAGCTATAAAGAAGAATGACATTATGACATTTGCTGGTAGATGTATGGAACTGGAGAACATCATGCTAAGTAAATAAGCCAGACTCTAAAAATCAAAGGTCAAATATTTTCTCTCATGTGGAAGAAAGAGCAAAATAAGAAAAAGAAGGCAATGGGTGAAGGGGTCAGCTATCAAAAATACATAGGGAAGATTAGTGGAGTAGAAGGGGATGAAGGGTGAGGAAGGAGGAGGGATAGGAAAGAGGAAATATGGAATGAGTTTAAGAAAATCACATAATATGCTTATAGGAATATACCACAGGAAATTTTACCTTTATGTATATGTAGAAATTCTCATACAAAAATAAATGAATAAATGAGAGAAAGAAGATCAATAGAGTAAAGGAAAGATAATACGGGGGGGAGAGGGGAAGGAAAATAGGAAGCAGGGATTGAAATCAAATTCCATGCAGGTAGGATTTTGTCAAAATGCATCCAACTACTATTGAAATATAACTATAATGCTCTAGGGAAAAAATTGGACATTTGCTTGTTTAGCAAAGACACAAACAGACACTTATTGTCATAATAAGTTTTGAATACTCAAACAATATATGTCTTTAATATGTTGGGGCTTAGTGTAATGTAATGGTAATAGACACATCATCATTTTGAGAATAGTCTTCATAATTATTATTGTCCTCATCATTTGATGAACTATACGGTCAACAAAATTTAATTCAAACATTGGTGGGAGGGATATGGCCAGTGCTGCCCAAGTTCAGCACAGATCTCCCTCACCAGTTTGCTGTCCCATATGCTAACTGTCTCTGGAAATGCTTTTCTGGACAAATCCAGTAGTTCCATGGGTGTTTTTCAATCCAATCAAATTGACAATCCTGATTAACCATTACAAACACAAAAAGCCTCAGATTATTGCCCTTTAGTAAAAAGAGGTAACACATTCAAAGTACTTAGAAAACTCATGGAGATTCTAGGATGAGGACTATAAAACACACCACAAAGTAAATAATCTTTATCACACAGTGTGGAAACCTCTTGAAAATGTCTGCCAAGTTCAAAGAGTAAGATGCAATTGCCTCCTGAATTTACTTGGTATTTTTTCCCACTCCCCACTTTAATTCTGTGAGTCAATTGGTTTAGCAAATGGGCCCATTTATCATCCTTGCAAATCGGCACTATCAAGGGCATAACTGTTCCTCCAGTCGAGTGTGAGGTTTGCAAGAGTCAGTTTTGGTAGACAATTTTAAAAAGCTTCTTATGACAGTTTAAAATTGCTGTAACATTCTAACATTTACAAAAGATGAAAGATTAAAGATGCCGAGTCTGAGTGCCAATGGAGGGCAGATAAAACATGAAACCAGACAGGAAAACTTCAAAACAGCAGGAATCATAGCTTAATATCTTTTCTTCACCTCTGGGTTCCAAGCTATTATTTATTTGGCCTAATATGCCAGCCTTCTCTATGAAGTAAAAGCAGGAATAGATGGAAATTGATGTGCATACAACAAAGCAACCTCCTGAATTTTCCCCATAAATGGGGTGGGCAGGTTACCAGTACATCCCATTTAATCAGAGTAACATTATAATATTTGACATGTGACTAAAAAAATCATTGCTACATCACTTTTTTTAAAAAAATGAGGTTTTTATGTATAGAGTAAACACTGTTATATTTTCATGGACCCTTTGCTTCTAATTAAGTTCAATAACCTCAACCAATCATTTACCCTCTTAGAATCTCAATTTCCTTTATCTGCACAATGAAGATTATGGTCCTGTCCTTTCTCCAAGAGTAATTTCAAGGATCGAGGAACTTTTTGATGAAAGATGTATTACATATATGGATTGTAATATTCTAGGCTTCAGAAATATGAAAGTGTCAAAGTGTAATATCTATTTTCCAATTCTCTCAATCTTGGAGGATCTGGGTGACCACTATTTGAATACTTGACATTGAAACTTGGATTTCCTTTTGAAAGAGCTATAAGCATACTCTCTTCCACCCAAATCAAGTGAAGGTTAAGTTCATATTAGAAGTGTTTACAATTCATAGCATATGGTCCTGCTGTCATAAACAACATTTTAAAGTTAAGGGCAAGGTTGAGCATAGAAGAGCAGAGACTTATTCAAGGTATAGTGAAGAACAGCCATACTAGGCTACAAAATTGCCAGATCAATGGCTGCTCTTGAGTAAGATGGTAAGATCCCAAATTTCATTGAACCAGAGACTCCTGGTATAATCTATTAACCAAGAGTCATGATAATGACGATGGCATGTGAAAACCAGAGATGCCATGTTTGAGAAGAAGAAAGAGAGTTAAATTCTATCATTGGTGGGGTGGGGGTGGGGTACTCCATCAATTACATTTTTTTCTCTCTAACCCAGTCAGCAAAATTAGATTGACAAGTGCAGTGCACCTGCACATGACCTTTGGGGATTTCTTCAAGTATTTTGGTTCCAATTTCAGATTTTTGTTCACTGAGTGCGTTGTTTGTAGCCATTTTATGATAACCATACACAAAACCGGAGAAGAGATGCTTCCCTCAACATTCTCCACACCTTCATCCCAGCAATGGGGGATCACATGCCCCCCCCATGAAGCCATCCAAAGAGAGAAAACACTTAGTGTCTCACTCCCACTCAAATTTATCTATAACGTCATCAATCTCTGCAGTACAATGATAGTGGTGATGAAAAATGAATCAATTTGAAATTCTCTGTTCAAATCTCTGTTCTGCCTCTGATAGGAATTATCTACACCTATAAAATGGAAACAATCTAAGATTGATTGGAAGATTAAAAAGGATAAAAACAAACACAATTCTTTGTAGAGAAAATAATACCAATATAAATAATAAGTTTATTTTATAAAATATTTTATAATGCTTTAAAAAGATTATTTGGTTGTTGGCACATTAGAATGTCGTCCTCCTTAGGGATAATTTCAAATTCCCTTTTAATGAAAATAAATGCAGAAATTTCTAGGGAAAAGCAAAGAAAATATCCTGAGCTCATTTGTAGTAAAAAAAATGAGTAAATAAATAAATATCACCTATTGTCTATTACAGAAACTTTGAGTCATAATTCTTACTATTTCCATTTTACAGATGAGGAAATGGACATGAGGAAGGTACTCAAGGTCATAAGACAAGAGACAGAACTAAGATAGCAATAACAAGGTTTGTGATCATAATGGTAATCACAGTAGTAACAACAATAATTAACATTTTGGGCAAGCTTACTAAGGCTCAGATCTCTTGTGAAACTCTTACCCATACTGTCTGATTGTTTGGTTATGAGCCTATAAGAAGAGAATTAATATTTAAGGTAGTGTTTCTCAATCCTGACTATACATTAGAATTACCACCAGCACATTTCAAAAACACGGATACTCTGCACCCATCTAGGCACTTTGGTCTAATTAGCTATTGCAAGGCTCAGATATTCCTATTATAAAACTACCAGGCAATTCTAATTTGCAACCAAGTAGAAGACTACCACCCTAGAGTGTAAGTCACATGTTGAAATTACTCATATTCACGGAGCTTTGATCCTTCTCCAAACTTGCCACTTGAAAATTCTTACTCTTAGACTCTATAAAATTGTAACTCCACATTCCTTTCACTGTGCCAGTTGCTGTCCCTTCTTTCCCAAGCACATATTGTCTTGGCTTTACTACAGACTTTGTCTTCACACTGAATTCTTTTAACACCTGTTTCCACTCCCTCCCCTCCCCTTTGGGCACAGGGAGAAGGGAATAATTCTGTTTCAGCAGAGTTATTAGCACCTCCTTGTCAGACCATATCTCACACTTCCTTGACTATAATATATCTGTGCTCCTCGACCACAGGGTGCTAGTCTAATGCGGAAGCTGGCTGAGAAGAACAAGAAGAGTCGCAAAACATAAGCATGGTAAGTGTTTAAGGCTCTAGCTATTATTAAGCTGGCTTCTTGAACCTCTAGCTCCCCAACCCACAGTTATCAACTAAAGCAGAGTTATAGCTGGAGATTTTCTAGCTAGAACATGTATATAAGATGATCTCATCACCACCGCATCAGAATTAGCTGTGGGTAAGAACTGTTGAAAATTTACATTTCTGGGGTGAACTTATCTCTTGAAAATGAGAATCCCTGATTGAATTAAGTGTCAATAAAATTTTGAGATAATTGTGATGCCTGTAAGTATTGGTAGGATTTTCTTTAAACCGGACCTACCTTTAACTCAGCATGATGGATTAAAACTGTGGCATGATACAGACTAGAGTTTCTCAAAAGCAACACTACTGATATTTTGGGCTATACAACTTTTGCCACAAGGGGTAATGACTCTGATGTGCATTGTAGAATAATTTGCAGTATTCCTGGCCTCTGCACATTAGAGGTTAATAGCATCTCTCTAGTCGTGACAATCAGAATATCTCTGGTCATTGCCAAAAGTCCCCTGTGGGTGAGGACAAAATCACTACTAACATAGATTTAAAAAAAGTGTGGAGGGGATTCATGTAGCCCCAAGCATTGAAGGCCAGATTTATAGCATGATGATTCTTCCTCAAACCAATTTTATACTTCCTTTTACCTCATGCATGCAGATTTTTACCTTCATTGTTAATTATATTATCCAATTGACAGGATGTCTACTCCAAGCCAGGAGTTACTAGATGTTATTATCTATTATCTCATTTCAGTACCTGCCCTGCAGGGTACTGCATATCAGACCTGATAGCATAGGCTGCAGCCTCAGGGTGCATAGATTCCAATCTTATTTCCCCTTCTTTACAGCAACATAATCTTGAGCATGTTAGTGCCTCCCAGATTTAACAACAATAACAATGAGGAGAGGGATAATAATAGAATCTACCTCACAGATGGATGTGTAAATTGCATATAAGGTAGTCATTATCATGGATAATATATAAAAGCAGCTAACATTTAATGAACTCCTTATATTATTTTAATCCCACTTTACAGATGAAGGAATAGCAGTGCATATGTGTTAAGTAACTTTCCCCAAGATAAAATACATTAGTTTGGATTGGAATACAGCACTAATTGATTCAAAGCACTCATCACTTTGCTCAACACAATGCTATCTAAACTGCTAAACTGCATTCTAGTAACCTTACCCACATTATGTGTAAGTATTTTTTCTTTCTAATCTGAATGTCTCATTCTTTCAATAAAGTCCCTTTAGTCTGGTCAAGACTGGCCAACACTTATTGTTTGTTCAAACCCTTTGAAAAATGCAGTGGTTAATGAATATGGGAAAATATATTCAGTGAGTAAAATCTTTCATTTATTGAATGAAGTAGTTTGACCACTTTAAGGCTGCAAGGTACAGTGGAAATTGCTAAAAAAGTGCTAACATTATGGGTTCTAGTCTTGGATTGGACATTAGTAAGCGGAGTCACAGACATTCGGAGTCAACCTGCTGAAGTTCTCTGTCTTTTCTGACATCTTACTTCCTGTATTGTTTCAGTGAAGCTTGATGCTCTTGAATGTACCCTGTATTCAGTTGTGTGCTCAACTAATCTCTCTAGAAAGGATGAAGTATAGATTTGATTGTAATAAACCTGTGATATTTTCCACAATACACCTTCAAAATATGACAACGTTTATTTTTCCATTCTATTATATATATGATCAAATATTTTGACTTCCAAACATAAATCATTGAAAAAAGATCCCTATAATATCCTTGTGCCATAATGTTCAATTTCTACTTAGGATAGACTTGTCTCTTGTTTAAAACAATGTACTTCAAAAGCATTTTATTTTTGCATAGTTCATTTGGCTTCAGTGTTGGACAGAAAAAAATAAAGGTGGGGGATCTTATTGCAGAGATAAATAAATTTGGTGACTTTAAGTTTTGGAATTTATTGTTTTGCCTCCCGGGGAAATGCAACAAACAAGGACACACATTATTCTGTCTGAATAATTTGTTTGCCCAATGAAATCCCCAGTCAACAATTAATATTGCAGGTTCTTTGAAAGTTTAATGTATTTATAGATAATTTGTAAGTACTGAATTTTTAAGTGGTTTTAAATATCCAAGTAAGCAATGTGAGCTTGGAATAATCTGCATGTTCATTTGCTAAACAATTTATGATAGAAAACATTGCTACATTCTTATCCCATGTTTTTACTTTATCATTTAGGTTTCTAAATTGCTGTTCAACATAAAAGAGGAATTTCAACCTGCTAATTTCAGTAAGTCTCTGAGGAATTATGATAATAGGTATCAATTATGGGGAGGAATAATTTCCTGATTAACCAGCGTTTGATGAAAAGGACCATTAACTTTTTTAGTATTAGCGGGACTCCCCATCACTACTACTATACTGCCTATGCATGTTTATTGATTAATTGACTAGAAGAAGAGATGCTACATGCATCAACCTGTATTCTTGGAGAGAAAAAAGATTATAGAATTAGAACCATAATTGCTATCTTAAAAAGACTCTGACTTGAAGAACAGATGGGAATACGAGAATAGATTTGATTAATATTTTTAAATGTTAAAAAAGTTTAGATTCTAAAAGCAATTTAACAAACCTAAAGCATTAATTTATTCAATTCCCTGTTCAAAAGAAGCAGCCTTCCAGATGCCCATTAAGTGGGATTCATACAATGGAAATAGAGATACAGTGTCTTTATGGATACAAGTTCTATCTAAAGATGTATAAGATAAAGTTTTTCTTTTGGACATTATAATACAAATAGAAGAAACTTTTATTGATGATATACATTTGACAGTAATTCTTGATAAGGCAATAAAATTTGACAGCACTACATTTCCATGGGAATGAATGAGGACTACAGAGACAGATCTTTCTGAGTTTGCTTGCTGGCCTTGCCATTTCCTACTGGTGTGTCCTTGGAAAAGATTTGTATTTTTTACTCATTGATTTAAAAATTTTGATACAGTAAAATTGAAAAAAAATAGTGTTCAGTTCTATGGGTTTTAATAAGTGCGTACATGATGTGGTTTGACCACCAAAATCCAATCAAGATTCCTAACAGCTCCATCACCCCAGTCTCTTTGGGTTGTCCCTTCATAGTCAGTGCCTCTCCCATGCCCTGGCAACCACTGAACTGTTTTCCTTCGCTAGTTTTACTTTTCCAAATGTCATTAAAGTTAAATCATATGGAGTCTTTTGACTTTGGCTTCTTTTATTTCTGTAAAATGTATACTGAAGAAAAATGAAAATTCATGTTCATACAAAAACCCATATTTGAATTTTTTAGAATACTATTATTCATAATTGGCCCAAACTGGAAACAACTCAATGTCAACTGGCAAATATATAACATAATTCTCTTTTTCTTTCTTTCTTTATTTATTTACTTTTTGGTTTGTTACCAGCTATTGAACCCAGGTGTACTTAACCCCTAAGCTATATCCCCAGCCTTTTTAAAACATATTTTATTTTATTTTGAAACATGGTCTCATTAACTTTCTAAAGCTGGCTTTGAACTTGCAATCTTCCTATCTCAGCATTCTAAAATGCTGGGATTACAGGTGTGCCCAATCATGTCTTGCTATAACAATGGAATATATGCTATGGAGAAGCCATCAGAACCTGCAATCATGTAGATAAATCTCAAACACTTTGACAAGTTTTAAAGTCTACTCTATTCAATATTTTCATCTGAGCAATAAAGAAAATACCAATATTGAAGCCTATGATGAGAGTTGACCTTTTTAATATAAAACACTTTGCATTGTTTTGGGTTTGTAGAACCTATACAAAATATTTTTAGCATGACTATGATAATTTGACTAGAGAGTTCTTTTTTTAATGCAGTACACCAGACCACAGTGGTAGAAACAGTTATATAACTACAATAAAATCATTTCTATAGTATAATTGCCAAAATCATGGTTCTGGAGAGAAAAGATCCTGAAAGATTTCAGGTTGTGAATGCTATTTCTCTGACTTCATTCCTGTGGAGAGAAGAGTGTCTCCATGTCCTAAATCAGTCTCCTCTTACCAGCTATGGCTGCTGTACTTCAAAAATTATAACAATAATAATGGAAAAAAATCAACATGAATAATACAAACTATACAGCACATTCACATAGCACTTACTCGGTGGTGAGCACAGCTGGTTTTTTTTAAGTCCCTCATTTGAACATCTCCATATTTTGATGGTAACTGTTATCATTATAGCTGCTGTTGGTAGTTATGTGCTAGGAATTATGCTAAACTTCTCCCATATATTATCCTATTTAGTACCTAAAGCAATCTATTAAAATTTATAGATGAGGAACCCAAGATCAGAGAGGTTAAAGGATTAATGGAAATGAACCCAGGTAATTGACATCAGAACCCTGGTATAAATATATTGCCAACTGACTTAAATGGCCACATTAAGTAAATACAAACATTTTTAGCCCTTTCATGTATAGGATTTTGGAAATTATGTGGAAACAGTGTCTCATTTTTTACCCATTTTCCGACCTCTGTCTAAACCCCTTCTTTAATTCAAACAATCCTTACCACATAGACACCAGAATTTTCACTTATCAAAGCTAAATTTTAAGTTATCTGAGGGCACAGAATGAATTTCACTAATTCCCATCTTCCTCAAAAAATGTATAGTAAGCATATAGTGTCTTATGTCTTTCTAGGATAAAGCTGTAAGTCAAGTTGCACAGTTTTATGTAATTTGTAATTGCTGATATTATGTAATTGTATTCATTTTTGCTTCTCAAGATACAGTGGGAGGCAATAGAATAAAAAAGGATGTGAATCAGACTTGTTATATTTTCAGTTTGCTGGTTTAAAATTTACTTGGCCATGCTTTTACCTGACGGACGGGATATAGCCTTTCTTGGAACGTGATGAAAGGTGACTTCTAGCCAGCTGCCCCTCAATGTAGGTTTTCAAGCGCATTTTTTTTTTCAAGTTCAATTGCAGGGAGACTCAAGTAGCTGATATTTACAGAGTTTTTCCTAGTCTGTAGGGACACAACCCAGCACGCAATTTTTTGGTTTGCCTAGCAAGCTGTACTTCCTCTGCATCTTAGTTGCTGCCTACCAGCAAAGAAAAACAGTGCAAAGGATTCTGGGAAATAAATGGATATTATTTTAAAACTAAACAAGTATACACTCAACATACAGACATTTTCCAGTCTTATTCCTGTTCTTAAGGTATACAATGCCTTCCATACTGTTATGGTTTAGATGTGAAGTGTCCCCCAAAAGCTCATGTGTGAGACAATGGAAGAAGGCTGAGAGATGAAAGGATCGGATTAATGACATCTTTAAGCAAATCAGTGAATCAATTCCCTGATAGGGATCAACTGACTGGTAACTGTAGGTAGGTAGGGTATAGCTGGAGGACCTGGGGCACGTGCCTTTGGGGGATACATTTTATATCTGGCAAGTGGGGTCTCTCTCTGTTCCTGGTGTGATGTCTTGAGCCACTCTCCTCCACCACACACTTCTACCATGATGTTCTGTCTCCATCCCTGAGGAATGGAGCTGGGTATCTGTGGACTGAGACTTCTGAAACCACGAGTACCCAAATAAACTTGTCCTTCTGTAATTGTTCTTATCAGGGTTTTTAGTCACAATAGTGAAAAAAACTGACTAAAACACATACACAAACCATTATTTGGAAAGAGTATATATTTATTTTTGTATACATGAAATCAAAGTGATATTAGCAAAACATTCAGTGGGAAAAGGAGACCAAAAACTGTTGATTGTCTAGAATTATGAATGTGGCCAGGAGGGTAATTAATTGCACACAGTTAAGAAGAAGGATGTTAGAAAAAGGCATTACATTCAAAACAGAAAAGAAGGGTGAGAAGACATGTCCAGTTTTTATACAACAAAAACGAATTTCAAAGGAAGTCTTTTACCATATTGACTAAAACTCAACATATGCTCAGTCATAGAAATTTTACTCCCTGGTATATGTTCAATGAAAATGTGTAAATTTGTTTATTAAAAATATATATGGGAATGTTCATATCAATACTTCATAGAATGTAAAAGTTGAAAATTACCAAAAGACCCACCATAGGCTGAATACACTTATGTATGCATTAAACATATGTACTTCTCCATTTGAATGTGACATAGTAGTAAGTATGAATACTGTGGTTATACCATATAGGTAATTCTTGGAAATCTAATGCTAAGAAAAAGAAGTCAAGTACAATATGATTTCAACTACATGAAGTACAAAGGCTGGAAAAATTAACTTATGCTGTTAGAAATCAGATAATGCCTGTGCTAACAATATGGAAAATAATGGAAAAGAACATGAAGAAGTCTTGTGGAGAGCTATTAATGTTTTGTCCCTTGATCTGGTTGTCAAGTACACAAATGTGCTAAGTTTTTGAAGATTCGTCCATCTGTAGATACATGACTGACACAATTTTTTTATATACATATTAAAATTCAGCTTGGTGTTAAATAACAGTCAAGTCTAAGGTTAGAAGGGAAAAAAAGAAGAGCAATATGCTCTTCCAATTGCTTTATTCAGCATGTCTTAGAACAAGGGAGCAGGGCAGTGTGGAGTCCAAACCCTGCTCTACCCTCACTGGTTAACTATTTAAATGGTATTGCATAATTAAAGGAACTTACTGAAATCATGGGTTGAAGTAGATAAAAATTAAGTAATGCACACACCTGGGGAAAATAAAGCAGACTCTATTCCTCTTCTGTGTAGACATATATAAACAGGAAAAGAGACAAAAGATGAGTCTACCATTATTGACCGTGATATCAATATTTTAAAGACATCACAACATTCTAATACTTAGGATGAACTTGTTTCATTGTTTTGGAATTTAACAAAGCACATGATGTCAATAAATACACTGAAAAATTCAAGCAACAACAACAAAAAAAGTTCTTATAATCGTGTAGGCAGAAGTTGAGATTAGAGAAGACTTGGAATTTCTCAGCACCACATGAGAATACAGAGGAGCTGTCTCTTCACAAGAGGTTTAAGTTTTATGAGATGCTCTTGGGAGATTTTTTTATATGCTCCTGTAGAATAGTATGTCAAAACTCATTAATTTTCATCAGGTAATTAATAGTGACTAATGAGGAGAGATCATTTTTTTACTCACTTCAGGTGTTGAATGAAAAAAAAAATATTAAAGATAAATATAGGTCATTCAGAATCCTTCACATCCTTTTGCTAGAAAACAAAACCCCAAGTGTTCTTTAATCTTTGCAAAGATAAATTTGTGGTAAGTCCTAGGAGAGCAAATCTTTTGTTTCTATTAATCTTCAATAATCAGCGCAGCATGTGGCAGGTGCTTAAATATTTGCAAGCAACAGAAACAATGCTTGGCTTTGGATGTATGTGAGTTAAATACTCTAAAAAAAAAAAAAAAAAAAAAAAGCTTTGAAGGTATAAAATAATGCCAAAGAAAAACTAACCTTTGTGATATTCTTTTGGGAAACAACAGGTTTGTTTTTAATCCATAAACCTATTTATCTCAAAATGTGTTGATAGATAATAACTGATAAATAATGATTAATCACCTTTCTGCTTATGTTTCAGGGTAGAAAATATAATTTGTCTTCTACTTTCCTCTTTATGTTTTATAGATTTTAAAGTACTGTTTATTAAAGTACCATAAGGGTTTTTCCTGTGTTCTTTCTTTTCTGTTTAGAATGTGTGTGTGTGTTTTTGCTTATGTTCTATAGACATTTGTATGAAGGCGTTAAGTAGATTTTTTTTCCATTTATGCCATTCATGTCATATGAAAAGCTCAGAGCCTCTGAAAGTCTTGTATATTTCATTTTAAATTCAGCTATTAACTATTTTAAATAAGCATCCTCACAATATGACACCATTAGTCTGATAAACAGTTTCCCATGTGCCTGTGCATAACACACACTGCATTCATCCAATTCCCCTCTTAACACTGAAGAATCATTTCCTCTTTGACAGTCAAACAATTCATTATTGTTCCTCACAATACTGATTTATACTTCCATGGTGACTCAATAAATCCGTGTTCCTAAATAAAGTTCTCTGATTTATTATTATTATTTTTAAAGTCAGATTAGCAAGGCAAAAGTATAACTGTCCAAAACATGAAAGCGAGTACTGGTATTTATCCTTAAGCAGTTATATCTGAGAGCTTAGTGTGCTGGAATAGAATCTATGAAGCCCAAGTGTTTCGGGATACGTTTAGTCCTATTATGAAAAGGTAGAAAATAATAAAATTGCAATTTTTTGAAGTCACACCTATTTGGACTCCTTACTGAAAAATTAATGATCATGCTCTTTTCTCTGGAGATATAACTGTATGTAGGTGGGAACATTTCTTGAAATTTTGGGGTAGCATTATTCAAGGTCATGACCATAATTCACTGAAATCATTAAAGTAAATCTGTACCTCATTTTGTTTTTAGTGGTATGTGACAAACTTCTTTTACTGGGGAAGCATACCTTCTTTTTTTTTTTTTTTAAAGTAATATTAGGGATTTCTCACACAAGCTACCACTAAGCTATATCTTCAGCCCTTTTATATTTTCATTTTATGTATTTATTTATTTTGGTACTGGGGGTTGAAACCAGAAGCACTTAACTACTGAGCCACATCCCCAGCTGTTTTTTATATTTTACTTAGAAATAGGGTCTAGCTGCATTCCTTAGGGCCTTGCTAGGATGCTGAAGCTGGCTTTGAGCTTGTGATCATCCTGCCTCAGCCTCCCAAACTGAGGCCCTGCTGAATTACAGATGTTTACCACTGAGTCCGACATTAACTTTTCTTTTTTTTTAAATATATATATATATATATATATATATATATATATATATATATAAATCTGTTAGCTCCTGTATCCAGGAGCAGATTGCAGAGGTTAATAATCCTTTGTCCTTTGTTTTATAACCAGTCTTCACCCTCTCTGGAATCCCATCATTCATCACCTATACTGACTTGCCGAATCTTCATCCCTGCCTAATCCTGATGGGGCTGCAGGCAGATTGCTTTCTGTCAAATAGAGCATGTGTGTTGTGGGGGTGATTAGCACAGTGAGCCCATTGTATAGAATTATTCTCTTAACCTCATGTTCCCACCACACTCATCTATTTGTACCCTTACAGCTCTTATGAAGGCAAATAATAGCTCCTGTTGGAAATAGGTTTTCCCTTTCCTATAAATTTCTATTCACCTTTACCATAAGATTTAGCAGTCATGCTCCTAGGTATTTACCACAGAGAAATGAAAACCAGTTCATACAGAAAATTGTACAATAGCAGTGCTATTCATCATTGCCCCAATCTAGAAATAATCAGATGGTTTTCAATTGGTAGATAAACAAATTCTTCATCCATAAAATAGAATGTTACTTAGCAATAATAAGTAACAATCTATGAATACACACAAAACTTGCATGAATCTCAAAGGCATTAGATGAGTGTAAGAAACTAGACTCAAGAGGTAGTGTTTTTTATGAATCCATTTATGTGACATTCTTGGGAAAGCAGAACTATTGTGATGTATAAATCAGTGGTTGTCAAGGGATTAGACTGGAAACCACCATGAAATTTTGCTGTGGGGGAATCCTTACTTGAGCATCTTTAAGGATGTTGTTTGTGGACAAAGCATTATGAGGTAGCAAGGCCAAATCTTGCAGAATTTTTACTCTCTGCTAAGATCACAGGGCACAGAGTAGTGACTTATAAAATGAAGCACATAGGAACCGAAAAGGTAACCAAAGTTATTGCCATTTAGAAACATTTCAGTTCAGGTTCATTTCTTTGGTTGATAGTTTTTTCCATCACCATTATAATACAATTACTTCCCCAGTTGGAGGTTAACATCCCATTCACTAGTTAATTTTTTTAAAAAACAATAATCTGCATTTTGTCTTTCTCTTTGTCCATGGAATCTTGCCGATAGCTACCCTCTCCTACATCAATTAATTCTATCCTCTCCAAATGAGCCAGTGAGTCTTTGTGAATATTATGTTAAATGGCAAGAATTTAATCAATGTTATGTTTCACTTCCAAAATACAGATATATTATCCTATTTTTTCCTTTCTGTGGTCACTCTTGGTATCATTGATCACCTGTCAAGAAAAGGCCTGATGAGACACCACTATATTTGTGAGAAAGGTCTGTTAATAATTTTAAAACAAAGATAGGGTATGGAGGAAGTGTCACAGTATTAGAGACTTGACACTAATATCAATGAACATTACTAAAAAAAAATTTCAGTCATGTTCAAACTCAATTCTTCATGTCCATTAAGAAAATAAAATATCCAACAATTTAAACTTGTCTCGTATTTACTTTACATTTCTCTTTTTTTCCTGCTAAGAATCCTGGGTTAAAACTTTATGGGGGTTTTGTTTGTTTTAATTCCCTTCCTTTCCACTGCTCTGGCTTTAAGCTTAATCTTCCTTTGGTCCATCTTTCATGGAAATATCATTTTTTTCCAGTGCAATTTTATGCAATAAACTCTACTCTAAACTTGCTGCCATGATTATCCCTGAAGAATAAAATCAAATTTCTGAAATTATTCAAAATACGTTCTCCTCCCTCTATTTCTGATATTGTTTTTTTTTACTGATTGATGTGCTTTTTGTCCTCTCTTGCCAATGTGTTTTTGCTTTTTATTCTTGTTCAACAATGTGCATTTGGATACATGCTACTGCCTCTACGCAGAAGGCTCTTCCTGTCATCTTACCTGGAGATGGATTTATTGCCTTCTCATCCCAGCTTCCAAGTTACCTGTTGCCTTTCTAGGCCTTCCAGGAAAGAGTTCATAATGCCTTTCTTTACAGTCTCAAAAAAAAAAAAAAACTGGACTTAAAAATGAGTGGCAGTTTTCATACTCTCATTCACTCATTGGATACAATTATGCTCACAAATCACAAACATTGTATGCCATGTTTCTATAACATTTCAACATTTCTTCACTGAATAAACTTCAGGGAGAGGGAGAAAGTGTGTCAATCTTATGATAATCCTGTGTGTCACCATTTGGCTTACAGATTCAGTCTGCAGAGTGGGAAAAGCATGGCATGAAGTAGCGCATATTAAAAGGCGGTCACAATCCAGCTTTAGGAGTGGCAGCCTTGAGCCCAGCAGATTCTAAGTCACATCCCGACTTGCTGTAAGTCACTGCAATGTAGGAGTGAAGTATGAACCCCAGTTTTAATCAAAGTTAGAAGATACTTTCTGATGGACACAGAGAGCTCAGAAAGATACCTTGGGTCAAGGTAGCAAATGGTGCAGTCAAATAGATAGACAACAACCCAAGCCCAGAAAACAAACAAACAAACATAAACACCTCTCAGATATTCCAAGGGAGAGAATTGCCCTTTATAAAGCAGTGCCCCAGGTGGTAGGACCCTGGCCTGCCCAGGATATTCACATCACAGACTTTTCAATATTACAGGCTTTGAAATTCATATCTTCTTTGTACCCCATTATTTGTCTGTGAATTACTTCAACATAGGTGCTGGGACAGAAATTTATGAAGAAGGAACTTAGTAGGTACCTCACACATTTTGTTTTAATTAACATATTAATTGACATTCTTATGAAGGATATAAAAACAGGACCTTTATTAAGAACATTCTGTAATGATAGAAATTAGAATGTAGATGAGTGCTACTATTTTATTTATTTATGGATATTGTATTTGTTAGCGTTCTTCAGAGAAACAAATCTGTGTGTGTGTGTGTGTGTGTGTGTGTGTATTAAATTGGCTCACAGAATTAGAACAAATCGGAAATCCCACAATCTGTTGTCTATAAACTGAAACACCAGGAAAGCAGGCAGCACAGCTCGAGGCTGAGTCTAAAGTCGTGAGAACCAAGAGACCTGAGGGTGTAAATCCCAGTGTAAGGACAGCGGAACCCATTCAGAGGGCATAGTAAGCAAAAGAGGTGTGTTCCTCCTTCCACTGCCTTTATTTCCTCTCAGGCCGTGAAAATGGGTTGGATGGTACCCATCCTCATCTGGGATAGCAATCCACTTTCTAAGCCCACTGATTCAAAGGCTAATCTTATTCAGGAACACTCTCAGAGACATACCTAGAAATGCTGCTTAACTTTAGAACCCCTGATTCAGTTGTTCTGACACATAAATTTAGACATCACAGATATATACTATTCTATCAGCAGAATATTCCCACATAAAGAAGAAATCATTTTGGACAGGTGGCTCAAATTATATTGTTATATTGTGTGCATTTATGAATATGTGCCTTCATGTACAACTATAATGCATAAATTAAAATATGGAAAAAACATTTAAATGAATACTGCTTCTATTTCACTAGAAGGTTAACACTAGAGCAAAGACATATATAAGATGAAAACAAGAGACATGACAAAATAATTTTGTTACAAATAATTCATTTTTCAGAAAATCCATGTTCTTGTTGATCTGGGGTTTTCAATCTTAGCAATATTAAGATACACAGGATAAATTTTTTGAGTGAGTCCTATTTATTGTAATGTATTTAGAGTTATCTCTGGCTTCTACTCACTAGATATCAGTAGCACACTTAATGTGACATTGTTCAAATGTCCTTGGCAGGACAAAATTTTTCTTCAGTTGAGAACTGCTATACTAGTTCAAGCAATGTTTTGATAATAAAATCAGATAAGGTACTTGGAAATACTTTGCTCACTTTGGTTTCAGAACTTTGAGGATTAGTTGTGATTTCATTTTCAAATAGAAATAAGCTATAAATCTGGTTTACCAAATAAGTGTTTTACCTCTCTTTAAGGATAGTTTGGCTGCTTTCAAATATTTCAGTGAAAATAGGTATATTCTACTACAGTGTCCTAGAAGTGTCATCTGGAGATTTGAGATGTCAGATAACTTGCTCAAGCTTATGAACTGATAAAGGAGGATATGGAAGAATAATCAGGTATAGGAATCTCAAAGACCATGCCTAATACAACTACACTATAACCTTCGGTTTTATGTGTAGTCCATAAATTTATATACATATATATTTTAAATCAGCCTTCTTAAATCTTATGGTTCAACAAGTTTCTTCATTCTGTCTACACCATATCTAGTAAATTGCTGGGGCATTGAGGAAATCATTTAGGATCTCCAAGATTTAGGCATCATTACTTGTGTGTGTGTGTGTGTGTGTGTGTGTGTGTGTGTGTTTTCCTACATATCCCTTCCCTCCTGACCTTTAAATATGGGTAAATCATGGGATTAAGTCCCTCTGCACTCTTGTATGTCATCTTCATTCATTTAAGACAGACCACGCTTCATTAAGCAATCACTTTCACATTAAAAATGGTTGCAATTTATTGGACAGGTTTCATGTAAATATTGTTGATATAACTTCCAAACCAGCCCATTGTACTCTTCATTTTAGTCTTGAAAAATCTGAGATGTTGAGAGTTGAGTATTGCTTGCACCTCCGAGTCAGGATTCAAACATAGATCTCTTTTATAATAAAACGTATCTTTTAAAATACCATCCTATATTAAGTTTTATATAAAGTTAGCCAGCAAAGATACCAATAAAGTTCTCAGGGGAAATTTCAAATCCATTAGTCATGCAAAATCAGACTTCAAAATGCAAATATACAAAGATAATAATTATATCTTTACATGGGGGTTAAAATAAATATGACATTTTCATCAACATCTTAATTTTGCTCCATCATTTGATGTTCTTCCATATTTGTATTAGAGGGCTCTTCCTTGAGTCAAAGTCCTACTGAGTATTCCCTGATGTAAGAAACTCTGGTATACATCCCTGCTGGGTAAAAAGGGGAAATAATAACAACAATAACAAAATGGCAAGAAAGAGACTCAGGAGAAAATTGCCAACAAACATAATTACAATTATGATCCACAAGAGTAGAGAGTTAGAGAACTTTGGAGAGGAAATCAAATAGAAATAATTCCCATATTTTTCCTTTCAGTTTAAAAGGCATTTAGATAACATACCACCAAGCAAATGGTACACTATTTAAGCAATATATAGAACATAAAAAAATCATCCATTAAAAAGTGAATACAGTAGTAGCATCAGTTTAACTTTACAAACAGTATTTTTTAAATTTTTTTCTAATTAGTTATACATGAGAGAAGAATGCATTTCAATTCATTGCACACAAATGGAGCACAACTTTTCATTTCTCTGGTTATACACAATGCAGAGACACACCATTTATGCAATCGTACATGTTACCTACAGAAACAATGTCCATTTCATTCCACCATCTTTTGTATTCCCATGCCCCCATCCCTCCACTCCCCCACTTTGCCCAATCCAAAGTTTCTCTATTCTTCCCATGCTCCTCCCCTTTCTCCTCTGATAAGTGGATCAGCATCCACTTATTAGAGAAAAAAATTGGTCTTTGTTTTTTTGAGATTGGCTAACTTTGCTTAGCATGATATTCTCCAACTCCATTCATTTTCCTGCAAATGTCATAATTTTATTCTTTTAATGCTAAGTAATATTCCATTGTGTGTATACATCAAAATTTCTTTATCCATCCATCTATTGAAGGGCATCTAGGTTGGTTCCAGCAACTGTGAATTGAGCTGCTATAAACATTTCTGTGTCTGCATTACCATAGTATGCTATTTTAAGACCTTTGGGGATGGATCAAGGAGTGGAATAGCTGGGTCAAATGCTGGTTCTACTCCAAGTTTTTTTTTAAATTTTTTATTTACCTTCTAATTTATTTGACCAAGACCAATTTGGCTGGGCACAACTATATGCCAAATCTTTTCTATGTCATAAGGAATGAAAATTAGTTTCAAGTGATAGGAATGCAAAGAAATACATTTTATTCTTCATTTTAACCTGTGCTTTAGATTTCAGACATAACACATCACAAGATTTTATAGTCATGTGGGGGTAAATTTTACACTCAGCTAATGAGTACATAGAGTAGTGAATGCTTATTTAGCATACCTTTTGCTGAAAACATAAGGACCTTGAGTTAATGGACCGTCTTAGGAAAAATATTTGAACCAGAGCTAGTGAAGGTAGTCATTTAGAATTAACAGGGTTAATTCCTACAATAAAAAAAATAATAATACATGAAAGCAAGATCATTTCTTTTGTTTTCATTAGTTTTTCTTCTTTCTTTCTTTTTTTTTTTTGTTGTTGTTGCTATTGTTCATATGGTGGAAATAACCATCAGGAACCCTCTCTTATTTTGTCTACATTTTATATCATTGCATGCTTTTTTACTGCTCATGTTTCCTCTTTCTTAAGATATATTATAAATAAATTGTATATTAGCTGAAGAACTTCTAGAAAGACAAGTTTTTATTTCTCAAAAAGCCTTTTTTGCATTCAATTCTGTTACCACAGTTGAAAAAATTTGCCAACTTTGTATCACAAATTAGACATCTGAGAAGCAGGCAGTGAGTTTGTTAATTATTGGGATTAATTTAATGAACTTATTCTCATTAGGCTTTATGAGCCATGCTGTACATAGGAACGTGTGAGAGTCCACATCCTCAATAGAGCCATGTCAGTAAGTAATTAAGGACACTGATGGAAATTTTTGCAGAAAAACAAGATGCAGCAAATGCTTTGTGTAAAACTGCATTATGAGATGGAATTAAGAGTTGATAATCACAGAGAATTAAGTAGAGATCTTTTAAGTAGCAACAAATTAAGAAATAAGTCAGTTTGCCTCCAAAAACAAATGTTGAATACACATAAATCATCATGTTTCGCAGTCAACACTTCATCCTGGGTGTGATGAGCTATGTAATGGTGTTTTACTTCCACTTGATCTGGAAGTAGGCACAGTTTGTCATCTGAAGGATTTCTAAAGTGTTGATCTTTCAAAAAAAGAATCTCACACTTCAAATGGCCTCATGATGGAAAACACATGAAACAGATTTTTTTTTAGTCTATTGGTTCTTTGTTGTTATCATTCCTTATGAAAAGAGAACCAGAGATGGACAGTGAATAGAATGTAAAACAACATGTTTCAACATATATTCATCTTTACTCCACTTCTTCAAAAATGAGCAGCTCGTCACATTGGTGCGCGACTATAATCCCAGTCGCTCAGGAAGCTGAGGCAGGAAGATCACGAGTTCAAAGCCAGCCTCAGCAAAAGCAAGGCAGTAAGCAACTGGGTGAGACCCTGTCTCCAAATAAAGTACAAAATAGGGCTGGGGATGTGGCTCGGTGGTTGAGTGCCCCTGAATTCAATCCCCAGTATTAAAAAAAAAAAAGAGAGAGAGAGATAGAAAGAGGGGAAGAGAAAGAGAAAGCAGTGGAATCACAGTGGGTCAGAAATTTAGCAATAAATAAATATAGAAACTGTTTAAAAGTACCAAATATGGACTGATGATGTCATAAAACAATCACCAACTATCATATCAGCAGTGTCCTCTCATCTCAGATCTATTTTATTAAAGCTATTTAAATAAAACTCCGCATACTGCCAGTGCAAAATGATGACATTAAAAGGACTGTGAAACAGAAGTTAAAGACAATTTTTAAAAAATAGAAGTGTTCTTAGCATTATGTCATGCATTAAATCTGTCTGTAATCTCAAACTTACCCATATTTTCCTGCATTTCACTTTTAAAAATGCATTGAAATACATAAAATTTCTATTATTACTTAGTGACAAAACAGACAGTCAAGTTCTTTCAATTCTAATATGTGATATAAATGAATGGAGTCCATGGTGAAAATGGTGATGATGATGATGAAGACTTGGGATGATTATTGCTATTTTCAGAGAACTCAAATTAGACAGGTTTTTAAGAAAACAGCCTGTATTTTTACTTTCTTCAATGGTGACCATTCACAAGTATTAATTTAAACTTTATTTCATACATATATGAAAGAGGAGCTTGTCTTTTTCAATCTCAGCATTACTTTTCTCTTTTCAACACTTGAAGGAGGGCAGTTGGCTTAACACCAGCACTGATTACTATATAAGGAAATAAATCTCAGGGGGCATCAGAATGATGCTTTTGTTGCTGTGGAGATACCGATATGGCCAGCAGAAGAAAACTGTGTGAACAGGCATGCATCACATTATACAGTGAAGTTTTTCTTCCATATGGTTCTGCTTTATAATTTGAAATAAATTAAAAGATTAAAATTTCAGTCTTCTAATTAGATGGTTTCTGTCATGTGCCTTTCCTAGTTCCTGTGAGTTTGCTAACTGGTGAGTGGGCTGGATCATTTGAGGGGGCCCAAATGTTTGTGTATGTATGTATCTTTGATGTTTATGTTCTTGTCTTTGGTGTTTGAGTGATAATACTCAGAATGGGTTTCTTAATTAAACTTAAAGATAGTCATGCCCTGAGGCCATAGAGATGCATTCAGTTAATAAATTAGATATAAATAAATAATAATAAAGTAACATGACATTTAAATAGCAGGCTTATGAATTTCATATGTTATAGCTGCACTGCACAGCTGAGAGTTTCAGTAGGATTAAAGCAGTTTAATTAGTAGTAGTTTGAAACAGAATTTTCAGACCCATGTGACTTTCCTTAATGAAATCGTCCCTTCAAATATCTAGTTTATTCACAGGTGAAATGATGAGAAGACAGGAGAGTTCTTCAAGACATTCTTAAAGATTGCAAATCTCTGGAAATCAATTCCAATCAACACAAGTTTATTGCAGAGTGTTTTTGAATGTTGAATGATTAATAGAACATCTTTGACATAACAAGTATAAAGTTAAGTGATGGGGAAGGAAACAAGCATTTTAGAAAATGTGTACAGACAATTAGTTCATTGAAAGTGGACACTCTAAATGCTCATGGTTGTGATTAAGTTAGTGAAGAGTATAATCCCATTGGAGATTCAGGTAATTGTTTCATTTTATATATTTATGTTTACAGATTCTTTGCATCCAGTCAACTATGAAGCCTAGGTTGGATAAAGATTTTTGACCAACAAGCACACAGGAAATGAAAACGTAACTTAAGTAGTACAAACAGAAATGTAACATGGGAAAAAGAGAATTAAAGTTTTCCTTGGAGACATAGGGACTGTTTCCTGGAGAGGTTCTCAGTTGACATGAATTTTGATTTTAAAAAATGATTAATTATTATTTATTTTTAGTGGAAAAATATGGGTCAGACCATTATGGAGATAAATTTGACCAGATGTTGAGCTCCAGAGTTGGCTTGACAAATTACTTATATTCTCTTCTCCTATTTGCCTTGTTTATAAAATTAGGAATATTTAGCAGAATTGTGGAAATGATATAAGAATATGCATAAAATATTGGCTAATATTGGTAAATGTGATAAATCTCTACAGCAATAATGTTTTTCTCAACTATGGATTTCAATGGTATATGTTTATTTTAATATTATCGGTATATGATGTATGAAAGACTATCTTATACTAGTAGGTGGACAAAGAGTGGGCAAAGAGCAATTTTATATGGAATCCTATTTTTTCTCCTAAAATTCAGGAAAAAATCTATGGAGATATTTAAAAGTAGACTTAACTGTGTTTTATCTTCAAATCTGTGAACAAACCAAATAAATAAAAAGGGTCATCAGAAGGCAACTTCTTGATAAATGGGGGTATTCTCCTTGAAGCAGAGAATTTAAAAGATGGAGTTCATAAGGAAGGCATGATGGTTTGTGTTAAAAATGTGGACATCTTAAACAAAGTATATTTGAGGTTTTTGTGGTACATCTGTTTATGTTATGTATTTATTCTTATGTTCTCTAGCCACTGAACCCCATTTTTGGTGTCATATATAATGTTGATTACAAAGAGTGGGATCAGCACCAAAACAGGTGAGTTTCCTGCCTTAGAATTGTATGTTGAGAAGGCGGAAGTTATGGAATGCATCTAGAGGTAGTTTTTGGAGTCTTAAAAATCTGCAAAAAATTATATAGAAATGGAATAAAATATGGGAAGAAAATTACTATCTAATGCTTAACCCATGCACCAGTATAGCTTCTTTTTTACTATAGTTCAAGGGTTGGAATAAAGAAATATTTCTCTTAGTATCTCTCTTATGTCTAGGAGAGAAAAAAACAAAAATAAAATTCTACCTATAGAGTATTTTCCACTTTACCCCTGGCATTAATTCTGTATTCATCTTGCATTGTTCAAACTTCAGCTGAACTTTTTAAAAAAATTTATACATGACAATGGAATGCATTACAAATCTTATTCCACATATAGAGCACCATTTTTCATATATCTGGTTGTATACAAAGTGTATTCACACCATTTCATGTCTTTATACTTGTAATTTGGATAATAATGGCCATCACATTCTAACATAATTTCTAATCCCATAACCCCTCCCTTACCCACCCACCCCCTGCCCTATCTAGAGTTTGTCTATTCCTCCTATACTCCCCCTCCCTACCCCCCACTATGTATCAACTTCCTTATATCAGAGAAAACATTCAGCATTTGTTTTTTGGGGATTGACTAACTTCACTTAGCATTATTTTCTCTAACTCCATCCACTTACCTGCAAATGCCGTGATTTCATTCTCTTTTATTGCTGAGTAATATTCCATTGTGTATAAACGCCACATTTTTTTTATCCATTCATGGATTGAAGGGCATCAAGGTTGCTTCCACAGATTAGCTATTGTGAATTGTGCAGCTATAAACATTGATGTGGCTATGTCCCTGTAGTATGCTGTTTTTAGGTCTTTTGGGTATAGACCAAGGGGAGGGACAGCTGGGTTAAATGCTGGTTCCATTCCTAATTTTCCAAGGACTCTCCATACTGCTTTCCATATTGGCTGCAACAATTTGCAGCCGCATCAGCAGAGTATGAGTGTACCTTTTTCCCCACATCCTTGTTGACACTTATTGTTGTTTGTATTCATAATAGCTGCCATTCTGACTGAGTGAGATGAAATCTTAGAGTAGTTTTGATTTGCATTTCTCTAATTGACAGTGATTATTTTTTCCTTTAAAAACCTCTAGCTACACAACATAACATTTATCTTTGTGCAGATAACTTCCTTATATATGTATGTATTTGTCCCTCTGAACATTGTCTCAGATCCCAAATATGCTTTCTCATGTATACCTCAAATATTTCTCCATGGATGTTTTGAAGTTGTCTTATCTAAATCTGTCTAAAACGGTATCAGGAGTGTGTTCATCTTACTAATTTGTCATTGGTTATGATATCACCACTCTTTATGCATTTTTTTCTCAAAGTTATCTGTTGAAAAGAATCAACTGAAATGCTTACTTAATAAATTACTTGAAATTCCCTTAGACATTCAGATCCCTAAGATCTATGTTTAGAAGCCCAGGAAACTGAGATTTTGGTAGTCAACCTAGGAGAAGCTTAGCATTAATGAATTTTGTAAAAACACTGCTCTATGCCATCAAGTCTAGAAATTTCAGAGTCATATTTAACTTTTTTCTTCCCTTTCTCTTAGTAGATGGGAAAACTCATATATCATACATTTTGCCTTTCCTCCCTCTCCATTTATCTATTTAAGTTCCCCATCATCTTTTATCTGGATTCACTTATTTGCTTTCTTTTTCATATTCCCCTAGTTTTACAGTATCTGAAAGTTTCTTCCCCCCCATTATTGTCTCTGGAATCTTTTGAAAAAAGATCTGATCAGATCATTCCTCTTGCTTCTATGAGAAGTAAGTCTAAGAAGTTAGCATTGAATTTTGTTTACGTTTATTTTTGTTTTAGCTCTTTATGTCCTGTACAATACAACCACTCACAAACAAGCTTATCAATATTTCTTTTCAATATACAGTTGTATAATTCCTAGGTGTATAGAGATGCCCCATTATGATTACAGATTTGTCCATTTCCCCTCTATCAGAGTTCTGTTCCTTTGTTATATTTGCTTAATGTCTTTGTAGGTTCTGTGTTAGGTGCATGCATATTATTTAAGTGATCTTCTTGATCAGACTCTAAATTTATGTGGTGCTGCTTCATTTGCTTTTTCCTTTTTTGTCTTCAATTTTATTTTTCAGACACTAAAAGTTTCAAAACGATGGCTCTTTGCTCATGTTGCGTTCTCACCCTGACATCAAATATGGTCCAGTGAAAGTCTTTTCCATCTTTAAAGCACTCTCCAGATACCACTGCAATGAGAAAACCCCTCCTTTCATTCAGTGAATTCCTCTTACATGCCTTGCACTTCCCAGTGTTCAATTTGCCAGGGACAGATTGAATGATAAGAATGATAAAAATGATAAAAATGTGAATACCAGGAAAACATTTTAATGTTTCTTTAATTCTCTAGAATGCCTACAATACAGAAGATTTTACATAAGTATTTATTGAATTTAAGGAACTGCACTGAATTTTCAAATTTTAGTTCCATTAAAAATTCTCTGTTTGGGTTGAGGTTGTGGCTCAGGGGCAGAATGATTGCCTCACACATGTGAGGCACTGGGTTTGATCCTCAGCATCACATAAAAATGAATAAACAAAATAAAGATATTGTGAAAAAAAGTATTAAAAAGTTTTTTAAAATTCCCTAATCATTCTATGTCTTAATCTTTTGATCTTTGTAATGGGGATTGATTTTTATTTTGTTCTTGTAAAATGGTTATATGTGTTAGAGATAAGTAAGGATCCTATAACTGGTCTTAGCATATCGAAGACAAAATGTATCATCAAATTATCATCATCTATGTGAAAGAACAAGCATATAATTTTGATTCCTAAGTCAAAGAAAATGGGAAAAACTATATTGAAATTATGACTGCATTCAAGGGGTGGTTTGATGAAATCACAATCATTAACAGCAGAGTGATAACATTAATAACATTTTTTTCTCTTGTTCTTATGTAGGGCATGGTGAGAGTGATGTTGAATGTTCTTTAAACTCTGCATCTTGGGGAAAGAGAAAGGGAGAAAAATCCCAACTGTACAATACTCGACATGTTCCACACATTAGTAGGTACTCTGCTAGAGAAGGTGTTATGGTTATGTTGTGCTCTTGTTAATACAGAAGCATTCTGACTGAAAAGAGGAGATTGTGAGAGCTGTGACCTAATCAATCCATCCAAGTGTGACTGGACTAAATCAGTGGTAACTGTAGTCAGGTGGGGCAAAGCCAGAGAAGGTGGGTCACTGAGGGGTATGCCCTGGAAGTGGGTCCTTCCCCTCTGTCTCTACTTCCTGATCCCCTGTGAGCTGAGTATCTTTCCTCTGCCATGATGAGCTGTTTCATCTTGATCCCACAAAAAATGGAGCTGGTCATCTATGGACTAACAGCTCTGAAATCATGAGTTCCAAATAAATTTTTCCTCCTCTCTGTTATTCTCACTGGGTACTTTGGTTACAGAGGTGAAAAAGGTAACAGTAGAAATTTGGTGAATTGATGTCTTCCTAGTTCCAGGTTTTACTTAGGACAGGTGATTCCAACACTTCTGAACAACAACAACGAGAGAGAGAGAGAGAGAGAGAGAGAGAGAGAGAGAATAGAAACCAAAATTTCAACTTTACTTTTTAGAACCCTTTCAGAAAGGTAGGGGTTGTTGAAACTAGAATTAGAAAGGTTTTCCTGTAGGACTTGTTTGGTACAGAGAGGGGAAGCCACTCAGTATTGCTTTAGTACTGAGATAATTTCATCTTTTACCACATGAAATATCCAACCACAAGGATGGGAGGTGGCTTTCACTATCCATTTTACAAATGATCAAGCAGGATAAACAACTTGATTAAGTTGGATCACTAGTATTCCATTCAGGAATTTCTTGTTTCCTGGCCCATAATCATATTCCAGGGATGTAAGGATTCCATATAAGAGTCTCTTCTTACTGACCGGGCTGCTGTGTGTGGCCTTGGAGATGTACCACTGGAAGAGTGCTGCAGAATGGATGTCTGGAATCCAGGGTGTCTAAGAAACCTGAAATTGGAATCTTGCTGAAGGTTGGACACTCCTGTTGGAAGATAGCATTTGGTAAGGTCTATATTCTCTGCCACCATGATTGTTATTGTTGCCATTACTGCTGCTGTCATCACTGTTGCTGGTGTTGATTGTTTGTTTATATTTCCAGAAATTCAGCGAGCAATAGACCTCAATGCCCACTCTGCCTATGTCAACATGATTCTTCATATGCAAGTACTAAAGCTGTCGATTTCTTTATGTGTCTCTTACTTCAAGTTTCAGGGAAAAGCAATTTGGTCAGATGCTTTTATCTCAGGTTCAAGTGTTTAACAACAGAGTATACCTTAGGCTTCTTATCGAACATAAAGGTGCTTCCCCACCTCCCGCAAAGTCAGATTAGTTGAGTCCCCGGTGAAGGTCCTGAGACACCAAAGAAAATGTGGGTGATTATTGACTAGAAACCCCTCCAGATGTTTTTGTTGAATAGTAGTTGATACTTGTATATTAATGGAAGTGATAGTGGTTTAAAATTATTTCTAATAAGATACCTTTAATATTATTTATTTAATGATAGAAGCAGGACATCAAGTTTTATGTACATTGTGTTTAAAAAGATAAATATGGAAGTTTTTGTAAATCATAGGGTTAAAATCACTTATCTCTACACGGATCTCTAGAGGTCAACTGATTTTTTCTTTTGGTTAAAAAATAGTTTTAAAAGATTTAATGATAATAATATTGGATAATCAATAATTATGTATGTTTTCTATAGGATTATTCATTTTACTTCATTATTTTTTATTGTCACCTAATTTATTTCCCACAATCCCTTTTGTTCTTCATTCTATGATATTAAATGATATTCATATACAAGTTACTATATATGAAATAGGTGTAATAGAAAATATGATCAAGCATGTACTTAATGTCAAATATTAAAGGTGATTTGCAATTTTAAAACTAATATAAATTAAGCAAGCCATCACTTTTCAATATTTACATTTAATAAAAATATATATGTTTAGTCAATATGATTAAATTGCTTAGAATTTATACAGTCAGTGAGTTTGTTGTTTGCTCTTGGAAAGAAAGAAATGGATTGCCAAGGTATCAGGTATAGCTGACAGACCTGTCCCACCTTTTCCTCAGATATTCTCTGACCTTCTTCCCTATAAGTGGAAGTTTACCATCCAAGGATCCCTGGAAGGTAAGATGCAGGTTGCCTGATTCTTCTCACCACCTTCATCCCTATCATTGTCAAATTAGAGAATGTGCATAATCCAGACCCTGAAAAATTCTATTTTACATGTTCAACTCAATTCACCAAGTCTCCATAGAGTCCTATCAAGTATTTATCATATTATTTTATAGAATATAAAATCCTTTTGTATAATTTTATTTCTTAAAAATTGCCAGAAATATCATCTGTTTTGTATCTTGTTGTAGTTTATGGTTTATAATGGGTAACTTTGAAGGGCTTCTTTACATGTCTAAGAGCAATTTATAATTCAGTTCTTATAGAGGTACTAGGGAAGTTGGTAGAAACATAAAATTATATAGCTGGTAGGTGTTTAAAAATTCAATTGGACTTTTAAAGGCAGAAATTGTAACTCTCAGTATCTAAGACCACTTCTCTCTATGAGTTATTCAGTCCAGAGAAGGACGTTCTAATGGGGACTAGTAGAAGAGAGTTGTGAATCTTACAAATTATCAGATAGTCTTTTACTTGATCTCTGTACTTTACCATGTAATAGACTCCTATCCTTGGCTATGCTCTGACGCCCTGTTGTCTTTCAAGTTTCTGCTGTGACTTGGGAGATGTGATGGCCTGACTGTATGAGCGAGCAGAGGGACCATCAAGATCTAATGGTTCCATCACGGACTTGAAAGACTTCTACCTGTTTCAGCTCCACCTTTCACTTTGCTCTTCAGAGGTAATGCATGTTTTTATTCCAGAGACTGTGGAGGGTTCTTTGGTTACAAGCTTCTTTGTCGTGTTATTCTGGATTTTCCAAGAAGCAGTCACCAAGATGATATCACATATGCAAAGATTTTACCAGAGGAAATACCTGTAGCAGACAAGATGAGGAGGGAGTAGGGAAAGGCTCAGAGACCTATCAAAATTCTGACCCTGAGTGGAGGAGAAAGCTAGGGAAGTTTCTATGGAAGTATACTAGATGACTGTGCATGCTCAAGTGAAGATTTGTCAAGTCTACCTGGGTGGCCTTGAGGCAAAATGAGCATTAAATGAGTTCTGTTTTTCACAGAAATAGACTTGATTTCTTTTAGATTTTGTCTTTCTTTTCTTTTTAAAAAGAAGGCCTTTACTTAAAAAGAAAATCCACATAGGCCCCAGTGGCACGGAAGAATTAGTACATCCTTCCAATACCTAGTTCCAAAGTCTTACTGATGAAAACTACAAGCAATCTTACTGCAGGCAGCTGTAAGCAAAAAGACCATCATGTGACTTCATTTCCATATTGCTGCAAAGGCAGGCTAGCTCCCCAGTATGTTTTTTTTTTTTCTTCGCCCCTAGCATGGGCAGAAAAAAATATCAAACAATCTGTTAATGAGCATTTGGTGAAGTGTAATGAATACAGTCTAATTCACTAATTGAGGCTCATTCCACAACTCTCCACTAATAAGCATCTTAATGTGCTTAAATGCAAGTGTCCAAAATAGTTATTGAGATGTGTGGAAATTTCCCATTCTGTATGTGAAAATTTTGATAATGTTGCAGTTTGATTAATTGAGAGAAAAATGTTGCACTAACAATGAAGAAAATGTAAAAGCAGGAAAATCATACAATTATATCTTCTAAAATGAACTAACTGGCAAATAAATAGTATTTTTTGAAATAACTTTTACTGTAATGGGACACTGATTTCAGAATCCATGTCAGGCCAAGCAAGAGAGACATTAAAAAAAATGTGATTAACTTGTTTAAGGATGTAACAAATACACTAGTCAGTATTTTATTCATTATAAATAGAGAAAAGACAATCTTATACTTTTCAATTTCAAGCATTTTTTTTCTTCACTTTAAAAATTATTAAATTTGAAATATGATCAGATTATTCACCATGTCAAACCCCTCATCTGTCTCACTTTTTCCTTCCCATTTGTTACCCTTCATTCCTCCAGATGAAATCCTCAAAATGATGCCCCTTCACCACTACCTTGAGAACCACCTTTAAATCCTACCAGGAGTCAGGCATTTTCCAATATCTATTTCTTAATTTTTTTCTTTCTTTCTTCCTTTCTATACTGAGAATTGAACCTAGGGGTATTTGACCACTGAGCCTCATACCCTGTCTTTTTTTCTTTTTCCTTTTGATACACTGCCTCACTAAGTTGCTTAGCGTATTGCTAAGTTGCTGAGGCTGACCTTTAATTTGTGATCCTCTGCTTTAGCCTCCAGAACTACTGAAATTCATGCCTGTCTTCTTGAATTTCTTATATGGTATTTTACAAAGGCACTTGGAAGGATAGATATCCTTCACAGGGAAAGAAGACCTCACACACTGGACAAAAAGAGACCTCAAAAGCAAGCATCAGGGTTTTCATAAAGTTATTTAAAAAGTCTAAAAATAATAATAACAATTTTGAAGATGCTAGGAATGTTTTAAACCCTTCATCCATCCTTGCATTTATGGTGTTTTAGTACTTACTCTTCCCTAGGGATGAAGTGTATATTGCACCAGAGCTAATTTGTGTGGCCACAAAGATATGCGAGTTTAAATGTTCATCTCTACTATAGCCAGGTTAATGGGGTGGGATGGGAGAATGCTTCAGAAATTTAATTACACAGAAAGACAACATCATTTTTCTTGACCCAAAACTAATCTATCATATTCATGCATGTCCTACTGAATGACTAAACCCAGCAACTAGTCTTTGCATAAGGGACATGTCTGTGCATCCACTAACTCATGGTATGAGGGAGACTCAATTTTCTGGATTTCCATTTCCCCATTGCTGAAATTAGACTAGCAAATAAAGCATATATGAGTGTTACAGTTTGGATGTGAGGTGTTCCCCAAAAACTCATTGTGTGAGATAATGCAAAGGGTCTACAGTGAAAATGACTGGTTTATTACAGCCTTACCCCAATTAGTAAATGAATCCTCTGATGGGAATTAACTGAGTGGTAACTGAAGGCAGGTAGGGTGTGGATAGAGGAGGGGACATTGGGGGCATGACTTTAGGGGCATTTTGTATATGGTGAATGGAGCCTCTTTCTGCTTTCTGGTCGTGTCCTGAGCTACTTTCTCACCACACACTTCTGTCATGATATTCAGCCTCACCTTGAGCCCAAAGAATGGAGCCAGCCGTCTATGGACTGAGACCTCTGAAACCATGAGCCCCCAAATAGACTTTTCCTCTGTTAAAATTGTCCTTGTCAGGTCTTTTGGTCACAGCAGCAAAAAAGCTGACTAAAACTATGAGTCCTAGTATTTGGTGATTTTATTGGTAGATACTTCCTGCAAGTATATTTTGTGGCCAAGTTTACTAGGAATAGAGCTTATATATTTTTGGGGTGATCTTACTGCATTCCTGAGAGGGAAAGACATGAGACAGTGAGGGTTCCCAGAGGAGTTAAAAGCCATAGTTATTACTTATTAAATTCTTAATATGACCTTGCCATTGTGCTGTCATCATTATTTCTATTTTTTTCTATTTAGTAAATGAAGAAATAATGTCTCAAAGTGTTTCATAATCTTGCCTGAAGCCCTCAGTGGAAGGGAGGGTTTTCAGCAGCAGTGCTATGGCTGTAGAGCTTGTAGTCTAAACCAAAAGTGGTTTTAAAAAAGTGCTTCTTAGAGCACAGACCTAGCACCAGCAACATTATCATTATCTGGGAATTTCCTAGAAATGCAAATTCTTAAGCAACCTGTCAATTGAGAGGTAAGGACCAGCAATCTGGTTTAAGAAGCCTTCCTGTAACATTCTAAGGCATGTTCAAGTCTAAAAACCAAAGTTATACAGCACTATCGCTTGGCTCTTGCCCATGATTTTAGTGCTTTAGGGTTAGATCCTGAAGCTGTCCAATGTCCAGACATGAGACTAATAACTATCTCTAAGGAGACTTCTTTCCATCTTAGTCAGAGCCTGCTTGATGTGGCTTGCTGGGAAAATCCCATTTTAACAATAAAAAATAATGATCTCTAACTTATGTAATGACTTCTATCAATCATATTAACAATCTCGGCAAAAGGTTATCTTGGTAATTTATCTGTATCAGCTGCTTCTCACTGTGACCCAGACATTTAGAGATGCAGTTGCAAATGTGTGATTACAACAATTTGGAGGAGAGTGATTAACAAAGGAACATAGTTGTCCTCTGAGCTGAGGATGAGGAAGTCATTTGTTGCAGATCGTGGCCTAGAACTTTCTATAGTTGAAGTAGAACAAAGATACCTAAACTATCCTCTAATACAATACACTATCTTCAAGTCCAAGAACAGTAGAAACAATTCATTTATACAACAAATAGCAACATTTCTATACATAAACATCTCAGGAACTCAAGTGCCTTGAGGTGCATTTGTGATTGTGTAAGTGCACATGTAAGATAAGACCAGAACTAGAGTACAATCCCAAATTCACAATCATGACTTCCTCAACACATTCAGAAATTTAGTTACACAGGAAAAAAGATCAGTGAATATGCCAGGAGTTATTTATTTATTTGTGGTACCTGGGATTGAGCTCAGGGATGCTTAACCACTGAGCAACACACTCCCAGCCCTTTTTATTTTTTTGTGACAGAGTCTCAATAAGTTAGTTGGGGCCTCAGTAATTTGCTGAGGCTGGCCTTGAACTTGCAATCCTCCTGTCTCAGTCTCCCAACTTGCTGGGATTACAGGCATGTTACTGGCTAAAATTTGAACTTAAAATTTTTCAGTTACTCTCATATGATCAAGAGTGAATTACTAAAATGTTTACAAGTACTATTTATTCATCTAGAAAATTAGACTCATGATACCTATTCATTGAGGTATTATGATTATGAAAAGCATTTGCAAAACCTAGGTTTCAAGTGTTCTTTTTCTCCCCTGAATTTCTTCCATGGCTACTACAATCAGAAGCTAAGTACTTTCATAAATTGATCATTAAGATTTACAGTTTTA
Source organism: Callospermophilus lateralis (assembly GCF_048772815.1). Classification (NCBI taxonomy): domain Eukaryota; kingdom Metazoa; phylum Chordata; class Mammalia; order Rodentia; family Sciuridae; genus Callospermophilus; species Callospermophilus lateralis. Next base: position 44,800,364 of record NC_135322.1, read on the forward strand.
AGTCTGGGTTAAACAAAAGGATCTCAAGATTTCACATGTGCATATTATTGCTAGACACTCAGACACATTTTGTTAAGGATAAAAAAGAAACTCTTAAATTGTAATTAGTCTGTTGCTATTATAGGGGAAAAAATTCCTCAGTTAGAATAAAAGTTGTCGGAATCTAAGTGGGCTTCATAAATCAGTTGTGTTTTGAACCAAAACCCTAAAAACTAATGATGAAGTAGTCTGGAGAAAATAAAGTGCAAAAAGAAAGGCCATGGAATATTAAGTGATTGTGCTTAGTATCTTTGGGGTGGGGAACTATTAGTATAATACAATTGATAACCACCTGTGATATAGCAAATATATGAGAACTGGAACTCTACTCAGTGATGACAATATGTAGATAAAACCACAACCACTGTGCTGTTGGAGCTCAGAGTCTAAGAAAGGAAACAAGGCAAATCCACGAGGGGTAATTATGAGTTGAGCAATATATTCTTGCAAGCTCTAGCCTGTATAGAAGTTTGTGCTACTTAGGCTAATTGGGAAAAATGTTCTCCAAGATTTTCAAGTATGTGAGTTATGACCCCTGAGAGATCACTTGAGGATTCCTACCGAAAGCTCACCTACTAGGGGCCTTGACAAAGTCTTTAGATTGGTCTAACCTACGCAGGCTACTTTCGGAAGTAGACAGGCTTAAGTTTATTTCCCACATCTCATCTGAGACTTTTGTTTTCTTTTTATTTCTTGAAATTTCTAAGCTGGGTTTTTTATCATCAATAAAGAGTGTTTTAATATCAGAGCTCAAAAGTTTGCCAAGAGTTTTAACTGCCTATGACATAGAGATATTACATGTTCCCATTATTGGTTTTTAAAAAAGCACATGCCAAGGTGATGTGTAACAGATCTTTACATCCTGTGATTTTATTTTATTGTTTTTTTCCATGTAATTGTTATACTGTGTTTTTTTAATTTTAATTTTTCTGAGAAGTTTGCAACTAAGGATTTAATGTAAGGGTATAAATGGAGAGCATGTGGATATTCCATATTTTTTTGGTCTTTTTGAGAGTAAAAGTTTTACAATTCCAAGTCCTATTACTTCAGTTATTCAGAACTCCTCAAGTTTGATATTTTTGCCAGATACTAAAAGTCGACAATTCCAGATCATTTTTTTTCATGTATATAGCATACTTTTAAAGATGAATGTTTAGATGTTTATGTAGCCCTCAAATATTCTTGGGTTACAGTTTTAAGCATCAGTTATCCATAGTTTTTCTCTTCAATGATGAATAATCTTTGGTTATCTTCTATGCCCAATAGTGGCTCCCTATTGTTTGACAATTTCCTTCCTCCCTTCCATTTCTTTTATGATTTTTTCAGTTGATTTCATCCAATGATGCATATGTTTGCAAAGTTTAGTTCAAATTTTTAAATTTTTTTTCATTGTCTTTGATTTCTTTCTTATATTTGTTTAAATTTTACTGTGAATCTTTCTCCTTTTTGGCCATTTCTTATCTGCGTTGACAGTTCTCTGACTCCAGGTTTTTATTTTAAAGAATTATTCTATGGGCTTCTCTCTCTTTTTTGCTGTGACTACATGTCCAGGGATGGGACCTGAGGTCGCCCTCCAGCTGTTCCTCATTGGGGCCAGGTTGTTGGTTTGAGTTTCTGTCTCCCCTATTCCATGTGTTAAAGTATTATTGGATTCTAGTGGGGCGAGTTTGTGTGTGGAGTGAAGTTCACAGTCACTTGCCAAGTTGTGAGTGGAGTTCAGCAGGACTTCTACCCTTAGAGCATGTACTATCCTGATCACTTCTCAGTGTCACTTAGAGAGTGGCGAAAGGAATTTGTTTTAAAGCTTTAAAATAAATGTCTGGGGCCTACTCCAACATATTTAGCATTAATTGCCGTCTAAAGAAGGATGGCGGGGTCAGCGTTTACCATCAGCACCAATAATAAATAGCCATGAACTAGGTCAGACATTAAACAGCAGGCATTAATGACGTCACCCACAGTATTAATAACTTCAACAACATCAATGGGGTAGAAATTACATAAACCAAAGATTTCTACAAGAAAGTGAAAGCACAATTTCTTAAGTGAAGCAAAAATGCGGCAGAAAGGCAAAGGAACATTTGAAACAATTAAAAAGTGAACAGAAGGGAAGCAGGAGAAAGACAGTAGGTGATGGCTGGAAAGGAGCAAGAGTAAAAAATAACCAAATCTAACAAGTTAAACAAAGACAAAAAAAGGAAGAGCAAAAAAGAAAATTCAGTTATTAGAGGGGGAAAAAAGTGTGACATTTTTTCACAAAACTAGGGGGAAAAAAAGTCCAAAAATTCAGTTGGAACAATAAAATACCCCAAATAGCCAAAGCAATCCAGAGCAAGAAAAACCATAATGGAGGCATCACAGCAGTGATCTGAAGTCATGCTACAGAGCTATAGTAACAAAAGCAGCATGGCCTTGGCATCAAAACAGACATGAGAACGATGAAGTAGAAAAGTAGACACAGAGATAAACCCACATAATTACAACCATGTGATACTTTACAAAGGTTCCAAAAATATATGTTGGAAACAAGATAATCTTTTGAAGAAATGGTACAGGAGAAAATGAATATCCACAAGTAGAAGAATGGACCTAGATCCTTATCTCTTTTCCTGCACAAAATCCAACTCAAAGTCAAACAAAGACTAAGGAATTAGACCAGAAGATTTGCAACCACCAGGGTCAACGTTTCAACATAATGGCATAGGCACCAGCTTCTTTAACGATCCCTAATGCTTAAGAAATAAAATTGAGAATCAATAAGTGGGACATCAAATTAAAAAGTTTCTGCACAACAAAGGAAATGATCAACAGCATGAAGAGAGAACCTATGGAATGGGAGAACATCTTTGTCAGTTGCTCCTCTGACAAATGATTTATAGACAGAACATAAAAAGAACTCAAAAATGTAACACCCAAAACAAATAGCCCAGTCACCAAATGCTGAAAGAACCAAATACACATTTTTCTAAAGAATAAATACGAATAGCTAACAAATATATGAAAACATGTTTAACCTCACTGTCAATCAAGGAAATGAAAATCAAAACCACATTGAAATTTCAACTCACTCCAGTTAGAACAGTAATCATCAATAATGCAAATAATAACGTCTACCAAGGATGTGAGGAAAAAGGGCATTGTTGGCGGGACTGCAAATTAATACAGCCACTTTGGAAATCATTATGAAGATTCCTTATAAAACTAGGAATGGAACCACCACACAACACAGGTATCCCATTCCTTGGTATTTATCCAAAAGAAAGAAAATCAGCCTATTATAGTGATATATCACCAGTGTTTATAGCAATGCAATCAAAATTACCAAGTTATGCAACCAACCCAGGTACCCTTCAACAGATGAATGGATTAAGAAAATGAGGGATATATATAAAATGGAGTTTAACTCAACTATAAAGAAGATGAGCTTATGGCATTTGCTGATGAATAAATGGAACTAAAGAATATTATGTTAACTGAAATAAGCCAGAATCAGAAGGTTGGGAATGTATTGTTTTTTCACATATGTGGAAGCTTGAGCAAAATAAGAGAAAGTGGGTGTACAGAAAAATAAGGGTAAAATCAATAGAGGAGAGGAATGGAATGAGGTCTTAGGAAGGAGAAGAGACAGGAAAAGAGAGGGAATGTGTGAAGAATTTGACAAATTACACTATGTACATGTCTGAATATGTAAATTCCATCTACCTCTGGGTATCTATAAAGCACCAATTAAAACCATAAATAAATAGAAGGATGATCTGTAGAGCCGAGGAAGGGGAATACAAGGAGGTAGGAGGGGTAGGTAGGGGGAGGGAAAGAGGAACAACTGGGGACTTAAATGGACAAAATTATGTTCCATATATCTGTGTTGTCAAAATGAACCTCACTACTATGAATAACTAATAGTGCATGAATAAAAGCACTTTAAAAAAGATTTATTGGAAGTATTTAGTTCCATTTGAGATATTTTTATATAGTTTACTTCAGCTTTGAAGTTGAGTCTTTTGGAAGAGAAAAATTTCAACTAAAATATTTTCTCATACTTAATATTCTTCTTAAATGATAATTCTGATTAGGTATCTTTTTCTATATTTTAAAATTTTTATTTATTTGGGATAGGTAACATCAAATGATTGTATATTGATCGGGTAAGGAATTTGCATGGCTCATTAGGTTTCTTAGCTTAAGGGCACCTCTTTCTGCTGGCACAGTGAGGTGCAGATCCCATATGAAATGACAGGGCTCAGTCTCTCTCACTCTTCCCACCACAAAGTCTGTGAATATGCTGTGCCTTCCAAGTCCACTCCTTATCTAAAAGCTCTGTCATCCTGTTTTTTTCTGACATCATGCATTTTCTAACCACTTTCTCTTCATTTCCCAATATTAAGTGCCATGATCTGATAGATCTGAAAAATGTCCACGTTCTTGCCCAAATTAGTGTGGAAGCTTTTCTGTTAAGGTGATTTTCATCTGTGTACTACAGGGATGAGCATCTGCTGCCTTCTTCCATGTGTGTACTATTGCAGCTTGAGCTCTGAAGGAGAGTCTCCAAGTTTCTAGACACATTTCTCTGCTTCCAGTTACTTAAAGGTTATAGAATTCTGTGTCCCACAGTTATATGGAAACTGTGGGTGATGGGTTATTTTATGTTACTCTTCCTGTTGATTGGTAGGCATTTTGGAGGAAAGATAGACATATTCTGATTTAGGAAAGCTCTGTTATCCTGCAGTTTCTAATAAATCCCTTTTTCTTTTCATTTTTTTACCACACAGAGTCCTGCAATGAAGCAAGAATTTGTGTGTGTGTGTGTGTGTGTGTGTGTGTGTGTATGTGTAGGCGTGCACACGTGTGTGAACATCAGCATAGGATAATGGAATAATAAATGTGTATTTAGTACTAAGAGCCCGTTAACAGTGCTTCAATGGGCAGACAAGCTGTAGGTGAATTAGTGAAGTATTTATACATAAGGACTTAGGCTTACTTAATCGAAAGTATTAACAGATATGTTCATGTTCAAGAAACACAGAATCAGAAACTGTGGGACTATTTGCAATATGACTTTCAGATCACTTTTTATTTAAGTTGATGAGGGAAAGTTCTTCATGTCCAATAGAAATATGCCCATTTCTGTAATTACCAGGTATCCTTTTCTTCAATTTATTACTGAATTAATACATGCAAATATCTTTCAATAGGCTTAGAAAAAATAACAGCAAAGGTTTAGGCTTCTCATGCTATTATCAGTTCTTTTGCCTTCCTGACAGCTTTCTTCGAATTCTTTTCAATTCTCTGCAACCTACCGACCTCCAAATTTAAAAAAAAAAAAAAAGTTTACAGATTTAAGTCCTGCACATTTTCAACCACATACCATGGCCAGCCTAAAGCCCAGAGGAGTTCTACTGAACTCACCATGGAGAAGAAAATGACTTCCTGGGTACTTATTTTCAGAGATGTTAGCATTAGAAATGCTAGGTTGCTCACCACAGTCTAAAACTCCTTAATGATCTCAAATCTATGAATTTCCTCTTGCCAAGCAAAAACAGATGTATCTACCTATTCATGGCTTTAGTACTAAATTATATGCCTCAGTGGTGGGTTTTTTTAAACATCATTTTCATCCCCTCTTTTGATATTGTGATTCCCTTCCCTCTGGCCTTGAGAGGCTTTTCAGATTATATTCCAAGTACTGTCTTCTGGATAAAGGCTTTATCTTCTCACTCTCTATCATGACTCAGGTTTTTCTTTGGCTAGTCTGTCTTAATATATCTTTAATAAATTTTATGTATATTTAGATCTGGACAAATATACATCTACCATACTGAGATTAACTGTACTAAAATGATACTCTGTGTGAAAATGGGAATTCAAAGGTAATTGATGGCTTCAAAATTCATTAAACATTCAGGTACTACCTGCTATATAACAGGCAATGTATTATTGGTGGAGATACAATGGTGAACTAGAATGTGGCCTTTCCCAATACAGAGATTTCAGTTTCATGAGATAAAAGAACAAGTCAACATTTGATTAGTAAAATGAGTCATGTTATGAGATACAAGTCCAGATTACTAGGAAAAAATTAGGTAATTTTTGTGAAATGGGAGGGGATCCTTACCCAGTTAGAATATCATTTGTGACCAAAGGATGAGCTAAAGTTGTCATGTTGAAGCATCAGGGCTCTTCTCAAGTAGTGTCTCCCTACCCCAGCTAACTGGGCCAACCCAGATAAAAGTCTAAGTAACAACAAAGAAAAAAACAGCCATTCCTATTGTGCACAATCACACTCCTGATCAAAACCTGTTCACAAACATAGAAAACGAGTTGTTGTACTAGACGTTAATTGGGGGGTATTTGAAACATAGCAATAGTTGGCTATTACAACATTTGTTATCTGGAAATGCTATGCCAACACAATAAAAATGTTAAGCATAATGACATTGAATTTGGTGTATGGAAGCCAGAAATTCCTTAACAAGACTAGCAAGGAGAGACTGAGGAACAATGAAAAAGTGTTGTGGACATTGGAGATAGAGACGGTTGTCAAGTAGTGGCAAAATATTTGATTATAATATTGCATGAGAAGAATGTGGACAATTGACTGTCTCCTGGATCTGACTGGGAGATTTGTAGGCAAAGTATTACAAAATGGCAATTATCTTCTTCAAACTTACTCCAATAAATTATATATATATAAACAACCAAAACATTGAATTAAAGAAGGAACTATTAAGTTTTTGAGAATAATTTAGTAGAAACACAAATGAGAAAGAACTCATTTGATTCTAAAATAAAACAGCTTTTTATCCCTAATTTCTATTAAAATAGTTGTTAAGCAAAACATGGTTTTCAAGCAAAATGACATCAAGTGTAGGGTTTAAACTTTGTTAAGACTTCAAGCAAGGTAGTATATCCCAGAAACTCTACAGTCTTCAAAAATTTTTCTATGTAAGCATTTTATGGAGATTATTCATTTAGATGCTTTCTAAGAATCTTAATCTCACTGCCCCACAACTGTTTTACATAGGCTCAAAATAGAGAACATCAAAATAGAGACCATGAGAGTGTGAATGGACTTGTTATCTGAGAAAGCAAGCCAAAGTAATGTTAAAACAGTTAAGAGAAAGAAGAGAATAAACTTAGTGGAAGTATTGTCATTTTTGAAGAAAGGAACAAGAACAGTATTTTATATGTATATATATGTGTGTGTGTGTGTGTGTGTGTGTGTGTGTGTGTGTGTGTGTTTATATATACAGATTTTTGGATCCTCAATCTTTCTGAGGTTAGAAAGTAAGATGAAAATGTAAATTTGAGATATTTCTTGCTTGTAAATCAGTAGTACACAGGACACAGTGGAAAATCATTCCTACTCAATAATCATTTTTTGTTCATCATATCGGGGATATTTTTTGCACACAGACCTCCATACTAAGAGGAATTATCTTGATGAATCACGTATGGAAACATTTTTCTATACCTGAACTTGATTCCCACCATAATACCTTGGACTTTGGCCAATGTCATAAGATGATGAAATTTGTGAAGTTTTTGGAAGGTGTAATTCTAATTTTCCTTAAAAATAAATAATTTACCACCAGAGGTGAACTGCACTGACAAAATATGACTCTAAATCTTCAGGAATCCTCTCAGTGAAAGGAGGAATCTAATTTCCTTTCCTTTGAATTTGTACTGACTTATTGGTTTTTTTTTTTTTTTTTTTTTGACCCATAGAATGTAGCAGAAGTGATATTTGGGGGCATTTAGAAAATCACCATGAGGAACCCAAGCAGCCTAGTAGGCTGCATTAGAGAGGCAGGAAAACCAGGTGTATGAGGACTTGCTGCCAAAGGTGGGATGTAGGGAGCAACCAAAGAATGAAGAAGAAAAATCCAGGATTGCACAAAATATAATTTATTATGGATTTATTTACAGAATCATATCTTTGTTGGCTGCAAAACAGGATGATACCCATATCCCAAGGCAGGAGGAAGAAGTTTATATGCTAATCTAGACAAAGATGGCCTCTGGTAAAGGAGAATGTACCTGAGATTTCTTAAAATCTATTAACATTAGTTAAGAGATAGTCCATTTGTTAATTTCTGGCACCAAACTTTGCTCCTTCTTGATGATTTTGTTTATCTTAAGGGTGTGGAATGTATGCTAGGGTTAAGTGCAGGTAAGATGGTAGTTACAACCAAGATGGTAGTAGTCATGTCACACAAAGAGTCAGAGAAAGAGACAAACAGAAACATGCACACTCAGAAACATCATTTCAGATGTCTCTCTGGGAATGTGCTGGATAAAAGTGCAAACAAGCTCAGTAAAAACAGTAAAAAGAAAAGTACAGTAATCCAACTGATATCCAGGATTGAGAGCACAAACAGATGAGCCCAGTTAATTCAAAAACCCTACTTAACCTTATTGAGGACCACTTCATCCTGGCCCACAGATGAGATCCCTTCCCTGACAGTTTCCTAGATTCCAACCCACAAAGTCCTGAGGACATAAAATGGTTACTTTTTGTTTGTCCTAAGTTCTGGGGGTGGTTAAAATGCAATAACAGGAAGCTGCTGTATAAGCCTAAAGATCTAAAGAAAGCATCATGTTAGAGGCCCCATGTAGAAGTCAACATGTCTTAAATAATAATTAAAGCAGTGGAGGCAGATGCAGCATCTCATGGTGAGGGAATTGAAAAAGCAGTAGGAATAAAACTAGACATGACCTTAAGAAACAAGATGTAAACATTTTGCTGCTCTGTTAGAATGATTTAGAGATGTTATAGCTGTAAGGAAGAGGTAAATTCTTGTCTTGTTGTGGAAGATCACAGATGACTATAGAGAGAAGTAATGCTTGAATGTAATTTGAAGGTTGAGCAAGAATTAGCCAAATGAAGTGAAATATAGTAATGCACCAGTATGCTCCGCAGGAACGATGAGGAAAGGGTGGTTGGAGTTGCTGCGGTTTCCTCTTTCTTATTCTGGAATTGCCACTGGGAGAAGGCTGCAGAGCAACAAACTATGGTTCCCAGACATGGGTCTTATGATTTAGTTCTTATCAATGGAAAGCAAATTTAAAAGATGTGTATCTCTACCGGGCCAGAATTTTAAGAAATGTATTTTCTTGTCCATTGTCTTTATTTTGTTTAGAAGCAAACTCTGAAAACATGGGCTTTGAGATTGGCTTGGGCCTTAAATTACAATATGGAGACAAGTCATGAGCTAACCAGGAACACCCTCATTTTACAAACACATGAATAAAAAGTAAAATTCTATTTGGTTAAGACACTGAAATGTTAAGCCTTATTTGAAAGAGCACCTAGTATTACCATCTTCTGCTACTGTACTAAAATGTTTTAAATTAGGATATTTAAAAAAATGTGGGATTGAAGAATTGAGAATTTGGAGATATGCAATATAAAGGGTCCTATCTGGTCCTGATTTAAATTAACATAATTTCTTAAAGAGATGCTAGTGAATTGGCATGATCAAAATTCTCTTTTGAGATACAAGCACAGAAAATCATTTGATTGTCTTTGATCCCAGCTAACCTGCCCCATTAGCACAGAATATCATTATAATTTGAATCTTTTGGCATACATTTGCAATCCATGTCTATGTCAATTTTATCTTACTCTATTTCTATCATTCCTTTGCTGTGAGCATGTGTGCAAGAGAAGATGAGCAAGATAGAGAATTATTATTTTTAAAATGCAATAAAACATACAGTGAACTTCTAATAAACTCTGTATTCATAGGCTTTTATGCCATGGAAGTCAGATTTATTGAGTGGTAAAATAATAGTACTTTTATTTTCTTCATTCTCTGAACTTATTAGTGTGTTTTTCACATTGTGAAGAAAAGAGAATAAAATGTAACTATTTGATATCTCTATTGTGTGTGTGTTGGTGTGTATAAAGAAAGAAAGGAGAAGATCTTCAAGTATCTTTGCTATATTTTCTGCAATGGGACATATTACATAGCTTCTTCTTGTTGAACTGTAATTATAACAGAGCTACCTTTATAAACATGAATACAGGGGAAACTAATTAGGCGCTGACAATAAGCAAATATTATTCTCTTAATTAGATCTTCTTCTTCTGGAAATCCCGCTTTGTTCCTGCTACTCCAGTGTGAATGACATTTGAATCATAACAGTGTCTCACGGAACAGTCTTTCAGGGATGAAAAAGACAGGCGCAATGTCACAGTCAATGAATACCTTTTCAAATCTTGGCTAATCTGAAGTCAATGAAATGCAGTCCCCCAAACAGCTGCTATTGCTGATTTGTATACCTGCATAATTACAGCTAAAGCTGTTCAAACTACACATTTTTTAGTATCCATATATTTTGATAGTTCTTTTGTCACATATGATTTTACATTGCTGGTTACTATCTTGTACTTGGAGCTGAACACTGGGTTTGGATGAGGAATCTAGATGCAATTGGCTGTTTCATGAATGCTGGATCCCTCATCCTTAAAAACCAGTCAAAATACCTCTCTCTCACTCTCAGCTTCTACCTCTCCTTTCCTTCTCCCTTACCCACAATTGTCTCTATTCAGCACATACATTTTTCAGAAGAAATGAGAAAAGCGAAGGATCTCAGCTTGGTGAGATCTGCTGAGTAGGTCACACTTTGTGTGAGCTACAGTGTTGGGGAAGAAGAGTAGGATATATATTTTTATGGAGATTATCCATTCACTCAAAACCTTTAACCCCTGAAACAGCCTTCTAAGATCCAAGTTTAGAGAGTTTCAATAGATGGGTGAGGGTCATGGCCACATCCCTTGCATAACAAGCACAGTTTTTATTATGGCACTAGAAGGTAGAATTACATGACTCATTCAGGTTGTAATTTAATCAAAAAGGCATGTGTTAAGAAGCTGGTGAGGTCCTGCTGAGCGCAGTGGTGCATGTCTGTATTCCCAGCAGCTCAGGGAGGCTAAGGCAGAAAGATTACAAATTCAAAATCAGCTTCAGCAACTTAGTGAGAACTTATCTCAAAATAAAAAATAAAAAATAAACAGGCTGGGGATGTGGCTCAGTGGGTTGAGTGCCCCTGGGTCCAAATCTTAATACCAAAAAATAAAAAAATAAAAAAAATAAATAAAAGAAAAGAAAGAAAAAAAGGAGATAAACTATTAAAATTGTCAATATTTCATAATTTTTGACCTAGAAAATCAGATTTATATAGTTCAACCGGAAATGTACCCTCATAGAGTTGAAAATCTAATGAGATGGAATGTAGCATTTATTACTATCCATATGCAAATAAATAATTTTATAGAGTAAAATGTGTGATGGGGAATATATAAATGGAATAAATTATATCTATTTGGGAAGAGTTTGGATTTGGAAAATGTGATATGAAAGGGTTTTCATCTTTGCATAGTGTTCCTCAGGTGGTTGGGGAAAATAGAAAAAGAGAGTGAAGGAGGGAGGGAAGGAGAAAGAGAGTGTGATGTAAGAAATTGTCAAAAGGGACAATTGTCTGGGACTCATTTACCTGAGAGTGCATTCAGCTGTTTCCCCAGTTAATAAAAATGTACTATTTAAAACATAAAAATCACCTTTACCTTATGTAGATATATACACTTGGAGCTCTTTTGGAGCCTAATATTTGAATATTTAATTTTTCTGCATATTATAAAATAATATCAAAAATGAGTTTGTATTCTGGTGATGCTGTGTCCCTGTTCCATATTTGGGCATATATTTCACTTATTTAAGTCTGTTTAGTAGCCAATAAACACTGGAAAATCATATCTGTCCTTTAGGGTTTTTGAAGGACTAAGTGAGTTTATATATCTTAAACAATTGAATGCCTGGAATATGACATGAATAAATTGTAATTCTTCTCTGTTTCACAATACCTGGAGAGGACATTCCCATTTGAGACTGAAATATTAAATTTCACTACTATTATTCAACAAGTGATACTTGTTTGAGCATAGGAAAAATCATCCTTGCCATCTTTGAGGAGTGATGCAGTTTTCTTTTGTTCTCTTGGTTTGTAATGACTCTTTTGTATAAAAATAAAATGAGCATTCCCTTATAGCTCTTCCACTGGTAGCCTTCAGGGAACGAATCATTTTGGGCCCTTTATGAAATCTGTGAATACATTGCTTAACTATTATCATTCTTGAGTTCTTTTTACCCTTAATAAGCATATCTGTCTAATGCTTAAAAAATCAACCAGGCTCTTTACAGGTGTAGGGGGAAATGAATTTTAAAGGATTAAAGAACAAGAAGAAACCGTTATGATCAAATTATAGTGTCGAGGCTCAGAGAAGGAGTTATCAGATGCCAAGTCAGAAAAAAAAATTTTTTTCACAATTACTGAGCACTCACTAGATAGAGACCTGAGGCTTATGTTGTAAGTGTCCATTTACTTCATTAAGTAGTCAAGCAATTATCATTGCTCCATTGCAAGTGACGAGGAAAGTGAGTCTCAGAAAGTAGGTAATAATCAAAGGCATAAAATAAAGAGGGTGAAGTAAGAGACTATATAGCAAGAGCTTCGTCTTCATACTGGCACAATGACCAGTTTTCTCATTCTCATCTCTGAGCATCAGGGTCATTTCTGAAGCAGAGGACTGTTAGTAGGACTCGATCAGTGGAAAAACCAGAATGTACTTGGTGAAGAATACAGAACACATTGATGAGTGGGTGAAGAACCTCATGCAAAACTCATTCAAGTGTTGTGGAGACTTCTGATACCCTCTAAATAGGAGGGTGTATGGAAGGACATCTACACCCTCAATGCAGACTACCCATTGGAATGCCTAGGTGCACAGATTGCTCTTCTTTCAGTAGTAATTCATGCAACTATTTGGTACAGATTATTATATGCAAAAAAAAAAAAAAAAAACAAAACAAAAAAAACACCCAAACAAAATAAAACAAAAAACCCATACAAGCATTAAAGAGATGTATGTCATAACAGACTATAACAGATGTTATAGTCATCACTATAACAAAATATATAATTCCAGGTTTATGTACTTATGGAAGAAAGAACAGAAATAAGAGGTGATGGATCCTAAATATACCCTGTGTACTCTATGTGTTAATATATATGTGTGTGCTATTATATATACATATATGCGGTTGTATGCATATGTATGTACATATATACATACATATGGAACTATTTGATTTCTCTAGATGAGGAAACTAAGACTCACATATTTATAGAATTTTCATAAAAACTAGTAATGAGGGAAGAATTGAGTTTGACTCCAAAACCGATGCACTTTCTACTGTCCCTGTTTGTAAAAGGCTAACTTAAAAAAAAAAAAAATGATGTAAATGATATTCATTCATTCCACAAATATTTACACAACAACTACCATAGCCAGTCATCTTCCTAGAATCCGTGTATAAATAAACCTAAACCTTTTCTTCTTTAGCACTCCCAATATACTTGGAATGAGGCCTGAAGAAAGTACATTTTTAAGTTGATGTAAAAATAAGATGGTACGTAGAGGTAGGACTGATTCACATGGGAATGCGGGGTGATTTTTAAACTGAGTCCTAGAGGACAATATGAACATTCCAAGTGACAAGGACGTTCCAGACAGAGGGAATACCAGCATGGTAAGGAAGAACACAGAGCCAAAACTGGCCTGGGAGACATAAGGTTGGGATATAAATGCTGCCTGTCTCTGCTCTCAGCAGGCCTTCCCACTGCCTCCTGCTGCTCTCATCTATTTTCTTGCTCTGCAATTCCCCTGCAATCCCAAACCTACTATTACATTCCCATTCCCCCTCCTCCACCTCCTCACCTCATGTCCAAAACACATGGGTATGTGAGAGAAGCCCGGTGAGCAAGTTGCAAATTGGTAAGCAGAAAGGAGCAGTGCAGGGTCAGGAGAGAGGGTGAAGGGCACAGAAACGACATGCACCCAGGCCTAGACACTCCACCACTGCCTTCCTTCACCTTGAAACCTTTCTTGCAGTTCCATGGTGAATACTGTGCTTTGCCAAATGATTTTGATGGAGAACTTACTTAGTGCTGATACAAAGAAATAAACATAAAGCAAAGCAGATTGTCAAATTCCATAAAAAGAGAATGAGAACGCATAAAGGAAATTTAAAAAATCACAGATTATTTACAAAGGAAAAAGAAAATGTTTGAAAAAAAAGGTCTTGAACAGTCATCCAATCAAGAACTTAATTCATAGGCTCTCCTTAAGCAATCACCACCAGGTGATGCTAATTAGCCTGGATAGTTCACAGGTGTTACCCTGCAAGGGAAATGAAATAAATAAATAAATAGATAGATAGATAGATAAATGGAAAATGCAACTTCCACATAGCTGCCTGCATTTCACCTCATAGTTCCCAAATATGTCAGTTTTCCTTGATCTTTATTTAAAGTCTAATGGACGAGTTATAAAAATCATTGTGGTTACCTGGAAAACATTCCTCTCTAAATATAAAGATCTGAATAATTGTCCATCAATCTATCCATTCTCTTTTACATCTATATGAACATCCACTTTTATATGCCAGCTATCTAATGCATCATACACCAGATTGTGTACCTGGCTCTAGGGTAGTAGAATAAAAAGTATATATATATATATATATATATATATATATATATATATATATATATATATATATACAGTTGATAGATCTCTCTATCTATCCATCTATGTATCTATCTATATGCTATATATATCCTGCTTTTATGGGTTTACAGTCTATTAGAAGAGAAATGCATCAATTTAATTATAATTGATATAATCAACTAATAAGGTGGTTGTAGTTTTACTGTCTCCAAGGAAAAAAAATGTTAAGATCAGTAATAGCTGAGATGGCCTCCATACAAAAATTGGGAAATGGAAATAGCACAGATCCCAGATAGAAGAAAGAAATGTTCCATTGAAAGATAAAAAAATGAAAAACAAAAACAAAATCAGAAAGGCTTATGTGACTTGAACTATGAGCAGCAGAGCATAATGCTTGGGAAATGAAGGGGTGCTAAAATTCCTGTTAAAGAGCTGACATTTGAATTATTTCCAAATATCAAAAGGTATTTTAAGCAAGATTTTATCTTCAGATTCAGAGAGGACTCCTGAATAGACAAGAAAGGATTCTTATTATTTGTTATAGAAAAATAATTCAGAGTGGTTGACCCAAAGACTCTATCAGGATTTGAGTATTTAAAGATTTGTAGAGTCAGGGAAATTTTTTTCTGCAGGATTTGAATTCATCACAGAATGGGCATTTTTGCTCTAGGCATCATTAGTGGTGTGAACAAAAATACAATTCTTGGCACACATTGAGAATTTGCTCATGGAGATTTATTAGCACATTACACGTAAGAGATAGAAGGAAAGTCAAGTTAACTTAAATTGACAATATTTTGAACAATATAAGCATGTGTATATTAGAGAAGGGAACCCCTTACTATTCCAAATGTGTGTGTGTGTGTGTGTGTGTGTATCTGAGTTTGAGGGAGAGACAGAGAGCGTAGAGGCTTATTAATTTGTATACGGACCTACTGACTTTCTGGTATAAACTTAATGTTCACAGTAAATGAATGAGCTTTGGATTTTTTATAAAATGTTACACTGCAGGTCATTACTTAAGGAAATATTTCCATATTTATCAGACTATTTTTCAAGTTGAACTGTAGACTTTAAAGCAATACTCTAGGGAATCAAAGACATTATAGAAACAAAACAAGGTTTTATATAGGAAGATATAATTCATGGAACATAAGAATTGTGTGTTGAAAAAAATTCATGGTACACGCAACTTCTTCATGAATTGGTTGAACTCTGTCAGTGTTCCTACGTCAACTTGCGTATTTAATTAGCCCTTGGTTTATGTACACGCTGTGGCTAGAAGCTAGCTGGGTGTATAAAAATATGCATGTGTACCACAGAGTCAGAAATCAATCTATCAGCATCTGGGATGGCAGAATAAATAACTATTTTTCTCAGTAGAGATGGAATCATTTGAACCAACCCATCACTGGCTCCCCTGATGAGTTTTTCTAAAAGTTTTATGTTGTGTTAAGTCATGATTTAAATGGAAAAGTATTTTGGTTCACAGATACAACATTAAAAATGTTAAACTTCTCAGATTTCAATGATATTATACTCTTGATTAGGAGATCTTTTAGATGATGGTAACATGTCTCTAACAACTAATATTTTCTAAAGCCCCTTTATTTACAACCATATCTTGATAACAAGTGTCAGGTGAAGAGACTTCCTTCAGGCAACAATATCCCATCAGAATATAATCATATTGTTTTCTTTCAGGGTTTTAATGCTTATAGTGTCTTAATTTATGACTTATAATGTTTATTTTTATTTTATTGTTAGTAACATAGTATTCAAAATTAATTGAATGTAAAACAAGATCAATTTACTAAATAATATGAAAAAATACTCTTACATTTGACCAGTAGATGAAACAAATATAATTATCAAGTATAGGCATGAAAAAGGTTGAGAATATTTGGTTTTAATGGGTAAAAATATGCCCTTTGGAGTTTTAAAATTAATCTCATCCCTTATTGTGTAATCCTAGCAAGTCTCTTACCTGTTCTGAGTCTCAGTTTCCACTTCTGTGTTATAGAAATTGTAATGATTTTTCCCGCATAAGTTTAATGTGAGGCTTAAATAAAACCAGAGTCTAATAAACCTGAGCAACAGTCATTATAGTTGAAAATAAATACATAATGATAGAATTAAAGAGAATACAGACTACATAGCAAAAGATGAGAAGCAATGAATCCTTTGGTCTTACCCAAGGCACACAATACAAAAGAGGAAAATATTTTGGAAAAAAACAGAGTCAGCACCAGATGCAACACAATTAAACTGAACAGTCCCTTGTGTTTACAAGAAAATCCTCACTCACAATTACCCAAACAAATCTATTCACTTAGAAACCCAGAGGGCTTTAAACCAAAGCACACTTCTCTTTAGGGCCTCTTAAACTATTTTTATTGCTATCTAAATTTTATACACCCAGCAACATCAGTAATACACATCAGCAAGACTGCTATCAGAAGCTCAGATTGTTCCTACAATATACTAACTATACCATTTGATTCATCTCTACATGATTCATTTCAGCAATCATTTGGGGCACCATCACCTATCACACATTGCATGAGATAGTGAAAGTGAACCAAAGAGACTTGTCATAGCCTGTGTCTTTTCAGGTATTTATATTTTCCTGCAGCATTTATTTGGTTCTTAGCATTCTATGATCAAAAGAATCCAACTTAATATTCAAGGCCACCTAATTCCTCCATTTGTTCACTGAATGGATTAATGAATAGTTAAGGATTTTATAAACAATAGGTGCATACTCTGTGGCAAGCAGGTTGAGAAGCACTGTGTTGAAATGATGGAGGGATTAGATTCTTAGAAGGAACAGATTGGTTCCTTTAAGAATTACAAATGCAATGTCATGGAATTAACCCTCATCTTTCCAACGCACATAACTTTCAGATGGTCAGTGCATGTACTTGTGGGTCTGGTTTCCCTCTTAAAGAGAGACTTTTTTTTTTTTTTTTACAAAAGTTCAGCTAATCTTTGGACCTTCAGGGTTGGATAAAATACACAACTAATAACCTCAAAGAGAGCTATTTATGTTTTGTGGAATGGATTTTCCCCTAAAATTCTTATGGTTACCCTTTTTATTTGATTTGCTTCCATGAATAAACATGGAAGGTGAACTGTATCTAAGAAATATAGTTATAGTTTCCTTTAATGATAGGAACCCAAAGAATCTAATAAGGTTGCATAAATAGTAATAAGGTGCTTGTTAACTTCTAGTCAATTACTCAAAATTTGCAAACTGTTATTGGAAATATTGTGTGTCCTGGGCACCCAAGAGGCAAAATAAATTATCAGAGACCAGTCAGCTTTATTGGCAGGGCAAGAAGGCACAGAAGGGCGCAGTCTGCTTGGCTATTCCTTTTTAAGTCAACTCTTTTCCTTTATGTGAGCTCATGCCCAGAACATTACCCCATATAGGATATTCACTATTGGACATCATGATGTGCTAAGAGAATTCTGCAATTGCTACCAAACTTAACATAAACATGGATATTTGGACATTTAGTATATTTGCAATTATTGTTTTCCTGTATTTATTGCATCTACCATCATAGCAATTTCACCAAGAATTTTTTAAATTGAAGAATTAAAAACAAATATAGTGCATAGAAAGTCACCCTAAAATGAGAAATTCTGGTTATAAAGAGGGGTATTGGGCATTTTTTTTTCTTTTAAGAGTTTTCAAGACCAAAAGTTAAATTTTTGATTAGACTTCTAAGTTCAATTCATAAAATATGTGCTTTTAGAATTGCACACAGAACTGGTCATCTTATCCTGGCATATTATGAGACACCAACTTCAATGACCATTGTATAAATCCAGCATCAGCCATGGACTGCACAGTGACTTTTTTAGGGCATGAGACAAAGAAAAGGGTTTGGGATGAGGGTAATGTCACACACCATATTGTACCTTGAATATGGTGGCAGTCTGTTGCTTTCATGGCCTAATACAAGAAATATTTTACTTTCCAATGTGTTATGTTATTTTTAAAAAAGGACATCCTACTGAACACAGATTTTCCAGATGTTTCTTCATTATTTTGAGCATTAATTGGTCTAGGATAATTGATTCTAATTTAGAAAATCCATCCCTCAAAGAAGAAAAGAAAACGAATTTAGTAAATTCTTACAGCTTGCTCCCCGGAGCTTAAAGCGGTGGTGATCTTCACATGAAATCAAAAGCATTCTATCTGAAATACCTCCAATACCACTTTTTCCTCTCCATCCACTTGCCAGTAATTCCAGGCCTTACTATATCTGACTTGGATACTTATAATGAATTCCTAAATACTCTCCTCTTTCCTTTTATTTCTTCCCCTTCTACATTGCCAATACTATTTATCTCTATAAATCTCAACTCTTCTTTGGCCATTACCTACCTAGAAACCTGTCAGTAAGACACTATTTCCTTTAGAACACAGTCACTCTCTTTTCTGGTGATATTGAAAGCCCTCTCTAATTCCCCATCATTCTGATTTACTGCATTTATCCCATATGAAAATATTTTTAATGTTTACTTCTTTCACCCTTCCTGTGGGTTCCTTTTGGAAGGTAATTTCCATGTAGATTATTATGTTATATTATTTAACCTAACTACAAGATACTAAAGATAAAGCTTAGAGGGAGGTTTGACTATAAACATAGATGGACTATTTCAACATAAATACAATAGCAATATAAAATACTGAATATTTATAGAACAGCTTATGATGCACAGCTTCTATCCATTTAGGATCTTCAAATCAATGCAGAAACAATGGGATATGAAAGTGTCTAAAGGACCATTTCTATTTTTCTGCAAATTACTTTTCTAAACTTCCTTTTCTTCTGCCTCGACAGTCAAATAATTCCCTGTATTTATAGGACACTTGCAAAGCACTTAAAACAGAACAGTATGTAAATTCACACTAAATAATGCATAATGCTTACAGGAATCTGTTTCCTAACTTGTTGCAGCCATCATCACATACAAGAAAAAAAAAATCAGAAGGGAAGCTGGAAGGAGGAAGCAGCTGCAGCTTTTGTAGAAACTAAGGTAGAATCATGTGCAATTTAGTGCTACAGATTTTTACACTGTAGCTAGAAGCTGTATGTGCTTTGTTTAAATCAATTCACATCTATCTGGACAGCAACTTAATTTTTAGAAGAAGAATAATCAGTTTAGTGGGTTATTGGTGAATATGCTTTTTATAAATGCATGAATTGGAAAACTACATATTTTAATGAAATGTGTTGATCAGGATGAGTATGTATATGTAAATGGAGATTGAACCTAGGGCCTCAAGCATGCTAGCAAAGGGCTCTAGTACTGAGAGTTTCTCCAGCCCTCTGTGAATTCTTATTACACAATTTCTTAAGGATCTAGTGATTGTTCTTTGGTGCTGTTTAAACCTGAACTATATCTGGTTTGGAGATCTTACTCAAAACTTATGAGCACATCCTAAACCATAGAGAATACAGTTGTTTACGGTTCAGTCCTTCAGAGAAGGAAGATGATTGAGTACCCGTCATGTTGCAGGCATTGTGAATGGAATTTTGGATTTAGAGTGAGTAAAAATTGAACATAGTCCCTTATCTGAGGAAGCATACACTCCAGGGTTGGAAACACATTTTGGTCAAGCATCCACACAATTGATGTATAAAAAAACTAAGAACTGAGCTATAAATGAGAGAACGTTTGACACTAACAGTCCAGGAAAATATCATTAGAGTAACAGTTTGACTTCAAGATAAGGCGAACTGAACATGAAAAAGGGAGAAGGCTAAGGGCAACATAATTTACTGACTAGCAGGTGTCCCTAAGTGTGGATCACAGGAACCTGTGAATATGTTGTGAGATTAATAAAAAGGGTTTGCTCATGGGGTAAGTTAATGATTTTGAGATAAGGAGATTTTCCTGAATTATCAGGATATATCCAAAGAAATCATGAACATTAAGAGGCAAGAGGGTCAAAATCAGAGATGGCAATGTGACAATGACAACAAAGGGAAAGAAGGTGCTGTCCTCCTAGAAACAAAGGCAGACAAAGCAATATGATGAAAGAAAGCACACGGAGGAGGCACTGGCTTTGAAGTGGAAAGAAATTGTGAGCTAAAGAATGGAGGTAGATAGAAAGACAAGATAAGGATCCTTTTCCATAGGGTCCCAAGGAAAGGCAGCTCTGCAAATGCATTGATTTTTAGGTACCTTCAGAACTCTAAGATAATACATTTTTCCTGCTTTAAGTCATTGGGTTTGTAGTAATTTGTTATAGTAACATTAAGAAGTCACTGCAGGTGTGGAAGAATGTTTAGGCAAAGAGAACTGTGATGAGATAGAGCTTTGCATATTTAAGGAATTGAAAGAAAACTAATATTGCTGAAGCACAACAATCTAGGTCCAATGGGAAATTTAAAAGGAGTTAAAACTATAAAAGATATTAGAAACCATCTATTTCAAAACCTCATTTTCTGAATGAAGATAAATATGATTTTCTTAAGGCCATGGAACCCATTAATAATAGAATTTTACAAAAAACCAAGATGTTTAAAAAAATCTCGATTCGATCAATATACAATAAATTTCTCTATTCTATCAGCTATAAAATATTTGTTGTCTGCTGTACAGCAGAGTAGGTTATGGTGGTTGAGGATACGTAGACTATGAAAGAAAGAAAGCTGCTGACTGGCTGCATCCTTGTCCTGATAGCATCAGTGTGCCAGCAAGCACTGTTTCTCACTCTGCCCCTATCTAGAAGCCATCAAAGTGTCTCAATTGAAAGTTGTTAGTTAAGAAGAATATATGTTATCTGTTTTAAGCATGGCACTTTCCTGTCAGGCTGCTAGTTGAATAAGGGGAACAGTGACTTTCTATATGTCCTATTGGGGGAATGTGTGCTCTGAGAGCCACATTAGGCACACCATGTTGTGATAACAACGCAGTGAAGCATGCAACTTGCTGTTTAATCCACAAGTTATCTTCCCCCAAGTATACTTCAGAAAGTCAAATCTTCCATAATGTGGTATTAAATCCTCACTGCCTGTATAGGGCAAAATGTAGAACACTTTGCGTTTTCTCCAAAAACTGAATATTAACAGTGACTTTCTGAGTGGTGGTAAAGACTGAATAAATGAATATATGTTAAATATATGCAAATTACCTAATAATCTGCCAAGAAGTAGACATTCAACAATAATTTTGTGAGTGGATAAAATAATGAATAAATTAATAAATGAATAGTTTATGTAGGGGGTGAGGGCATAAGTGTAGTGTCTAGGATACATGAGAGTGCATCTAGTGAAGTACGGTGGTTGTGAACTGTACAGTCTGAATATAAGGTAGCTGAAAATTCTGGATTCCAAGCCAACTCAATTACTATCTACATTAGATTATACTAACTTCTATGAGTGTGTCAGTTCTTTCATCTGAGTAACAGAGATATCAGTCCATGCTCTGTACCCTGATTGAACAAATAAAAGTGGCTGCAGTTATTAAATTTTAAGATCCAAAAAAACTTAATAAAATAAAATTAATAAAATTAAAGGAATTACAATTATTATTTCACTCTACCATTGAGCTTCATCCCCAGTCCTTTTTACTTTTTTTTTTTAATTTTTTTTTATTGGTTATTCAAGACATTACAAAGATTGCAGAATCACATCGGTTACACATCCACATTTTTACATAATACCATATTTTGAGACATTGTCTTACTAAGTTGCCCAAGCTGGACTTGAACTTGTGATCCTCTTGTCTCAGTCTTGGAGTAGCTGGAATTACAAATATATGCCACCACACCCAGCAACATAAATGTTATTTAAAAGAAAATTTTTATTGAATGTATCATTTTCCTAAAGCTTTAGAATTCTGGTTCAGAACCCATTTACTCTTTGTTCATGAACTCTAAAACTTTCTGTGTCCACTATGAATAATGGACGCACCAGCAAGAAATGGAAATATATTTGTTTCTTAGAAAGGTGTGAGTAACACACTTTGAGGTTGTGTGTTGGGCAAACACTACTATTTTCAATTTCTACACTGCCTGTCTCTTTCACTGATATTTCTAGCCACACCCATATATATATATATATATATATATATATATATATATATATATATATATATATATAGTTTTTAAGGCCTTCAGAAGGGACACAGATGGGTGCCTTCCAGGAAAAGGGATCTCTCGCCTACAATTTCCCTTTTGTTGTTTGTTGGGAGTTTCAAGTGTTGACATCTGAGAGCTGAAACATGCACTTAGGGGGGTTGTGACGATGCCTTTCGATCCTGCTCATGAGACTGCAGAGGCAGATGGCATAAATCTCTAGTGTCTAAATTGTGTTTCATAGCAATCCATACTTTGTCAATTGCAAACAAGATGAGGCGGGGGAAAACTGTAGTGCTTGAAATTTTGAAAATCTGTTCAATTCAGGGCTGTAAAATTAATAGGTTTTAGACATGGGGCAGATAATTTTTTCTTCATTGGGTATCAATGTCCTCATTTGCATGATATAATACTGAAAAGGCCCACGGAGATTGACAGGTTTATAGCCCAATAATCTGCACCTATGATTCTAGTTCATTCCAGTGGGAGACATGTTGATTTATGAGTGAAAACCTGAACAGTGTAGTCTGGAGGATTAGAGTCTCAATCCAAAATGTGCCACTTTCTAGTTGCAAAACTTAGACTATATTGCCACATCTATTTGCAAATTTAAAAGTTGAAGCTATAAGTGGGGACAATTTATCCATCTCTTAAGACTGTTGAGAGCATTAAATGAAAAATAATGTCAAATGAATAGCAGAGGGATCTGGCAGGATGGCAGACTAAGTTAACCTAAATCCCTCCAGAAATAAATCTTTAGACATATTGCATGATATGTAGCAACAATCAAAAATGTGAATCCTAGCTGAGTTCAATAGCAAATTAAATCCCAACAGGTAAGAAGTAAAGATGGATATTGATGTAAAATAGAAATCACATGAATTAGCATTCTGACTGACCTCAGTACAGGAAACCAAGGAGGAGGAGGAAGGGAAAGAGGAGAAGAGAAAGGGGACTACAATGTCTTGGGCCAAGAGTTCAGAAGAAATATTTCTAAGATTTCATATATACTTTTGAGCACTTTAATGAAGTGAAAATTACCACTGACGGTATAGGGAGATGGCAAAGTGGCATGTACATTTCTGCATAGGAAAACACACAGACATGTGAATGTACATACACGCATACACATGAACCTTATTTGAGATACTGAATACTCACTCATTCTTCACATAGGCTAAGTATATACTAACCATATAGTCCCGGAGGCAAAAGTTAAGAAATTGATGTAAAACTTGGTCTTGGATTGGTGACAACTTTAGAATGCCTGACAAAACAAATGTAAACCCCACTTGAAGTTTATTCCTGCAAAGACATGGGTCACGCTCACAGAACAAGCCTTGGATATTTGAGCCCATGATGTTCCATTATGGAACAGAAGGGTGAACAATCCGCAGTTAGTGAAAATAAACAGACATGACAAATCAGAGGAATAGAATTCTAAGGATAGACATAATAGAATTATTAACAAAAAAAATAAAATATTACATATCATCTAAGTGTTTAAAATATAGAAATAAAAACATAAATAATGATTCTTATAATGAAAAAGGAAATATTAAATGCACTAAGAATCAACTATAGAAGAGACCCATCTGAAGAGAAAATTAGTGAAATAGGACATCTATTTGAGTAAATTAAACACAATAGAGTACAGTGAAATAAAGGGAAGGAAAGATAAAAGGTGTCATTAAAAAAATGGAGGAGAGAATGAAAGGCTCTAACATATATCTAAAATTGCATTCCAGAATGGGTGAATTAGAAGGGACAATATAAAAAGAATTATTCCAAATATAATGGCTCATAATTTTCTAGCATTAATGAAATACATAACTTCAAATGTAGAAATACTACAGATCCCAATCAAAAATTAAAAGAAAATCATGGCACACATCATAGCAATAATTACAAGGTATTAGAGAAAAAAGACCACATACAACTTTCTCTCTGCTTGCTTTTAAGATTGCATAAGAAAATGATCAGATATTTGAAACAGCAGTTGTCAAAGGGACAGTAGAAAGAGAACTTGTTTCCATTATCATCCATTTTCCCCTCAAATAAAATCCTTATAGTTGAATAATTTATTGAAAAAAAGAACAAAACTTATTTTCCCCATAAATAAAACATATAGCAGATTGTTATATTTAAGTTAATTGCAAAACTAACCAACTGTCTGGAGTTCTGTAAACAAGTAAACTATTATGAAGAGTGAAAATAAAAACCAAAAAATGTTAAAGCAATGAATAAAAAGCTTTATTGAAAGAAATGGTAAAGGAGTTACTTCAGGAATGAAAAGAAAATTCAGAAGTTAAGTATTGGAATGCAAGGAGAAGAAAATCTCATAAAAAATAACACAAATGATATCTACCTTGCATGTGTATTAGATTATTTTGATTTCACACTTATTTTTGTTATTTTTTATTAGTGCTTTATAGTTACACACAGTAGTTGGGTTCATCCTGACAAAGTCGTACATGCATGGAAATTGATTTTCCTCACTTATTTTTAAGAAAACAAATTATAATAAGTACAAAACTGTGAGCTTCCTTCTCATCCATATATTGTTCAGATATTAATAAGTTATATTCTGAATACTTATTCAAGAGATAGAAATATGAATCAAATCTTTAAATTCTTGGTATATTAGATCTCTTTTGATTAGACTATGGAGATTATAAATGTTGACTAACAAACACGTGTAACAAAAAACAACAGACATAGAGTTATGTTTAAAGGCAATGAAATAAAATGCAAACACAATCATATTTGTGAAGCTTTATGAAACAAGCTTTGGCAAAAGCATGAGAATATGAAGAGCTTTTTCAGAGATTTTTATTTTTTCAAACAAAATCACAGCAAGTGCCTAATGATATTTGAATATGAGACCTAGTTTGCTTGCCTTTTGGAACCAGACTTTGAAAAAATAACTAATGTTTTTAGTCACAGATTTACAGAGATTATGCCATTTTCAATCAAAAGATTTGTAACCCAAACTGGATTAAGCAAGTAGTAAAGAAAGTAGATTCATTGGTTCATATTACTGAGTTGAAATTTTAGTTCTCCAGTTATTTTTCCCTTTATTAAAATTATTTCTTTGCTTTCATTTACAATGACTTCATGATGATAATGATCATATAATTTCTAACTTTATGTTTCTATACTATAGTTTTTAAGTGAATATCAGCATTCTTTTCAGCATACCCCAAACAGAAAACAAGGTTATAAACCTAAAGCACCACCAAAAATTATCCATGCAATACTGTTCCATTTGGGACATGACAACATGTCACAAGAGGCAACTCTAAGAGCAAAATGTGGTGCTATTCATGAGGGAAAAAAAAGTAAATGCAATAAAAGATATTCAATACAATGTTAGCTTAAGAAATCAGAACTTTAATTTGTGTTTTTTTTTCCTAAATTAAATCTGCAACAAAGATGATCTTGGTATTCTACTCACTGAAAACTCATTCTGTAAACAAATCCCCACTGCAATAATAATGAGATCAGAAAGGGAGATGCTAAGGAACTCAGAACATGGAGAATTAATATGAGAATTCTTTATTGATGTGACTAGAAGATGAGAAGATCATATGATGAGAAAAGAAAAACACTAAATTAGATGTCTGGAGGACAGGTGTGGAAATCAGTCTTTGTAGGTGACTGGGTTGAGATACTTAATCTTTTTTTTTTTTGACAACTTAAAAAAAATTTTTTATTTTTTATTTTTTATTTTTTTAATTAATTTTTATTGTAGGTTGTTCAAAACATTACATAGTTCTTGATATATCATATTTCACACTTTGATTCAAGTGGGATATGGGCTCCCATTTTTACCCCATATACAGATTGCAGAATCACATCAGTTGCACAACAATTGATTTACATATTGCCATTCTGGTGGAGATACTTAATCTTAATAGATTAGATATTAGCATGTCGTAAGACAGGAAGTCAAGCCAGTGCTGCATCATAATCCCCTTGAGAGATGCAGTAGTATCCGTGTATACAACTCTCTTTCTCCTTTTTCCCACACAGGGGACACCAAAAATTTATGGTCTCAGTATCCACCAGTCTTTTTAAAATGTTTTTATTGGTGAATTATAATTAGATATAATTGTGGGTTTATTTTGATATAAGTATATATGCATGGAATATAATTTGCTTTATTTTAGTACCCACTACTTTCTCTCTCCCTTTCCTCCTCCTTCCCCCATTCCCTTTTTTTACTGGCCTTCCTTCTATTTATTTATTTTTATTGGTGCTTTGTATATATACATTAAAGTAAAATTCACTGTGATATATACATATATGTATATATAATTATATACAGCATCATTTGATCAATTACTTTCCTCAGTTCTTCCCTTCTCATGCCCCACAAACCTCTTTACTCAGCTAATCCTCCTATTTTCTTGTGATCCCCCTTTTTTTCTTTACTTTCTCCTATTTCTACATCTGAGGAAAAACATTTAGCCCTTAATTTTCTGTGTCTGGTTTACTTCACTTCACATGATTTCCCCTAGCTCCATCTACTTAACCAGCAAATACCACAATTTCATTCTTCTTTAGGGCTGACCAAATCTCCATTATGTATATATACCACATTTTCTTAATGCATTCATTTGTTGAAGGGCATCTTTGCTGGTAACTCTTTCTGTAACTCAGCTATTAGGAATTGTGCTGCTATAAACATTGATGTGCCTGTAACTGTGCAGTATGCTGATTTTAGTTCTTGTGGATAAATACCAAGGAGTGGAATAGTTGGGTCAAATGGCAGTTCTATTCATAGTCTTTTGAGGACTGTCCACATTCCTTGCAAAGTGATTGTATTACCAACAATATATGAGAGTACCTTTTCCCATATATCCTTGCCAGCATTTACTATTGTTTGTATTCTTGATGGTTGCCATTCTAACTGGAGTAAAATGGAATTTCAATGTGGTTTTGATATGTATTTTCTTTTGCTAGGGATGTAGAACTTTTCTTTTATATATATTTATTATTATTATTATTTTGTGTTTCTTGTAAGAAATGTCTGTT
Source organism: Callospermophilus lateralis (assembly GCF_048772815.1). Classification (NCBI taxonomy): domain Eukaryota; kingdom Metazoa; phylum Chordata; class Mammalia; order Rodentia; family Sciuridae; genus Callospermophilus; species Callospermophilus lateralis. The sequence goes on from NC_135322.1 coordinate 44,828,119, forward strand.
TAGTTCTTTTGCCCATTTAATGATTGAGTTATTCATTTATTTATTTTGGTGTTAAGTTTTTTGAGTTATTTATATATATATCCTGAATATTAATCCTTAGTCTGATGAGCAGCTGGCAAAATTTTCCTTCCATTCTGTAGACTCTTTCTTCACACTTCTAATTATTATATTTTCAGTGCAGAAACGTTTTAATTTGATGCTATCCCACTTATTGATTCTTGGTTGTATTTCTTGAGTTTGGGGATTTTGTTAAGGAATTAAGTTTCTGCACCAATATGTTGGAGTGTTGAATTTATGTTTTCCTCTAGCAGTTGCAAAATTTCTTGTCTTATTCCTACGTCTTTGATTCACATTGATTTTACTTTTGTACAGAGTAAAAAATAGGGATCTAGTTTAATCTTCTACATATGGATATTCAGTTTTCTAAGCACCAATTAAAACGCTACCTTTTTTCCAATGTGTGTTTTTGGCACCTTTGTTGAGTCCTAAATGAGAATAATTATGTAAAATTTTTTAATCTTATTTTGTTCGATTTATCATCATGTGTTTTCTGATACCACTACCATGTTGGTTTTGTTACTATAGCTCCAAAGTGTAATCTGAGATCAGGAACTGTGATGCCTCCAGCATCACTTTTCTTGTTCAATATTGCTTTGGTTTCTCTGGATCTTTTACTATTTCAAATGAATTTTGAAACTGTTTTTTTTCTAGTGCTTTGAAGAATGTTATTGATATCTTAATGGAGATTTGATTGAATTTGTATATTGATTTTCATAATTGCCATATTTAGTATGGAAGTTTTGACAGGGTTAATTCTGCCTATCTGTAAATGTGGGAGACATTTCTATTTTCGAAGGACTTGTTCATCTTTTTTCTTTAGTATTCTAGAGTTTTCATTGCAGAAGTTTTTAGCTCTGGTTAGATTTATTCCCAAGTATTTTATTTTATTTATTTATTCTTTAGTTTATTGTGAATGAATAATTATCCTGATTTCTTTTTCAGAAGATTTATTGTTGGAATACAGAAAAGTGATTAATTTATGGATGCTGATCTTGTACCTTGCAACTTTACTGAATTTATCAGCTTTAGAAGTCTTCTGATAGAGTTTATGACCTAATCAAATTGAATTATGAGGATATAGAAAACCTAAATAGACTGATAGCAAGTAATGAGATAGAAACAGCAATTAAAAGTCTACCAACAAAGAAAAAGCCAGAATTAGAAGGATTGTCATCTGAGTTTTATCTGACCTTTAATGAAAATCTAACACTATCTTCAATTGATTCCATAAAATAGGAGAGGGACTACATCCCAAATTCATTCTTCAAAGCCGTTATCATTCTGATATCCAACCCAGATAGATACATCAAGAAAAGAGAACTATAGACCAATATCCCCAATGAACACAGAAGCAAAATTTCTTGAAAAAATATTTGCAAACCACAATTGAAAATATATTAAGAAGATATTATACCATGACAAATGGGTTTCATCCTAGGATTGGGAAAACTGGGGTTAGAAGAAACATACTTCAACATCATAAGTTTACTCAACAGAGAAAAACTAAAATGTTTTCTCTAAAATTAGGAAAAAACAAGTCTCACTATTCTTATTCAACATAGTTGTTGAAATTTTAGTCAGAGCAATCAGGCAAGAAAAGGAAAATTTAAAGATATAAACCAGGAAAGAACTCAAATTAACTCTGTTTGCTGGTGACATGACCCATATTTATATGGTTCTTATATTGTTTTAATCATTTATGCCCAAGACCTGTAGACCAATTTATAGATCTCTCATTATAGATGTCATCCAACAGATATGGGCAATCACAATAAAACAGAGGAGTGTGAAAGTCTACATTTATCTTAACTTGCATGTTCCTAGGTACTGTACTATGAAAGACAGTCTGAAGGCTATTTTTTCCAAGCCCTTCTAGCTTACAAAAGACATATGTTTATATTTTACTTTTTTAAAACTGACATATACATAACATGAAATGAGAACAACCTAAGATTCAGAAAAAATATTTCCACATTTTGCAAGACTAAATCATAATAGTTAGTAGTATTTTTTCCTTGTGTTAGAAAGGAGAGAATTATACCATAATTTGGTTATGATATCTATTTAATTGGTTCTCAAGTGTTGTTATTTTCAGGATCATTGATCATCTACTGTCCCAGGTTAAATAATATTCCCCTAAAATTCATGTCCTTCCAAAAATATCAAAATATGAACTTACTAATTAATAGGGAAGAACTGGTGCCAATGCTCTGAATCTATATAGTACATTCTAGATTAGGCTGCATAATAATTGTATAACTATGATATGGCAATCTTGATACCACAGTGTGGCTGTAACTTTAATAATTCTTGTCAATTCCTTTCTTATATATTTCTAAATTCCAGGGCTAAAACAGTCTATAATATGGGTGAACATTAGTATATGAGCTTGTGCAAGGGCAGTATATCAAGTCTCTCATTCACACCTACATTCCTAACACTCAGTTTAGTGCCCAGACCATAATAGGCACCTCATATTTGTTATGTATATAGCATATGCATATATCACTTTTTAACCAGGTGAGGGAAAAGATCAAGAGAGGTAATAATTCTACCCAAATCAGCTAACTGAAGACTTGGCATATAGTAGACACACAAGTTATCTAGTGTTGTTATAACAGAGTATTACAGATTTTATTTTATTTATTTGGTTCTGGGAATTGAACCCTTGAGTACTCTACTGCTGAGCTATACTCCAGCCCTTTTTATTTTTTATTTTGTGATAGGGTCTTGCTAAGTTGCTGAGACTGGCTTCAAACTTAAGATCCTCCCTGCCTCATTCTCCTGAGTCACTGAAATTACAGGCATGCTTCACTGCAGCCAGTGAAATATTATAAATTTTCGTGGCTTAAAGAAACAGAACTGTTTTGCTTGGACCTCTTGAGCACAGTAGTTTGAATTGAGGCATCAGAAGTGTTGTTCCGTCTTCTTTGGGTCTCAGGTAGAAACTCTTCTGTGCCTGTCTCCTAACTTCTGCTGGTTATGATCCTTAGCTTGTAGCTGTGAAATTCTAGTCCCTTCCTTCACTTCAATGTATGGTGACTCTCTGTGTCTGTTCTTACGTGGACACCAGTCATATTGAATTAAGGGTTCATGCTACTCCAGAGTGACGTAGTATTCACTGATTATATCTGCAACTTACCTATTAGTAAATAACATATAATTCTGATGTTTGGTAAGGACATGACTTTTGGGGGCAACATTACTTAGTCTAAGGCAGTAAAAGGTCAATGATCCTGAAAATAACTTCAACTGATAAGCAATTAAAGCTACGCCATTAAAATAAAATGATTAAATATGGAATTGAGAGACCTCATGCTTTACATGCAACTCTGCAGAACAAGCTGATGTGAATAAAATTCACATTCACATATGAATCTTCAGCACTACTGTATCTCTGTTAAGGGATTTGTTTTCATGTAATATTTGTGTAGGTCAGGATTTTTCTCACCTGAAATCCTTCAGGAATGGTTGCAGATTCAGTTCTAGACAGTCCTGCTCTGTCAGAGACCAATCAACACCTTATTGGTTTGAGTGTTCCAGCTCTAGAGTAGCCCAGAACAATGCTTGTTCTGTTTCTGTTCTGGAATGATTGGAGGATGGGTAATTCTTTGTATTTCTACAGAATAACAGACTTTTTCCTTGCATGCTAAATGGCAATTGCATTATCTTAAAAGTTAGAGAAGATGAAATAACATCTGTCAGTCTTGTTCATTTTCCCCTTTCCCCACATATATGCATCTCTATATTCATACTCTTTACCACAGGATCTATTTCTCCAAATAGCTCCATGAACCACATTTTTCAAATCACTCATATATCTTCTTAATTATTACATTATCAGACTGTATTATCTTCAGTACCACTATACATTTAGTTTAATTTATCACTCTTTATGTTTTATTCATTTCAAAAATAAAAACATTATATGTCTGCTTATTTTTATGTTATGCATTATTAATTTATTACTTAGTCCCACAAGAATACAAGAATTCAAACATGCATATATAAGCAAATATTACATGAAAACAAATATTAGGCATTTCATAGACCTTTCCTGAAAGATGCAAATTGAATATATAGACTACATTATGACAAGTATTATTTTCTAAATCAAAATAGAAGTTAAACATGTACACTACTGTTGATTTGTGACATAAAACACAGAAATTCATTTACACATTAATTTATGTATTATATAATTTTCAGAATCATGACAGACACTGTTTCATTAAGCCAAAATAATTTCACAGGGTACAGATTCAGTTATGTATTTATTATGAACACATACTATTAATAAGGTGGATTCACTTGCAAAATTCATTTGTCTCAGATTGTTTGCCATTGTTAAATAACTAATGAGTCCAACTCAGTTATTGGTCAGAACATTGTAAAAACCCTTATATTTGGAAAAAGGATGGGAAAATCCCAAATATAGAATAAATTAGGTTGTGTAATAAGAGTTGTGTGCTGGATTATCAATGCTTAAATGTATTTTTCTCTCCCTTTGAGACTGAAGTTTCAAGATAACTCAATACAGGTGTATGATTTGAAAAAAAAAAAAAAAAACTTCATTCTCTCTCCACCTGTGATTACCTACCAGGCACTTAAAAAGACAGTAGAAAGCTCAGCAAGCATCCAAAGCAAGTGGAGGCAGCTGGGTTGCCGTGTTGAACTATCTGGGGAGGTGATGCTGTGAAAGTAATCAGGCCCAACTCTGACACTCAGACAAGAGGAATATTAATAGCTGGGAAGAGGGAAATGCAATTTTTGTCTTTGGCACCCCTGGTTGCTAGAGTGCTGTGTTTACATGAAGAAGGGTTTACTCAGGTGGGAAAGGTGTGGGTTAAATGACTGGATTAATTCAAATTTACTCCACTTCTCTTAAATGGCCTTGTCTGGCTTTGTTCACTTGACCCTGGACAAGTCAGTTAACTTGATGAGTATGCAAAACCATGGCTATTTGCCTAATTTAAAAGTAAACTCATTTTCAGAGTTGCACAGTGGGTGTCTAATTGAATAGTAAAAAAAAAAAGAATCAACATATATAAAAAGAAAGATGTGTACCTGTGCCTCTATTTATCTGTATATGTGATCTACCTAATCTATGAAATGTGTTACTTCCAGAATGAACAGAAGAAAGTGGTCAATTGTACAGGCTTTGAATTTGGACAGATGTGTGTTTGAAAACTAGCCTCACCACTTAGGAGCTCTGTATTGACTCCTGTTCTTAAGCCTCCCTAAAGCTTACTTAATCTTCTCATCAACCCCATGGGTCATTCCTGTTTCTCAAATGAATAAATTAAGATAATTACATTCAGATTATTTAGCACATGGTAAAGAAACAATCAGCAAATGCTCAATGAACTATGGGATTTATATACATGTGCATATATGTGTATACATATGTATATTATATATACCCATAATATAACTAGATATAAGGTTTATGAAAATTTGTAGAATGTTGCTTCTGTCCTAGTAAAGCTAATAATCTGGTGGGAAAAGCTAGTATTGGCAGATAACTCCTATACCAGGAGTTAGGAACGCAGAGTAACATCCCCACCAAGCCAGGGCCACTGGATGTTTCCCTGGTGGAGGTCACCTACAAGCTATATACCTTGCAGAATGTGGGTAGGGCTTTTTATATTGGATGCTATCCTGGGTATTTTCTTATTTCTGTAAGTCTCCAGTTTAAAAATAAAATCTGAATCTGAGGTTTGAAAAAAACTAATGCATTAGGAGAAAAATAGTCATAAAATAGAACCAAGGGATGGCTTTTTATGCGATTAATACATGGCATGGTGCAGAACGCCACACAGGAAAGCTGTAAGGCACCCTACACCCTTAACAAGAAGCCACAGGCAAGCTTTCTGTGCAAATCCTCTAATCCTATTGATCCTGCCTCAAAAGCAGTGAGGCTGGTCCACAACGCAGAAGGGTGGCAATCGGCAGCAAGTGCACGCGGCAGGCACTGCACGCTTCGGGAAACTTAATCATATAACTCTCTTCATTACTCACGAAATCACTCGCTGTCAATGCTCCAGCCACGGCCTCCCTGACTACTGCTGTTTAAGATCCTGTCAATCTTCTCCTGCGATTTTGCCAACCAAATTCACTCAGAGCTATTTACAGGCGGTATTATCTCAGCTGATAACATTACACCATTCCTTTGGCATGGAAATAGGAGAATAAAACTCATGGCAGTCCTGTCTTTTCTGGCATTCTCTTTGCACAAGGCAAAGGGCCCACCTTGTGTTGAGTAAGAACCGGGGTCGAAATGCAGTAAAACCATATTATTGTTAAAAGCCCCAAAAAAGCGGACTTTGATTTTGCTGAGGAAAATTCTGGCTCCCATCACATTGTAGTCATGACATTTAACTAAGCACCATTATTGACTGTCTCACTTGGCATCAGGCCCTGTGTGCATCATTTTATCACGGATACTCACACACAGCAACCTTGTGAGTTCATTATTATCCTTCTTATGCAAAACTGAAGAAAATATGCTCAGAATAGTTGAGAAACTTGTCTAAACAGACACATCTAATAATAGATACAGAAGCCCAATTCAAACCAAGGTTTGCCTGTTGGCAGACTCCTTGTAGAGTCAGTCTACTTACAAGTATATATTCAATCAGTTTTCCAGATGGTCATTATTGACATGGAGATAAAAATCTCTTCTGAGTTACTGACTTCAAAATCAGAAGTAAATTGAACTAGCCAGCAGAAGAACTGTCCAGAAATAGTGATTATTTTACTTTGGAGAATCCTTAGAAATGATATTCTGTCATCATACTTTAATAATAGCATCAGACCTAAGGCACCTACAGACACTAGTTTGCTCTTGGATAAGTAAATTATTTCATCCATGCTAAGTTCTTGAAATAGTCAGTTTTAACCACTAAGTCTCTCAAGTGTCTGGTTTTATGGTTGGGTGATAGTTAGCTTCGTTTTAATATCCTAAGGCCACTGCAAAGACATGTTCCTGCAAAATTATTTCCTTCTCAGCCCTGGAACACTTCTCTTAATTTATTGTCAACTGTGTGTCAGCAATCCCATAAACCCCACTAACTACACAGATACCTTGATAGTTTGCTTTCCTTGCTATGACAAAATACTTGAGAAAAAACAACTTAAAGGGGGAAAGATTTATTTTAGCTGTTTCAGAGATTTCAGTCTATTGTTTCTTGGCTTCATTGTTGTGGGCTTATATCAAGGCAGAAAATCATGGTGAGCATGGTGTGCAGCCAAGCAAAGCTTTCATTTTAAATGCATTGGAAGCACTACGTGGAAGACATAGAATGACTGTGGAAAGAGTTAGCAGTTTGCTGTGTGGGGAGTGACCAGGAAACTCCTCTCTAGGGAGATAAGATCAGCATTGGGACCTGGATGTACAAAATAACTTGCCATGTGAAGGGTTATGTTACAGATGGAGTCCCAGCAAGTGCTAGGGCACAGAGGTGAGAATGAGGTGGAGGATTAAAGGACCAGCATATAGTGTTGGTTTCATTACGTAGAAGTTCATAAACTCTGTTGTATTTAGAGCTTCTAATCCTTAAGTAGTCAGCATACTATCTGGCTACAAATTAGTAGACACATAATCATATTTGTTGAAAAATGGAATAAGCATTTGCTTATTTATATTATTTCCATGGCATGAGCACCTTGAGATCAGAAACCAGATACGTGCATCCTTGATGGCTGTCACCTAAACTGACACCAACAAGTTTCCTGTAAATATTTTTTTTTCAAATGAATGGAGTGTTCAACAAATAAGTAAAGTGTATAGACACAATTTAATATTAAATCTTAATGGTACTTATTTTACCACTTGAATTGCAAGCTAGCTTCTAACACATATCATATGTCCTTAACCCAGCTTCACAGAGAAGAAAAGGAAAATAAAATGGGAAGAGACTAGATGCTGGACTCATCACCCTTTGTCCTGTCCTCACCTCATTGACCAAGGGCATGTTCTGCTACCCAAGGGAGTGAGCTGTCTGTGATTATTTGTACTTCTAGTTGGCAATGCTAAAAGCCTTAAGGGTATTGTACTGTTTTCTGGCTAATGACTAAACCTATGTTTCTTTTGCTGCCACTGGAATAAATGGTGCAGGCTGAGAACAAGCTCAGGAATGAAGCAGGATTTCAGCAGGGAGCAAAAGAAAACTGGAGTTGTGTGGTCTTTACTAACTCTAAAGAGTCAGTGTATAGATTTACTTTAAGGAAAAAAAAATAGAAACAGAAGTTAGGTGCTCTTAGCTCCAATGATACATTTGTTATTATGCAGGGGATAAACATTTGTAATCAATTAATACATGTACAGAATTATGAATTCTGAATCATTTGTTTCTCTTTGTCTTTTTTCTGTGTGTGTTCCTAATCCAGGTCCTGTATCTCTTCTCCTTCAGTGATAGATCAGGATAAATACTTTAAGAGATGTGAATTTTACTTTTCTTCCCATTACAGATGGGAATCCTGAAACCTAGAGAGAGGAATCGATATAACCAAGGTCACATAAATACTGCATAGAATGAGAGAATCCATATTCCATTTCATCACCTCTTGTGTTTTCAAAGGCATTACCTGAGATTCAGTTTCTTTAACAGGAAAATGGGACACCTTGTTTAACTCCTAAAATTGTTGTGATGACTTAATGAGATATAGCACATATTCTCCTTGTTTAGATTGTAGACAAATAATAGAACACATGTTTTATGACAACCCAACTGCATGTGTATGGGGCAAAAGATTTCTTTGCTCAAAGATTCTTCTACTAGGCTCTCAAGATGAAGTGATCAGCTTTGCACCTAATTATCTCTAAGAAAGCCTCTGATTACAGGGCATTTTTCTAATCCAATTCAACAGTGCCAGCAACCACACATGTGTGGTGCACTCCCATTATTCTTCAGTCAGCTCAGAGCAAGGTGAGAAGCACTAGAAGGAACCAGCTAGGACAGGTTGCCATCCATGGTCAACGTGACAGACCATCTTCCTCAGAGTTGCAGTTTGCCCTTGAATTCCAGACCCCATGTTCAAAGTTAAAAGTCTCTTTTCCAGGACATCAGTTCATTGATGCCACCTATATTCTCGAGTGCCCAAGAAAGATAGTCAGCATAGAGAAGATGATTAGGCAAGAATACAGTTGGACTTTGTTTTAGTCAGCTCTTTTATGGCTGTCATTCAAAGACCTGACAAGAACAAGTTTACTTGATGCTCACAGTTTCAGAGGTCTTAGTTCATGGACAGCTGGCTCCATTCCTCAGGGCTCCAGGTGAGGTTGAACTTCATAGTGGAAGAGTATGGTAGAGGGAAGCTGTTCACATGATGATCAGAATGCAGAGAGAAACTCCACTCACCAGATGCAAAATATATACCAAAAAGGCATGTCCCCAATGCCTACTTCCTCCAGCCACAACCTACCAGCCTATAGTCACCACTCAGTTAATCTCCATCAGGAGATTAATGTATTGATTGGGTTAAGGCTTTTATTTTAATTCTAAATATTCTTGCATTCTCATACATGAGCTTTTGAGGAACACCTAATATCTAAATCATAACAGGCTTCTACTGCATTCCAGCTACTAAACAATTTATTTGAAGATCATTATATATTTTAAGAAAATATCATATAACTCCAGTTATAACCTAAAGACATAAGGCTTAGTAAAGCTGTTGTTCTCAAGGTAAGACATCCTTCCAACAGTATAGTAAACCACCTCCTCAATACACTACTAAATGTATTTCATATGCTGTTAAATGTACTTAGTGGTCTTTGGAACTTTCAAAACATCTGCTAAAATGTAACTAAAAAAGATAGCTATAATGTCATTTTAATCTGTTTTTATTTTCTAGATGCTTTGTGATCTTTGCAACAGGTGACATTTACTCTTGGGAAATAAGTTACAATTCTGGAATTACTTGATCATGTGATAGTATACTTTTTAGTAAATCTTTGCCACCGTTCATCTTTCCACTATTCATCTTTTATAATTTCCCTTTCATTTTTAAATTTTAATGTTAAAATATGCTTTCAATCATTTGTTAAATTTGTTTAGATAACACCCATGTCTAACTTGTATTAGTTCTCTTTATCACTCTTTGAAGAAAAATAACTCCTTGGAGTTATTTTTACATAAAAAATTTAAGAATAAAATAATCTTGGAAAAGAAATGCTGAAAATCTTGAAAATTTATAAGTATTTGTAGATAGAATAAGGAAGAAGATCTGTGGGTGGGGTTTAAAGATCATACCATAGGCATAAATTCTACCACTCATTCATTTTCTGTTTCTTTCTTTCTTTTTTCTTTTTTTTTTTTTTTGTCACAGGGTGTGGTAATGGGCATTGGGCTCAGGGGCACTCGACCACTGAGCCACATCCTCAGCCTATTTTGTATTCTATTTAGAGACAGGATCTCACTGAGTTGTTCAGCACCTCGCTTTTGCTGACTTTGAACTCACAATCCTCCTGTCTCAGTGCCCCAAGTTGCTGGGTTTACAGGCATATGCCTCTGTGCCCAGCCCATTCATTTTCTCTGTTCCATTCATGCTTCACATTCCTATCAAACATGCATAGATCATTTACTATCTTCCAGGTCCTAAGAGTGAAATATGGAAGTGAATTAGACCTATCCCGTGCCCTCCAGTAACCATCACAGAGTAGTAGACAAATAAAAGCTGACAAGCTCTCTTACAACTATCATAACTGACATTACAAAGGTTTTCCTTTTGCTTACCATGGTGGATTCTGGTACTATATTCTTTTTCCATCTACTTAATATTTTCTGTGTCAGGCTGGATTTCTTCCCATCACCTACTGGTTGATCTACTATCAAGCATCTGTCCCATTTCCACATATATATATATTTTTTTGGTCTCTCATTCTCAACCCTTTCAAATGATCTCTGTCTTGACAGCTTTTTCAGAAGCCAGAACCAAACTTTGGCTTAGTTATAGTTTTGCTAAAAGCTGGTCTTGGATTAAATTCCAGCTTCAGGACCTTATTTCTGGGATTTGGGGTACTCAGAGAACACTTGAGTTTAAGCCACATTCATATGGTACAGCTTCAGATTCAAAGCCACAGTTCCCTTCACTTTCAAACCACCAAAGGCCTCTCGTTCTCTTAACATAAATAGTTCTATCTTATCAATAATATTCTTTCCTTACAACCCAATCATGATTTTTTTTATTACTATTCTTTATTCAGTTACTTCCCACATGACCTATGACTCCCCACAAAACCAGCCCAATGGAGTAACCATTGCCTGGTATATTTTCTCTGCTTCGTCAGCTTTCCTTATAGGTTCTATTTTTCCACCTTGTACACAAGAATTAAGATAAAAGTGAAGGAAGAGTTTAAAATGTTCCCTGCCATTGGTGGTATGGAAAAGGAAATATTAGGAAATTCTATCATATATATATATATATATATATATATATATATATATATATATATTAGAATACATACACACATTTACACACGAGTATGTATTTCTCAAAAATTTTGAACTTCTATGTAACATTTCATTTAAGAATCATGGTGTACAAATTAAAATAGTTTTTAAATGACTATATTAGATGATGTTATGGGTGTGCAACTGTAAATATTAATTTATTAATAAAATACAATTGTAATCAAAATTATGAGAAGGAAATAAATTTATTCAATCAAAGTAGCTTCTGGAAATGATAGAGGGCAGTTTGGCACCCTCTATTACTTGGTGTTCTTGACATTTATTATTTATCTATTTATTTATTTGGTACTGCGGAGTGAACCCAGGGGCTCTGAACCACTGAGCCACATCCACATTCCTTTTAATTTTTGTTATTTTGAGACAAGTTCTTGCTAAGTTGCTGAGAGTGGCTTTAAACTTGAAATCCTCCTGCCTTAGCTTTCCAAGTCACTGGGAATACAGGTGTGTGCCACCACACCCACCTTGACACTTTTTATAAGTTATTTTGAGGGATCTATAAGATGCTTATTTTATTATCTTGCTTCCTCTGAACACCAAGCTTAAGATAAGGACTCAGATACAGGATGTTCAACTACTAGAAAATCCCAGCCGAATGTGAGACCCAAAGAGAAAAAGTGAAAGGGTTCATTCTTTACTGAGGCTATTTCTGTGGTCAATGGGGGTTTGATAATGCTATGACTTCTAGAGAAGCATGAAACTACCTCTAGGAATTTTCCACTTGTAGTATGGGATACAGAGATTTTTCCAATAAGTTATGTGTTCTTCCATCTCTGTTCCTTCTTATTATAGTGAATAGAAATATCTAGGGAAATTTTTTAATTACTCTTTCAGAAATCTTAGGGGTCAGCTACATCAGAAAAGCCTCAAAGGAGAAAGTGAAGATAGGCAACCATAATACTTAAAGTAAAAGACTATTAATAGGAAAAAATGGAAGACATGAAAGTATCCATTTCAGGCCTTGCTGAAATCAGAGTTGAGGCCAAGAATATCTGTTTGGACACATATGTCTTTACATTTGCCTTCAAGAACCTTTCAGTGAAAAAAAATATGTGCCTTGGAAATAAGATCATGAGTGACTTTTCTCCTTATAGGAATTTATAGTGTAAATTTGAACATGTTCTTATTCTGATGAAAATGTGGTTTAAATCAATAAAAGTCAAAACTAAATATTCAGAGTGGCAAGAGGTTATCATTGATTTTTATGTCTTACATAAAACCAAAAAAGCCCATATTTCTGTTTGGATGCAGTGATAGATACCTCAAACATATTTGATAAAATAATTGAATGCACAATAACATATTTTAAAAATTAGAGCATATAGGTATCAGATGTATTTTCAAAAGTACAACATGAAATATGGAGGGAACATTTGAGGTAGCAAATGTGTATTGTATCAAGCTGGGATTTGTGTGTATTGTATCAAGCACTTCATGTTCCATACATTAAGAGTGTTAATTTGTACAGCTGTTTCTTTAACTTCTACTAAAAGAGAAAGAGTATAGAATTAAATTAACCATATTCACTATGGGTAGAAGAAGGGAAATTAGCAGTATTAGTTTGACATACTTGTTCTTCTCAATACTTGCTTATACCTCATTTTAAATATTTTAAAGAAATGTGCATATTTGGTTGAGTTTACATAATCACTAAGGCCATGAATCCAAATTTTATTTTTTTTCTTTTCTTGACTTTTGCCTTAAAGCTAAATAGTTATACTGAGCGGGAAATTTAAAAAAAAAATAGTGAACATCCATTTAACAGATTTGTGGTAGCATGAGAGATAAAAAGTGTGAAGAAATTGGTGTTTACTTGGAACCCAATGATCACTATTAGCAGAAATGAAGAATACACTCTTGTTTCAAGGATCTTCAAAGTGAGAGAAATACAGTTGACATGAAATCAAGGGAGATGAACTGTATGATGTTTTTTTTCAAGACTGTTGAATAAGAACTGCCTGCATTTCCAGAGTGGAATCTTGGCTAAGATATGCTAGAAATGGTGCCATCTGCTCTCCCATTGTCTACATATAGAAAAAGGACTTTAGTTAAAACTCATCCGAAACAACAGCTGAGAAGGCTTGTTGCTGCAGAGTGAGTCACAATTGAGGAGGACAAAGCCATGGGCTTCTTCTCTAAATGTTGCCGGAGGCTTGCATCCTAAATCCAATGATCAAGTTTAATTTAAGAATATGATCACAGCTAGATTACATGCATGATGTGGACAGATGTATAAACTGATATGTCTATGTCTTTCTTATGGTCTGGCTGAGGAAGTATGCTTCTAGGACTAAAACTCTGTAGCCAAACTCATCAATGTCTATTGCTAGGGGAGAATAGTCTATGTTCATACTATTTTGATCGTGAAAGCTATTTAGACTCTGAGGCTAGCTTTACTGCATACTATGCAATAGACATTAGCAAAACATTTCAACATAGAAAGTGTAAGTACTGTTATTTGCAAAATAAGGTTATTATTGTTTGTCCTGACTTATTCACAGGACATTTGGAGAGGAATGTAAGATCATCCTTGAAAATAAAATTTGTGTACTATCTAATGAAAATGAAGCAAAGGAATTCTTCATTGATTTAGGTTTAAAATTTCAATGTCTATGCATATCCATCTATTGATTGATCTATCTATTCCATAACTGTTCCATACCAGGCTCCTTCATAACCTGTATACACAAAACTTTGCTTGATCCTCTAATAGTAATCTGTGCCTCAGGGCTAAAATCAAGATGCTTACTTTTAGCTATTTGTTCAAGATTGATCTTGGATTTGTGTCTGCATCTTATAATACAAAATTGGTCCAGAAACCCAGATTATATATATATATTTTGGTAACTTATGTCAAAGATTAAGACTTGCTGTTCCAGTACCACAGGAATCATGCATCTTTGACTTTACAGTGCAGATGTTCACCTTAGAGACCTTATTAAAAATCCTCCTCCTTTGCCTACCTGAGTGATACCTGGGAGCCAAGCCATGTTTACAAAACAAAGCTGCAAGGCATGTAGTCACTGCAAAGTAGCTCAGCAATAGAGATGTTTATAAATGATTTTCTTAGTTGTCATATAGAATGTCGTGTTTCAGTGTTTCCCTCCCCATTTCAAAGCCAGTGTTTATATACAAAAATCTTGGAATACCCTTGTTTTCATTTCATCTGCTGCAGCTTTTCTAGGAGCACCACTGCCTTCCAAAAAACAACTAAAATGCCTACAACTACATTAATTTGCATTATATTACAGAACCAGTTGAAAGGATAGATAACTCTGTGACTAGACGACTAGACGGTAGTTTCAGTTCTAGTATTAGGATTTGTTTTATCACACATATAATGTTCTATATATCAAATCCAAGTGACTGTCCAGGTATTGAATTTTAAATCACTACTGTCCCCATGTCCCTGGAAATTTAATGATGTTTTCGTCAGCTTTTTCACTGCTGTGACCAAAAGACCTGGCAAGACCCATTTTAGAGAAGGAAATATTTGTTTGGGGGCTCACAGTTTCAGAGGTCTTCAGTGCATAGATGACTAACTCTGTTGGGTCCAGAGGAAGAAACACATCATGAGGGAGGTGTGTGGTAGAGAAAAAATAGCTCAGCATGGAACCAGGAAGCAGAGAGAGAGGTTTGTCCACTCTCCAAGGACAAAATATGTATTCCAAAGGTGCAACCCTAATGACCCACTTCTTCCATCCACATCTTATCAGCCTACAGTAACCACCCAGTTAATCTTTATTAGGGGATTAATGCACTGATTAGATTAAGGCTTCCATAAGCCAATCATTTCACCTCTACACTTTCTTGCATTTTCTCACACATGAGCATTTGAGGGACACCTATTATTCAGACCATAACAGGTAATAGGTTACCTGTCAACTTTCAATCGTGTGTTCTGGAAGAGAACCCATTTTATAGCCTGAAATGGAACTGGCACAGTCATAGCCAACAAGAGCATTGCAACCTCCAAAAAATGCAATGCTTAATTCAGATGTAGACATGTGATCCAAAGACAATCAATGAAATTCCCTAAAACTTTTCTTTGAGATTGATAGGAACAATCCTTATGGTTTCTGCTATAATTACCTGAAAGCATTTAGGCTACTACTAATATTTTTTTTGCACCCTAAGAAAAAAACCAGGGAGAAAAAATGTTTTATGACATTTCCCACACATTTTATCATGAAATTTTTCATATGTACAAAAAAATGGAGCTACTTTATAGTGATCATCTGATTGCTTATCACCAGATTCTAAAATTAACATTATACTTTACCCTTACCCATCTATTCATCCCTCTCTCCATTTACCAAGCTCTTGAAAAATTTGATGCATATCAAAATTAGTCACACATTACTTTTTAATAATTTCCTGAGTCCCTGTGTCTATGATGCAAGGCAGAACTTCTGTTGGAATCTCAGTTATATTAATCAATAAATTCCCTCTTTGGGTGAAACTAATTTGATGCAAATGGCATAGTGTGTTTTTAAATTGACATACTGAGTTTTTAAAGTGGCATAGAGAGGTTTTAAATAATAGTTGTACATAATTCTTTGTTATTGGAAGGTTGTCCTCCTTTCTTTACCCTTTCATAGAAAGTGTGAATTCACAATATTTAGCCAAAAATTAACCCAGCATTCTATGGTTCTTTACAAAGATCCTCAAAATGCATTCCCATAAAACATTTTTGTTACATGTAAATTTCTTTCCCAATACCTCTTTGCTTGGTAGAATTTGTGTTCATGAGACAACGCTTTATCAAAATGTAAAGAGAGGGGCTGGAGTTGAGTGGTTGAGTGCTTGCCTCACGTGTGTGAGGCCCTGGGTTCCATTCTCGGCACCACATACATACATACATAAATAAATATATTTTTTAAAAAAGTAATGAGAAATATTGTTGTAAATGTTTTCAGTGAGTGTGACTGCAGAACATTTTCCAAATGACTGCAAGGGTATTTGGAATTGCAGCAGTTACCAGCATTTGCTAATAAGGGTGGAGTTTATGCTATAAAATTTTCAAACCCTATAAATCATAATGGGATCATGTAAAAATCATAAAATATCAAATATTAGTTTAAGTGATTTCTAACCACAAAATTACTGCCTGGGGATTTTCCCACTATGAAACTTGGAATTTTTTCTTTTGCTGTCATCCTGGCTATAAAGCTCCTATAAATATATTTTGAAGTCATAAGCCAATATTTTAATATTTTCAATACTTATTTATTTCTTAATTAATATTTTATGAGCTTTCACCACTGACGCTATTTAAGTATGTGATAAACCGGCATCATAATTAGTATAGCACCCTCAATGAAAAGATGGAAAGGTTATTCGAAGAAGTGCAGATGTTGCACAAGCTGACAAACTAAAATCAGAATAAATGCAGAGTCTTCACGTCTTCATTAGGATTCCTGAATATAAATGGTTGGCAGTCAGAGGTCATTCCTGAAGTCTTTTCTATTTCTTTCTTTATCTCTCGGTTAATTTAAGCCAATGAAAATTTAATAGATTCTATTTTTATACATTCATAATTTCATTCATCCAAACAAGTACAAGATTCATTCGGGATCTTTTATCCATATGCTGTTTTTTTTTTTTCATGTGGCATAAAGGTTGGCTATATTGTATGGATAAAATTAATATACTGCCATAAGCCATTATGTTTGACTTCACTCCTAACAGGTAGCATTCTAAGTACATGCTATATCTCATATTTAATTGCATAACAGTTTTCTATGATTATTAATATCCTCATTTTATAGATGAGAAAACATAAGAAAGTGGAAGAATATTTGTTAAGCTCACATAAATAAAAATTGTGACCTATTTGATTCTAAAAAGCATTTTTCTTTGCAGTGAAGTTTTCCAAATAGAAAAACATGAGTGCTATCAAGAGGAAATCTGTAAACACCCTGGCTGTCAAAGCCACTCAGTATTAAGCATACTTTACTGGATGTTAAAGGCAGACACTCTCTAAGACCACATCAGTCTCCTGCAGGTTCTGATGTGAGTGGCAGAAACTGGCTGTAATGTGGTCATCTGCAGGATCCTGCTAGCTCTTAATGTAAAACTAATGTCCTGTAATAGAAGTCCACACACGATATAGAGAACTAGAAGACCTTTTCAAATACAGACACAGGCACTTAGGAACCTACAGATGGCAATTTGAAGATATTTTAGAAACAACCTTCGTGAAGATTAGAGTAAAAATGCAAAGGCCCCTATATATATATCATAATTCCTCAGCAAACAGGAGATGTGTATTTTTATGGCTATCATAATAGCAGCCAACTACCAGGAATATTTTCTCCTTAAGGGTGATCTGGGTCAGGTATTGCTAGCCAGTCTGTCTTTTGTTCTTTTGAGCCAGACATTTGACAGACTGTAATGATTATGATGTCCTTTTCTCTACCTTTGCAAACTTGCTGACCAGATGTGCCAAATTTGTGACTCTGAGCAATGGGGAGAGGATTAAAATGAACTAGGAGCTGCAAGGGAAAAGACTCCCTGTTATGAAGCCAGGATGCTAAACAAATGAATGGACCTGTCAGCTTTTTAGAAAACTCCACACTAGGCAGGAAAAAACAGATACAATATTGAAATGTAATCACATCACTGGATTCTTTTCCTTCTCCCCTTATTGGTTTATAAACCATTTACCCTGTGTGATTGTTGCAGAAGCACCAATTCTATAAGGCATATTTTATGTTTTTTTTTAAGAGAGAGTGAGAGAGGAGAGAGAGAGAGAGAGAGAGAGAGAGAGAGAGAGAGAGAATTTTTTGATATTTATTTTTTAGTTATCGGTGGACACAACATCTTTGTTTGTACGTGGTGCTGAGAATCAAACCCGGGCCGCATGCATGCCAGGTGAGCACCCTACCACTTGAGCCACATCCCCAGCCTTTTTTTTTTTTTTTGTATTGGCACTTTTTGCTGCTGTTGTTCATCTTAGAACACACACCAGTCTTACAAATTACTTGGACTCTTGTCTGTGAAAGCAAGTGTGAAATAGAATCTAGTACATGTTTCCTTTGGAAGTAAATTGGAGTAAGTCAGTGGTTCCAGGGTACGTTCATTAAATTCCTACTGTGTGCTAAGAATTGTCTGGTCTCTGTGAACGCAATGCCATGCAGAAAAAGGACACATTTCTTGTTTGCATCTGATTTCTAATCTAATTTAGAAAAGGGTGATCCACAAATGTTGCCCTCTCTTTGACCAAGCTTTCCCTCAAAATTTACCGGCAAATTGTTTTATTCAAGAGTAAGATAAAGTTCACCATAGACCTTTAGAATATTAAATCTGGAAAAGAGCTAAATTCTAGGATGGAAAACATCTGTGAGGCAAGATGCCTCTGTTCCATCAGACATTCCCAGTTCACCTCTGCAGTCTCCTTCACTGGACATCTGTGCATACTCAGATGGTTATAACGTGACCTTCTATACAGGCACTACCCACTATTAGAAAAGCCACACAATATGTGTCCTTTGGGCTATTATTGATCTCATTTGCCAGATGTTCTAAATGATACCTGGGAGGGTCAAATAGGCAATCTTAAGTGACCCTGTCTGGCAGGTGCAAAGCTGGAATCGGGATCCCAATTTTCTCATTCTCATGGCAATATCTCTTTCTTCCCATTATGAATTCTTGTTTTACTGATGTCTTACTATCCTCAAAAAGGGGGGAAATCACAATATACATGTTTGGAGAAGGATAAAAGATTTTTATCATTATATAACAAAGCAGAATATGGCAGAATATCTTATTTTTTGTTTCCTTTATGTTTAACAATTGTTTTGTTTCATCAGTTGCTTTCTCCCTGGTGTTGGGGGAAAAGAGATCCAGCCTCCATGCACAGAGAAGAATTATAAGTTCTACTCATTAGTGCAAAGTCTTGAAATCATGATGAATCATATCTAATTTTTAGGTTTAGAGCCTAATGTGACAGTTAAGTAGGCTGGATGAATCTGGCTCTTATATGATGCAGGATAGTTTTATGGATAGAATTATTTCTATTTTTATTTTTACTTAGGTTTCTGACTTGAATATTATTTATAAGTACAAGTGAAACAAGCCTATATCCTCACTGTTGTATAATTGAATATTTTAATATCAGGTTATACTCTTGAAAACTTCTTTCAAAACATAGTCCAAAACCATCACAAACATCTTAGTACTTGAACATAGCAGGCTCCTCAGAAAGACAACACAATTGTCTCTCAGTTCACAAGACAACATTTTTGAAAGTAGAGAATAGCCTGTCCATTAATTTCATCCAATACCGTACTATTATTTTCCATCCTCATACCCCATGACAGCAAATAATTATAATATTTGTATGTAGTATTAGAGGGATTTCATATTTAAATTGACAAATAATCATGCCTAGCATATAAAAATGTTTTCATTATATTTAAGTTTCAGACTGCTATGTAAGATATAAGAATGATTACTATAATTTATCTCATTGTTCAGGTGTACAGTAAAGAAGCATGTGCTAGATTGTGTGTGTGTATATATATATATATATATATATATAGAGAGAGAGAGAGAGAGAGAGAGAGAGAGTATAGATCACCAAAAGAATAAATGATTGCAGTGAAATTAATTCCCAGTTATGTTTCATTCTAAATTTTTGATTATGCCAATCTTCTATTTTGTATCCAGGAAGAAGAAAGAACGATTACTATAATTTATCTCATTGTTCAGGTGCATGGTAAAAAAAACATGTGCTAGAGTCCCTTTAGTCAAATCTATACCAAATTGAACGCTAAAGTAAATAATGAGTCTATAATTACATAAATATATAAATGAATGTATCGTTGATGAAAATAGTCTTTACTTACAATAGAATTTCAACTAACAAAATTAGAAGTAATGGTGTCATTTGTAAGACCTCAATTTAGCATCCCTCAGAGAAATAATTGATTCAGGTAGGTATTATCAATAGATACTAGTGGGTGTATGTTGTATACAGATTGTGATATTTATATGGTCTCAAATTATCTCCTTAGCACCTTCCCTTCAAAAACATGTTGAATACAAGGCAAAAATAGCAACTGTGCATTTGTAGATGCACAGTTCAAGTGACTGAGGTTGGTATGGTCAGGAATGAGACATTTGTAATTGTTTCACCTGATCGAAGGTCATGGGGAAAACAATAGCAGTCCTCCCAGGATACTGAGGCTCAAGGAACAAATCTCGATTCTAATCATGATAAAATATATTCAGACCCAGATTGGGGTTTATTCTGCAGGATAATTGGTCTGTAATAATCAACAGCATCAGAGATATAAAGATCAAAACCCAAGAAATGCTGTGGGACTCTTCTTGATTGAAGCAAACTGGGAAGGCACGAAAACTAGGTGGCATGTGTAATCCTGTGCTGAGTCCTTGCACCATGAAGAATATGGACAGATCATTAATAAAGCTTGAAGAAAATGTGTAGTGGGTGGTAATAATGTGTGAATACCAATGATCTCTAGGCTGGTTTTTTGTTTGTTTTTTCATACTGGGGATTGAACCCAGGGACACTTAACCTCTGAGCAACATCCCCAGTCCTTTTTTTGTATTTTATTTAGAGACAGTGTCTTACTGAGTTGCTTAAGACCTCACTAAGTTGCTGAGGCTAAGTTATGATTTTATTTTATGGAAACCTTTTCGTCTGCTTCTTGTATTTAGGTGGTTATATTGCATAGACACATTTGACAAACATATACATATTTGTATTATTCCAACAATCATCTTGCAAATTTTAAATTATGTAAAAGATGCTCATTTGACAGTATTTATAACATTCTCTAATGCTTTGGGTGTTCTCCTTGTGTACCTTTCTAAGTATATTTCATGTGTTTACTAATTTAATCTTCAAAAACAACCCCATTAGGCAAGGTACTGTTATTAATACTATTTGATTCATGAGAGCAGTGAAACACAGTGTGATTAAGGATTGCCCAAGATCAGCCAACTGGTAATTGTGAGAAAGAGGAATTTAATTCAGGCCCAGTATTCTTAACTGCTATGGTTGGGCACAGACTGAATAGAGGCAAGAAATTTTGTTGAGTACCATAATAAAGCTGGTATGGTCTGAATGAGATCATTAATAGCCCTGGGTGGTATTAATGTGTGCCCTCTAAATCTTATGTTGAAATTTATTTCTCTAAGATATATGTGATTAATATCTGTAAGTGGGGCATTTGAGAGGTCATTAGGATTAATGGGGGCCATGAGGGTGGGGGCCCCCATAAGTGCATTAGTGGCTTTATAGAAGGTAGAGAGACCTAAGTAAGCAAGCTTATTGCTTCTCACCATATTATGGCTTGCATTGGCTTGGTGAATGCAGAGATTCCTTACCACCAAGAACATCTTCAATAGAGGCAGCCTCATTTGCAAAGGTTGAAGTGGAGAGAGAGAAGAAATATTGTGTGAGGCTGTTTCTGAATGAAATGTGAATCCAGGACCATGGGCCCATCCATAAGCTTAGGAACATTAACATCCTTTTGCCTTCTCATCCTTATGTTAGCATTTATGTTCTGCCACAAGTGTGCAGTTGCTGGAATTAGGCAGCGGTATGAAGCCATTTTGTAAACATGGCCCCGAGAGTAAAATAGCCAATAAGAAAGTCCATAAGCTAGTCCATTTAAAGAAGTGGTCCCCAAATTCCAAGCCATTTTTACTATCTGGGTCTTAAAAACCTAATCCTTTTGAGTTTATGGTAACTGAAGCATATTGAGTAGCACACCTTTCCTCTTTGGTTATTTCCATCTCTGTGTTTCAATATCATTCCCAGCTCTGAGTATTTATCTCTAATTTCTCACTCAGTGACAAAACTCCAGATTTGTTGGAGCAATTTTGGCATTCAAAATGAAACAGGCTCCTTATATTTCTGTGAACCAAGGTATCCAGAAACCCCTATGAATTTCCTATTTCCATATGCACCAGATTTTCACATTCTGAAATGTTTCTTATGGGAACACGAGAAAACAGTTATAATTAAACTTAAGTAGAGAAACTATTTTTAACACACTCTGTGGGATATATTCTAGAGAAGGGGCCTTGAAGGCAAATCTTACATTAACAGACACCTGGGGGTCCCAGAGTCAGAGAGGTTCCTCTCCCGTCCCCCATCAAATTAATCTTATTTTATTTATTTTAGTTATTTTTAGTAAATGGAACAAAAACAAAAAGATGCTTATTTTGGACCAAGACATAGGAAAAAAAGACTTTCACTTTGCCCATGTCCATGTTTCACTTTAAAGTAACGCATATATTTTCCTGGCTGAAATCAAAGTAGATTTGCATTCATTTATAAAAATGCCATCTTAATCAGGAATTAAAGCAAAAAAAATTGCTAAAGAATCATCTGCTACTTGCTTGTGGAAGAAAGTAAAATAGTCATCAGATTCTAAGAAAGAAAACAATTTTTTTCTTGCCCACCCCTTTTATTTTCTCCTCAATCTAAGAAAAGGACTTTTTGTTAGACAATTTCCTTCATGTATTAAATTGGAATTCTATTCTAGCTGTAATGAAATACCACAAAGTTAATTGCTTCAAACAACACAAATGTATTGTCTTTCAAATCTTTCAATTATGATATCCAGAAATTCAAGGTGGGTATCACTGGGCTATAAGCAAGGTGCCAGGTGGGATGTGCTCCTTATAGTGACCTGAGGGGAAGACCCATTCTCTTCTCTTCCTCCATCTTCAAAGCTAGTAGCACAATGCAGTCATATTTCTAGTTCCTACCTCCTCTTCTGTGTCTTTCATTTTCAAAAGCCACTGTAATTACATTGATTCTACTTGGATAACTGAGGATAATCTCCCCATCCCAAGGTCAGTTAATTAGCAGTCTTAATTACTTCTGCGACCTTGATTCACTGTGCCATGTAACATAGCATCTGAACAAGCTTGGGAAGTTAAGGTGATCATCTTTTGGTGGCCTTCTTCAACCTATTATGCTTTCCAATCCAAAAATCATTGGATTCCATCTTGTCTGTTTTCAAATGACTGTGGTAAATTGTGTGCCTGGCACTGTGCTGTAATACAAGAATGGCATGAGAGAGGAAAATGTTTGCCTTCAATGAATTGAAATCCACTGAATTCTTTCTATTTTATCTTACAGCTTCCATGTGCATCATGAAAATGGGTGAGGTTAAGTGTTACTAGGAGAAAGTGACTAGGGTATTGACCTCATTTTTACCATCTAAAGAATGTCTTTGCACAAACAACTTGTAGTTCCATTGACTCTGTTCTCTTGGGTGAAATGGAATGAAACTCATTTTGATTATAAAGGTATTTCACAATCTATAATAATTTTTGCTTTTACCTAACACTTCTGCGGGATAAAAGAGAAAATAATACCTAAGTATGAACTTGTTTTTTTAGCAGGGAATGTCTTACCTGGAAAGTAGGAATCCTGGTTCTAAGATAACTGCATAGCCAGAACTTAGTTATTTTAACTCTGTAAGAGCACAGTGATGATGAAAGTACCTTTGCAGTATGAGCTATACATTTCCCCAATATTTTATATTGAATGAAAATTTTAAAATAATCAAGTCCTGATTATATCAAATATCAAAATAAAAATAGTGACATTGAGAATCAATAATAAATAACCACATAGAAAAATACGAGTTTCACAAACTTTTATGAATCTCATAAACACAATATTTCTTTTCTAAAAAAATATTTTGAGTTCTAGATGGACACGATCTTTATTTTATTTACATAATTTTATGTAGTGCTGAGAATCAAACCCAGTGCCTCACATGTGCAAGGCAAGCACTCTACCACTAAGCTACAACCCCAACCCCTCATAAACACAATATTTCTTAAGCCAGACACAATTATATGCTAAAAATAATATTATTCATGTTATGATATTGTTTTATAAAATACAAAACAAATCAGAAGAGTAATAGCTCTTGGAAGTGTTTAGACTCTGAAATTGACTATGAGGAGGAGTATGCTGGGGTACAGTTATTGTTTCGGTACTGAATCTTAGTGTTGGTCATATGTTCATTTAGTGAAAATTTATTGTGCTGTATATTTATAATGGATGTACTTTTCTGTATGTATAAATTACATTATATATATATATATATATATATATATATATACACACACACAAAATGGGTTTGTTTAATATTTTATATATATATATATATATATATATATATATATATATACTCTTATAATGAGTTTACTAGAAATAGAAGAAAATATATAAATTTAGCATTATATAAAAAACAATTATATAACATGATACATACAAGTTTATCATATAATTGCACCAAGTATTTATAACTTACTACCCTTTCTTTAAAATATAAAAGAGCACATGCAGTTATTTTAATGAATTTTTAAATATAGTAAGAAATAATTTGTGAATGAGAGGATTGTGAGAAAGTCAATATTTGTGAAAGCCATATATGAGAACCTGAAGGGCAAACCTATGATCCTATTCTTTTAATAAGCATTGTTAATTTCATTTACTATCTTTAAAATCATTCCATTTCTAAATTTCTCTCATCCAGTTGAACTGTCATATCATTGACCGTAAATTAATTTTTTTTCTTGAAATAAAAAAAATTCATAATGAGAAACGATTTCTGAAGGAATCATGTCTATTTCCAGGGCAATCTGCAATACCATAGTATTTAGCAGAGAGCAGTCACTTTGTTTTCACTGACCATTTGGTTGTTCACAGTCCAGCACATCATATAATATGGTCATGATTTGATGTGTGGCAAAAAATCCTTCCTTCTAAAACAATCCAAGTGCAAACACTCGTGTAAACAATCTTCTCTTGTCCTGGGTAAGGACTAACAACATATTTTACCAGAAGCTTCTACTTAAGCTGATGCCTGTTTTGTGGTCTAATCCAGATAAGTGACTTTTTAGAGATATGCTAAATTATGATTTCTCCAGAACCCTAGAGTTAGAAATATTGTTGCATATGTACGGAGGTGATCTGAGACTTAGTGCATACTCATTTTGAGTCCTAATCTAAATCATAACACAAGTACACTAAATAACATGACTTTCGAGTCCATACACATGTGTATGCATGCAACCTCTTCTTGCAATCAATATTATGGGAGAAAAAAAAACATTAACTGATAACCTATAGTTTTAAAGATATCAAAGATTTTTCTCTCATTTTGGATTTTTCTTTCCTGTTAGTCCCTATCTTCTAGTCCATGACATGTAATGAGAATCCAGCCTTTTGTCAATGCCCCAAATGATGTGCTAACCTAATGGTAAATGAATGAGTATATAGAAGAAATCAGGTGTACACTTCTCTGCTTCTAGCTCTCTTGTTGTACTCTGTGGGGAAAAAAAAAAGACTCGGCACAGAAAGCTACCTTACAATCAGGGCTTGGATTTAATGATTTTAAACAATTTGAGCATAAAACCTATTCATGACAATGAGACTCCTTGGAGTATTCAGTGATCTCAACTAATCAGCAGAGATTGGTTTTATAGTCTGAACCATGCCCAGCAAGAAGTGGATGTCTGAATACTGGATTCCCTTGGAGTATATGATATGTAAGCATAGAAATTTCTGGATTTTAAAAGTATATATTGTCATCTCACATAAAGAGATTATTTCCTGGGCCACAAGAAGCATATGGGCATTAAGAAAGAAAAAAGTGAATCCCACATATTTGTCAAATGCCAATGCAACCCAAATATCACAGTATCCAAGGGGAACTGCCCAGGGAAGTAATGACCATCTTTCCTCTTTGAAGCATCTGTTAACCTCTATTAAGAAAACATCTGATGAGGTTCACCATGTTTAAAAGACAGAGATAATGAAGGACTGAAGACAATCAGATCCCTTCCTCTTGGAAGTCACTATCCAGTATCCTCTTTAGAGTATCAAGCAAGGATGTTTAATCAAATCATCCTCTACTGAGGACCTACTGTGAGTCAGGAATTTTTACAGGTATGAGGACACAAATACAAATAGGTTGTCATCCTTGTATGGGAAACATTCCCTGTCCACCATTTGCCTGCAATCACGGGTATGGATCCACACTTCCATCAAACACTGCTCTGTGGCTCCAGATCTCCAGACCAAAAAAAAAAAAAAAAATCTCAATTCGGCCTTGAAAACCAGCCATAACTATTCTCAGCTTAAACTTGCACTCTGCCTTCTGGTGGTCTGGCAATGTATTTAGAAAATGTAGCAGAATCCAAGGACAACCCTTGTATCTTTGGAAAGCATCCAGTGGCTTACCAGAAAGAATTCTTTCCTCAAACGAATGGTCCTTGGCAAGCATGGGCTCTGACCACTCTATTATTATGCTTTCCTGTCTCATCCTCAGTTGAAAAAAAACTGGAGAAACAGAAAAACCTTAATATAGAAAGAAGAATATGTGCAAGTCAGAGAAACTGTGTTGGCTACAATTCTCTACCAAGCACTCAGCCAAAGGCAACTGAATCTTACAGCAGGTCATGCACTAGAGTTGACCTTAAATATGTGAATCCACAAGTCAGACTTGAGCAGAAATTAATATTAGCATGGCTCAACTGACCCCTAGGAAGGAAAGCTAAATCCCTCACTGGATTGGCTAAATACACACTTGCATGAATAACATAAGTAATTTCACAGCTTGTTCTGAGGCTAGACCTTAATTAACAGGGGGAAAAAATCTTCTACCTTCAACAAGTTAATGTTTCTAATATGTATCGTAATTTTTAAAGTTTATCAGCTATTTTTGGTGCACATTTTGGAGCAGTAAGAAAATCAGATTAGGTTTTGCAGGCAGGCATAAGTGAGTTTATGATGTACTACCATTTTATGACTGGGAATTTGGATAGGTTTAACTAAACTGTTTCTGGGTTTCTTCATCTATAAAATTGGAGTGGAAATTCTATGTACCTAGTAAGATTGCTGTGCTGGGTAAGTAAAATAACACAGTCTAAAATGAAAGAGATTAAAATGAAAATTATTCTGTTTTGTGTATTATTACTATAGAAATAGTAGGCATTTTTTAGGTTGGAGATATTGCACAGATTTTGGAGGGATCTGCTAAGAAAATACCTAGACTCAGTTTCCACACCTCACACAGGAGAAAAATAGATACTATTTTCTGGGATATAATGGGAAAATAATAATACCAATTATTTAATATGGACCTTAACTCTTTCAAGGCATTTAAAAGGCCTGTGGTATTTTATGTTAATTGTGCCTTAAAGTATCTTTATTCAATTTTTTTTTCTTTTAAAAATTAAGCCCAGGGCTGGGACTAGGGCTAAGCAGTAGCATACTTGCTGGCATGTATGAGGCCCTGGGTTGAATTCTGAGCACCATATATAAATAAATAAAATAAAGTCTATCAACAAATATATATATATATATATATATATATATATATATATATATATATATGCCCAGATCTAGCAACCTAAATTATGACATTGACATTATGATCTTGACACTGAGAGATATATTTTGTGAGAGCTGTCTCTTGAAAATTTGATTTGATGATTTGGGTCTATCAAATCATAAGCATGAGAAGAAAGAGGAATGCAAGCATCCAGTGTTCCAAACACACATACCAGAAGGAATTTCAGGGACCACACTCCTGGAGAAAGGTCTGACAAATTCAATACCAAAATAAAAGCAAAACCATTTCCCAGAGGGAATTCATATTAGTGTATTAACAGCCATTCTGTGAAAGTCTGCATTATTATATTTTGCCCTTCATAGCTGCAAATATAATCCTGGCAGAGTTAGAATGGATAAGTGGCACAATGTGGATGGTGTTTTAGGACTATAATTTACTTGGCATGGGAGAGGTAACACAGAGTACCAAAATATTATAGGCTTTAGAATCACAATATCCTTGATTTGAACCAGATTGCACTACTTTACAATTGTATGATGCAATTGAATGATATTCTTTGTTATATTGTTTCCTCCTTAATACACACACACACACACACACACACACACACACACACATCAGTGGTTATGTATGTATGTAATTTTATTTTATTAATTTTTTTTTGCTTGTGCCCTAGGAGGCAACATTTAACTTGGTTAACATTTTCACCTGACAAGACATACTTAAGGACAGAAGTTATGATTGCTTGTCTATAAATTGAGCTGATTTTATAGAATGAGTTCCTAAGTGCCATTGCTAAGCTTTGATGCTCATAGCACAAGGAGGCATATTATGAAGGGAGGCTCCCTCTTTTCTTCCTTCCTTCATGTAGGCTATGATAGTCCAGTAGTAGTGTCATAGCACATTCTTATGATCTTGGATTCTCACAGAGTATGAAATGTTGCTCACTAGGTGTGTTTCTTAATTTTTGGAAAATAGCATAATGTTTTCTAGGAATATACTTTGTTGCATCACAATGGTGTCCCCTTGTGATTTGACCTCTAACATCTTTCCCAACAAAGTCTTCTACCCCATTCTCTCTCCTCCTCTCCATCTGTCTGTCGGTCTCTAGGTCTCTCACAGCTATATCCTAGTGCTCTTTATTTTTATCTTGAGGCAGGGTCTTACTAAGTTGCTGAGTCTGGCCTTGAACTTCTGATCCTCCTGCTTCAGCCTCCTTAGTCACTAGGATTGGGGTGTGTGCCACCACACATGACACCTTATTTTTTAATATGTTCTTTATTCTCTGGTTATAAAGATTCTGTGATTGCATCCAGACATCTCCTTAATTCACACACACACACACACACACACACACACACATACAGACACACACATACACACACACACACACACACACAGGGACATGCATGAGATGGTGGATATATTCATAGATAACAAATAGAATTCCAAACCCCAATTTAAGTTTTGATTATCTGTAAAAGAATCCACATTATTTCCTTTTCTTTTCTCCTATTTTTGATTCTTAACTCCTTACATAATACTACCCTCCCTTCTTTCATTTCCCTTGTAGATACAAATGGTTCTAGAGGAGAGACAGCCAACCTGGTGCATTCTACAAGTAAGGATCATTGGAGAGGAAAATGTCCTTAACCCTTCCTAGAAAAACCACTTGTGGTCAGACCCTGAACCATCCTGGTAGGTGGTACAACTAGAAGAGGAAAAGACTGAGAAGCCAAGAGGCTGCTGTTAAGTCCTTAAAAGTAACCCTGAGGGAACTTGGCTGACCTTAACACTAGAAAGAAAAAATATTTGTTTTAGCCAACAGAGGGCTTACTTACTTGGATGTGAATACCCAGCGGGGAAGTGCAACCAAACAAGAATGCACTAATATAAGAGTGGAAGAAAAGTCAAATACAGTCATGCGTACACATTTAGGAGAAAACAGTTTTGTCCTTTGGAATGTAACTGGAGTTGTGCATTTGTGTCTGCCCTACCAAAAGAAAGCAGAGCTGATAGATTGTAGAGAAAGAGGTTTTATGCATGAGTGTCTGATAGTAACTATCAAAAGAAACTTGGCAATTTCAATTTTGTCCTGAGTTCATTTAAGTCTGATATAATAGACATGTTTGTTTGTTTTTGTTTTGTTTTGTTTTGTTTTGTTTGAAATTAAAATTAAGCCCAGGGCTGAGGCTAGGGCTCAGTGGTAGCATACTTGCCTGGCATGTGTGAGGCACAGATCTTCAGATGTGCGCAGACAAATAAAAACTATGAAAGCTTACTTGCTTAACCTCACCTAGCTTTCACCACTATTAGGACCTCTGTTAACTATACTCTGCTTCTATGGGTTGGTCCTAGGCTTTTAATCTACTGATACAATCTGTGTCCTCCAACTTACAACAATTCCAAGTTAAGATGATAACATGGCAAATATTGCAACCCATTCCATCTCATCCCAATAACTAAGACTGATCTCTCTCTGTTCCTATTAGATCAGAGAGCAAGAGAATTTAGTCCCCTGATTATGTCTAAAAATGTTCTTGAAGTAGATATGGAAGACAAAACTTTGCCTTTCTGTACCTCTTAAGAATAAGGGATCTATGTCTGGGGTGAGAGATGAGATAGGAGTTTGAGGATAAAGGGAGGTAGAAACTGAGCCTCAAAGGAAAATCCCACAAACCATTGAAATGCAGAAAATTTCCTTGGCCCATTCCCTTGACCTGTGCCTCTGACCCATACCCTTGACCTATTCTCTTGCCTGCAAAAAGGAAGCTGAGGTCTATATACAAGCAACAGAAAAAATAGTGCCCAAATGTGTAACAATCCTGGCATCTTCTAGTCCAGCTTTGAGCAAGTTTCCCTCTATAAATATTAACACCCCACACCAGCAGGTTACTGTCTCTCCCTTTGAAGAAGGCCCACATTATCCCTTAAATGTGCCTATGCTTTCCTATATACACATTTGTCTGTGTTTCTAATAAAAACAATGATGGTTCTCAGACTCTTCAAAATATTAAAACTTTCTGCCTATCCCCCCAACTACATGGAATTTTAAAAAAATGATAGCACTTAGATATGTTGACTATTCTAAAACTACAGTGGCCAAGACATAGATAATGTTAACTTGCAAAGAAGACAGCATTAACTGCAAAAGTTAAATTACTTTTTTGAACTCTAATGATTTCCGTTGCCAGCAAGAATTCACTACAAGGGACAGATGATGATTAGTTCAGCTCTACAAAACTATAGAAAATCAACTATAAAGAGGTATATATTATATGTGCTTTGATAATTTCTAGCTTAAAAAGGTTTTGGTCAAATATAAAGTTTTCATCCATCCTATGTGTGGAATGTGTTACAATATGCAAATCAATAGTATGTCTCTCTTTCTTCTTTCTGTTTTTAAGCAGATTTGTTGGTAAGCCATTTTGTAGGAACAATAAATAGATAACAAAAATGTATATTAACAAGTATTTCTTCTATTGAATCAACTACATTTTCTGTTTAACCTATATCCTTTTCTTTTAAATTAATGAATGAAGCTCATTCTGCAAGCTAAGAACTGCTTTAGTAGTTAACATACCTCATTTTCATATTGACAACAAATGATGCCAGTTCACAATGTATGATTTTCTTATGTATCCCCACAAAACAGTCCATTGTGTAAGGTCAAATATACTTTATGTTATATTGCATCTGAATTCCTGTCTTATTTAAAAGCTTATGTTCCATAAAGAGTTGGCTTGGGTGGAGAAAAAGGAGGTGGATCAGTGAAGCCTTCCAGATGAATGACAATATGACACTTTAGCTGAGTCTAGAGTAGACAGCAATTGAGGCTCTACAATGCTCTGATTCCCATGTGTTCTCATGGCCCTTTGTCCCTTCATCAGAGTTGTAGAGTTCTTAGGAACTGACAGCATGGCACAGAGTGAAAGGGCTATTCTTTACCATGACAATCTAAATAAATGTGTGTGTTTGGCTAAAGATGAATTTACGTGAGGGGCAGTATACTGGCAGAAGCCAACAATTCTTATTTATTATGTACAAGTAGCATATCATTAATATATAGGTCTGTTACTTGATCTCTTTGATAGAAACAGATAACAGATAAACTGAGCCAAGTTGTGGCAGTGGAGTTCACCCTAAATATTTCTTCACACCATTTGGGGCCACTCAATTAGGCTAAAACCCAAAGAAGAGGTGTACCTACCAAACTTCCTTTGTCCTGGAACTGGAAACCTATGTTGCTATGAGTATTCAACACCTGAGCTTAGAGTATCTTTTGAAAATCAAACTATTAAATTTATTAACATTTATGAAAAAATTCCTAACATCAAAGTAATTTCCAGTATTAATTAGTGAACATGAGAATATCTAAAATTCATTCAGATGAACATAATCTTGCTAGGAAGGGGAGAGGAAATTATTATTATTGAGAAATAGGCTTGGGAATTTTCTATATATTTATTTCCTGTGAAATCCTTGCCTGGTAGATATGTTTTGTGTCAGTTTTAAGAATAATAATTATTTATAGTCAGAGTGATAGAGGTCCTTCCTGGCTCAAGAACACCAAGAGTGGGATTTCAGGTCAAATATATCTAATTCCTCCATATACAATGACTATAGCTGCAATGCAACATTTTCTCCTCATATTCTTTTCATCTCTCTTCTGTCTTTCCCTCTTCTACCTTTGTGTCCTTATCATTGAGAGGACAAAGGCAGAAAAGAAAAAAAAAAAAAACTCACAGCATAGGTGTTATGTCTCCCTCCTTACTCCACTGATGCTGATGAGACAGGACAACCAATTATTCCCCACGCACGAAGATTGCATGGGGAAAAAAAGGAAAGATTGCCTGCTAGCTACCCAGCATGTCAATCAGTGTGATTAACCCCTGAATTGCCAGGCCATCTTCATGTAGCAGCCACAAAGAAAAGAACTATCCTTTGTCAAAACCCTCGGCCCCAAAAGTAAACTATTACAGTGAATGGTTAAAGATTTAAAAAGATAAAAAAAATAAGGATAAGAAAAAAATGGAAAATTAGACAGTTAAAAAATACAAATGCAAAGTGATGAAAAAGTATAGTTTTTTCCAATTAGTGTTTTCCGAAGTGTAATTGAAGGTCAATCTGTCTCAGAAATCCTTTAGAGTGCTCTGTTGAAAAAAAAAATACAGATTGCCAGTGGGAAGACAAAAGTCTGTACTTTAGAAGGTATGGGGTATCTTCTGAGACTATGCATTTTTCAAGTTTCTAG
Organism: Callospermophilus lateralis; assembly: GCF_048772815.1. NCBI lineage: Eukaryota > Metazoa > Chordata > Mammalia > Rodentia > Sciuridae > Callospermophilus > Callospermophilus lateralis. The sequence goes on from NC_135322.1 coordinate 44,861,271, forward strand.
GATGATTATTAACTGCATGAAAGCATAATAATCACAGTGAGATATGGAAGGATCATACTTGGGAGTCAAAATGGAAGCAAGGCCCCTCAGCAGAGTGGAAACTTGGCCATATGCTGAATTTTATCTTCCTTTGATATTGTGTTTAGTCTTAGATTGAGTGAACATATAATTCTACTTGGATGATAAAATAGATCCTCTTCTGAACTTGCCCATAAAAATCTGAAGCCAGGTTGGTATTTGGCCATGCCATGGTCGCAGCTGGGTGTCTGCAGTCTGAGTGATGCTCCAGTCAAACTCCACACAAAATATTTGATAAAATTTTATTAAAGCGGAGCTGAGATTAGTGCCTTCTCTACACACAAAGACACGGAAGTGAGGTTATTCAAGCTTTTGGCTAAATTCTAAAGGTCAAAAAACACTTCTCTGTTTAAATGAATGCAATTCTCCCTCTTCTTTCAGAGGATGCTTCTGTTCTGCATTATCATTTCACTCGGAAATCACCCTTCCCACTTAAGAATTTAGAAACAACACCCCTGTGAACATGCACCAGATGTAGCTTTTATCCCCATCCTATGATTAATTCTACTGCTTTTTTTTCTTTTTAATGTTATTTGACACAAATGTGTGGGTGTCTAGGATATAGTATTTTCTTTTTAATGTGCAGGGAAACAAGAAAACCCTAAGCTCTCTTTCACTCCTAGAAAAAGCACAGCCCAGAATAATACATTCATTGTTTTACAAAGGAAAAGTATTTGATGGTGTCTGAGGAATACAGAGTACTAGAATGAGAACAAGGCTGCAAAGAAAAACAGAATGAGAAATAGGTTTGTTTTGGTCACCCAGCCGCAAAACCTACCAGGCACATTCACACAAATACACCTAAAACATAGCAGTCACTTCATATCGATTCCTGACACCAAAATACAATAAAGATGGAACTTTAGGGGAATAAGACAAAGAGAAGGAGTGGAAATGAAGCTGCCAAGGAAAACAGAACTGACTTCACAAAGGTCAGTGCAGTATAGGATTAGTTTGGACTAAGCCTGTACTCCAGTGTAATTTGCAATATATTTCAATACTTCAGAACAAGTGTTTCTAGCTACTTTTAATACCAGCTCTGAGCCATGACTATCTAAATAGACAGTAGGCATTAAAGTTCACAGGGCTTGATATTGCCTGTAAAAATGGATCCCAACAGAATTTGATTTTATTGCTAGCCCCATCCCCACTTTTATTAGGCCCATAGCCAATGACGATTAAAGTGCTTTGCTGTATCTGTCAGCATGCATAGATGCATGGGGATTATTTGTTACATAATTGAAGTCTAGAAGCCAAATCCTTTGCCATAAGTCTAGAATATTAATTATTTCTTTTTCATCCCCTCTATCAGACCTGTGGTACTTACTCATAGTATCCTTGGAGGAAGTAAGAGGAGAATTGGGACTTTTAAATCAGTAACAGTAGGGCTTTAGGATGAATTTGCAGGTCAAAACTGCAGAGGTAAGTCCAGGGGATTGCACAAATTCCTTTATCAACCTCCAGATTACTGTTTCTATACTTCCTCAGACTTCCTTTAGGGAACTGCTATATTGATTCTAATCTTCATGAGGCATTTTCAATGTTCTTTTTAAAACTCTTTTTAAAACATGTTCTTCCTGAAACTTCATATGTGTATCCAGTGTGGGGGTGCATGTCTGGGCTCAGCATTTAGAAGGGATTCTTTTAGGACTTTGAATATTGCTCAAGGTATATAAAGAAGATTGCAGTGTGAAGGTCTTATTCTTTTTAATGACTGAAAAGTCTTGGACCAGTATGTCACTGATAACAGTGTTGACAGTTCCTAGTATCCTAAAGTTCTTTCATTACAGGACTGCTTTATTGGCCTAGTCCCCTCAGTTTTTCTTGTTGCTTTATTTTCATTTCTCCATTTGAAATTGATATTTGTTCCCCTGAATTACAGTTCTGATACTTGCCTTTGTTCTGACATTGTATTCTACCACCTGACCAAATCTATTACCCAAACTGCCTCTGGAGGCACATTTATAACATATCAATAACTGATTTAGAACCATTGAATCCTTTTGTCATCTATTCCAACTCTGGTTTCTCAAGACAAATTGAACATCTTCCTTGCTCTAATCACTCATGGACTTGAGCTTGCCTCAGTTGGGATCCCATTTGGCATCGAGTAAGAAATGGCTTAAACAAGGGATTTAGTAATTACAGGCAACAACAAATCCAAGACTAAGATGTCTAGAGCTTACAAGGAATTGTTCCTTGGCATAACCCTGACACCACAGTCCGCACATTCCCAAATATGTCCCTCCCCACCTCCTTGTTAGAACCTCTTCTGATTTTCATTTTTGCAGTGACCATTCAGTGGGCATGAGCAATTCTATAGGCTTTGTGCTGACAAGAGGCTGAAGGGCCCCTAGCAGGATGTTCCTCTACATAATTATCACATATTCTATGTGGTTCAGGCAGCTTCTGGCAATGCTATGTACATGGGCTTTCAGATTCAACAAATCTGAGTTTGAATTCATTGCACAGCTCAGTAAAGATGGCTAAATTATTGAATTGGTTTGCAATTCGATTTCTGCACCTGTAAAATGGGGTAACTCATTTCTACCATCAAGGGATCTTGTGAGTTACATGGCTTGTGAAGTAGTTAGCATGGTGGTTAAAAGAACAGATTAGGTTTTAAATACACCCTTAATTGTGTAATACGTATGTGTAGCAAACCATTGTATTTTTACACATTAAATATATACAATCTTTATTTGTCATTTAAACATTTTAAATTAAAAAAAGAGAAAGAGTAGACAAATTCCTGGGAGTCATACCGCGAGTCATACATGCGCAGACCTTCATCCACTGAAGTTAATTTCATCTAACTAAATTCTACTGACACAGAAAGATTTAAAATTTTCATCATAACCCACAGAAAGCATTTCTTGCCTTCCTGTGGAGCCATTTGTGTCTGCATTGGAAAATAAGTCTTTGTATTTCTACCTCCAGAGCAAGACTTTGAGCTTTGTACAAGGCTCATTATTTACCCACAACATTAAACATAATGTTTGGTGCATTGTAGCAATTTCATGAATGTCTATTTGACTAAACATAAACATCTTATTCACAAATCTCTTGTTAATAATAATACATTAAGCTTATAAAGGGGTATAGTAAAATGAAAAAAAAAAATTCTTAAACTCATATTGTTGTGAGGACTAAAACCTGCATGTAAAACTCAAAGTATAGTGTCTAGAATTTAGTTAATTTCTATTCTATTTTAGCTTTAATTTCAAAGCCAATATATCATTTCAAAAAAAAAAAAATATATATATATATGTATATATATATATATGTAAATGAACTCTAACCACTTGATCTTCTTTCTTAAATGCTAAAGCATCTCACTTATAAAATAAACTCACTGAACAATATGTAGGGCTCTAACACACTCAACACTGATAACGCAGATCCTTTTAGGGGTCTCAGAGAAAATCAAAATACTTAACAAATACCTTTCATTTAATCTCATAAAACTCTGTATCATGTGGTCTTGCTGCTGATAGGACTATTCATTCCTTCAAAAGTGGATAAGATCTAAAGTCAATAAAAATAGAAAGGCAAAGTTCTTTAAATTTTAGTACCATTTCAAGGAATTAAAATATTAAATAAATTAAACAAAATACACGAACAAATGTGCAAATACTTCAGATAGCCTATTATGCCATGTCTCTTCTAAAATTTTAAGTAAGAAAAACATTGGATCTTATTAATTTCTTAGACCTCTTTTCAAATATAATTAATTTAGTTGAGGTTATTTAGTCAATTCCTTTTATCTTTCAAACTTTTTGAAAAATTTATCTTTCTGACTTGTATAATAATAAAACCCAGTATGGTGTATGGTTTAGGCAAATTAGTATTATTTCCTACTTTAAAATATTTATATCCTTAAATTCAATAATTCCATATCTAGCAATTGCTACAAAGAAAACTATCAGAGATACACAGACATGTATTTGAAAGTTTTATTTGTAAATGTACTTTGATAGGATCCATTTCTTCTACTACAATATAGATATACGACATTTGGAGAATTGTTAAGTTATTTATGGGTGATCTCAAGTTAATCGTTATACAAGCTTTCAAATTTGCATTTGGAAATATTATCTTAATGACTTGGAAAAAAACCTTTTGAAATGCTAAAGTGAAAAAAAGCAAGACATAAATTTCATATAGCTTCAATTATACTGTATTTGCCATTTTGATTTTATATAAAAAAATACCAAAGGACATATTTCATAATGCTAACAAGAATTATAATTGGTTAGTTGGTAGGATTATGGTTGATATTAATTTTTATATGCATTTTCACATTTCTTATAATTGGCATGTGTTACTTTATAATAAATAAAAAATTAACTTTTTTTTAACTGACACTGTTTAGGCTGGCAATTAACATATTGAATTAAATTTCCTTTTTTGCATGAAAGCTTTTGACAGAGCATAGCATGGTAGAAGAAAAGGGAAGCCTTTCTATTATAGAATAATTCAAGTTCAAGTGATGGAAGCTCAAACTATCTCCAGATTGAATATGACGTGGACAAATATCTCATGATTATTTTCCCCAACTGGGTTTCCAAAAAAAAAAAAAAAAAAGTTGATCTTCTATTCTTGTCATGATCATGTATAAAATGAGCAATATTTTACCTTGGTTGTTATTATCATATTAAAAATTATTTACTAGAATGTGCATTCCACACTCACCAGTCCCAGTGATTGCTGTTTGTGGAAATCAATTACTATTTTTATATCAATACTGAAGCAGTACCCAACTTGCAGAGATCTTTAATCGCTCCTGAGTTTTTTACAGCCCTTCTTCTAATACAAGGTCTGGATTTCATTTTCATGCTGGAGTTTTGTTGTGCAATCTCGGTGGCCTTTTGCCATGGCCATTACTTACCAGTTTTGCTCATCTCTCTATTTCTGATTTTATTCCTTCTGGACTTGATTTCTTGCTGCTCCTGAACACCTGCTCCAGCCTGATAAACTGACAGCTCCAATTGTAAATCTTGCCGAGATGCTTTCCTTTCCCTAGGATGGAAAATAGTATGTTCCAATGGGTTATAACACTTTAGCAAACATCAGGAATCCTGTCCTTTCCACTTTGGGAACTGTATTGTTAAGAAATAGATGTGTTGCTCCCTCTGTCTGCTGAACTTTGCCCTTTCAGCAGGCTGATGTCTACCCTTGCCAACAGGCTAATTCAGGTGACTTCTCCTCAAGACAACTACCTGGACAATCTCCCAGTATTATTCCCGGGCCTGTCCAATGGCTAGGTCATGTGGTCTGTAGTGCATTCTTAAGAGATCCTGATACTCCATTCCATCACAGCACAACCCCTGCTATGATCACTTGTCATTATTTGTTTGTGTCATAATGCTTCTTATGCTTAGCAATTTTTTTTTGGTGGGGGGGACTTCCACACGTGGCAAATTCTCAACGAGTTCTAAAGAAATGGTCACTGAGTGAATTGATCAGAATGTGCAGAGGAAAGAGGACACTGATTCCAGGAGATTTACTCTGAGAAAAAGGGAAGGACTCCCATTTGATAAAGCAAATTCAGACTCCGAATACTAAAAAAGCAGTCATGCAAATGCAGTGTCTAAAAGTGTGCCTGTGCGTATGCAGATCTCCGTACACTTCCTGTACACAGCGACATCCTCCTTGGCAGAAGCACCTGCATTGGACTCTGACATTGCCCATGAATATTCTGAGTATAAAATCCCGGCTTTTAGGAACCAGATGTCCTTAGCAGATTTTACTCAATTTAAGTTTTTGATTTTGTTCTCCTTTGAAAGTTTCATTGCTAAATTATCATGGATATTTCTAGCTGGGGGTAATTCGAGGTCTATAATTTAGTTGAGGATGAAGGACACCATTTGGTGAAAGTAAGCTCTTGATTCTAATTTTTTAAAAAATACTGTTACTTGTTTCTTTGCTCCTTCTTTCCCCCTTATGATCCAGACAAATGTACAGATGATTTTGACAATTTTTTCTTCTTTTCTCTTGCCACAAAATTCTGCTCCCCCCACCCCTGAAAACTGACCAGCTTTCTCTTCAATATGTGCATGTGGCAAACCCATATTTTAACATGTTTTTTATACTAAACAGCCCCAGGATGGCTATAATTGAGATTCTCTTCCTTAGGTTGGTATTGCAGATGAAATTTTCATTTTGCTTATGCATGACTTAAAAATAAATATGTGTTTTTATTATAATAAGATTAGCAAGACTTATTAGATACAGCTGGCAATGTAGAGAAAACTGGGAATAAGTAAAGCATACACATTGATAGCCCCTTAATGCAAATTCAATTATTATTAATAATGTGAAGTTATTTATTCTCAGTTTCTTTGTTCCACGCAATTTCATATTCTTGAAATCATGTTATACATAAAACTTGGAATTCATTTTTCTTAAAATTGCCATAGTGCTTAGGTTCCAATTCCAAATTGACTGCTTGCTAGATGAATGACTTAGTAATTTTCTTAAGTTCTACCTTCCGGAACCATCTGCAAAATGGTGATCATAATAACGACTACCTCGTAGGTGCTTAAATAGTCCATGAGACAATATAAGTAAAAGCTTTGAAACCTTCAGTGATAATTATGGCAATGTTGATAGTAATAATAATTTAGAACTGCTAACACTTTTAAAGTGACATATACTATTTTAGATAACTTTTTCTTCCTCAGGAGATGAAAGAAAATATAATGTTACAGAAAGATTGCTGACTTCCAGGACAGTAGCACCTATCTTTTGTGTTGATTGCCACTTTAACAGATGATGTTTTCCCCCCTGGTACTGGGGATGGAATGCTGGGCTTCATACATGCTAAGCAGATTCTCTACCACATAGTGGCATCCCTAACCCTTTTATGGCCACTTTGAGCTAATAAATCAATTCACTAATTTCAACTGCATTTTCCACAACTTTTTAATAAGAGTATAAAAGAAAACAATTTCTAATGGTCTTCCTTATTTCACTCTATGACCAAACAAGTATGTCAACTCCTAATTGTGAAAATTGCTATAATTTATATCCCAAGGGAAAATACAGAAGAGAGAGATGAGATAATGATGCTTCCCAGGTATGAATATGTGTTGGCTCAATGAGGCATCTGATTTAGAAGCCCTCATTAATGTCTGCTGCTTCTTTAAAAGTCATCAATGATTTAACTCATTATTTGAAACCAAATATTTGTTCTAAGTGTTTGTCTCCCTCCTGAAACTCTCTCAGTTTAGAATGCTATCCTTCTGCTCTCCTTTAAAAAAAATACAATAAGCAAATGTTTAATTCTTTATCCTGTTATATTTCAGAAAAACTACTTGCTATAGAGGCAAGAGAAGACCTGGTGGCTAAAGAATGGGAGAAAGGAGTGAAATTAGCAGAAGGCATAAAACAAGTGAAATTCTGTTAGACAGATTTTCATGAAAGAAATAGACCCAAAATAAGAAGAAAAGCAGGCTGATGCTTTACTGTATCCACAGTTTTGTTGCCACAAACCAGAAGGTCGCCAAGAAAGCAAAGAAAGGTGCACCAAGCTGTGATAAGGTTTTAATACAGATGGTAACATAACTGTTCAAGCACCTCAGTCACAGCATGCAAGACCCTGCTATGATGAAAAAAAAAAATAGAATTCAAAGGAAGCAAAGCCCATCAGATCAGGACCAATGCACTCTAGTGCCATTCTCTATGAATGAAGGTTTGGGAAGTTTCATGAAAAGTTCTTCAATTACCAGGAGATAAACTCACAAGGAAAACAGGCTTTGTTAATTATAAAAGAGTTAGCCTGAGTTTTGTGCATTTTAAATACTTTCGGTTTTCCTTATCTCATTATTTTAAGAAACTCTAGAAACCCATGTTACTCACTAACATAATATTTGACATAAAACCCCAATGGATCCTGAAAAGACAGGTTCCCAGTGCCTGCTCTCCTGCACAACCTATCTTCAAAGCTAAGTAATCTCTGTTATTGTAATTTAGATTTAGATTATTTCTGCCTGATTTTTAAAAACTTAATATGAATAAACCACACAACACATTAATGTGTTTATGCTTGAGGTGTTTATTTTGCTTAACATTGTAATTGTAGAATGCATCTTTGCTTCATGTACAATTGAAGTTCATTCATTCACATTAAATTGTCTGAATATGCCTTAATTGATTTATCTATCCTACTGCTAATGTACACAAGTTATTGAGAGTTAGATGCTTTAATAAACCTTTTTTATACGTTTTTGTCTTTGAAACAAAATTCTCACATATGTCTTTTAGAGATCATGCATATGCATTTCTGTTGGAAATATTGCTAAGTATGAATATATGTGCTTGGTTATATGACATACTTATGTCCAACTTTATTAAAAACTGCCAAACTTTTCCAGTATTGATATTTAACCTTCAAACTATCATTATATAAGCATCACAGTTGTTATGCATTCTTGCCAGAATTTGGTATTGTTGTTATTCTTTTTATCTTTTTTATTTATTTTCACTTTTCTCTAACCAAATGGTGGTAGAATTAAAAAGTGGAAATAACATGATAATAAGCCAGAGATCAGTTAATAGAATTAATAAATCAATTTGACAAGATTGATAAAGATCAGCCAAAACCAAACATTGAAAATTATTTCTAATTTCCTAGTAATTGAAAAATAATGGCAGGGAGAAATGAAAAAAAAAAAAAATTTTAAAATAGATTATACTACAGCATTCAGAATATTAACAAAGTATATCTAACAAAACAATCATCATGTCTAGGTAGAAAAAATTAAAACAATATTGAGAAAAATAGATTTTAACAAAATATTTTTTAAATTTAAAAAATATGTTTTTAAAAAAACAAATGTGTGGAAGAAATTAAGGGTTGCATGACAACAGGGAAACACTTAAAGCCATTGAACTAAACACTTAAAATGAATAAAGTGAAACATCTGATGTTTTGTATATCTGCTCCACAATTTTAAAGAAATGGAGAGGTACAAAATATGCTTCTTTCTGAGTTTGTCTTGCAAAGATTTAGTAATGTCAAAATCATAATCACCATCAAATTTCAATCAAATTTTTATAAATGTTTGTGAATAGTGAATCTACCATATACAAACACACACACACAGAATATATATGTATATACACAAAACATGTAATGTTTTGTGCGTATATGTGTGTATGTGTGTGTGTGTGTGTGTGTGTGTGTGTGTGTATATATATTCTATATTATATGGTAGAATCACTATTCAAAAACATTCAAATTTGAATGAAAAAAAAAATATATATATAGAAGCAAAGGCTGAGAACATGTTAATAACTAAACTGTCTAATAGAACAGAGAAAAAAGTTCCATAATATTAAAAGTATTTATAGCTACTATGTCAATAAAATATGACTACAAGGGTAGAGAAACAGGTGTTTGAAAATAGAAGATGCAAATTCAGACCTTTGCGTTTATGGACTCATAGTTTTTAAGTATCCAAATGCAATTGGTATTGAAAATAAAGTTTTGAAAACATGAACTGTATTTTAAAGTGAGCAGAGCAATTTTAATAAATCCCTAGCAATACAAAAAATATGGTATCTCATGACTCATTGCAATGTGATTTGAGAAAAGTTATCAATAAAGGTTTCATAAAGATTATTCTATGAAACAAAAAAAACCCACTGGGCTAGAAATAAGCATAATTGATTTGTCTTATTTTAGATAACAGTCTTCATTGAATGACTTAATTTCTTCACAATTTTACTTGAATTCTATTAAATGATTACTTATATGGTAGATTTTAATTACTCTGTAGTGTTCAAGAACCCTATGACTTCAAAGATTTCCTTGGAAAGTAAATTTGGATGCTATCAAAAACTTGGCCTCATGAAGACTTTATGGGTATGCAAAGCTGACATAGATTGCTGCAAAGAACTATGTTGGATCAAACAAACCAACAACAGCAACAAAAAGAGTTTAAGTGAATCTTAATGGTCAATAACAAACTTAGATCAGAAATTCATTTTAGAAGTAATTCTACAAACTTTTGTTGCCACAAACAAGAGACTTGCCACAAATTGGCATTCAATTACTATTTACAAGTGAGCTAATTAACCAATCTAGTTTAACCACTCAGTACATCAATTTTAGCTCTAGCATTTTTGATACAAAATTTTTCTTCTCAACAATTATGATAGAAGAGAAGTGTGAGAGCCAATGCATAAAAATGCACCCACAAATTTGAAAACATCACATGTTTGGTAAGCAATAAGTTAATTAGTATGGTATATAGCAGTGCTCACATTAAATGTAGCTTTCAGATTTATGCTTAAAAGCTGACATTTTTATGAAAACTTGGATAGTTTCAGTATACAATTGCTTAACAAAGAAATGAAAGCATATATTTGCACTGAACTCTTCTTTCCCACATTCAATGTATATCTATATTGTGTTTATTTGATTTTAGTGGCTCAGAATTCCTTAATTATTAGCAGACACTCCTGTGCTGTTCATAGAATTTTCCTCCCAAGGTTATTATTAGAGTCATCTTCCAGGGACTGAATTTTCAAAGCTTCCTTAACATGGGTGACATGGGATGGGTCAATGATACACTGTGGATGATGTTACTTCTGCCACTGTGGAAAAAGGTAAATGAGTCTTCTCTAAGTAACTGTCAGAGAAAACTATAGAGTATTTTTTATTGTTGCTATTTTCCATTTTTCCTCACATGCTGAATATAAATTTTTAAAAATCCAATTTTTACTCATTTAAATGTATCTCAAATGATTACTTATCCCATAAGAACATAAAGATTATGTTTAAAAAAGTTGGAAAAGACAAAAAACAAATTCAGAAAGTCATACGAATAATATAACTACATCTGTGTTTTATCAATAAAAGTTGATGAGGCAGAAATTGTATTTTCTCCCGGAGGCACTGAAACTAGTACACTCATAATGCTATGATTGTATTCCTAGTGTCATGAATGAGGTTAAAAACTGTATCTACAGCATTATTCCCAGCATCCAGAATACTAATGTACCAACAGGGGGGTTATCTCTTCTGGGCTCTAAGGATTGAATTTGAGAAAATGAGAAAAACATGGGATAATTAATCTAATTCAAACAACTAAAAACTTTTGTAAAATGAACACTACCTAAGTAAGCAATTTTTACCTTTTCTCCTGGAGAATTTTATCACAGAAAGTCTGTTTTATAAGATTGATCATGCAGGACCTATATGGCCTACAGACATACATCAGGAGGTTTTAGATTGTGATTCAAGAATAACATGTGTAAAAATCATCCCAAAACTAATTAGAATGCAGATTCCCAGGCCATACCTTTAAAGGTAATAAGAGAATCCTTTTTGGATCTAAGGCCTTATTCCAAAAAGTTTGATTCAGTAGGTCTTGAGTGAGACTTGATAATTTACATGTCTAGCAAGTTTTTAGATGTTAACTTCAGCTGCTGGCCCAAGGACACTTTGAGAAGCTCTGATGTAAAGAATTTTGAATCCTAAGCTATAAAATTTCATTAATTATGTTTTTTTATGATTTTACATAACTTTCTATTTGTCTAAATAAGATGAAAAGTGCTAAGATAAGACAAATTTTTTCAAATTCAACTAACAGCAAATTAGCTATCAACAACCAGTGTTGTTGAGGGCTGAGTTGGTACCCTTGGTTTGCCATTATTTCAAGAGCCCTTTGGGCATACATCCAGACAAACTTAATCTCTTTCCAACCATCCTCGTATTTAGCTACCAATCCTAGAGACTTATTCTGATTGTGAGATCTGGCACTTCTCTGATTAGGAGTGGCCGAAAGAGTGCTAGTTTAATTAATGTCTATGGGTTAAGTTGTTATCACTGACTAACTATTGTCTGGGTATGGTATGGAAGAGTGACCAACATAATGTAATGGTGTGAGGTTTAAAATGTAAAACAAAACAGAATGCAATATGTGGAAATAATGACTGCTGCTAATAAAAAATAAGTATCTGATTAAAATTATATAATTCAAATTAACAGAGTAAGTAATAGTTCATTTTGTTGAGAATAATCTTTTATGTTTTATTTAAAATAACAACAATAGCAAATCAAGAGCAAATAATACACAATTAAGAAAATTCTAAGAAAAACATCTTCACAAATTAAGTAGCTTATAAATCTATTCATAGAATGACAAAATAAGATTTGTTCACAAATGTTTCTTACTCAAATGTGAAAGTTCACCCACGATGCAAAATGACATGCAAATGATACAGTATGTGATGAATACATTGTTTCTGAAATGTTTGCAATTAGGAGAACCTATTAGGATTGGAGTGTAGTTTGTAGATACAGCACTTGTCTAGTAGGGTGAGAACATATGTTCAGTTCCCAGCACCTGCCCCCCCAGTGAAGTTATAAATGAGTAATAAGAAAATAATAAGAGAAAATTTAAGTGTCATTGAAGATGATACAGTGTCTATATAGAAGTGCAATGTGTGTATTTGATGCACATCTATTCTAAGTGTCACATATATCTGTATCAAGAGTATTTCATTTCCTCCTTAGTCATTCTTCACTACATTAAAAGCACAGTTAGTATCAACTGGTTGTCAATACTTCAAACATGCTTTTACTTCTATTTTTAGTCATTGCATAAGGAATAAAAAAAATTGGCCCAAGACACATTTTTCAACTTGATTGAGGATATCTGCCATGGGCCTAACTATTTTTTCAATTTTTGGATTACACCACTTGTCAAAACAGAAAATATGATTCTGTTAACTAATAAGTAATATTATTATATTATTTTTCTCTTTTCATAAAGTTTTCAAATTAAAGAGAATATCTTAAAATCCTTATTCTTCCCTGCCCATGTATATACCAAAAACACACAAATGAAAATATGACTCTGATTTTAAGATGAATGCCAGTGAGGAAAACAGATATATAGACAGAAATGTATGTATGCAAAAAATAGTGAACAAAACATATTTTGCAACAGGTTAACCCACTTTTGGTCATAAACAAACAAAGAAGGATGTATTTTATATGAGGTATAATTCAAAATCTCATTTAACAATGAGAGTGATTTTCCAAGAGGTTCTTTTTATAAATGAAAATAACAGTACAAGAGTGGCAGGTTAATATTTGTGTCATCTAGTAGCTTATAGGAATTGGGACTGATCCTTAACCCATGTTGTTTAATTTTCAGTATTTTTATTTTACAAAGTTTCCTAACTTTAGAAAATTGAAGCGGAACCATTTCTCAATTTAGAAGGATATCATCCACTTCAAAGGTTCTGAAGACTAGGAAAAGATGTGGTATCTGGGAAATGATCAGCAGTGGGTCTGGCATTTACAAGGGACTCAATATATGTTTATTAATAGTATTGTTTGTAAGACTGTTTCTCAAGCTTTCTTGTTTTTTATTGACATAGGTAGATTAGGCAGACAAACCAACATTATAATTTATGTAGAGATATATATCAGATAGCAAAATTTGGATTTCTGCCCTTTTAATAAGGGCACTGTTATATAGATGTTGATAATTAAAAATTATATTTCAAGGACTTTGGCAAGATATTTCTGAGTCAGAAAACTATAGACTATTACTATCTTTGCATAAAATGTTGCATTTATGTTAGTAATTATCTGTGTCCATCTCTAAATTATTTTCAAGTAGTACTTTCCCTATCATAGGTAATATAAATGTATACCTGTAAGATAAATGAGATAATGATATGCTGGCAAATATGTTTAGAGATATGTTTAGAGGTATGTAACACATATGTTAAGACAAATGTCGCTCATGGTAATGATTATTCAAATTCAGATAAACATGGAGATACATAAAATTGATATTGCAATATTTAAATTTAATTTCCTATTTTGTATGTTAACATAAAACAGCATTGGTTTTCAGGGAACTATTACATTTATGGAATGTTTTCCTGTAACATATCAAATATTTTAAGGGCTGAATAAACTGGGAAGGAGAAAAAAGAAAGCAATTATGAAACCTGGTATCCAAAGATGTGTTTCTAAATGCCAATAGTCAGAGATAAAATTTTAGGAGATTATGATAATATTGATTAGTGGTTTTGAGATAATGTTCTCTCACATCAATAGTAATAAAAGATGGGTGAGAAATGATTAGGTACTCCATGACAGGGGACTGTCTTGGGAAATATGTATACAGATCCATTTTTAATTTTGGACATTCTGTAATCCATTTTCATTTCAGCTCATAATACACTGATAGAAAGTTGCAAAAAAAAATGCTATTAAGATTACTTGCTTATACAATTTCCTGAGGTAAATGAATTGATCTTTCCACTTATGTGATTTGTGATGATGGCATTTGTCATGTTTCCTTAGAAATGTAATCCAGATTTTAAGAAACCTCTGGCATGCAGAGTGACAGTAAAAATAATGAAAGCTTGTTTCCACGATACTTCTTGATGGATGCCATCATTATTTCACTAACAGCTTTATTTAGGCACACTTTTAGAACAACACTTTTCCAACAAAAGGAAAATCTTTCTATGAAACTCAGGTTCTGAGTGTTTCTTATTTTGCATAGGATACCCAGAAGTAGTACTGTATTATTATTATTATTTTTTAATAACACAAAACCCTCCAGAAGATCCTGATTCTTATTTAGGTCTGGGACAATTAAAATAGACTAAAATCCAACATGATAAGAGTTTTAGCCTGGATGACCTGGTGGGGAGACCCTTCACTCAAATGCCTTTGAGAAATCTATGAAAAATATAACAAAAAAGAAGCACTCTTACTCTATTAAAGTGTGTGTCAAGGGAAAAAAAAAAAAAAGTCTTTATTTTTCCTTCTGATCTCACGTACAGTCAACACAGAAGACCTTAAAAAGTGTGGGAATTTCCCACCACCAGCAAGCAACAATTAATTCTACAGCATTGGATATCAGAGGTGTGTCCTATAATCCAGTTGAGTTCTAACACTGTCTACCTGGTGAGTTGAGGGTTCGGTCCTCAAGGCTGCCCTCCTTCAAATGTCAATTGCAAACTTGGGTCATTTTATCTGAGCTTCTGACTTACCGGCTACAAATAGGGTTTCCCAAAACCGCCTCCTTAACTTTGATTGATTTGCTTGAATGGCCTATAGAACTCAGGGAAACATTTATCAGTTTCTTACAAATGACATTATAAATTATATAGATGAAGGGATGCAGAGGGTGAGATATGGGAGAAGAGATAAGCTTCCTTACCCTCTCTGGACACACCACCCTCCAGCAACCTCAGCCTGTTCAGCTATTCTGGAGATCTCCTAGCCCAATCATTGGAGATCAATCATTGGAGATTTCTTTGTGTAGGCAATGAATGCTAATAGATGGGGTGGGAAACCCAGGTAGTCTGCCAGCTTTAGCATTCATCTTGGCCTTTCCTTGAAACAGTCTTCCTTCTACGGTTCAGGGAAAGGTTGTTCTATAATGGTGGGTCTGTGACAAAATATCACAACCTACTATCACACAAAGGTAGGTTAGAAAATTTCTTTATGACCAGCTCCAAGAAGATTAGAATTTCTATGACCTGCCCTGGGGAAAAGAAATTCTAGTTTTCATGGCTTTCCTTGGAGGGGATGGAGTTATGAATCAGGAAATGGGGAAAAACAACAAATACATTTTACAATACCTCAGGAAGTTAAGCCTCAAAGTTGAAGGTGGGATAATTGCATCCTTAGAAGCTTATTTACCTTGACAGTGTGGTTATATTTGAAGACAGAACTCTTAGGAATGATTTCAACCTGTGCTGTCTCCTAGCTTCCTGACTTAATTCTTAAGTAAGTGACTTAATTGCTTTGTGTTTCACATTAATAATCTCTAGAATACAGGTAATAAATGTCCTGAAATATGTTTTGATGCTCAGTGATGATGATAAAATAAAGATGATATCAAAAGCTATTATAAATCTTTCTCATGAAAAAATATGTACAATAATCAATTAACATTAATTTGCTATGTCTAGAAAATATTCATTTCCTTGCCCCATGCCCCAGATGTCTCTGGATCCTTCCCAATCTCATGACTGTCTAATCTTTGCTCAGGTGACTGCTTCCCATCTTGGGTCACAGGAAGTGGTGTGCTCCTGAATGTTAAACAGCTGGTCCCTGGGAAAGAGGAAGGAGCAGAGCTCCCTTTAAGTTATTTGCCAATGTCTAGGAGGTGGCATAGCCAATTCCAAGCTACTATTGTTTTAAGAATCAGTTTGCAAAATACTTGAAAAATTAAAAATTGGTTTTCAGGTGCCAGTGAAGCAGGGGGATAAAAAGACAGTCAATGAAGATAATAAATAAATGGGCCCCATTGGGAAGGTGGGGGCTGATTGAAAAGAAAATCAAACACTGCTCTTTCCCACTCCTCCTTTCAAAGCCCTTCGCCCTGCTCCTGTTGCTAAGGTAACCTGCCCCAGGAATTGTTCCTTCCTGCAGGGAGCTGCAGGAGCTGTTAAATAAGGTCTCCTGTGTTGTTACTCTCCTGCTTAGATCACGCCACCATTTGGTCCTCCCCCTACCTGTTTCCTTCTCAACCTTTGGCCCATCCAATGGCCACTGGTCATCTACTTGGGATGGGGAGAGATGAGGGGAGAAGAGGGCAGGAGAACAAAGAAAATCTAAAATTTATAAATTTATAAATTAGGTTGTAATCATTCCTAAGAGTTCTGTCTTCAAATATAACCACACTGTCAAGGTAAATTCCAACCCTGGATCCCCTTCTCTGCAGAGAAGTCTGTTTCTACTCTTTAAATAAAACTTGCCTTTTATACTTATCTCAGTATTTCTCTGGAGTTGAATCCTCAGCATCTGGGGAAACAGAACTCATCCTCACCAATAAATCAGCGGTGTTTCCAGTAGGAACAGGACTTTGACAGCACTATCAGGTTGTTAAATTTTTAATCTTTGCTGATGTTTTGGATTGTCTTTTCAGAATCCACCCAATTTGCACAACAGTGTCGCTGTGATGACACTATTAGGTTACTTTTCTTCATTGCCTAAATCTATTTGCTGTTATTTTTTTTTTTTTTAAGTAATAGTCAAAGAGACTTATTGAAACATGACACTCTGGTAACTTTAAAAAAATACCTGGTGACTAAAAGATTTATAAATGCACTCATTTATTCAAATTTATTTATTTATTTTTTTACTGGTCTTTATTTTTGTGACCCTGAAGATCCAATGTTAAGCAAAATAAAGTTTTTGACTTCTTGAGGCTTATTTTGCATAGGAGGAAAACAAACTAAAAAGGACAGACAAAATATTAAAAGTATGTTTGATTAGTGCTTTGGAGGACATTGGCTTGGTCAAAAGAATTAGCAAGAGCAGAAAGGCTTCCTGGGGGGTGGGGGCTGGATTCTCAAGATGTGTAGGAAGTAAGTATAGGAAAAAGAAGAAGCAGACAGGACTCTGTAGGCAAAGAGCAGATACATGTAAGTATCACCCTCCAGGTGGCAAGAACCATGGGATTTTAAAAGAGAGTGGTATTGCACCATGAGGTATAATTTATTTATTTATTTGTTTGTTTAATTTTAATTTATCTTAGATATCTGGCATCCCAAGCCTTTGGCATTGTCAAACTACAGAATCAAATGCAATGTAATCATTCAAGTTGTTGCCCAAGTATACACATCAAGTTAGTGACTAAACTCGGACTAGAATATTTAAATATATAATGAATATTGTGTGAATATGTTTACAATTAAAATCAAGTAAGACACAAAACTTGAAATATGAACTAGCAGTCAACTGGGGATTATTTGAAAAGAAAAAAATATAAGAAAATATTCCTTATTTAGATTTTTAAATAGGAAATACTTGAGAAAACTTGACCTGATGAAATATCTAAGCAGTTCAATAACTTTGAGTGTCCTGTGTGATTAAGTGTTACTTCCATCTTACAACCTCCCTCGGAGTTTCCCCAGGAAGTATGGTCAAAGGAAAGCATATTGTCCATTTCTTCTTGATTACAGATAATTCATGTCACAGTGTATTATTTATTAGCTAAGGTAAAAAAATTCCAATAAGATCTTTCTCACTCCCTTATAGATAATGTGCTTAATTATTCAAAAGGGGAATGAAATCATGTAACTACAATCAGTAGATACAGAACTGTTTAAGAGAAGCCAAGTCTTCTTTAAATCTGTTTGGCTATTTACCTTTCCCTTGCAAATTCCTACTTGCAAACATCTACATCCATTTAAAAGAACACACACATATACTTATACACACATCTTCAAATAATAACACTCAGAGATGACCACATGACCAAGATGACCCAGGTACTTTGCAAACAACACATTGTTATACCTCATAACATCCTGTATAGAATAGAGAAACATTAGCTCCTATCACATAGTTGGGAAAAAAAATCTAAGAATAAAAGTGGATATATAGGGGCATTTGAGAAATTAGGAAGATTCCCAATTAGAGAGGAGCCTGCAGCTGCAATTTTGTGATACAGTTGAATTGATACATACATACATGTGTCCTTGAAATTGATGCATACATGCCCCCTTGGAATCTCAAAGTACTAAGAATAACACTCCATTTGTGGGATATTGGATAGGCTCAAGGTAAGGGTGGTTCCCCTGATCCTAGGAAGAAAACAGGAGGTGAAGGTCTAGTTGATTGCTAAGGCCAGGGTTCAGTCAATCATAGCCTGCACAATAAGGCCTCCATAAAAACATGAATGCATTACTTTGGGAGACTTTCCCAGTTGAGAAACCTTCAGAGTTTCTGGAGGGCTGTGAGTTCAGAGAGGGCAGAGAAGCTCCATACTACTTCCTCAGATCTGGCTGGATTCAGGTCTTCCACCTGACTGTCTCTGATTCATATCCTTTGTTTTATCCTACTTTTCCTATGAATCAGTGATCCAGTATTTAAACTGTTCTACTGAATTGTATGAGCTCCAGCAAATGATTCCTCAATTTGTAACCAAGTTGGATAGAAGTCGTGGATTATGTGGGGACCTACAACTTGAAATTGACAATTTCGGGGGGGGGGAAATATTGTAGGATGGAGCGCTTAACCTGTAGGACCTGATACTATTTTCAGTAGATAGTGTCAGAATTGAATTAAATTGTAGGGCTCTCAACTGGTGCCAGAGAATTGCTTGGTGTGGGAAAAATCCACACATCTGGTCACAGAAGTATTCTGTTTAGTATTGGGAGTACAGTATTGGAAAGTAGTTTGTTTCTTCTACCATATAAGAACAAATCCTAAAATTTCATCACTATGATAGGTAGAGTAGGAAATCAATCTCAATCTGTTTGGGTGGTGAAAAAATAATTTCTGAGTGAGAAAACAAAAACTGAAACCACTTAACTGTATTCATAGACTGGTAGTTTGAAAAGGAATAGACATTAGAGACACATATTGTATGCGTGCAGTGCCTATGCATGTGGGTGTGTTTGTTTTAACATTTTTTTGTCATTGAACAAGATAATGAAGCAGTCTGGCAGAGGAAAATTAGTTATTCAAATATTCAAGAAGAGACAAAGTTTTAGAATCAAGTTTGTAAACTGAAAATCTAGCAAAAAATCCGCAAACAGCATTGGTGGTAAATAGATCCTGTTTGACAGGTCTCAGTAGAAATCTTCTCGTAGGACTTATTATAGTCAAATATTACATGCAATTTTCCTCATTTGGATTTTCTTGTTTACATTAACTACTGGGACTCTTTAGAGTTTAAATACTACAAGGAGACCAGAGTCTTGCTGACTATTCTAATGTAATGTATGCACAGCAACTTTTTAAAGAAGCATAATAGTTTTAGCAAAGGTGCCTTGGGCATATTATCAAGAAGCTATTAGAAGCCAGGCTTCATTCATGGTTATTGATTCTCATATGTATCTATTGGGCAGTATTCTTTTATTCCTATGGGATTATATATTAATTTTT
Source organism: Callospermophilus lateralis (assembly GCF_048772815.1). Taxonomy (NCBI): domain Eukaryota; kingdom Metazoa; phylum Chordata; class Mammalia; order Rodentia; family Sciuridae; genus Callospermophilus; species Callospermophilus lateralis. The sequence continues at coordinate 44,881,243 of NC_135322.1, forward strand.
AGCAAATTAAATTTGCTAGCATGCCTTATGAACTTGTTTGAAATTCAATGTTGATCAGAAAAAATATATATAATGATAAATAGAAGGCATTAGGATCAGATAGGCATAAAGTAACAATAGTGTATAAGGTGCAATTTAGACTTTAAAAGCTTCACTGTAGTAAAAAATAAAACATTCATTTATCCAACAATTTTTCAATATACTTCAAGCACTAATACATAAGTTCCAGTGATTTTGTAGTAACTGAAAGTTGCTATTAACTGGTTGGGCATAAAGAATTAGTGTACACTTAATGGAATACATGTTTGAGTACTTCTTGAAGGATTAGTAAGATCCATCAAGAAAGTACCTGAGTAAATAGGTACTCTTAGAACATCACATTATGTGCATATACAAAGATGTCACAGTGGAAGTCACTATTCTGTATAGTACTGTGCACCAATTAACAAAATAAATTCACCCATAAGGATATGGTCCATTTAAAAAAAATGGCACAATCAGATTTCTGAGCATTTGAGAGAACATGCAAGATTCATGATGAGAAAAACATTTAAATTAACATGAGATATGTCAATTCCTTTATGGGGAAATGGGGACAATTTTACCATAGTAGAAAACGGTAATATTCTCTCTTCTTTCAATAAAAAAATTTAAAAACAAACCACCTATATTGCTGTGGGAGGCAATGTCCCTTAATAAAACTGTCTCAATTTTCAGGCTTGTCAGCTAATTGCAAGGCCAATGAAACATAATAAAACATCATTAAGTAGGATTTCCATACAATCTCTCTAAACTCAATTGCAGGACCTTTCTTGAATGTGTTTTTCCACTTCTCCTTCATGCCCTAAACATTAATTTGACAACTGATGTTCTAGCAGCCACATATCAACAGGAAGACAAAGGTCACATCTTTAGGATAGTGGAGTAAGAGACTGGACCCAGTAACTGTGAAGATTACTTCTGTTCTTTCAGTTATGCCAGAGAAAAATAAATGCATGTCTTATTTAGATCAATATTTCTTTAGCTGTCAATAACAAATTTACTTTGAAGCTCTCTCTTGCCACTCATGAATTTTATACATGCAGTGATGTTTTGGTGAAGATTTGGAATGTTCTCCCCAAAGCTAATGTAATTGGCTGTGTAGCAGTGTTCAGAAGTGAAATGATTGGATCAAGAGGTTTCTGAACACATTGGTGGATTAATCCATTTGAGAGATTAAAAAGTTGAATGAACTTACTTGGAGATAGTGAAAACTATAGGGAGGTGAGGCGTGACTGAAGGAAGCAGGTCACTGGGGGAAGGGTCTTAGGGACTATATCTGACTTAGCTGTTTCTTCTCTCTCCACTCCTCAGCTACCATGAGCTGGAAGCTGCCATGAGCTGACAGGTTTCCTCTCCAACACCCTTGACTGTGATGTTCTGTCTCACCTTAGGTCAAAAGGAATGTGGCTGGCCAACCACAGAAACCACTAATCCTTCCCTCTCTAAGTTGTTCTTATTCAGTAACAAAAAAAGTAACAAAGTGTTATGTTTAATTGCCAATACATGGTAGCATTTAATATTTCTTCCTATAATTAGTGATAACCAATTAGATAGTTTCTGGAGGAGTCCATACTTTCATGGGTCCCTACAATCTGAAATAAATTTTCTCAAAAGGTGTTTCTAAATATACCATTACACTGACAATACTAATAGAAAATCTGAGAAGCCTTATTTAGATGCTTAAGATCCATTGTTCTTTGAGAATGCCATGACTCATTACTTTAGTTACCTTTCATAGTTACAATTGTGGAAACCAGTGGGAAAACTTGTTTAGAAATATTCTAATTATTTAACTTTCTTTTCCTTTTTTTTCTTGTACTGGGGATTGCACATAGTTTATCTGTATTCTAAATTTTTGGTATGTAAGAACTTTAAAAGAATTTTACATTTAAGAACTGCAAGCACAACTTAAAGAATCATCAACTTTGAGATTTCCAAATATCTTCGTTAATAGAGTCTTATAAAGCACAAAATCTGTGGCGTATGAATGTCTCTAAGCATTTGCCAGAGCCTCCCACTTACTCAAGCGAGGTTCATTGGCCTGAGCCTGGGGTTTCATGGTGACCAATATGTGCATCCTGTACCTATTTGAAGCTCTTCCTTTCCAGTGTTCCAGACTTGCCAACTTCAAGTACTAAGGTCTGGGCTTGCAACACAAAGGTTTTCCAAATGAATTGCTAAAATTATTAAAAATCTGTGTGAACATTTGTTGGGATTTGTTACAAGCTACCTATTCAAAAGGGAGACAAAGGGAAGCCCATATTGAGGAAAATGGAACAGATGGTTAAAAACAAGCAATCTGACATTCCTGGACATTTGCAATGTGTATGGGGTAAGAGAGAATAAGGTACATGTTTTTCTCTCCCAACAGAACATTTTATTATAGTTATCAAATAACATTTTATATTTCTCAAGTAGTTTTATCCCGATGTTATATTATAAAAAGGTAATTCAATTTCATTTCAATTGTTGATTTTTTAACTTATGACAAAGCTGAGGTGCAAATAAGTTAAATAATTTGTTTAAATTAATGTAGATACTAAGTGGTTCTTTTTTCTGTATAGAAATTTATTACTATAAGAAACCAATTTTCAGATAGTTATTTATCTTCCAGTAAAATATAAACTCAATAAAGTCAAATCTTTGCTTCTTATTTGACCTCTGTGCCATATGTAAGTAAGACTTTTTGTGTGGCATTAAAAATGTATATTTCTGTGAGCATGCATGTACACACATTAAAAAATAATTTAGTCTAGATTTGTGTATCTTAAAAAACTGCTGTATGTACTTCATATCTACTTCACAATGTCATAGCTAAAAGTAGCTTCTGCTCTGTTATCACTATAAGAAATATAAAATCTAAATCCCTTCATGGAATTCAGTTATTATTCCCATTAAAAGGAATACATGTAATAAACAAGAGTAAATAAAAAATAAAAGTTATTTAGAGATGTCTAGCTGGCTAATAGTGCCATTCAGACCCCAATTAAAAAGGCTAGATAGAAATCTTGCTTAGAAATAAAACCTACATAGAATTTTCTTTCCACTCCTGAGTCTAAGTAATTGAGAGTATTATGCTTAGGTATAAATAGAGAATAGAAAACAAAAAGGAATAGGAGGAGGACAGATAAATAAGTCTGAGTTCAAATACATGAGTCATTTAGACCCTAGAAAACAGAATTGACCAGGGTATTCTGTGGGGTTAAGAACTAAGACCATGGCTTACTTAAGGATGGTGTTGGGGGAGTGTATGAAAGATGGAGGTGAAGGCTACGGTTGTGCCCTTTTCTGAGTTAATAAATTCATTCATTAATTATGGCCAAAAGCTCTGGGCCATCTTATCACCAACATATTCCTTAGACGACAGGGCTGGAAGGGAAGGTTCATAAAGGAATCAAAGGTGAGGCAGAAGTTAAGTCTGTTTAATGCAAATGAGGGAACATTTCAATCAACTCTCTCTAATTTTCCCTTATAAATCCTATAACCAAAAAACCTATCCGTCAGGTATTCCCTCAGGCTTATGGTTCTTTGATATAGGAATAAGAAAAGGAGGAACTGACTCTAGAGAACAAAATAAAAGATATCAATATCCAAAATTTGTGTCAAACAGTATTCTCTCAGTGTTCCTATATACCACATTGTGTGTTGATGAAGACCAAATTGGGCAGACTTACCAGTTGCTGCTCCATATGAAATTTACTTGACAGAGTCTCTCCCTTCTGCAAATTCAAACTTAAACAGTGGTGTTGGGAAAAAAAAAAAAAAAAAACATAAATGGCCATATGACATGAAAGTGTAGATCTGCAATTGGCAAGGACCTTGGGGGTTATCAAAAATGTAGATTTTGCTAAAGCTTTACAAAATACTGTTTTACCAAGCCTTCATTTTATCTGTGCAAAACATGAAGACAAGGAAATAGAAGGAGTTATCCAAAGTCACACGTGATAGTTAATGGCAAAGACAATCCAGAATATGGATGGACTGAATCCCAGTTTTGTTTTTCTTTTCTCCTGCTATAAAAACTTGCCTTTTCTTTCTCCTCCTTGAAGCTCAGCGTTGTCTTTACCACTGTCTGAAGTTAAACTACAACAGCAACAGCAGAATAAAGCAAAAATGAGATGTAACACTGCCGAAGTTCTATGAAAGAGACCAATCTCACAAAACACCTGTATCCCTCACCTTCTCTCCCTTTAGAGAGAAGATATATTATTAATCCTATTTATTTGACAAAACTAGAAAGTACAAATTTTCAAAAAAAAATTAGAAAGAACAGTTGAAAAGACAGGGAAAGGAGGAAAAATATGTTTCTAGATTTCCTGATTTGAAAGCTACTGAGCTCAAGAAAACTATGAATACTGAGGCAAAGATAAAATGAGTGAAAGAAAATAAATAGACAAAACAAATGAATAGATAATAACTCCATCCAATCTCAGCCCCACACTGCTTGGCTTGGATGGTGAAGAGAAATATTTTTCTGCTAAGGTAGTTTGTAGAAACAAGTCAGAGCAGAGATATCAATAAGTCCTGCATGTGGACACATACATAAAAGCCTCTTTCTTGCCTTCAGGACAGTGTCTTGACACAACAGAGACATCAGAAAGGAAACCTTTGCTTGGCCAGACTGGGAAAATTAGAACAAGGTTACCCAGATGGAAATGCTGGTGTCCCAGTAGGGCACAGAAACAAGTCAGTATTCTAGCGCCTCCAAGTGGAAAACTTGTGTACTGAAGAAAGCATTCAGAACCAAAGGTGAGGGATTAAAGATTCTGGCATAGCTGGATGGGGAACTATGTGCACAAACTGAAGGATAAGAGCCATCTGTCTCACCAACCCTAAACTAAGCTATGCACAGGCCTCCAGAGCTGAGACTCAGACACCCAGCATGCCTGCCAGAAACAAGAAAAAAAAAGCTCCAAATAGACTAAGACTAATTCTATGCCATTCATGGCAGAATAATGAGGATTTACAATGGATATAAACTTATTTTAAACTTCTAGAAAATATTACATATGACTTTGTGAACTGGGATTCACATATGCCACAGAAGTAACCAAGGTATTTTAAGATCAAGCTCACTGAATAAATTTGTCATTTCTCTAGATGAACTAGAAACAAGCATAAATCTATCAATCAGTCTTACAAATATTTGTTGTTAATCATAGAAGTAAATTGTTTAATATCAGGCAGACGAACATTTGTGATGATGACAGTGATTAGTTCTCCAAATATATAAAGGCCTTTTATTTAAGAAAGGAAGAAGATTCTTTTACATGCTCACATCTTTGCTCTTTCACACTTTAGGAAACTGAGTACACCTGCTTTTACACTTTGAGAAACTGAGTGCACCTGCTTTTATTTAGCACATAAATGTTTCTAAGTTTCTTAGGCTCCTACCGGACCCTAGATACCCAACATCTGTCAATATTGCTTCTTCTCAAAGAGAATAACAGAAAATAGTTTTCTATGAATCTGAACATTTTCTGTACCAGTAAACAATACATTTACTTGTTTATCATATAAATAGATGCATATAAAACACTAATAGGAGATTAAAAAGAGGCCTTTATTGAATTTCTTTGTGGAGTCAACATATTAGAGTGCAAAATATGTTTTCTTTTCACTATTTATTAATTAAGCTATTTATTTATTTATTTTGGTACTGAGAATTTAACCCAGGTATGCTTTTCCACTGAATTTACCCCTTTTAATTTTTTTTTTTTTGAGACTGGTTCTTACTTGACTCTGCATTCTAAACCAGATTATCTACTTTTATATAGTGTCGGGGTACTGTGTATAATTCCTTCGGAGGATGCAATGGTGCTTTGCAATTTAATTTGCATTTTTATGATTTATTTTGGCTTTAAAATTCTGACCTACTAATAGACAGTTAACTCTACATAGATGATAATTTGTACCTATTTTCTCTGCCTTCTAATCCCAGAAGTTTTGATAGTGACACATAGATGTTAAATGATTTTTAAAATAATTTCTATTCTGTTATATTAGTTTCATGAAATCAGCCAATCATTTGGTAAATGCTCAGTGAAGAATCATGATGTATAATACATAGAGAAGTACTACAGCAGATATATTAATGTGTAAAAAATCTGTTAAATCTTTCTCCAGTGTTCATGACTAGCCCATAGTTAATATTTTATTCCTCAAAAATCACATGGAGTATTATCTAGACTGATATTTTGAGATTTATATGTATTATAAATCTAGTTTTATTTATAAACAGCCCAATTCTCCTGCTATGAACCTCCACTGTTGGTATTATTAACTTAAAAAATAAAAAGCCACATGGTTCACTAAAGAATATATAGAACCTAGGGACAGCTAATGTTTTGAGAGTGCCAGAAACCTCTGCTAAATTTGATTTGGAAACTTACTATTTCTTAACATTTTTCCTCATTTTCTTTATTAATAAAATAAAGATAATGAAAGCAGCAAGATTGCATTAAGCAAACAATATAATTTGTAAAACTCCTTGATACATGTCTAATATATATTAAATAAATACTACCTGGAATGCTCTGATAAATATTTCAAAAACCACTTTTGAGAGTTTTAGTTTCTGTATGGCAGAAGCTCCCAGAACAACAATCTAAATAAATAGATAGATAGATAGATAGATAGATAGATAAATTTAAAAACACAAACATAATAAGATAATATCATTTATCTTTCTGACCACAGTGGAAACAAAGAGATCATACAAATGCATATACATTAAACATGTTCTTAAATGACCAATGGATCAACAAAGAAATCAAAAGAAAAATTTAAAAATTTCTTTAAACAAATGAAAATGAAAACACAAGAGTCCAAAATCTTTGAGACACAGTAAAGGAGTACTGAAAGGGAAATTAATAGTGATCACATTAATAGAACAAAGGAACAAAACTATGATCATTTTAATAGATGCAAACAAAGCATTCAATAAGATTCAACATCCCTTCATTATATAAACCCTCAACAAATCATTTATAGAAGGAAAGTATTTTAATACAAAAAGAGTTATATATGAAAAATCCACAGCCAGTATTATACTTAATGAAGAAAAGCTTCCAGTGTTTCCTCAAAAAACAAGAACAAGACAAGCATGGCCACATTTGTCACTCTTATTTTACATAGTACTGAGTCTCAGCCAGAGAACTTAGGCAAGAAGTAATGGCAACCTCAATTGGAAAACAAAGTTGAATTATCCATGTTTGTAGATAACATGATTTTATATATAGAAAAACCTACAGTCTATCTCAGGAAATGGTTACAACTGATAAATTCAATAAAGTTATATAATACAAAAGATAAAATTTTAAGAATTATCATTTTTATAAACCATACCCAGCTTTGTGAAAAATAAACCCAGAAAGCAATTCCATTTATAATAGCTACAAATACAGATACCCTAGACTAAATTTAAACAAGTAAGCAAATGGCTTCTATAATGAAATCATAAAACACTGGTGAAAAATATTGAAGAAGACATACAAAATATTTAAAAATATCTGTTTATGGATTTAAAGTATTAATAGTTTTAAAATGTCCAAATTAACCAAATTGACTTACAGATCCAATGCAATTTACCCATCAACATACCAATTATATTCTTCATAGAAATAGGAAAAAAAGTTCTAAAATTCATATGGAAGCAAAAAAAAATGACTCCAAATAACCAAAGCAATCCTGAGCAAAAGAACAAAGCTAGAGGTGATCACAATGCCATCATACTACAGAACTATAGTAATCGAGACAGAATAGTCCTGGAATAAAAACTAACACAAATACAAGTAGAATCAAATAGAGATTACAAATATCTACAACCACCTAATAACATGATTTTATATATAGAAAACAAAAGTGACAAGAAAATACACTGAAGAAAAAATATCAGTTGTAAATAGTGCTGAGAAAACTGGATACCTATCTGCAGAAGAATAAAATATGACCCCTATCTCTCACTGTTAGGAGTCGCCCCAGCTCCAAAGACTAACTTCCCCATCCTCCAAGAAAAGCAGTCCAATGGTGAGCCCTGATGGCTCACATGATCCTTACCCACCAATCAGAAAGCACCCCTTGCCAACTGTCAAACCATGCAACCATTAAACTGTCATAACTGTCAAACCACCCCAGGCTCTATAAATATGCAGAACTGTTCCTCAATAAACAGGCAGTTTCTCCGACGACTAGCCTTGATCGTTCTTTCACTCACCATATACGAAAACCAACTCAAGATCCATTAGAGACCTAAATTCAAGATCTGGAACTACAAAACTGCTAGAAGAAAACACAGAAGAAAAACACCAAGACATCATTGTAAGCAATGATCTTTTGGATGAGAGAAATGATAAATAGGATTATATCCAACTAAGAATGTTCTTCACTGCAGTTCACAGAGTGATGAGACAACCTGGTGACCTGGGGAAAACATCTGGAAACTATTCATCAGACAAGATATTAATATCCAGAATATATAGGGAACTCACACAGTTCAACAGCAAAATCCCAAATAAAAAAATCAGATTTTAAATGAACAGGTTATATGAAAAGATATTTTTCAAAAGCAGATATACAAATGATCAAGTATATGAAAATATTCAACATCACGGATCATCATGGAAACACCAATCAAAACCATAATGAGATATTATCATACTTCAGTCAGAACAGCTATTGTCAAGAAGACAAAAAAAAATTGTAAATGCCAGTGAAGATGCTGAGCAAGGGCAACTCTTTTCCTGTTGGTGGAATGAAAATAGTATATCCATTATAGAAAACAGTACGGAGTTACCTGAAAAAGTAAAGAGAGAGCTATCATGTGATCAACCTATTCTGCAACTGGGTATTTATCTAAGGGAAATGAAATCAGTATATCACAAATATAGTCACTGTCATATTTATTGTGACATTATTTGCAGTCATTAAGACATGAAATTAGTTGAGGTGTCCAAACTCAAATGAATGGAAAAGAACATGTGATATATGCATATACATGTGTGTATATACAAATACATATGTAGTTTCTTATTATATATTATATATAATAATATTCAGTATAAAATATGAGGTCCTGTCATTTTCAGCAACATGGATAGAACTAGAGAATATTAAGTGAAGTAAACCAAGCTCAGAAAGAAAAACAACGTTCATCTCACTAATTTGTGGAAGATAAAAATATTGATTTTGCAGGAGTAGAGAGGAGAATAGTGATAAATAGAGGCTAGGAAAGGAAGAGGAAAATGGAGGTAAAGAGGGGTTGGAAACAGGTACCAAGATAGTGAAATAAAGTCTAGTGTTTTATAGCACACTGGAATGATTATGCTTTTGGTCAGTTATTATTAATTTTATAAATAAAATGAAGAAATTTGAGGGTTTGCACCACCAAGAGATAACAAATTTTAAGGATATGGAAATGTAAATTACCTGATTTGATCTTTGAACATTGTATACATGTATTGATTGATCACACTGGACTCTGTAACTGGGCATGATTATTATATGTCAATTAAAATTTTAGAAATAATATTAGCAAGAGACCTCATAGTTGTTGGTAGAAATGTAAAATGTTACAATAACTTTTGAAAACTGGCTTTTTAAAAAAGACTTAAGCATCACATTACCTATTTTACCGACAAGGAGTGAAAGAGAATGTTCAAATTCATAATGTGTTTGATGATCTCAATAGCTTTATCCTTAATAACTAAAAACTTTAGTCAACAAAAAATGATATTAAAGTTTAATAAACTAATAACCTGATATGTTCTCTCAGGTGGAAGAAAAACAAGAAAGAAAGGAAAGAAGGAAGAAAGAAGGGACTGTTATATATCAAATGTAAATTCATATACAGAAAAAATATGCAGAGAGAGAGAGACTGACTGCAAAGAGGTGAAACATACTTTTGGAGGTGAGGCAAATGTTCTCAGCCTTGAATGTGGTGCTGTTTCCATGGGCTTTTTACATCTGCCCAAACTCATTGTTTGTACCATTTGAATGGATGCAATTTCCAATGGCATTTTATACCATAACATAATTGATTAAATAAGAACTCCCACAAGCTTTGGAACAGAATTTTATGGAATAACTCTATTCCAATTTCTTCTCCATTTATTGCACCCCAGGCAGAGATACATACCAAAATACAAATGAGTGACTGAAATATTTAATAGAGCTTTTAATATGTGAGTCAGGTACATAATGTACTTTTTGTTTTTATAAAGAGGAGAATAAGGCCAACAATCAGAAGGACAGGAAGCTCAAAGAGGGAAAAATGGGGCAAGTGAATAAACAGGAAAAAAAAAAGAAACTGTGACTACAAATGGCAGCACATAAATTTAAATCCAAAATTTAGATGTTTCTATTTTTGAGCTATGCTTCCAGCTTTTCCAAGGATGTGGTACAGTGTGTCTGCATTGACTGATAGTTGGGTTATCAATGATTGACACTTCCTTTAAGTTGGGCTTCTCTCAGAGTCCACTACCCATGACTACTCTTTTGTGTATGTGTGTGCGACTATATTTTCTGGAATTACTTTTAAACTTTTAAAATTTGTGAAACATATTATTTGATATTTTTAATAAATTGTACTGAATCAAAAAGGTATACATATAAGAAAACATATATACCTTGTTACTTGTTACCATATTCAAAATTCAGTTTTGGATGGATTGCATGTTTATATATGAATGATGGAAGCATGCAGTGTCCAGGGGAAGAAGCAGGAGAGCATTGTTACGAATTGAAGGAGATATCCATGAAATATATTCACCATGAGACATATGCTAAAATATTCATAAACTACTCATTCCTATTAGTCAAGAATGAGAAACTAATGGCGTGTGGTAATTGTCCGATTCCTGGTCTGCATTCTGGTTAGAAAGAGATATCTAGCTTTTAAAACTTCATTAAACTGAATGCATAAGATTAAAGGCACTTCCCCCATATATAACACAAGTTAATAAAAAGATAACCTGCAATATTATTGATGTATAGTAACTAGTCAATGAAAATTCTATATCATCATCATCACTATTGTTATGATAATTATCTACATCTGTATCACAAGTGGTGATCCAAAACTATTTAGCAGTCTCTACTTGTGCTATTTTAATTTCTTGTCATAAGCACATATCTTAAATATTATTTATTTAGTGTTTCTCTTCTTTACTATGTCTTAATTAAGGCAGAAACTATGTGTGTTTTTCTATTTATCCACCCCCCCTGCTAATATTTTTGAGAGAGCACATGTACAAATATTTTCTTTCTCTCTCTCTCAAACACACACAAACACATACACACACACACACACACACACACACATACACACACACACACACACACTCATATAAAGAGTCCCAGGTACTTACATTCTGAATACAGGTGGGGAATTTTTAAAAGACACATGGTAAAAGTGCTCATCGCTCTCTTCTACAGTGCTTTGACATTTATGTGTTACTAATATAATCATAAAAATAACACAGTCATTATTGAATCATTATCGGTTTATTCATTTTATGCTTGTTGGTTGAAATTTGCATGATGTGCACATTAAGTTGTTCAGTTAGAGACTTAGGTGCACAATGTTTTATTCCCAGAAGTAAAACTAAAGCACCTAGAGAAGCTGGAGTAATTATTGAATATTTTTAAAGTGCATGTGTGCAAGCACTTAAGGTTCTCCCAGTTCTCTTGCTTCATAATTTTGCCTTGTTTCTTTTTTTTCCTTTTAATTTCCACAGAAGCTAAGAATTATTTCTGCTCTCAAAGATACAACACAGTATATAAAGACAATTCCAAGCATTGCAAAAGATATTTTTTACCCTCATTTATTATTGATACTAATGATAAAAATAACTGTGATTTATTGACCACCAAAGCTATGGCCACTGTTATGGTAAGAGGCTTATTTTATACCACATTTTTATTATGGTCTTTTAAAAAAAAAATTCTACATATAGAGAAACTAATGTCTAAGACCAAAGAAAAAACAACAACAACAACAACAACAAAACTCACTGAAGGACACAAAGTAAGTAACAGAACTGAAATTTTAAAGCCTAGTTTAGTGACATACTATGCATTTGAAAGTAAAATTTTTCATTTCAGAATATTTTACAAATTTCTTTTTTGGCCCTTTATTTCTCCCTCTCATTCTCTGTCTTCTCTTCTTTCCTCATCTAAAATATCATTCAATGTTAATGGGATTAAAGAGTGAGTTTATATTGTGGGTTTAATGAAAGCTTTGCAAACTGGGCTTGTGTTGGATGTCAAAGGGGAATCATTTAAATTTAGGATAAATAGCTGAGCACAGAAATGAATATACATGTAGGTGTTGGTGCTCAGAAAATCATACACCAAAGTTAGTTCCTCAGAAGCTACCTTTCTATCTGACTTTTCCCTTCCTTCTATCTGTTGCTCCTATTCTCTTCCTGGATAGACCTTACTTAGAACCTCAAACTTCTCTTCCCAAAGGTAGCTCCTAGAAGCCCTTCCTTCCCAAAGCCAGTCATAAAATTAAAACAAGATTATTTAAAGTGCCCCTGACTTTCTATGTAAAAGCTTGCCATAAAAGAATTCTCTGATCTTTGTTGTTTTATAGGAGGTAAGAAGCCCATTCCATACCCAAGAGAAAGAAGTTCAGCATAGAGAGAACATAAAGAGGCTAAACAGACAGGTCTTGCTGGAACACCCAGCCACCCTGTGCCCAATCCAGTCTATTGATGTTAGTTCATCCTATTTTTTTCCCAGTCATATTTTCCCATGGCTACCAGGCTGTAACAAACCTAAGCATAGCGAGATGATGTCTCGCTAAGTCGCTTGTCAGAATATAATCTTGAACTATCACCCTGGGTGTTTGGGTATTCCTTCTGAATGTCCTGTGCCACAGAAAACAATGTTAGACTCTGCTCTTGTTAGCCTGTACTTTATTATAAGGGTGTCATGTGAGACCTTTTTGATGGGGAAGATAGTGATCACCCCCTTTCTGCTTCTACACAGGGATCACCCCAACACTAATATTGGCCTAGAGGCTTGATGTACACAATGTACACAATGGTCATGACAATTGTTCTTCTTCCTGCTCTTCTTAGAAGTAAAGACAATAAAGTGCAGTGAAAGATATAATAACTGGTATCCTGGTTAGAAAAACAGAAACAAAAAATAATTATGTTTTATATTGGACTCCACACCCTAACCTCCAAGTGAGTTCAAATGCCATGGACCTCTCTCAGTTATTCATGAGTGCCATTTAGACAGGGATTGGTGCTTGAGGGGCACAAGGACCAATATCACAGCAATGAGAGAAACAGATTAATCAAAAGCATGGAAGCAACTTTCACTAAATTCTTGGAGAGTCAAAATAATGAATAAAGAAGGTATCCAGAGGTCTTTCTGAAGGCTATGTGCAAAAGGCCCAACCAGCAAAGACCTGATCCCCAGGGTGATTCTTTGAGGAGGTGGTGAAAAATTTTAAGAGGACAGTCTTAGTCGGAGGTCTTCCACTAAGTCAGGTCATTGGAAGCACACCTTGAAGGAGGCGATGGGTGCTTTGCCTCTTTTCCTTTACCCATTCTGGTCATTAAATGAGTGGCTTTGCTCCACCACACACTCCCAACCATGGTGTGCTGCCTTACCACAGACACAAAAGCAACCATGTCAACTGATCATAGACTGAAACCTATAAAATTGTGAGCCAAAAATAACCTTTCCTTTTTTAAGTTGTTTACCTCAAGTCCTCATTATAGTATCAGAAAGCGGATTAGCATAGAACCCCCACTTTGGTGCCTGTTTTTATGGGGGTGGGAAACGTTACTATAATTTGTATTGATATTGGTTGATCTTTAATATCTATGACATTCTATATGTGATTTTTTGAAAATACGAATTTGTTCAACCTGAGTCATGTAGAACCTGAAAATGATCTGTAATACATAAGTGTGTTTTCAACTCACTCCTTCCTACCTGAGAATATAGTCTTGTCAGTGACTATAGTGTCTTGATGTCCTGGCTCTCATTGAAATCCTTGCTATCTTGAAAGTGACTTGATATCCTTGCTACCAAGGATAGCAAGATGATAGGATAAATGACTCAGGGTAGACACCAGAAATTCTGTTCATCTTTTTATATTTTTTCCTTGGATAATATCTTTATATCCAGCATCTCTTAGTTTTCTCTAATGGAGATAGGTGAACTCTTGCCGTCTTTCTATTATTGTACATTACCATGATCCTCATCAAAATTCTGAGGTAATTAACATTATTTTTCTCATCTTTCAAAGGAGAAAACTGAGCAGTAGTGGAGTCACAGTGTCCCAAAATAGAAAATTATGGGTATTATAAAAGGTTATCCCTGTCTTAGCATGCATTTTCTTATCAGGAAGTCAGAAGAACATAATGATAAAAGAAATTACCTTTGGAATCATACAGATCTTGTCATCACAAATCTCAAGCGTACTGCATCTTTTTATTTATTTATTTTGGTACCAGGGAGTGAACAGAGAGGCACTTAACCACTGAGCCATATTCTCAGTCCTTTGTAGTATTTATTTATTTATTTATTAGAGATGATGTCTCCCTAAGTTGCTTAGATCCCTGGTAAGTTGCTGTTGCTGGCTTTGAACTTGCAATCCTCTTGACTAAGCCTCCTTAGCCACAGGGTTTACAGGCCTGTACCACTATGCCCCGGTTGAGTCCTTTAAAAAAAATTGTGATACTGTTCCTTTCTATTGATCAAATAATATATGTAAAGGGAATACTATATTATTTATCAGTCACTGTAATATATGCTTGTTTCCCAAAAGTTTCCAAGAGACTTGGAAATAAATATTTCGAGAAAAAAATCTGAAATAAATAGTTGGAGAAAAATAAAATTTTGTAGATATTTTCTTATTCTATTAACCCTACTCAGACAGAAATGATTGTTTTCCATTCAACTAATTGTGCTCTTGCAAAGCTTTTTGTCTTCATGGACATGGTAGGCAGAAAGCTTTCCTGTCAAAAATAAAGCCTCTAGCTGTCTTCTCTGCTTACCAATGTTTTTATCACTAGCCATTTCAAAAGAAATCTGCACAGTGGCTAAGAAAATGCCTGTTGGGAAGCCAGAGGCAAAAATCACTTCTCTTTAAATGAGAAAACATGTGACAAGTACAACACTTAAAATTATAAATTAAAATGCCTTTGGCAAGTCGGGAAGTACGGTAGGAAAGTTGTATTTCTGGCACAGAGTGCATTATATTTCCTTAGAGTTACAGGTATTGAAGGAAAGCAAAGCAGATAACAATGGAAATCTGATGAGAAGAAGCAATATATAAAATGAAATCACATAAATTTATCGAGAGTCACCAGATTCTGTTTTAATATTTATCCACATATTTTCTATATAATATATTTATGCTCCTGGGTTCTTGGGCCCGATGCCTGACTTTGGTGAGTTGGCCACCCACCACTTTCAGAGCCTAATCAGAGAGCCAAGTGGAAATGAAACAGGAAAGGCATTTATTTTCACTATGGCCATAAGGGTAACACAATAAGTGTTGAGACTTCCTAAGAAAACTGTCTTTGAGATAGATTATGTGTGAGAAGAGCTAGAATTGGGGGCAGAAAGTCTGCATAGTCAACCAGTCTTTGTTAAGTAGTGTTCTGGTTTATTGATATTTCAGGTATGGTTCTGTGAGGGCTTTCCAGGGGACAAGATTGCCTGCAAGGTTCACTGGAACTTGAGATAAGCTTGTGGAGAGAAATGATTTAGAAAGAGAATAGGCCAGAGTACCAAAATGTCATTAGTTGGAGCAATAACAATGTCTATCTTCAAGGTTGGTGTAGTGACTGTAGACTTCTAGGCACTGCTCTGTTGGAATGGAACAGAACATTGTAAAATCCAGTAATTGATAATCTCTTATGATGTTCCCGTAAATATTGGAAATATATTAGTTATTATTATTTTTATGTAATCAACCTTGAGGAGGGAGGATAAATATTAGGTAAATAGAGGGCTTGCATTACCAATTTTAGATAGTTGCTCTTTTTTTTTTACATTTTTTTAAAATTTTTACTTGTTTTAATTAGTTACACATGACAGTACAATGACCTAGACATATGATACATTTGAATCAGATGAGATATAATTTCTCATTTTTCTGAGTATAAAGGTTACAGAATCATATCAGTCATGCAGTCACATATATACACACGGTAATAATAATGTCTATTTCATTCCACTATCCTTCCTATCCCCCCATCCCCTCCCCTTCCCTCCCATCACTTCTGTCTACCTAATCTAAGGTAACACTATTTTTTTATTCATATGTGTATTTTGTTTAATGATGAGGGTCTCCTCAGTTGCTCTTAAAAGATCAACATGTCCACACAAAGTTAAGCAGGAATATGACCCAAAGTTTAAGGCTGCAACGGAGATATGCCATATGAAGGCAAGGATGCCAGTCTTTTGTCCTGTTTTACTTGCTCGTTGGACATCTGAAGGCCCAAGAGAAGAGTCCGTGTTTTTAGAAAACATTGTCCTTAAGTTCCTTTTACAGTATCATACACATTTTAAAGAAGAGGGAACTAAAGGGTATGAAAATCACCAATTTGCTCAAGTCACATGACACTGGAGAGAAACAAGGTTCAAACCCTGACAGTCTCACCTTGTAGCCTATGCAATTACATACTACACTACAATACCTCTCAGATAAGGGACTTTGAATCACTCTTTAATATCATATTCATAATAGTCTTATGAATATTAATAACCAATATTAACATGTGGTAGGTTTAATTGTCCCCATTAAAGTTATAAGGAAGCATCAGTTTGAAGCAACTGGCTTTCCCCAGGGACACAGCTAATACATGTCCGTAAATATACTGACCCAGGAGGTAATTTTTTTTCCACTAATATGGTTTATTCTGAATAACTGCACTTTGGGTTGTTGTTAGGAAACAACAACCTTTCTGAAATTCATACTATGAAAACCTATTCCTAATCATTCATGGCGGGCTGGTAAGTAACATGTTTACACTAGCAGGAAGTTGAATCCCTCATGGTTTCCAATTACTTTAACAATTTCAATGCTTCTCTTAAAGAACTTTCTATAGTATATTCATTTTCTTTCAAAGAAATCTCTTGTATGATTAGTGCTTTGTCCCCAAATGACAGGTTGCAAATGAGGCATTTCCCTTTAAAATGTTTTCAACTTAGGAAAATAATTTATCCAAGCAGGGGACCCTCCTCGCTGACCCCAACACATGGGAAGGAGATAGACTTATCACCAAGCTGTACTTTCTGCATTTCAAAGAAATACCACAAGGAAAATTAGCATTACAAAATTTATACTTGCAACAGAGAGAAAGAAATGTCATTATTGTAAAGCTTTAGTATTTGGTTAGAGGGAATAATCACATGTGATACAATTCCTCTGGCATTTATATCCCCTGGACTTATATGCTGATGTTGAATTAAAAAATTATGGTCCTGTTATTTATTGAGTCTTAACCTTAGTGAAAATGTCTGATAGTCAAGTGACAGGCACTGGTGATGAAATTAAAGCATTCTTAATACCAGACTAATTGAATATCACATTCAAAATGAACTATGGCCTATGCAATTCTTTTTGGTTATGGAAGTATGTATATCACCTCTGACCCCTTGAAGAGAAATTTCATTTTTTAGTAGCTTGGCCTTGTATTCATTATCTTTCCTGAAATACATATACATCTATATGTCAAAGTCACTGTGCATTATACAATTTTGGAATGTGTCTTTCTTTAATATCTAAAATTTCAGTAAATATCCCTAATTTATTGCTGAAGTGTCTGTCTGATAGAACTAGTACTAGGTTACTTCTGAGATTCAAGCATGAACAAGACAGCCTCCTTGGAATAATGGAAACTGCAGACTATTTGTTTTAGTAATTCTGCCTCTTGGTGACAGAGATCAACTAGTTGATATTCCTGTCAACAACTTTTCCTCTACAGCCAAGTCCAGGTGGTGATTTTATTCTCAAACCCACTTCTACATGAAGTTTAGTTTCCATCTTTATTTACAGATATTGTCTTCCTATTTCTATAAGAAAATGAATCCCAAACAAATCATGTTTTTTAGAAGGAACTTTGATCCAGAATGTCTGGAAAGCTTTTAGTTTCAAACATCATTTATCTTTACCTGATTATGCCACACCTACATGCTTGTTCCCAAGTGCTAGGACATGCACAGTAGACTTGTTTTAGTATCTGCAAACAATTTTTTTCTTCCTTATAGTCTCATAGATTGAAATTTATAATTTTAAAAGAAATGATCTTGAATTTGAAATAATTATACTTTGATGACTTCTGGTATTGGGCTTCATTCATATCAACTTAAATTTCAAAAAGTTCCATTGATCTCAGTGAATTGCTTGATTTCATTTGTGCACTATCGTTTACATTTCAAAAATGTATAATACCAGGCCACAGAACATGATATTCCAAAGTAAATCACCTTGGCATGCTGAGCACTTTGAACTGAAGACTGGAAGGTCCTCAGAAGCACTGTCCCTTTGACCTTATTCTGCCCTCCTATCTCCTGCCCCTCTTTCTTTCATACATCAGGTCATAGCAGTCAGTTTTCTTCTTCCCCATTGCAGGTTGTAGAAACTAGAACTCCTCTGTCCCTGAGTAGTTCATCAAACCTAGATAGGTCAAACTCTCTTCTTTCTTGAAGACCCTCATTTCAGAGGTCATGTCCTATGCCTGGGAGGAAGAAATGCTACACAAAGAGGCCAATAGAAATATGAACAGATGGGCCTTGTTGTGCTTTTTCCACAGTGTTTCTTCCAGTAAATTAAAACCTTTGGTTCCATCACATTTCAACATGGCTGGTTAGATCTTCTTCACCAAACCTAATGGTAAAAATAAATATTTTTCTTTGAGTCCTTGGATCTTAACTTCTGAAGACTCTGTGTCATATCAAATTCTGACTAAATAAATTGGATATTCTTTTCTCCTGTCATTATTGTAAAGCTTTAGTATTTGGTTAGAGGGAATAATCACATGTGATATAATTCCTCTGGCATAACCTATCTTTTGTTATAGAAGTGATGGTCGCATCCCCCATGCTGGTAAGATAAGATATCACACAATCTTGTCCCTACAGTACTTTCCAATTCTTAGACCCAGATATTTTTTTAAAGGGCTTTTAAATAATAGGAGAAATTGAAGGGTGAGGTTGACTTCTGTTACCTGAAAATAAAGACGGCAGAACCGCCCAAATGTGTCATTCCTCTGCTCTTCCAAGGAAATGACATAACAGATTTGCTCTTTTGAGTCAAGGAGTCATCAGGCATAACCAAGTACAGTGATTTATTTAATTTTAATTTGTCACTTAACTAATAAATTCATATGTTTTATAAAGTTTCTGGCAAATGTCTGATCGCTAGATATAGGTGTAGAAATAGCCTTAGAACGACCTAAGTTGCAGATATGAAGGGTACAATTCATTAATAGCCTAAAACCATTTCAGCTGAAAGCAGGACCTTGATTTCTGACTGGTCAAGTGTTTCCTCTTCATTTGATAAACAGAGAGATATTTGTATCACATGCTATTGTTGTTTATTTTTAAACTCTCAAGTAGTCACTCATATAGGTGTTTAATTTGTATTATTTATTTGTATGTCCTCCAAGTTACTGAGTGATAAGTAGAACATATCCTAATTATCAGAAGTAGGAGAAAAGAATGGATTTCATTTGTAAAACCTAAAAAATAAGAAAAAAGGAAAGCAAAAATCAAGAGAATTCTATAAAATTAAGTTCCAGAATTATACATTTTAGAATCAAAGGGAAATGTCTATTATTAAAACCTCCAAAATGAATATATCTTTTAAAATATGAGATTCTTAATCTGGATATGCTTTCTTAAAAAGGAGAAATACAGGGAACTAAAACAATTATGTTTCTTTATATGTGTACGTGTAATGTAAGATGCAAACATGTATATAAAGCAGAATATACAATATATGCACTAATTAGGGTATGCAGCTCAGATTACAAAGCTTATCTGGAAGGTTTAATTTTATTTTGTCATAATTTCATAAATAAGTTTGTTGAAAATATGGAAGAATGGGCATGAACTATTTCTTTACTAATTTGACACTTTATAAACACATGCTGAGTCCGTAGAGCTAAAGGTCAGAGTCCACTTTTGCTAGAAACAAGAAGAGATTAAAGAGTTGAAATCTATACTGGAGTCAAAAATACGTTCAAATGTTCCCCACAGTATCTGTGAACATCTTAGCATCCCGTGAATACTGCATGCATCTCTAAGTGCTGTCAATTTTTACCTTAAAAATAGATTTGAATTCATTTACCACAGGGCACAGAGGAAAGGAGAATGAATCAGGAAGATCTCAAAGTGAAGGTGCTTAGACACAAGAGACAGAAGACAAGCAGGAGGTAAAATGTAATTTTGAGTGGAAAAATCATGAGATAAGATTGGATTTTTTGGGGTATAATTTTTCTGTAAATGTAATTTGTAACAAGCTATATTGTCTGTAAAAGAATCCCTACTGCACTTCTAATGGGCTTTTTTAGTATCTAAAACATAAAAGCACATCAGAATACTTCATGTGCAAACCATGGCATTAAACAGATTAGAAAAACTAAATGTCATACAGTAACATGGTCGGTTCTTGTGCGATTAATTTAGTAGAAAGGCAGAGAATCGCTGCAGGAGACACTTTCTCTAGTTATGCACCCTGCAGCTAAAATACCTTGTATACCTTTTTATTTTTTTTGAAGGAACAATAACTTTGCTGAAGTGATAAATTTAAAGCTTGTGTGGTTTTAGGATGGCACCTCAGCCAAATTATTCCTGAATTGGGTTGTGTATTGAACGACATGCATGTTACAAGGTAGAAGGTCCCAAGTTCCAATCTCCTTCTGCCTTAACCCCTTATTTGTTAAGCTGAGTGCCCATTATTAATTTCAATAAAATTGATACTCTGAATTGAATTGCCTTCTCGTCACTGGCCTTCTGCTCTACTTGGTGCATCATTTTTAACAACTTAACTGTCTATATTAATTACCTGTCTCATCACGGGCAATTGTTGCAAAATAGAAAAATCAAAGTTTCTCTAAATCTTTTTCTTAAAAAAATGTGCTTTCTACTTCTTGTCTATTAAAACACATTTATGTGCATATATTCAAGGTATTATAATGTGACAATTTGCTGTGCCTTTATCTTATATACTGATTGCCACAAATTAATTAATATATTCATTACCACTCACAGTCACTGGATGTGTACGGAGGCGTGGTGGTGAGGATACTTAAAATCTGCTCTCATCAAATTTCAACTAAACAATAGTATTAACTAAACTCAGTGTGCTGTATGTTAGATCCCCCAAACCTACTTTTCTTATAACTCAAAGTTTTTAACCCTTTGATCAGCATATCCTCATTCCCTACACCCCCACCCTTGGTAACCATCATGCTACTGTGTTTCTATGCTTAGTAGATGTTTTTAAGGTTTTTGGTTTGTACACACGCCTATGACTAATGCGCCGAGACAGAGACAGAGAGAGAGAGAGAGAGAGAGAGAGAAAGAGAGAGAACATTTTTCTACCCTCACTTAAAAAATAACACATTGAGACTTGACATTATCTGGCCACCAGGTCAGGAAAGTTAAATTGGGCATCATGTATTCTCCAGTGATCTTAAAGCAGAGTCCATCACTCCTGTTAATTAGAGCTTTTCATGTGGATTCTGACTGAAATCACCTTGGTTGCTTTCTCCAGCTTTCACCTGATCCTAATTAGTCCCCTTGGAACATTAGCCCAGCTACCTCCCCCCAACCCCATCCCTACCTCATGATTCATCTCATTAGAAAAACTGATAAGTGGGCTCCTAATATCTGCTAGGTAAGATGTACAATTGTGAGCTCCACCACTAAGCAGTTTGCTAATGATAAAGGATGGCCTTCCTTATGGCAAGCATTACAGAGTATCATTGCCTAATGCCCTTTAACTTGGGTAATTAAACACATCAACAGTAGAGGTAATTTTTTCACAGTAGGGGTTAAGGAGAAACTGAAACAAAAAAAATATACCTTGCCCTGGCAGAGCTGACATCTCTATAAAGCATTTAAGCCAACTTAATGAAGGTGCTTTCCATATTGGCGACTAAGCAGTAAGTTCTCTCCCAGTGTCCTAAATGCACAAAAAAGAAAAAAAAAAAGCACTTAAAAAGAAACTCTCAAACTTGAGCCACAACATGTGGAAAAGAGAATAATGTCTGTGTTCCAAAGATGCCCATACTCTAATCTCTGGAACATTGTCTGAGGGACTTGGCAGAGGCGATTAAGGTTTTAGACTTTGGAGATGGGGAGATTATCTGGCATTTTATGGGGGAGCCAAATGTAATCAGAAGAATCTTTAATGACTGTGGCCAGAAAGAGGCATTATAATATAAAAATGGTCAGAGAGATATAAAGTTTCTGGCTTTGAAGATGAAGGAAAGGAGCCAAGAAAGTCAGTGGTAGAGAAGTCGGAAACATTTTCTACAGGAGCTCCCAAAGAATATAGCCCTGCCAATGCCCTGCACTCAGTAAGACTCTGTTGGACTCTTGAAATACAACACTAAGATGAAAGTCTGTGTTGTTTAAAGCTAGTAGGATTTAATAATCTATTATAGTAGCCTGAGGAAACTAACACCAATAGGGAATTAAGAGAAAAGCACCCTCTGTTGAGGGACTGTGTGGGGCATATTCAAGGTTGTATTCAGGGTTCCCTTTAGTGCTCACTACATAAGAGAACCTTAACAGCTATTTGTTGAGGGGATGAATATTTATTGATAATCTACTAAATACCAGTGACTTCCGTAGCTACTATAAGAATTTGTTAATATATTAATTATTGATGAGAAAATATAAACCCATTGAGGCAAATTACTGATTTAGGCCATATAGCTATATGAAAGACATTGAAAATTCAAATCAGAGGTTATTTAAATACTGAAGCCTGTGGCTACAAAATATATTCTTAATTTGTTTAAATGTCAAATAGCTTCCTAAATAGATCTCTTAAAATTTTCATTCTAATTAGATGTTCACCCTGTAGTTTCTTGAAAGCGAGAGCCAAACCTTCCCCAACAGAAGTAGAGGGAAAGAATGTGAATAATATAGAAAAGGTACAGAGAATTCTGCCAATGGGTAGAATAGATAAAAGAAGACATATTTGTTAAGGAGAATGAACACCTGCTTGTTGCTATGTATCTGTCACAGATCTGAGAACTTTGCCTACTTTAACATGTTATCCTTCTACATCACCATTACGTTGGATAAGAGGCCAAAGAGCAATAAAGTAACTTTCAGATCATATTTTAGGAATACCACAAATAGGA
This sequence comes from Callospermophilus lateralis, assembly GCF_048772815.1. Classification (NCBI taxonomy): domain Eukaryota; kingdom Metazoa; phylum Chordata; class Mammalia; order Rodentia; family Sciuridae; genus Callospermophilus; species Callospermophilus lateralis. The sequence goes on from NC_135322.1 coordinate 44,904,645, forward strand.
CATAAATCCATGAAGTCTGAAATCACAGGTCACATACTTCAATACCTTGAAAAGCCTTACTAAAAGGGATTCTACCACAGGGCTTCTTGCCAGGATTCTTATCCTTCTTTATAAAAGATTCCTCTGATAATCTAATGAAAAATCTTGCAGTAGCATATTGTGGACTTGTAAGCTTTTATAGAGTGTATTTTGGAAACCAGAGTCATACAAATAAGGATAACCACCCTAGAAACATACATGGTAGGAAAAAGATTAGAGTTCCCAGATGTAAGATTATAACAAAATAATTTTTCTAATTGAATTTTGGTTTTATAGCTGGACCAATGACTTATGACACAATCATGTATTTCATTTTTTTCCTTCTCTCATTTACTTCTTGGCCTTTACAACAAAGTCATACTAATGATTTTCCTTTCCATTGAAATGATAAATTTTGAAAGTGTGTTAATCAGCTTTTCATTGCTGTGACAAAATAACTGAGAAACAAAACTTGGAGGAAGAAAGGATTATTTGGGCTCATAGTTTCAGGTATTTCAATCCATGGTCAACTGTCTCCATTGCTATGGGCCTGTAGTGAGGCCGAGCTTCACAGCAGAAAGGGTGTGGTAGGGCAAAGAAACCTCATGGCAACCAGAAAGCAGAGAGAGAAAGCAATGTCAGGGCAGAAGACAAGATATACCATTTCAGGTGACTAAATGTCCTCAACTGGGTCCCACCACCAAGTTTTAACCACTTCCCAATAATGTAAAAAAAATTATAAATCTTTTAATGGACTAATCCACTGATGATATCAAACCCCTCATGATTCAGTCACTTCTTGTGCTGGGTACCAAGCCTTTAACAGAAGAGCATCTGTGGTTTATCACAGATCCAAACTATGACATTCTACCCTGGCCTCCAATGTTTTGAGTCTACCTCATAATGAAAAAATGTATTGAATCTATCTCTGAGTGTGACCATAGTCTTAACAATTCCACAATTAATCAAAACCCCATGTTCAAAGCCTCCTCTGAGACTCAATGTAAACACTTGGCTGTGAGCCCTGGTTAACAAACAACAACCATAAAGACAAAAACAAATTCCAATATACAATGGTGGGACAGGCATAAGGTAAACATTACTAATCCAAAAGGAAGGAATGGTGTCCTAGAAAGGGAGAAAGGACCAAAGCAAGACTGAAACCCAACAGGGAAGACATCAAATCCTTTAGCTCCATGTCCAACCCCAAGACACATAGTAGCAGGATGTGGGTTCCCAAGGGCTTAGCAGCTCTCCCCCTTTGGCTTTTCCAATTAGAGCACACAAGGCTTCTCTTTGGGACTTTCTCTGCTTACTGCCTTCATACTAACGATTTAGTAATAATTTAGCCTTCAACTTTCCTTGTCAGATATTCCTCATTCCTGGCATCTCTAATTTCCTGGACATTTCATTGCAGCTTTGACTTCACTCTCACGGTTGCATTCATCACCCTCAAATATAATTAGAAAAATTGACCAGCACAGAATATTGGTACTGAGAATGCAGTGGACATGGGATGGTGAGTCTGGATTGTCACCTTGATTGGGTTGAGAGGACTAAGAAATGTCTAGGATATTGAAACTTCTGGATGTGTCCATGAGGGTGATTCTAGAGATGATTTTCATGCAGGACAATGAACTGAAAAGGGAGACTCACTCTAGATTGGGAAGTACTATCCAATAGACTGAGGGACACAAGGTGGAACCAACAGCAAAACAAGAACTTTGCAGCGGATTGACACCAGCCTAAATCTTGAGCAGGTGTAGAGTCTCTTGCTGCTGCCCTCACCTGTGGACATCAGACTCCAGCTTCTTTAGTCTTCCAAAGGGGACTCTCACCACTGATTCTCAAGAGAGCTTCCAAGCCTTCAGTCCAGAACTGAAACTTCATCATTCATCTTCTTCTTCTGAAACTTCTGGCTTTTTTTGACTTAGCAGCTGTTGGTTCCTCCAGCTCTCCAATGTGCAGACAGCCCTTGTAGGGATACTTAACTTTTGATCATGTGCGCCTATCTAATAACCATACATACGTACATCCTGTTGGTTCTGTTCCTCTAGAGGACAAAAATATATTTAAGTACAAAAAGATTCTGTGTACTTAAATATTTTATTGGAAAAATAAGGGCAACTAAAGGGCATAAATATACACTAAATCTCAGAGCTTATTTTTACCTTCAATTCAGTAGCATAAACTAGAAGGAGCTGATTGTACTATTGTGATGTTAAGGAATTTTGAAACATTATTAATTGCTGAGAATCAGTGATCCATCAGACAGGCTCCTTAGATATTTGGTTAAAATGAGAGGTTGTTTCAAAGGCTTTAGTAAAATTGGATCTATATTCTCATAATATATTTGAATATATGTCACCATGAGGTTGCTGGCAGGGGTCTTGCCATTTTTCAATATTCTTTCATCCAACAGCCACTGATGAAAACCCTCTTTCCTTTCATGTGTGGATAAGTGTTGTGTTTCCCAATAAATCCTAGGTTATGAAAAACGAAAATCCAGATTTGCATGACAAGTGATTTCAAATATAATATTATACATGAAATGACAAATTGATTCCCTACCTCTCCTTCTCCTCCACCCCTGTTCTTTTACTTACATAACAACATAGTATATAATTACAACTCTTTAATTCTGGTTTCTAATAATATTCAATAAAAGGAAACCTTGGTAGAGATTATTGCTCCTATGAACAAAGAGACTACTTATTCCCAAAAGGGTCATGCTCATCTTTATAATTGTGAAGCAGAAAAAGGATTCTCAATTTGTAACTTTAATAAGGAATTGGGGAGAGATAGCTAAAGACGTGCTAGGAAGAGGCCTTTATAAATTTGTGAAGAAGGAACACATGTGGTTTTGAATGTAACACAAATAACAGAATTTTAAAATTTAGAAACAAGATTGCTGCTTGTTACAATGTAAACATAGTAAGTGTTCAGGCATCATTTTTTATTATTGGTTACTACAGAAAGAACACTGAATTGAAGTGTAAAATACTTTTTTCAGTTGTTGTTCAGGATATTTATTATTAAAGGTTTTGCATTTGTGTCATGTGTAGATTATTGGCCATGAACATTCACAAAAAGAAGAAAATAAATAGAAAATGTTTCTTCATAGTCCATCACCGTGGGAACTATATTTATTCAAAACATTGTGTATCATAAGTTCATAACTTGAAAATTCTATTTTGGAAACAACTTCATTGGAATTTCCAAAGTACAATGAAAAAGATTAGGTATGTTAACTGCGAGTCTCTAGGCTGTGGAGAGCATTGCATTTCTCTGTGCCCTTCTTTGTTTACTTATGAGTTTGCTTAATTTATATACCCTTAAGGGAATTCAGCTTTTGCTGTCCTCTTAGCATTTGAAGACAAAAAACTATATACATGTTGACTCTCACATAGTAGTAAATTGATGCATATATCCCTAAATTAGGATTAAAATAATTTTGTTTTCTAAAACCTCATATGCAACATTCCTAGGCATTTGCAAAGGTTTGAGGGTCAGGGTAGATAATTTCATGTAGAGCTTCACAAAAAAATTGCACAACCGATCGACGAATAATTGCAGGCTGAAGATTGCTGATCACTGATCTTCATGACTCTGAGCATTAGACAATGCAGTCTTTTGCTCTAAACCTGATGTATAAAGTTCTCCAAAGTTGGGAAAACAATTTGGGGATGAGTGTGTGTGTGTGTGTGTGTGTGTGTGTGTGTGTGTGTGTGTGAATGAGAGAGAGAGAGAGAGAGAGAGAGAGAGAGAGAGAAAGAGAGAGAGATCTAATGAATTTACTTTTGTCAGTTTATTTTATTTTTGTATTATGTGCCTGTGTCTCTCACTCCCTGCTTGCACAGATTCAACCCAAGGGCTACAAACACCCCACGCATGCTGCTTATGGATCACAAAAAAAAAAAAAAAAAAAAAAAAAAAACTTCGATAACTCAATAGAGTTAAAAGGACTGTGGGTTGGGCAAATTGTTTTTACTTTATCCAATTCACATAGAATCTTTGTTATCTTTTGAAGATCAGGGGGTGGTGATATTATTTGGTGGCAACAATTCACCAGGACTCAGGCAGAACGACAGGGGGGGTGTTTAGCAAGGCCTCTTAATATTGGCTTACAGCTGAGACATGCTTAATCTCCCAGCAGCATAAACTGAACTGCCCTATGGTGTTGTGTAGGATATCAACACTTATTATATATTCAGGAATGAGTGTTGTGAACACTGGATAGGATATGGGTGGCAGGTGTCTCAGAAAATCTGCCTGAGAAATTATCAGGATTATCACATATCAATGTTTGTTCAGTTCCTTTGTCCCCCAGCACTGTTATTCTCTGAAATTTTTTTGAAGATCAAAGTATTTTCACTACTATATATGGTCTCCAATCCAAAGAAGTGATTCCAACTCTTGACCTCTACCCTAGTCACTCCCTTACTGAAAGGCTCAAAGCCTCCTGAGGGGGAGCCTTAGGATCTACTTTGGTTCCACGAGAGAAGATGGGAGGGGAGGGGAGGGGAGGGGGGATAGTAGAGGATAGGAAAGGCAGAAGAATACAACAGACACTAGTATGGCAGTATGTAAAAACGTGGATGTATAACCGATGTGATTCTGCAATCTGTATATGGGGTAAAAATGGGAGTTCATAACCCACTTGAATCAAATGTATGAAATATGTCAAGAGCTATGTAATGTTTTGAACAACTAATAATAAAAAAAATTTAAAAAATAAAGGAAGAGGCTTGTTTCTGTCTCATTCTGGAATAGGAGTCCTTCTGATTGCCTCCCCTTTTGTTTCCTTACTGAGAAGTAATGAAGGAAGCCTTTTGTCCTTCAGCCAGTGATTGCTTCCATAACAGTCAGTAGGTTCTTTACCTATTTTCCTGGCATTGGGTTCTTTACCTATTTTCCTTTCATCTACTCCTGTACAATTAAGTCTAACCACAACTGTCTCTGGGAGACCAGGAGAAGTCCTTCCAGTTTGCACTGGGTTTCACGGACTCCTGCTTTCTGCCACAATCTGCCTGTCTCCCCTAGATCCTAGATCGAACATCAATTGTGCTGCTTGCTGGAGAGGCTTCCCTGATCCTGCTGACTGCACCAATGATTCAGTCGCAGGGTTGCAAGTACACAAAGCATACTGGTTACTGATCCCAAAGAACTTGGAGGACTTAACAGAGAGGCTTGGAACATTTTATTACTCATATGTTGGTGGTGGAAGGCTGGGGTACAATGGAGAGCTGCATTATGGCTAAAAGCAGGGGAAATATTCAGGATAGGATGCACATACATCCCACAGGTGGATGATTTCCTCGGATGTTTTATAAGTACATTCCTTTACTTTGCAGCTGTTTGGATCCTCTCCTAAAGATTGTAGAAAGGGAAGTGTCCAGCCCCCCCCCATCTCTATTTTCCTTATTATTTAGAAATCTCCTTATGTCATTATAAACTTTCCTAGTCACTGATAAGTTTATCCCAACAGAATGTTATGGAGAGTTTGAGGGAAGTTCTTGGTGGAAGATATGCTTGGAAATCTGTTCATAGGCTAGTCTGATAGGACAAGGAATTCTTGATTTCTTGATGAAATACACTGGGAGGAAGTAAAATCTTTCCTAAGCTTATTTTGGGAGATTAGTGGAAATTCAGAAACATGAAGTTTCTCCTGACACAAAGGAAATTGATCACCTTTATGCAAATAAAGATTTGATTTATATTGCATGTGCCTCAGGAGAAGAATGGCAGGTCCTGAAAATACCTTATGGAGAATCAACTGGGTTTATTTAAATTGAAGAGGACAGTATCTTAAAAGAGGAGAGATGCCAATCTCCTAAAATGATGGGTAGAGTTGATATTATCTTTTCTGGCTGTTAAAATGCAGTTTCACATTACATCCAGGACAAAAAGCAGTCTTAATATTCACCTGTGGGAGACTTTGAAGTTTCATGTTCTCACATTCTATTTCTAAAGATTTCTGGGTGTCTCCCTCTCTCTTCCTTTTCGTTCTAACTTAGCTTGACACTCATCATTTTAGGAAATCAAGTCTAACTTCATTATATGGCTACTGAGATCCATTTCTCTCTGGATTTTCAGTGATGCAAGTCTCCATAATTTCCTTCTTGCCACATTGGACAATTCACAATATGCTAGACACAGACTCCTCAGTAAAGATGAGAAATTGGAAAGTTTCCCTGATAATGAGGAAACATTGGTCTCTAACTTAGAACTAGACAAATGGATGATGATTATGGGTGAATGTAGAAAGAATCTCTTCTCTATAATATGAAAAGATATTTCAAGGCCACCAAGAACATTGTCCAGACTCGGTTACTGTCCATGTCACTTTTAGATAAGCATTAATTTTTGTGATCCCTGTTTTTTCATCAGTACCATGAAGATAATAATGATATATAATCATGGCACTATAATAGGATTAAATTAGATAATTCATAGAAAGCTTTTGATCCTGTGCCAAAATAAATTATATTTAATGTTTTGCTATGTATAGCTTACATCAAACAATCACAAAATGTAGTAGTTTGATATAGTACTTTGTTATCACTTCAAAGAGTACTGAGAAGTCTTTGTGGTCAACTGGGAGTGCTTATTTGTGGTCTCCTTTGTAAATGCAGTTGAGTGGGACCTCTAGACACAACCATCTAAAAGGTTGCCTCATTTTGCATACAAGACACATTTTTCCTTATATACTGGGTTGCTTGGTGCTAGTCAACTTAGGGATCAGCTCCTCCTATCAACCTGAGTGCCTCTTTGTGTCTTGGACCTCTCATGGCTTGGCAGCTAGGTTTGTAGAGGGAAAATCACACATTTGATACAGACAGAAGGTACTCATTTGTTTTTAAAGACCTAATCTCTGAGTTCCCAAAACACCGTGTTTGCTTCTTATTAAAACTTATTAACACCTTATTAAAACTGGTCCACATTGGGGGGAGGAGGGTAGGGAGGGAGAGAGAGAGAAAAGAATTAGACTCCGTCTTGATATGAAGAGCCAATGAAAATAGAGGAAACAAAAGCATCGAATGCCACTTCCTTTTGATGTATAACAACAATAACAACAAAATAAGTTCCTGTTAATAAGAATGCAACCAATAGAATATGGAATAAATTTAATAAACCCATACTCTATCCATATATAAGTGTGCCACATGGAATTTTACCTTTATGTATATACAGAAAGTACAATCAATTAATCAATAAATAAACAAATGAGAAAAAGGAAGATCTGCATAGTAGAGAAATAAGAGAGAGAGGGAGGAGAAGAGGGAATGGGGATTGGAATCAAATTCCATGCACATATGGTTTATCAAAGCAAACCTACCATGTATAACCATAATCTCTAAAAAAAAAAAGTTAAAAACTCCTACCTTACTGGGATATCTCATAGTAATTCAGATCAGTTATTTTAGAATGCTTTAAAATTCACCCACAAATGTACCAAACCTGATAATTTTTAATTCTACAGAAGTGATAACTCTTTTCTTTTCCTCTGAGGTTTTGCTTGTTTTGATCAAAAACTTTACCTTCAATTGTCCTCTCATATAGATTCTCACTGTACTGCACATTGATATGATGTCCCTGTAAAATGCACCATCACCACCAGAGGGGGGAGGGAAAGGGGTTAGCTGAGCTGACATTCTCACAGGCCCTCTTTCAGGAACTCTGCAGAGGGCATGGATAAATAGAAGAGAAAGGCATCCCTATTAGTTCTGGCCATTCTGTGCAGAGTCAACTTTCAACCAGACTAGCAGGCTTTTAGTTTGATTAATACTTTAATTTTGCAGCAAAGAAATTACAAATTGAAAAAATCTCCTGGGTCATCTGGCTTGGCACTTCCACATTACAATATGCATAGTGACATATAATTATCATCTGTGAGAGGAAAGGTAGAAAATTTGACCTCTCCCATTCACCATGACATGTTGCGATTTTCCTTGGTCGGTGAAGTCATAACTAATGAGGTCTTTCAGATTTCTTATTTCCTTTCCTTCCATGTCCTATACCAATTCTTCATAATTCCTCCCTGTTATTCTTACAGAGAAAGAATGGACCTCAAAGAGAGAGAGAGGTAGGAGAAGAGGGATTGGGGATTGTGGAAGTAGCACAAGCCTTGCACTGGTACCTTTCAGTAACTCAGGTCTGCTCACTCAGAGACCACCATCATAACGATCCCTCGAGACCCTGTATTTTTCCCTATTCAGTTTTCATGTTCTGATGTTCGTTGTTTCTCAACCCACATATCTGGTTTTGAAATATTTAACCAGCTCTGGTCTTGAGATAAATAACCATGTTTATTTTCTATCCCAATAGCATATCTATGCTATTGTAAAAGCATCTAAAAATCTCCTTTAAAAAAAAAAGTTTCACTTAATCTACTTTATACTGACATTGGGACAAATGTATAAAATACAGAGAAGCCATCTAAAGAAACATGATGAGGATCATTTTTAACTCATTTTGTTTTGCTTTGTTTTTTGCACATATACAACTCCTAGCATTTGGTTTTTCCTTCTGAAAAGTATTTCCTCTTCGTGGTCTATGATCATCATGCTGGTGTCAGTTGAATTGCTCCTTCTTTAGAATTGAGATTCGCTCTAATAGTGTGCGTCCTCAATACAGGACCTTGGTTCATTGTTCACAGTTGCATGTCATCATTGAGCCATCATGTTTATTTTTTGGATTATTATTTAACTCTACAACTAGGAGATACACTCTCAAAATATGGTGTCATTACTGAGATACTTTTAACTAACAGTTTATAGGGCTATAATCAATACAACTCAAGATGTAAATAATGAATTTATGAAGGAATAGGTGAAATAATGCAGTTTGAGGTAACAAAACCTACATGACATCATTCATCCATTTGGAACAACATGGGTGTGACCATGGGCTACAATGAGCACCCACATGCCACTCTTGAAGGGTAAATTGTACCCCCCACAATTATTGAATTCCTAACCCCTCATACTTGAGAATATGACTTTATTTGGAAATATGGTTATCATAGGTGAAATTAATTGAGATGAAGCAGAAATGAAATAAGGTAGGCCCTTAACCAATTTGACCAGTGTCCTTATAAGAGGATAATGTGAATGTCTACACACACAGAGAAAAAAAAATATCATGAGACAACAAAGGTAATGCAGATGTACACTAAGGAATGCCAGACCTTTCTGGTGACACCAGAACTAAGGAAGACATTGGAAAGATGCCCGCAAGAGATTTACCCTAGAAGCATCTAACTGTACTGACACCTTGACTTTGGATTTCCAGTCACCATAATTGAGAGACAATAAATATATGGTATTTTTTTGGTATCGTTATCCTCAGTTTGTTGTATAGTCATCCCTCAGTATCCATAGGGGCTTGGTTCTGGGACCTCCTACAGATATCAAAATTCACAGATGCTTAAGGCCCTTATATAAAATGGCATAGTATTTGCATAAAACTGTGTACATCTTCTCATATAAATCCCATTTAAATAATCTCCAGATTATAATGTAGATACTATGTAAATAGTTTTTATATTCCATTGTTTAAGGGATAATGATAATACAAAATTTATACATGTTCAGTATACATTTTTTAAGAATATTTTTGATCTGAGGTTAATAGAATCCACAGATGCAGAACACACAGATGTGGAGAGCTGGTTATACATTATTATAGCCATCCTAGGAGATTAATACAACCAGGAAGACAGATGCTAGAATAAGTTCCCATGCAAAAGTATCTCTAAGCCAGGCATAGTGGTGCATGCCTGTACTCACAGAGGTTTGGGAGCCTGAGTCAGGAGGAATGTGAGTTCAAAGCCAGCCTCTGCAATTTAGTGAGATCCTAAGCACTCAGCAAGACCCTGTCCCTAAATAAACTATAAGTTAAAAAAAGAAAAACAAAAAAAAAATCTGGGCATGTTGCTCAGTGTTTAAGCACCTCCAGGTTTAATCCCTGGCACCAAAAAAATAAATAATAATAAAGTTATCTCTAACTTCTCAATTTAATTCCATTACTCTTCCTCAAACCCTGATCATTTAAATGATTCTTAGTTCTTACTATTTGTGACCTTCAGACATTAGACAGGTATGCACCTTAGCTTTCTCCTACCATACATTTAATTGCTATAATATCTCACCATAAATCAATCTCTCAAGTCTTTAAAACATTTCTATTGCCAATTGCACAGTGCTTTTTGTATTGCAGGGGAGTAGTGATTAATTGCTTCCAACATGAAAATGTCACTAAGTACCATTCTCTGATATATTTAGACAGATATGACTATCTCTGTGCTATATATCATAAAGTCTACCTGAAAAAGATACATATCACATTTCTTTTTACATTTTTTAATCTTATTACTTTGGAGTGTTAGTCATATTCCTCATAGAGTCCAATCAATAGATTTGCAATGTTTTTATCTTTGTAGGCACACAATTTTTCCTTCAATAGTACTACTTTTTGACTTATTATCTGTAATTTTCCAAGGCTATTTGAGAAGGTAGTTGAAGATCTTTTTTTTTCATAGTTTTTACATAATTCCTCACTTGAATTTATTTCACAACCACTTGGTGTCACTTAGAAATTTCCACAAGACAATTCTTTATTGTTCTTCCCACTGAAAAAAAATCAATTATCTTCCTATTTTAGGCTGATTTGTCCTGGATGTTAGGGCAACTCTACCCACAGTTATCTTCTGCTTCTGAAAATGTGGCATGCCTACTAAATGATCTCAGAGGACAGCTGGTCAGCAACAAGTGATTTAAGTGCCAGTGTCTGAGACAGTGTCCAGGATCCTTTATGAAAACAGACATGAGCCATCACTGCTATTGCTTCACTGTTTAATCAGAAAAGGAGACAATACCATGTGAAATTTCATGGAAGAAATATTCATAAAGAAACAAATACAAAACAGAATACCTTACCTAAAGTTTACTTGATCAAAGAAGACTTGTTTGAGTAAAGGATGTTTAAGCTGACAACTCATGAAAAATAAATGTTAATTGGGTCACAGAATTCTTGTAACTTTTGTGATAACATCTGCTTTACTTTTCAGTTTCATTTTCTGATAAGGAAATACGAAGATGTGATATAAATTTTGTAAGATAGTGGCAAAACTGGAACTCTTACCAGTAATTAAAAATTGTGATCTTGACCACACCACCACAAACACATGCTTCTTACAACCCCAAATGCTTTGTCTTTATTTTTACTAAAAGTTTATATCAGATGGCATAATTAGCAAAACTTTATTTGATTACCAAGTTCCTCAAATTAAATAAAAAAGTCTGACCCTCCCAGAAGCTCACATTTCTGTTTAATTAATATTATTTAAAATGACAAATTACAATTGTATATATTTGGAATGCAACATGATGCTTTACATTTGTGTTATACAATGTAGCATGGTTGAATCAAGCCAATTAACATAACCATCACCTCATTTACCTCTCATTTTTAATGATGAGACATTTGAAATTTACTGTTAGCTGTTTTGAAATAGATACTCATTATTGTTGAATATAATAACCATGCTGTACAATAGGTTTCAAAATTTATTTCTCCTTTCTGAAACTTTGTACCATTTGATTGATAACTCCCTATTTTATCCTTCACTACACCTCCACCTCTAATAACTATCATTTCCTCTACCCACTCTGCTTATATAAGTTTAACCTTTTAAAATTCTACATATAAATGCAGCATTTGTCTTTCTATGCATTTCTGATTTCACTTAGCATAATAATCTCCAGGCTCTTCATTCCTATGTGTGCATATGTGTATATATTATACATATTCCCATAAACATGCATACACACATACATGTTTAATAGCAAATTTATTCTATCAGAAATGATCTCTTGAACATTATCTAAAAAACTATGGACATATTCTAGCATTTGATGCCAATGATTTGAATTGGGCAATTGAGAACTATTTCTTAACTCCTCTTTTATTAATCTCTCAAACCCATAGAAGGTTGCATAACTGAGGTGCCTCTTTAAAGTCTTATTTATGACTAGACCCCCATACTTCTTCCACTGTTGGAGATGGGGGAAAGCAATTGAGAGAGAGGGAGCAGGAGTTCAAAATACCTCTATTCTCCCTCACCCTCTTATTGTGGTTGAGCACAGCATATCAGAGAAAACATTCAGGCTTTGCTTCTTTGGTATTGGCTTATTTCACTTACCAAAATAATATCCAAAAATTTTATGTATATATAAAAATTATATATATATATATATATATATATATATATATATATATATATATATATATATAATTTTGATACACAGTCTTGCTGAGCTGTTCAGGGCCTCACTATATGCTGAGGCTGGCTTAGAACTTGTGTCCTTCCTGTCTCAGCCTTCCCTGTGGCTGGGATATAGGTGTGTGCCACTGTGCCCAGCAAAAATTTCTCTTGTCACCTTGTCAGATACTGAGAGAAAAGAATGCACTCAAGGACAAAGCAAGACAAAATAAAACAAACAAACAAACAAACAACAACAACAACAAAAAAAAAAACTAATGCATACAAGTTATAAGAAGAAAACAGAATCAGAAATCTGGTCTTTAGACCCGAGTAACTGACTGTAAGGCCAAGTTCACAATTTAAAAAAAAAAAAAAAAAAAAAAAGATCAAGTAGTGCTTCCCTACATTAATAACATAAAACTTGTTGATGCTATAAGAACAAGTTTACTCTCACATTCAATGAAGAATATGTATTTTCACTGTTAGATATTGCCCTTCAGAGATATAAAGAGAAAAATGGGATAAGTTTTCTTAAAACAAATACTAATTTGTTTTTCTGAAAGTTTTCCCATAAGAAAGACTAGGAATTGACATCTCCTAAGAGTATCTTACCCAGCAATGCAGATATTGTGTTGAAAAGGGAAAAAATGTTTTCCTCATGTGCCTTTGCTAAGGCAAATACTTTTCTGATTCTATAAGGTGCATTTATTCTATTCTCGATTTCTTTCTTTCTTTCTTTCTTTCTTTTAAAGAAAGAGTGAGAGAGAGTGAGAAAGAGGGAGAGAGAGAGAGAATTTCAATATTCATTTTTAGTATTCGGCGGACACAACATCCCCGTCTGCACGTGGTGCTGAGGATCGAACCCAGGCCACACGCATGCCAGGCGAGCGTGCCACCGCCTGAGCCACATCCCCAGCCCCCTATTCTCGATTTCTGATGCAGGAAGAGGGGAAGTCGGAGTATATTCTGTATGGTCTATTTCCTTCCATCTCTTGAACATTGTTAGGCAATAGCTTGGTTATACCAAGTGTGATGTTCCTATTCTAGGTCTGAATCATATTAAACCTTATTCCATAGACCTCTGGGGTAGCTTTTACTCTTGATGTGACTTGGGATTCTTTATATCTTCTCTAACATTGCTTCATTTCTAGCATTTTAACAATCTGCATCTTACTTGGTACCTTGAATAGCAGTGTCTTTCCATTAGGACAAAGGTGTTAATTGGCCCTTAGAGTATGAACTAGAATACTATTGAATTCTATTGAATATGTTCTAAGCATTTGAAACCCAGGAGATCAATAAATGAAAATAAGTTCTTATTTCATTCGTTGTTGAATTCTCAAACTCATAGCACTTTTTGTGATCTCATTATTCTCTCTCTAGGATCATTTTTCATAGGCTTCCAGGTTTCACCCCATGTTCTAGTGGGTCAGTGCTCCATTACCATCAATATGACAAATTCCTTTCTTTCCTAGACCTCAACAGGACATGTTCTATCTCCATGGGCATTTCTTGGTATTTCCTCATCAATCTGAGTGTTGTTTAGTATTTTCCCATCAATTCGAGTATTAATTCTCGAAGAGTCAACCCAAACATTTTCTCCTTTTTTTATCCTCACTGTTCCTTTTAATGAACACCACAGCCATTTTTTTTGTAGCTATTTAGGATCATTCTTATCAACCTCCTATCACAAAGCTTCATTCAAATCATTTTGAAACCTTGTCAAATCACAATTCTCATATTAAAATAATTGTATCATACCTTCTGCATCTATCTCCACATTTTTCGTGATTTTTAAAACTTTGCTCTTTAAAAGTAGCTTTACGAGCTTATGAAAATTCAGATTCATAACTTTTATCTTGGTAGTATAATAGCACCTATCATAGATCTTGGGAAAAGATTTAACTTTAAAATTGACTGGTTCTATAAGTACATGATACTTAAAAGGTCTTCTTTGTACTAGATTATTAATTTTTCTTTCTCTGTGTTCGTGTATTATTTATTTTTTATTTTGCTTAAAAATCCAAGTGCTATTTCCACCCTGCCAAAGCAGACTGATGCCATGATTTTAAGACTGATTAAACAATCTTACCTCCTATAAATGTACTTTCAATCGCACAAGTGCACAGCCCAGATGGTGATCTTCCCCTTCCTTCCCCCTTTCTCTCTCCTTCCTCTTCTCCTTCCCTCTCTCCTCCTCATCTTCTTTCTCCTCCGTCTTTTCTTCTTCTCACCTAAGAAATTTTTTTGGAAAGTCTAGTAATTTTCTTAACCACTGTATTAGAAACTCTAATGAGCTTTTACCCCAAGTCTCATGATTCACTCAGGATCTTTCCTCCATCTTTAAAGAGGGCATTTTCAGCTTCTCTCTATTCTCCTTGTTTCCCTTATATGATAATTATTGATATTTATGACTGCAATAACACAATTGCTAAAAAAATCCACTGCCACTTGTGGTCATCACCACCTACTTCTTCATCTTCAGAGGTATGATTTATAATTAAATCTTATGCTTTTGATGTATTCTGTATTACTCATAAGGACATTATCATGGTCATCAGTGAGGAAATTGAGGTGATATAGGAAGAAAAATGTTAATCCATGTTATTTGCAGTAGTTATGTCCTCAAAAAGTTTTCAAGAACATTGCTTTTGTGAATATTGAGACATTATTCCTAAGGAAAGTATAAGCTTAAATTCTTTCAAGCCTCTGGTAACAATATTTTAATCAAGTAATCAATGCATAACTTTGTTTTATGTATTCATAAAAATAATATATTTTTCAGAGACAATAAAGCAGATCTTAGGGTAAAGTAAATCAGACTATCATTTAAAATTTTGAGTTTATTTGAGTACCAAACCTTATATTATTTTAATTTATTCTTTAGTGAAATCTCTGCTTATGTTTTTGGACATGTTGAAGAGTTAATATTTTACTTTCTAGATATTTTCTATCTACATATTTTTGAATAGTTTTGAATAGTTTGAATAGTTTGAAACTATTTTGAATAGTTTCAAGTCAGGTATTTGAGTCAAAAACACATGCTATTTACTTTCCTGTTGGTAAATTTTGGCAAATTCATACAGTTTTTTAAACACTATTGCTGCCAAAATATAGAACAGTTTTGTTATTTGAAAAAATTCTCCATGCCCCTTTGTAATTGTGATAGCTTTTTTGATTATTATAACAAATACCTCCGAAGACAAACTTACAGAGGGAAGGGTTTACTTTGGCTCCCATATTTGGAGGTTCCAGTCCACGTTCTGCTAGCCTTATTACTTTAGGCCTAGGGAAAGACAGAGCATTATTGGGCATGTGTTAAACTCCCTCACTTGCCTATTTTAAATCAGGAATCAGAGAACAAAGAGAAAGAAGAAAGGACTAGATTTCCACAGTCCCCTTTAATGGCACATCCCATCAACCTAAGGTTATTTAAGGTTATTTTACAAGATCCCACCTATGAGAGATTCTACCACCTCCCAATAAAATCATTTTGGGACTGAATCTTTACCACATGGGTATGGGAAACATTAAAAACCCAAACTACAGCAGTAATCAGTAAACATTAGTATACTTGTCATCCACTTTTGCCCTTACATGAAGTTCCAATGAGTGGTGTCACACAATAGTCTCTCTTGGCGTTTGAAAATCTTGGTGTTTATCATAGATTCATTTACCAACTGCATTATTGAACTCTCCCTTTCATTGAAATGATTATTTAGATAATTTAGAAATAGATATGTGAGATTATGGATTTTTCACAAACTCACTGACACTTGTAGAATGATAAGAATCACTTCTTAAAACACATTTGTGAATTATACATACATATATATATATATATATATTATGATAAAATTATATATAATATGTAGTATTTTATCAATGAAATGTTATTTATGTTTTATGCTATGTATTTATTATTGCCTATTCCAGTGAAAGAGATTTAAAAAATGAACACTTGATATGGAGATCTCTTTAGTCAACACATATCTATTGTATGCCAGGCAATGTTTTAGGTACTGGGTTGAATTGAAATATTGAATTTCACTAATATAACAGATATTATATTATTTTTATTAGTTGTACCCTGCCACCTTCCGGAAGAGATTTTTATTAGTTATACCCTCCTACATTCCGGAAGAGATATTTGAAATATTTGAGGGCAAGTTAATCCTTATTTAGTGCTTTCTGACAGGAATAAAAATATTTCATATGTGTGTGTATATATATATGCATATATTAAATGTAAATATGTATATAATCCTTGCCTAATGATTTTTAACTAAAATGTTTTTAAATGTATTTCTTATAAAATTTTATAATACTAGCTATTATTGGGTTCACCACCAAGTTGGAACATTGAAATCCTCACCCCACATACCTCAAAATATGACCTAACTAGGAGGTAGGGTCTTTATAGAGATTACTAAGTAAACGTAAGAATATTAGGGAGACCTCTAATCCAATATGACTACTGTCCTTTTAAGGAAAGGAAATCTGACATAGATGCACACAGACGGAAGAACTCACAGGGAGAGTTCTCAGCAAAAAGAAGGACCTGAGACACATTCTTCTCTCATGACCTCAGAAGGAATCAACTTTATTCTTTTAGCCTACATGTTCATTTAGAGAAAATAAATTGCTGTTGTTTAAACTACTGAGTCTGTTACTTTATCTGTGCTTGCAAAAAATATTTTCTACTTGCTATATAAAAATTATTAAAAATAAATATGAGTCTAGTGAAATTTTAAATAGCACCTTGAAGAACTTTAGAATATATAGTCTCAAATCTCAGGGTTTTCTAATATGCCCTGGGCTTTGGAAGATCATCTATGAAAACAAGTGTATGCTCACAGTTGCAGCCACAACATAAGGGCTACAATGTCTTTACCCAAAGTAGCTGCTACTCCCTCTGACATTGCCTTCATTCAACTCAGTCTATTTGTAACAGTGTCAGGGTCTGTAGTCATTGTATGAAGGAGGAAAACACCAGTGCTTAGGTAGCTAGCCCAGTGCAGCTGTCTCCAAGGATCCTTCCTGAAGCCCCTAGGGCTGCTTGCATCCCAAATGCACTGAGTAGGCATGGAGCCTCTGCCCAAGCCCCTCAGTGCTAGCTGTCGCCAGCTTGGGTGCCTGCCTGGACATTCCCCAGTGAGGTGTTGAGAAATTGGGTCCCTGGATACAATTTGGAAAATTGGCTTGAAACAATCACCATAGAATAAAGAGGAGAGACTGGATGGTGAAAACAAATGTGTGGAGAAACAAGGGCAGCCCATGGTTGCCTAGGAGAATTGAGAGAAGAAAATACTTAGGAGGTAAAGGACAGAAGATGAATAAAAAGAAGGATGACAATGGGATTTGAATGAGAATAGCCAGAGAAAAATAGAAAAATATGCTTTACCTTTCTAAAATATTGATTCTTTCCCCATAGCCTCCCTTTCACATGTTGATCTCTCTTGCTCTCTGCACCTTTTATAGTTCTTTATCTCATCCTTCCTTAACAAAGCAGGCCCGGTTCTTTCCTCTCGGTCTCTGCCACCCCTGCCTTGCTCTTCTCTCTAGTGTCCTCTAGTGAAAGAGGAGTGGAGCCCCAAATCTTATTTCCAAATTTTCCAAAGAAGAACGCCCAGTTCTGAGATTCTCAGATAATATATGTATATTATAAAAGTATTGATTGACTAAAGCGCATTTAGGATTTCCACAGCTATGTAAAAATGTGCTTCATTTGGAAGGAAGGTGGATAAAGATGGCTTCACTTCAATTAAAGATGAGATGGTATGAAGCGTCAGCATTTTAATAGATTTAGGTATTCTTTATTTAAAAATCCCACCACATAACACCCACCAGTCTATGGCTTCCTGTCATTTCTCCCCAGTAATATTTGACCTTCTTGAAATATATCCTATCAGCATAGCTCAGTCTTATCAATGAAAGAGTTTCATTGTTTTAGGGAAAAATAATTAAAAGTACTTTAGAAAGTCTTCCTAATCTTACTGTCTTGATGACATCATGATATACCACTTCTTAAAATGAGAATGATCAAGAGCCAGAGAACTTACTGGAAATGTATTCTCAGCAAATTATCCAATGTCTCCCTAATAAAGCACACTAAAAATTTATTTGTATATAAATTCTGTTGACAGTATATTATTCTTACTATAGAACTGCGCAACAGAAGGACACTTTCAAATACTTGTAGAAACTAATATTTATATATATATTATATAATATATATGTATCTATGCATATATGTGTGTATATATATATATATATATATATATATATATATATATACTACTTAGAACAAAGAGAAAGAAGAAAGGACACATATATACATAAAAACATAGATAGATATATCAAATATTTCTGCAAAGTATAGTAGACTCACATTACCCTTGGGTATGTATCTTTTAAGCCAGTATTGATGCATTGTAGACCTATTGCAACTGGTTTTTAATTTTTTTGCATTAACTTTTTTTCTTCCTGAAAAATAGTTGTTGCTATTCTCATTTTTATAGCTATTAATTATTATTCATTCTTTCTCAACATTTCCTTTACTCTACCTGTGGGTCTGTGGATAAATATTATGCCGATAATCCACAGGTATTCTTGTGAATACAAAGAATGATGCATGGTGATGAAATAAGCTAAGACTTTGACCCAATCCTACACAAATTATATAAATAACAAAGTTTAATTTTTTTGATGGGCAAGCCTCCAGAATCCAACGAAGAATTGATTGAAAACCCCTTTTCAATAAGACAGTCCATCAATGATATTTTAGCATCCCAAGCTCAAAAATCCCCAGTATGAATCATCATTACTTCCTCAAAGAAAAACTCATGACTCATAGAAGATGCATGATGACCATCTATATCTGTAAAAAAGAGCCGTAAACCTCCTGCTTATCATTATAGAATCAACAAGCTACTTCTCTCCTCTTTCCTAACTAACCTGCTATTCATCAGAGGCAAAGATCTGAGCTTTTAGTTCCTGGTCTCTTTAATAGACAGATAAGACATCCCATGAAAGAATATTGGATTTTATGCATGTTATGCAATGAACCCTCAATTGTATCAGAGAGGTGATGCAGTTGGGGCTAATGATAAAATGACAGGGCTGAAATTCTGCCTGCTGCCTCTGAATCCATATTTTTTCCACAACACTCAAAGTCTCCCTTTCTTTCCTCTGCCTCACCCACCTATCTTTTTCAACATATTTTACTAAAGCTGTGTAGTGACACATATAATCCTATAATCTCAGCTGTTTGGGAGCCTGGGGCAGGAAGATCACAAGTTCAGGACCAGTTTGGGCAATACAGTGAGAACTTGTCTCAAAATAAAATCAAACAAAACAAAATAAAATAAAATAATGGCTGAGGATGTTGCTCAGTGGTACAGCCTCTCTGTGCTCAATCCCCAGTACTGTAAAAAGAAAGAAGAAAATTTTCCTGAGAAATGGTTCTCAAAATGTAAAATTCAATGAATTTTTTTGTATATTCACTATGTTGAACAAATGCCACTCCTATCTAATTCCAGAACAGTTCCATCACCCAAAAAAGAAAACCAGTAGCTATTAGCAGACAGAACCAATTCCCCACTCTCCCTACATCCTGACAACCACTAATTTACTTTCAGTCTCTATGTGTTTGCTTATTCAGGACATCTCATATAAATGGAATCATGCAATATGTTTCTGGTTGCTTTCATTTAACAATGTTTTCAAGGCTTCACCCACTTTGTACCATAGAAGAGTGCTCCATTTCCTTCCACGGTCAAATAACATGATTTTGTATGGATACACCACATTTGTTTATCCATTTTCTACTTGATGGACACTTAAACATTGTTTTCTAATAGTATAGTCAGATCACAGTGTCATAAGGAAAGTGACATGTCTGAGATTTTTATCTTTCTAACCCGTTAGCCACTGAACCTTCCACAGTTTCAGGGACACTGGCAGAAGATATGAGATCCCTGGGTCAGAGACACAGGAATTTATTACTTATAGCACAAAAGTTAGACAGAGTATTATGTTTTCAAGAGTTCTTTGTGCTGCAAGTTCCACAAAGCCACCCAGAGGGGCCCAGGTAACTTGTGCACGGAGAGGATTTACATCATATCTGATGAGCCTCAAGCTTAGAGAGTGAAAATCTTTTATAATGAACTATAAGGAAACCTTTTCAAACACTTCTGTAGAAGGCGATATTAACTTTGTTAGCATGATAAACAAACTTGCCCTTTGCTCTAGAAACACTATCTGGACCTCCCAGGCTGTCTCATATGTAAAATCCTTGAAAAGATTTTTTTTCTAAAGACTATTTCATGTAATTTCCATATGCAATATTATATATACAATAATTTGCAATTTTTGCCCATTTTACAGATGAAGAAACTGAAGCTCTGAGAGATTAGATGATTTGCACAAATATTCACAGCTAATAAAGATGAAATCATGATTCAATATAAATTATAAGCTGACACTAAGGAAGTTTTTTTTCCTCCCTAGTATTCTATAATCCCAAGGCAGATTATGAATGTGCAGAAAAAGATATATATGAAAGCTAATGTTGTCTTAACATGTTTTTCCTATAGAAAAACATTTATATGGTGTATCTCTAACAGCATAGGGACTAGTCAAATTAAGTGTGTCTCTAGTTCAGAGATTATAAATATTCAGTAGGATAGACATACATGATAGCTGAGAAGATACAGAAAGGTCACTTGTTACCAAAACAGAGAACCATGAGTGACATGGAAACCTGTGTCTGTATCTCCATGAATGTTTTGAGGAGACTGTCCTGTCCTGCCTCAAAGAGACTGAAGATCCCCACTCTTCCACAGGAAGATCTCACCAGCACTAGATCTCAACATATGACTCCTTTTCCAGTTCAAACACGGAAGAATGGATACAAAGAGTATCCAGGAAAAACAGGAAAGCAGCATCCAGGCTTATTTATGCCACAGAGAGTACAGGCATTCAGGTTTTCCCTTTCAAGAAGCTGGGTGGCAAGAATAGGCTACCAAAGTAGAACAATGAAGTTTTAGCTTCTATTTTTTTGTTCCACATAAATTCAGACTCCAGGAAAAGTGTTTATGTATCTAATGCAATTGGAATTATAATATGTTCAAGCTAGATCTACTGTTAGGATCATTTATTCATGTGTCTTTTACACCGTTTTGAA
This sequence comes from Callospermophilus lateralis, assembly GCF_048772815.1. Classification (NCBI taxonomy): domain Eukaryota; kingdom Metazoa; phylum Chordata; class Mammalia; order Rodentia; family Sciuridae; genus Callospermophilus; species Callospermophilus lateralis. The sequence continues at coordinate 44,926,118 of NC_135322.1, forward strand.
ATAATAGCTTGTATAGATATATATTAGATTGAACTTCACTATATAAATTAGATAATGTGCCTAAAACTACAGAGATGGACCCAAAGACCAAATTACTGGCCCACTCCCTTCCCTTACATGGGCTGCTAAAGTAGTTTTCAGGAACACTAAATCGTTTTCTATTTCACTTAGAAAGCCACTTCCTTAGCCCAATAGTCTATTTTGATGGCAATGGAAGAGACAGAGAACTGAAGTAGCTTGCTACCATGTGACAGAACTGGGAAAATTTCTAGCCAAATAGATTTAAATTAGTGTCTATTTAAGGACTGACTCTGTCAAGAAGGAAACAAAAAGTAATACTGTACTTATCCATGCCTCTTTGTATGTTTTTGAATTGTATCCTGTTTGGATATTATTGGACATCTTCAGGGAACTGCTTTATTTTTATTTTCTATTTTTCAGAGAGTATAGGAGACATTTGATAAATGTGTTTTGCATAAGTGAATGTAATTTGGAGTGAAAAGAGCCCAGTTTCATATCCATCCCCCAGCACTTTGAGCATTTTCCGAGGCTTAGATTTCTGTTTGCAAAGTGGCCACAAATAAAAAAAAAAAAAAGAAAGAAAGAAAGAAAAAGAAAAGGAAAAAAAAACTTAAAAAGCTGTCTCTTACATTTATAGCAATTATCCAGTAACATGACACATAGAGAATGCCCAGCATAGAGCCTAGAATACAGAAGGGAAATACTTCTTTCCTGAGACAATGATGTTTTTCCCATTCACTGGACTCTGAATAAGGAGACATGAGTTGTAGCTTTGGATTTGCCACTTACTAACTGTGCCACATTGGACAAGTCACTGACTCTCTCTGGTCTTGAGTTTCTAGATTCAAAACAAAACTCTGAGTTACTTTTTTTTTCTTTGCTACAGGACAATATAAGCTAATGCAATTATGTGAAATTTTATGACCTCATAACATAAAGAAGTAGCACCCATTTTCCTTTTAAAGGTATACTTTGGCCAGGTACTTGAATGAAAAGACTTGGTTATTTAAAACTTTTCATAATTTATTTTTAAACTCAGAAAAGTGAAATCCTCTTTGCTAATAAAATCTAAAAAAAAATGTGAGCCTTAAAATCATTACTGTGTATTTATATCTACTAATTCTGCATCAATATTTAACACTATGAACAGTGGAGTTAATGCTGTATTTATAAAGATATATAATGCAAAATCTGAAAGACATCTTTAGTGACATTTTGTTGTCCTATTTTTTTGATGGCATAGAAAAAGAATTTAATGAAGACCATTGGGGAAATCTGAACAGAATATACTAACTCATTTGGACTGAAGTCATTTGGAACGTGGTGACCATTTTATCTGCTAAGCCCTGGGAAGGGAGTGGAGAGAGAGAAGTAAAGACGCTCTAGTTAAGATTTGCAGTCGATTGCACTTGACTTAGTGTCAGTTTCTCATTGGCATCTAGTAGCAGTGTTTGTGGATGCATAATTGGCACTCTGCCCACATGTAGGGCACAGCACAGTAAGCGGAGTCAGGGTTGGTTTCATGCCAGAAACAAAAGTCCCCAAAGGATAACAGACATCCTGGGGGCTGGGCCATGGTCAGCCTATCAGTGCTCATAATTGTACTTGAACTTTGCTCAGATTGTATGTATTTCTTTCTTGTCTTCTTCTTTTCTCTGACATATTCTCTACAAGATTTGTTTGGGAAGACTCAAAAGTTCTTAAATTATTATTATACTGACTCACATGTACCCCCAATATCAAACCCAACTTCTAACTTGTTCTTTCATATCTTACATTTGGATCCTGAGAAGCCCTGTACAAAAATAATTTTGGACACTGAAAATGGTACAGAGACCTGGAACATTCCCCTGAACATGTGCTGGCTACCATGGTGGCCCCTGCTGTGGATGTCACCATCCAACCCTGAGAATCATGTGAGTCCTGAGTTCATCAATGCCAAATGGTGGAACACTGCCAAAGACGATCCTTCAGAAAGGCTGGAAAGCTAATTTCAGTCATAGTGTACATAGCACTTGCCTTTAATCTACGACTTGTTTCTTTTAAATATAATTAAAAAAAAAAAAACAAAAAAAAAAAAACAACAACTCTGTTCAGTTTACATGAAGTATTTGGAAAATTTATAATAAAATAATAAATATGAAAGTGCTATAAAAAGGCACTGTGTTGATTTCCAAAATACTTTTTGAATAGCAACTGTTAATTTTCAAATTTCTTATATTTAATGGCTGTCTGTCTTTGGAAAAAAAAAAAAAAAAATCTATAGATGATTCTCTGGGACCCTATAATGGAATAGTGACTGAGAAGCACACTAATGCACTTTCTCAAGTCAAAATCCTACTGCTACTTCTCTAGGACTCAGTCCTGCTTGTACTACTCTGGAGACTCCAGGGATGGCTCTAGTCTTGTGTTGTATCTCAAATATTCTGTTAGTCACCTTTCTGTCATTATAACACATACCTGAGGGTTGAGAGCCGCATCAGCGGCCCCAGCAAACTTCCAGCTGATTGGCTCCTCTGCCATGACGCTCACCCGGCTGTTTCCCCACCCTTTCAGACTACGGAGCTGCTCATTGGGGGACTCTTTTGGCTCCGCCCACGCGACCCCCCGGAAGTCTGCCTCAAGGGGGGGGGGGGGAGAAATTGAAAATGACCGAGGAGTTCCAGTTGAGTGCTCGCAGGAAGTGCCGGTGGTTGTGGTTGAGCTCCTGAGGTAATCAGTTTATAAAGAGAAAAGGTTTAGGGGCTGGAGTTGTAGCTCAGTGATAGAGTGCTTGCCTAGCATGTGTGACGCACTGGGTTCAATCCTCTGTACCTTTGATTCTGAATAGACAGAAGGGGTAATGCAAATGTATTAATATGTATAAAGGACAAACACTACCTAATATTGAATAAATGATTCTTATCATGATCATCACCAGCATCATATCACTTTCTCATCTGTTTCAAACCATAGTTTGTTACAACATAAATGCTATATATTTCCAGTTCAGGACTGACATCATGAGATTACATGTGGCTGCAGTCAGCAAGGATGGTGAGTGAGGCCCAGTCCTGCAAAACAATTATTTCCCAAACCTGCTGTCTTATTATAATCTCCCCAGAATACTGACTCATCATTCCCAAGCTGGATCCATTAAATCAGAACCCTGCAGGTGGGACTCAGAAACCAGTTCTAAAGCTCTTTAGGGATTCATCCCCTTTGTACTCAAAAGTAAAAAAATAAATAAATAAATAATTTTTAAAAAAGTCACGTTTTTGCCAGAATCATAGGTCTATTGGACCTAAGTCAAAAGTTCGTTTCCTGTCTTTTGAAAGATAGTGATTTGTTTCAGGGCAGAAGATTTTCTCAGTAGAGTAATGAACAAGATCAGAGTCGATCATCTGAAAAAAAGGAAGCAGCCAGTAGATTAACCCGCTTAAAACACTGGTTAAGGTGACTACAGAATGCTTGAGTTGGACTCTGTATTCAGTCATTTAGTAAGGGCACACTGACCATGTCATTAAGATTCAATCTCCCATTTTGTAAAATGAGAATAAAAATAACAATGTGGTCACAGATGCATTGTGTGGATTGAAAGAAACATATAACATGTTTCAGTAACTGTAGGTCACATAGGACATACGTTATAATGTGTAATCTTTGTTCTTCTTGATATTATTAAGAAAAGGGACACCTAGTTTATCACATGGCCCTCTAATCTTGCCTCTGAGGCCATGTGAAACTGAGTAAAATGTGAAGTAGTCGTTTTTAATTCCTATTATAAATCTTTAAATGAGTTTGTAATATCACAATCTGATATATTGGGGGACATCTGTTTGAAATCATGACTCAGGATCGAATACATATGCTTTGTCAGAAGGATATTATTCCAGGTTCCACAGCAAGTCAAATTTATATCATACATTTTCTGTCCAGGGTTCTCAAATCACATCCCCTTAGAAACTGAAGGTGTGCAAGAATATTCAGTGCAATTTGGAGGAGGAAAATCTTTCACCAGATTACATGTTCTGGGTGACTATATCTACATGCATGCTTTTGTACTCTCTGTCCCAGATAGAGCTATACCCATCTTCCTTGAGCTCAGAGATGCAAAATAATATACCTAAGTTTTCCTCAAATCAATGTCAAACATGGCATTTAGAACTCAAAAGTTTTATTCTTTCCCCTATCGTACAGAGAACGGTTCAAGAGAAGGACAAGTAGGCTATGGGAACAAGGAGGACAGAAGGGGAGGTGACATCCTCCCCTGGTAGCTTTAGACTTTACTTATCATCTCCCTGGTACCCAAGTGCCCTCCCGACATTTTTTTTTTTTTTTTTTGCTTTTAATTAATTATTCCTCTGGTATTGGCAATGGTATTCAATCTCTCTGTCAATGTCTTTCTTTCTCTCTCTTTTTCTCTCTTTGGTAAGAGAGAAAGATAAGCACATTTTCAAAAAGGAGCACAAAGGAAGCTTATATATGTTAGTGGAATAATTATTAGAACTTGTGGGCTCTATTTAAAGATTTGGATGTGAGCCCTACACATGGGACTGGGGATAGAAGAGTGACTGAAACTCTGTCTCCTGCATGGCCATTATTTGCATAACCAACAGGACACTGTGTCAGTTTTGGATGAATTAGATTTTTCATAGAGAAGGTTAAGACAAGAACAAGGGATTATGGTATATTCTAATGAAGCGCCGGACCTAGTGATTCTGCATCAATGTGGCTGAATAATTGCCTGCTTGTGGGAGTTTAGATGATTTGCTCAATTATATATGCTTTGGAAAAAACTAAAGAGTGTTATCAGTGGTGATTGCTATACAGCAAGGAGTGAAAAATCGTTCATTAAAGCTGCACATTTTGATAGCTTCTGGTTCTGTGAAGTTTTCTGATTTGAAGCTCTAATCACTCCTGCTTATTCTCAACCATGAGTAAATTATTTGAGAAGCTTCAGACACATTTTGCTCCTCAGGAAAATGTACATTTTACTCTCAAATAAAAGGAAAATATAATATTGCTTTCAAGTGGTAAAATGAAAAGCTTTAAAATAAAACAACTTGTGATTGAAACTGGCTTCAGCTCCACATAAGACAGGGGAAACTTAAGAAAATAAAACACAAGAAAAAATAATTAAAATTGAGAGACTCCATGTATTCCATAATAGGAAATCTCCTGTTAATGTTTTATTATTGTGTTAATGTTTTGATGTTGTCCACGATGAGACAACACATAGTAATGATTTTCTAAATGTGTGAGATTGTGTGTGCGTGTGCATATGTATGATAACGCATAATCACCATTATAATTACCTATACACTTTAGAATCACCCAAGGATCACCTGTTCTGGTGAAATAAAAATGAATAAAATATGGCGATAACTTTAAATAACTCACTGTTAATGCCTTTTCAATTTTGCACTACTTTTGAGAACAGATGCTACGAGATCATTCAGAAGGTGAGGTTTAGTTGAAAGCAAATGTCAGAACACATCATCACTCATGGAAGCAATATGCAATGACAGTAATTCTTTATACAAATAAAATATGATAGCCTTAGTTAAATGATTTCAAAATATTAAAACCAATAGATATAATTTATCAATAGAATTTCATCTGATCTTAGAAACACTTCATAAATCAGATGAAGTATTTCATTACTGTTGTTCCCATTTCACACAGTTGAAATGGTAAGTGATATTTACCCAAGGTCAAAGTGAATCGGGAGAAGCATCTGGTTACCAAAAATGGTCTGTTCTTTGATCTACAGTCTTAACATTATGCTATACTATGAGCTTCAACACTGCTGCTGCAGAAAGCATTAACACTTAATTTCACTTACTCATTCAAGAAATATTTTACCATGTGAGTCCAAGATGCTAACCTATACTTATGTTAAGTAAACAGATCTTCCTCTTTTGAGTATGTATTCCAGTTATGAAACACAAAATGATATTAGTGAACTATTCTAATAACCTAATATTGTTGAGTTGGTTTAAAAAAAATGTTAAGTTGAGCCTCACATAATGCATATTTTATGTGGCATCATGTAGTAGTTTTTGAAGTAATATGCTATGTTTCAAATGTTCTGGGTCCTCATTCTGGGATTATCATTTACTGTGTGGCTGGAGAATGATTACTCTTATTGTGCATATCATTATTTGAATCATATATACATAATGCTTCCTTTCAGAAACTCTCTGACATTGCTGTTGAGAGGATCCAATGAATAATAATTTCTTGAAGCACTTCTTGATTAGTAAGTATTACATTTATTTACTGTGCTTTCTTGAAATTCTTCCTAAATTCTCAGCACCATTACTAATAAGTAAATTTGTTAGTATTTGTTATTTTTCACCAATTTCTTTTTCCTTCTCTTTGCCATCCACCTACTCAATGCCAGCCAAAATAACCAAAAAAGATATGGTAGAACTTTATTACATCTATCTCATGTTAGATTTATTTAATGGACTTGTATCAATGTCTGAAGTGCTATGGAAATCATAAGGTTGTTCCGCTATCCTCCAGATGGGCAATTTTGTCATTTAAATGTTACCCATTCTACATTCTGCATCAGAACCCCAGTTCCATTTCAGCCTCTGTTTTGTGACCAAAAAACTAAAGGCAAATGATAGAAAAGCACAGCTACTTTTCCAGAACAGTTTCTGTGTATTCATTTTTGTTAAATCCATATTTATCTAGGTTAAACAGATATAATAGATGAAATATTATACCAATCTGGTCTGTTGCTATGAAGTTTGCTTTTGGGGACTGGTAGGTAGTGCAATATATAAAATTTCTAAAAGATCTGTGAATCTTGGTGATTTATATATGTGTCTCCCTGGCAAAGCTTCATAGATTATGTCCTTTTTTATATTTGATATCTTATCAGTTTTATGCATTATGTCATTAAGTTTTATTAGGAGTTGGAATTATCACTTATTAAAATATTTGATGGAGAATATCCTCATTGGTTGAGATTTGATCTAATCAGGAACTAATTGATCAAGCTGAATGGGAGTTTCTCTAGTGGTTAAAGAGGCAAGATTTTTCACCAGATCCAGAGAACTGGGTTCTATATGTATCTCCAGTGTCCACCAGAATTACATGCCAGGGAAACTTATTTAATTTTGAATGACTTTTCTTGCCTACTCTTTCTACTTGCTAAAAGAGAGAGAGAGATACTTAACTGATTCGAGCTTCAGTCTCTTTCAAAACATACTTGGGATAACAGCACTATTCAATTCCCTGGGTTACATTGGAACCAGTCAAGATTTAAGAAGGATTATTTTAACTTCATATTACAACCTTCTTGACAGTGTGGTGATTTCTGCTCACTATCCAACTACTCAGCTTCTTTTACAAAGTTTTCTTCCTCCTCAAACTTCACAGTAAGAAAATAGAGATGGTACTCTGAAAACATTGATCCTTCCATAGTATTTTCCCCTGCTGATGAGTGGGTTGGATGTCAGAGTTCAGAATCCAGGCATCCTCAGGGATAGATCATTTAAGACAAAAGAGGATATTAGTCAGAGGACAAAAGCAGCCCAGAAGTGCTGACCATCAGGGCTGAATGTTCAGGCAGTTGACAAGGCTTCTTACTCAGCAAAGTAACTAGAAAAGTGGCCACTAATTGTTGTGTTATAGTAAGCACCTTCCCTGCCTTAAAATAATAACAACAACAATAATAATAATAATAATAATAATAATAATAGATATGGACACAACTTCCTACAGATGTGTGTTCTAAGCTCCCTTGTCATGAGTTCTTGTTGTCACTTGGTCATTTCCCAAAGATTTTTTCTATTTCTAATTGCAGGAGCTGCCCACTTTGAACTTCTCACCACATTCCAGAGGACAGGGGAGAAAAATTTCTTCCTTCTTTCCTTTATCCCTCTCTCCCTTTCTTCTTTTTCTATCCTTCTTTTAAATAACTAGAATAATACCATATACTAAGACAAAGTTTTATCAAATCTGTTCCTATTGGGTGGCTATCTGTTTACTCTTTTTCTATCCAGGGGTCACATGCATAGAATTGCACAAAGCTAATGCTGGGACTCAGCCAGACTCTCAGGGGAGAAGCAGCAACCTGTTTCATTTTCCTGCACATCTGTTGGAAAAGAGATTCTGTGCTATCAATGAACATTTTTTTTTTTATCATTTGTCCTTTCAAAGGTTTATCGAACTTGTTCTAATACTTTATCAAATGCTACTGGAAATCCAGTCCCCCTCATGGTTTCCTAGAGGCCAGTATTTTTAAAATATATTTTAAGTAGACTGTTTCATAACTAAGAATAGTCCTCTTGAGAAAATAGTAAAAGACTAAAAGTCGTTATAATAAAAGACATTGTCTCCACTTAACTAATAGGTAATGAATTCTCAATTCACTCACTTGTTACAATAGAAGTAATTTCTAAATTACCCTGCATGTTCAATGTGATTTTGATCAAAATCACATTTTAATGCAACAGAAGGAGTTTTACTCTAAAATCTAAATGGATGACCATAATGCAACAAATAACAAGAAGAAAATGCAAATGAACAAACAAACGTGAAATCATTCTACTGGATAATATGAAAGTTTTTAAATTATAATACTTAAGAGAAGTTAGTTGGGGTGGGTAGAAGTAGGGATAAGAACAATGTAGAAGATATGAACTAAACAACACACAAACTAAAGCAAAAATTATATAAAAATTTAGGTTTGGAATACAGATATCATAAATCAATGATCTAAAGATATTCTTTAGTGTATGGACTTCAAATAAATCATTATGATATTCAAGTAAATCATGTTACATGAAATAAAGAAAAATGTGCTGTTTATGTTATACACAGTTCTAGTTAGATCATAGACCTGCATGACACAAGTAAACTTTAAACTTTTAGAAACACATCTGTAAACAAACAAACAAAAAGCCATTACCTTAAAACAAAGAACAAATTCTTAGAATTTAATTGTACAGAAAAAGATAATATAACATTAAATGTTAAAATTTTTGTTTATGTCCAAATGAAATCTGTGCAAAATAAAAGGCAAAATCCAAGGCTTAGACTGGCATAGGATCCTTGCAACACATGTAACTGAAAAATACTTAATGTTGATACTCTGTGAACATTCCTAAGATTATATAGGGAAGAACAAGTGTCATATTAGAAAAACAGCAGATTAATGCACAGAGGAGGAAAATTGAAAAACTAATACACATTAAAAAGCAATCAGTTACATTTATAATTAATAAAATAGAATTTAAAACAAAAAAATTAGACATGAATGGTGTGAATATACTTTGTATATACCAGAAATATGAAAAATTGTTCTCTATATGTATAATATGAATTGTAATGCATTCTGTTATCACATATATCAAATTTAAATAAGAAAATAAAATAATTTAATGATTCTATTTTCAATCTTTTTTTTTGATTATTGATGAACCTTTATTTAAATTATTTATTTATATGTGGTACTGAGAATCAAATGCAGTATCTCACACATGCTAGGCCAATGCTGTACTACTGAGCTACAACCCCAACGCCTAATATGATTCTTTATATATTCTTCTCCATGGTTAAAAAAATATAGAGATCTTTTTAAAAGTTTAATAATAATAATGTTCACAAATATGTGAGCTATACACTTTCTGTAGGGCCATCAACATTAATGGTTTACCTAAGTGGGATGGGGAAAGATAAGAAAAATCTAAACTCATAGGACAACTTAGTGAAGGGGTAAGGTATTCTAGCAACTCAGAAAGCAATATTGCAATGTTTAACACACCCCACCGTGTAAGGAATAACACAGCAATAGATTACCATTATCTACCACTATATTTATATCTATTTTTGTTGAAGAAAAAACTCCCTGGGCTATTATTAAGACTGGGTAAGTTAATTAGGGATGGTTTTATTATCTTCTGCTGTATTTGTGTATTTTTATTAGAAATACAATTAACACAATAAGTTAATTGCCTAGGAGTAGCTATAGTTTGCAGGCCCAGCTTCCAGATTAGCCTAGATGAGTAAGAATAATTTATTTTGCTATTTCTTGGTTTCATATAGATCGTAAGATAAGTACAAGTCATGGAGTGTGCTAGTGATTATACTCAGTCTTCATGATAGTTTTATCACTAGAAGATTTGAGGATGCACACTATTTTCAAACATGAAGGAATAAAGAAATTGACCTTTAATCTTTGTTTGCCTTTGATTATTTTTCTTCTGCCCTTGTGAGAACAGGAGAGTTGAACAGTATATGTTGATTTTCTTCCTTAGTTACACAGCATATTGGATATTTCGACTAATGGGCTTAAATTAAAAGTAAGCAAAACTACTGCATCTTTTCTGACTTCAGTGAAGTTTCCTAACAAATGTCACTACTTACAGAAAAGCTGACCGAAATAGCTGCAAATTAGGCTTTATAGAGTCAATTGGACTTAGCTAGTTTCAGAGTGGTGTGCACATTTTATAAAGTTGGAACAAAGACAAAAAGTCCCCATCAATTATTCAAGAAGGTCATTTTTAGATGAGTTTTTGCACGTTGATATGAAAGATTGCTTTCTTCCAACTGTCATTCTGATATGAGTTGAATTTCCAGTAATAGAGAGCGGCATAATCTGTTGTGATTTGTACTGTTTTTAATCCTTTAAAAGCTATCTATTGATAAGCATAAAAATTATAACAACTTGATGGTTAAAGCAAGAATACTGATAGAGTGTCAGAGAGATAAAGAAAGTCTTAGTTTGTCCACTTGGGTCTTGGATTTGGCTTTGGCTTTGATTTTGGCTGCAATCTGGGTTTGGATTTGTTACCTTCCTTGTTTTGCAGATGTCAAGGTTCATTGCAAATGAAGATTTCCAGATTTCTCAGTCAGCTTGAGGCCAGGCCTCTTGTGATAGGTAAAATGCAGAAGTGTTAAAAAGAAAAAAAGCAGGAATAAAAAGTCATGAAATTTTTAAAAGAATGAAGAGATGAAGAGAGTTAAAATAAGTTTGCATTCAAAGTCTCTATTTTACTCCTCACATTTTGTTTTTTCAAGGAGTTGCAGAAGGGGGAAGAGAAGCAATGAGAATCTCTAATCTAGTGAAAAAACAATGTTTCTAACCAAATATCCAGGCAGGGATCCTGGGAAAACTTTGTGAGTAATAGTGTTATACAGTATGTAAGAGAAAAAGATTAAGTCTTAAAATTTTACTCAGAAATTGTTTAAGGTTACAATGAGTTCTTGGATGAGCTACATGGAAAGTAACATCCTATTACAGGTATAAAAACCCAAACTTGAATGATAATATTTCTAAAATAGTAAGGTAAACACAGCTTTACATAAACTGTTATTTAATCTTAAAAAAATCCTGGAAAATTTTATAAAAAAGTGGGGTTAATGTGTCCTGGTTTGGGGGCCTGAAGTTTTGAAGTTTGCTGTTAGTTGAGCAGGTTATATAAAGGAATACAACTGTAATTTCAAAGTCCAGAGAGTTCTAGAATCCAAATGTAGAGTAAGAGTAGTTTGAAATTAAAGGGCGAAGTCATGACTGATATCTGTAAACATTTTTAAAGATATACCTATACACATATGTATCATTAAACTGGGCTCAGGGAAATTTCTTCTCCTGGAAACAAATATCAATGTCTGGAAACTTTATTTTCCCATCTAGAGAGAGAAAGTGTACATTTAGAAGGAAGGGGATAGGAATGCTGTTAAATATCTTGAAAACTACATTGTGTGTTTTTCCACAACACAAAATTATCTAGATTATAATATCAATAGTGATGAGGTTGAGAAAACCTGATATATGAGACAAATATAGTGTAAGATTATGTAAAGCTGTTTAAAACTACATATGAAAGCAAATTGCATGTGATATAAAAATATTGATTTGGTAGCTTTTAATTGTTTTATTCCCCTTCCTCCAAATAATTGTACATACAGTTTGGTGGAAAGTTTTTTGGTGATTTGTTCTATCTGTGGAGGAGAGATTGTGCCTTAGTGATGTTCAGATCTTAACAATGCACCACATCATGTTTTCAACTTCACATTCTAAGAGAATGTCATTTAATTTTAACCTGAATGTGTAAATAATTTCAGAATTCTTTTAAAAAGGTTATTTGTTGAACAAGCTAAATGCTGAGTCATCTACAATGTCACACTACAGGTTGGGGATTTACTGAACAAGATCCTTACTAGTTCATTATTTTCAGAAATGTTTCTTGAGTCCCTCTGTAGTCTAGACTGCTTCAGACCTCTAGATACATTTAGTATAATAAAATCTTTCAAGGAGTTTATACTCCAGAATGGAGAAAGGCATTACACAGACCCAGAACAATAATACTTCCACCAGCACTGAACACACAGAGGAATTGTCATATGAATAACCACTAGTTATTGCTGACTCAAGTTCTGTTTTTCAGATGTGAAGAGTAAACACTGGAAGAACATCTAGGCAAGGGTAGAAATCAAGTTTTATTCAAATAATACTAACACAGATTTCTCCTATGAGAAGAGGGGGCCATAGCTGGCATTCTGGTATCCAAAGAAGTAGGAACTGCCCCTTTTATGCATTTTCTTTGTTCTCCTGCTCTCTTCCCCACTTATCTTGGTCCATGTTTCCCCCATCCTGCAGTACACTGTGATTAGTGACCTGACTAGTGGCTGGGGGATGCCTGTGCGATGCCCAAAAAGTGAGAAGCAGACAGGCTGGAAGGGCCAAAGGTGGAGTGATCCTGGGCAGAAAGAGAGCAGCTGCCCAGGAGTCAGTAATTAACAGCTCCCTGTGTGCTCAGCAGGTGCTTCATGAACAACATTTTGGAGGAATAGTTGAGGGGGGAGAAAGGGCTCTGGAGGTTTAGCATTTAGATCCCCACAGGCAGTCTCCAACTTCCCAGACCCAAATCATCTTCCATCTTCCCAGTCCAACCTGATACCCTAACTACACTAATTGCCTGTTTTTAATTCTTGCTTCAATATGGTGTGAGAAATATTTCAATCAATTACTTTATCTTACATCCTTCACTCCTATGCCAAATTACCCTTGGTAATCTGCTTGATTACTTAGGAAAGGCTAAAGCCATGATCCAAATGTGAAAGCATTTGCCATGAAAAAGTAGAGGTAAAAGAAAAATTCAAAATCAGGCCTGAGAAAACATGCAAGCATTCTATAACTCCATCTGGAATGCTAGAAACCTAATTCCATTTGAGAAAATTATAGGAAAAGAGTGAATTCTTAAAACATTATGGTAGTGATATAATTATTATATTCTAAGTGGCTATTAAAAATAAGTTGTAAATCTCCTTGTTTAAGATAACAAATATAAAGCCAGCAAATCTAAAAACATGGTGAGTGTAAGAGGGAAATTTGTGATTTCAGGGAGTTCAAGCTCACAAAGAAAGGGAAGAATTACTGAGAAGATACCCTGCTTTCTCTTCCACGTAACCTTGTCATTATGGAAGACAGACAATATAAGACAATGCATTTGTTGGAATGTTAGCAGACAAAGAGTAGAAATTGCAATAAATAAGTTAATTTTGTAGGAGTAGTGTTCTATAATCCCTTTCTTTTCAATATTGTTAAAATTTTCTAAGTTCAAAGATCTCTTTATTTCACACACACACAATTACACACACACAAACACACACACACACAAACACCCACATTGTGTTCTTCACTACTATAGGTTTTACTTTGAAAACAAAAATTTAAAATTATGTGTTCATTAAATCTTTGGCAGAAGCCTCAGAAAGTGGTTATAAAAAATAAAAAGGAAAGAAAGAAAAACTTTGTGTGAACTCTGAATTTGCTATTAGTGTGTGCTGGAATAACACTTAAACACTACCAGGGAATATTCTGGAAAAGTAAAAAATGTAGGAGCATGTCTCCCCACCCTCTGTCTTAATTGTGCTAGGCAATAAAACATAAATGTGTGTGTGTGTCAGGAGTTTAAATTGTCACTTTTCTCAACTCTTTCAGAAAAAAAAATGTTTCTATATAACAATTTAGGCTGAATTCCTTTACCTTTTCATGAGTTTAGGTCACAAGTGCTTTACTGGTAGTATTAGGTTTATAGACCTTTCCAAGTACATGTATTATCTTTAAATGTTTCGACCCATGTTAATAACATAGAAGTGGAAGTGGAAGAACCCTCTGCTACTAAATGGAATTCTCATTGATGTCTAAGCTTTATCTAAGTTAATAGTTAACTAATGTAAAAGATGAACTGTTCTAATGGACTCCCAGAATTAATCAATAGGTAGCATGAGTGCAGTGGTTCCCTGGCCCTAGTTGCATATGATAATTATTTGGGGAAATATTTTAAACTCTTGCAATTGACTTGCATCTCAGACCATTTACATCAGAATGTTGGGAATGCAGTCTATTTGTGTGCATCTCCAGTGATTCTAATATGCCATGCATTTTGAGAAGCTTTGGTATAGAATATTTGCAAACGTGTGCACTTTATGCCCCCTGCATCATTAGCATCACCTGGGATACTGATGCAGGCAGTAGATAGAGCACATTGTGGTCAGGAGTGGCATGACAGAGATGGTGAAGTGGTAGACCTAGACCACTTTTCTCTGTGGAAATATTGACATAAAAACAAAATATAGACTTAAATTCATTTCTAAGAACTCCCAAAATAAAGAGGTCAGTACCTGAGGTGGGCACACAGACAAGAAAAACTTCAACACAGTGGTGAAATAGTGTGTTATAATAACTTACTATACTCTGTTTCATTCACAACTGGGAAAAAAAAATCAACACAGAGATTCTCACTTAGGAGAGAAATGTAGTAAAGCATGCATCTTACATTCTGGATTTTCAGGAGGCTGCCCAAGAGACTATTTTCTGTTTTGTTTTACTAAAAAAATGGTAACATTAATTATCATAATTTTGATGTATGGGGTCTACTAAGAACAAAATTGGGGATGGCTTATTGACACAACCAGACAGAATTAATTACTATAAAAAAAACTTCAGGGAGAGAAAAAAAGGAGTATATAAAGAATATATACTACTGGAAAGAAAATAAGATCAACCCTCTTTAACTGGGAAATATAATTCACAAGTCCAGAGAAGACATACCCTTAGATAAAATTTGAGAAACTCCTATCATCTGTTGATTGCAGGATCCATTGGTGAAATTATTTTCCTTTATAAAGTTAATAGGTTAGGATGTAGAATGTTTCTTTTTCAAATGTGCAAATTTTAACAAAGAATAAGTATATAAATAAGAAACAGGGAAACAGTCCAATTGTAAGAGCAAAATAAATCTCCAGAACCAGATCCTACAGAATTTCAGGTCCATAAACTACTTCACAAAGAACTCAAAATAACTGTTTTTAAAATGTGCACTGAGCTAAAAGAGCACAGAAAACTAAATAAAACCAGAAAAGCTATGCATGGACAAAATGTGACTATCAACAAGAACAGACAACAGAAAACAGAAACCAGGAGAAACTCTTGAGTAGAATAATACACTAACTGAATTGAAAATTTCACTAGAGTAATTCAATATCGGTCCTTAGGAATCAGAGGAAAGAGTTATCACACTTGAAGATGAGTCATTTCAAATTATTGAAGCAGAGTGGAAAACAAAAAGAAGAACGTAAAAAATAAAAAAGAGGAGAAAATGATAAACTTACTGAACACCCTGTGTGTGTGCACACGTGCATGTGTGTATAAAAGTACATGTATAAAAAATTAAGAATGGAATGGTGCATGTCTGCAATCCCAGTGGCTCCGGAGGCTGAGGCAGGAAGATCATGAGTTCAAAGCCAGCCTCAGCAAGAGCAAGGTGCTAAGCAACTCAATGAAACTTGGTCTCTAAAAAAAAATACAAAACTAGGGCTGTGTTTGTGGCTTAGTGGTTGAGTGCCCCTGAGTTCAATCTCCAGTACCTCTCCCTGCCCAAAAGAAATTTAAGAATGAAAAAAGAGAGAAAAAGGTAAAGAAAGTAATTTGATATAATAATGTAATCAGAGATTGGAGAAAGGACAAAAAAAATTTTAACTAAATGAACTCTATTCAGGTAAAATTCAAAGAAACATACGTGATAACAAATTACAATACAGTGGTCAAAAGTCAAAGACAAGAAGAGTCTTGCAAATGAAAGAGAGAAATGACTAATCATATATAAGGTTTTTTTGCAGATATTTTGCAGGCCAGATTGGAGGAGTATGACTCATTCAAAGTTTTAAAAGAGAAAACCTGACAATGAAGAATAGCAATTTAGCAAGACACTGTCTCAAACAACAAAATTAAAACTTAAAATTGTCCTTCAAATGATGGAAATATCAAAAGTTTCTCAGATATATAAAATCTAGATTTCTTGAAGCTTGAATAAAATTATGTGGAATAGCAATACAAAGGCATATGAAAATATAGGGCTCTGTGGTATAGTTAAAAATATAGATGAGTATTCTTATTTATATATTCTGTGGTATTGCAGTGTTGACACATAAACCACTTTTAGTTGTTGTATAGTATTTAAAAGACAAAAGCATAAAGATAAATTTATATTAAGGCATATAAAATGTAAAATGTTATAATTTACGACATTGATAAAAGAGAGAGAGATGTAGAAATGTAAGGAAGTAGAGATTTTGTATGCAATTGATGTTAAATTGTTATCAGTCTAAGATAGATTGCTATAGCTTCAAAATATTTCATGTAATTCCCATGATACATGCACACACATGAAGGACATACAAACAAACATAAAAAAGGAATCAATCATTCCACTACAATAACTCAATAAAACTGAAAAGCAGCAAGGCAGGAAAACAGTGATAAAATATCTACAAAATATATAGAACACGAAATGGTGAAAATAAGTACTTGCCTATCAGTAATTGTGGTAAATGTAAATGTATTACACTACCCAATCCAAAGACCAATTAGCAAAATGGATTATATTTTGAAAACAATCCAGCATTATGCTATATGTAAGAGAATAATTTAAATCAAAGATCATACATAGGATTAAACTAGAAGATGGAAAAAGATATTCCCTGTACATAGGAATCTAAGGAAAGCAGGGGATTCTACACTTACACCAGATAGACAATAGTTTAGGACAAAAAGTGTCATAGGAGATAAGTAATAACATATAATTATAAAAAATACATCACAGAAGAGAATCCAAATATTTAAGTGAACATACTGGACTGATGGGAGAAATAGACAGCAATATAATAACAGTAAGAGACATCAATTCCCCATTTTCAGTTATAGAGAGAACAAACAAAAAATCAATAAGGAAATAGTGAACTGTTAACAGAAGAAGAGGGCACAGGTAAACTGAAAGATAACCATATTGCTGGGAATGTAGTTCAATGTTGAAGCAATTGCCTAGCGTGCATAAGGTCCTGGGTTCAATCCAAGCACCACAACAAACAAATAAAACATACTCATGCTTATGTATTGTAAGGATTAATAGCATTAAATATTCTTAATACCTGAATTTATACATTCAATGTAATTCTCTTCAAAATTTCAGTCATTTGTGTGGTTATGGAAATAGGAAGAAAAAAAAACATGCTAACATTCACATTGAATCTTAAGGTACCTTGAATAGCTATAACAACCTTGAAAAAGAACAATTTTGGAAGCCAAATACATCTAGACTTGAAAACATATCACAAACTTACAGTAATCAAAACAGTTTTGGTGTTTACAGAATAGTAGATATATAGACAAGTAAACAAAATATCAAGTTCAATAATAAATCACCTTACATATATCAAAGCAATCTTCAATGTGGGAGTGAAGCCACACAGTGAGGAAAGGACAGCCTCTTCAACAGATATCAAAAAATGTTGAGCACTTACCTTACACGGTATATAAAAGCTAACTTGAAATGTACTAAAGACATACACATAGGACTTATAAAAGTACAAAACTACAAGAAGAAATCATAGAGAAAAATCTGGTCATTGGATTTGACAATGATTTCTTGGTCGTAATACCAAAAGCACAGGCAACAATGAAAAAATAGACAAATTGAACTATCAAACTTAAAAACTTTCAAACACCAAAACCCACAACCAATAGAGTGAAAAGTCAGCATGTGAAATAGGAGAAGATATTTGCAAATTTGTATTTAGTAAGGTGTTGATATAAAGAAGAGATAAATAACCCCTACAACTCAACAATCTGAACAAAATAATCCAATTTAAAAATAGAATGAAGGTCCAGGTATGGTGATACACACCTGTCATTCCAGTGGCTTGTGAGGATGAGGTAGGAGGATCACAAGTTCAAAGCCAGCCTCATTAAATTAGCAAGGCCCTGAGCAATTTAGCAAGGCACTGTCTCAAACAGGAACAAACTTAAAACTGGAAGGAAGGA
The DNA here is from genome assembly GCF_048772815.1 of Callospermophilus lateralis. Classification (NCBI taxonomy): domain Eukaryota; kingdom Metazoa; phylum Chordata; class Mammalia; order Rodentia; family Sciuridae; genus Callospermophilus; species Callospermophilus lateralis. The sequence goes on from NC_135322.1 coordinate 44,944,467, forward strand.
AAGAAGGAAGGAAGAAAGGAAGGAAGGAAGGAGGGAGGGAGGGAGGGAGGGAAGGAAGGAAGGAAGGAAGGAAGCTCAGCATCACTAATCATTAGGAAATTTAAAAAATAAAAAATTACTGAAACAGGAGTTCAAGATGGAACCAGATTCTCTGCTTCTGATGCAAGAGAAAGTTCATTTTAGTGTCAGCAGCTAATCATGGCAAAGAAATGCCTCTTGGTGTCAGCTCCACCCTTTGGAATGAACAAAGCTGGATTCTTTTCTGCTACTATCAAGGAAGCATCTGGCACTCTTGGTGGCAGGCTATGCCTCCCAGTATCGCAGCAGACTCTAGCAGCTTGTCACCGATTTCTTTGCAGGTTCTTTTCTCACACATTTATAGAATGGAATCCATGGACAAGAAAGAGTAAGTATTAAAAAAAGTAGGATTTGTTTAACTGAGAAGAAAAGAAGCAGAGTTCTTCCCAAGCAAAGGGGGCCAGATGGCAGGTTTTCCATTTAGGTGGCATAGTCTAGGATTAATATAGCTACCACATACCACTATTGGTCCAAAACCTATACCAAACAGGTATTGGAAAGGTGCCAAGGCTATTGCTTAAAATCTATGCTGAATGGGTATTGGAAAAGTGTTAAGGCTATTGAGTGTGCCCTCTTTAGCTCTTGAATTCAAACTTTCCTGTAGCCTCTATTTAGGCTGCCCCTGCTTCCATTTTCCAGACTCTCTGAAACAAAGGGACTAGAATATTTGGAATGTTTCTGTATATTACTTTCATCAAGTGGCCTTTAAATTCAGAAAAGTCATATAGGGGTCCATTCCCCTAACTGCCTACCAGTTTTACTATCTATCTTCACTTATTCACTACAATGAGCAATCATTTCATATCCATAAAAGTGGTCACTGTAAATATAAACAAATACACCCTCAGAACTAACAACTGTTGGTGAGAATGTGGGGAAACTGGAACTTTTGTATATCACTCATAGGAAGGCAAATAGTGCAGCTACAAGGAAAATAGTGAATGGGATCCTACTAGAATAAGTTACACTCTGTGTAGGTTATATAATATTTAGTATACTATGTCAAAATACATTCTAGTATCATGTATATCTAATCATAAGAAATAAAATATCACATAAAAATAAAATAAGATAGAATTCACATATGTTCTATAAATCCCACTTCTTGATACATATTTTAAAAACATGAAAGCAGGATTTCAAAAAGATATTTGTACACCCATATTTGTTGTAGTGTTATTCACAGTAGTCAAATGGTTGAGGCAACTCAGATGTCTGTTAATGCATAAATGGATAAAGAACATGGGTAAGCCTAGTGCAGTGTACATGATTGTAATCCTAGTGACTGGGAAGGCTGAGGCAAGATCATCATGAGCTCAGAGGTAGCTTCAGGAATCAAGGAGATCTTATCTATAAAAATAAAAATTAAAAAAAAATTTAAATGGGCTGGGGATATGGCTCAGTGGTTAGCATCCTGGGTTCAATCCCTTGTAATTAAAAAAACAAAAACAAACACAAACAAGGGGGTTGGTGATGTAGCTCAGTTGGTAGAGTGCTTGTCTCGCATGCCCAAGGTTCTGGGTTCAATCCCCAGCACCACCACCAAAAAAAAAGAAAACTACTAAAAAGCTACCAAAAAGTTAAAAAATAAAGAACATGGGTATATACACATGACAGAACATTAGCCTTTTAAAAAAAAGGAAATCCTGTCACATGCTATGATATGAATGAACCTTAAGGACATTATACTAAGTGACACAGAAAAGATACCTGTAACAAAAGAGAAACACTCTATGATTTCAATATAATGTTATAGTTAAAGCAGTTAAATCACAGAAATAAAATAGAGCTGTGATTCCCAGAGTCTGCAGGGGATGTGAGGAACTGTTTTTCCATGAACATAGAACTTCAAATTTGCAATATGTAAAAATGCTAGAGATCTGTCACTCAAGAAATAAATATAGTTAGTTCTACTGAAATGTACTTAAAATTCTTACTTTGGTAAATTTATATGTTTTAATCCAATTAAAATAATAAATAAATGTTTGTGGTCAACATGGGAAATTGCACTTTTAAAAACTTCTGAGCTTGTCTTTATGGCAGTTTCATAGGTGTGAACTAAAAATGAAGGAATGTTTAAAATAACTTTATTTCAAAAAAAGATATTTTATTATTCTCATTTCATATATGAAAAAATTAAGACAGAAGAAGTTCTCCTTTCTATTTTGGTCTGCTTCTTTTGAGTCAAAATTTAAATTCACAAACCAAGTAATTCTAGAAATTTGTTATCAGGTGATGTAATTTGGGAAAACTCAAATGGGAATATTTAAACTCCACAGGTCATTTTGTTCCTCTGAATAGCCATTATTAACAGGCATTTATTGCATAAGACATATTAAAAGGAAGATAAGCATATAACTCATTCATTCACTTTTTTCCTCAATCATTTATCTACTAAAAACCATATGATGAAATTACATCACAAGAAGTATGTTAAATATTGGTAGAAAGAAAAGAGATTCCTATGGTCCATGCCTTCATAGAAGCACAATCTTTCAGGAAAATTAGCCATTGTATAAGCAAAGTGCCTGGAGAAAATGTGATCTATATTAGCATATTTCTAATTTATGAAGACATTGATTTTTAATTTTATCCCAAACAATTATAGGAATGATCCTAAAAATGTGATCTTTTTTGGAATATACTTTTTGCCCATAATTTGCTAATTACTATAAAAAACATGCATTCAGTGATCCTTTCATTATAAAACATTTATAGAATAATAAAATAACAAAATATAATTCCAGTATAATAATATAGAAGCATCCTGATTAGACACAATGTGGGAAGGGACACTAGTAGTCATAGATAGTATCATATAGAACTTCTACATGAATTAAGGGAAAGTGTAAGGAGGAAATGTGGATACCACTGGCGTACCAAGAACCAAATGTCAGGCAATGACAGACGTATATGAGGAATCAAATGAAAAAAAATGGAATGTTGACAGAATCACCAAAAATTTTTCTCCCCTTGAGATATGAGTAAACCTTCTCTTCCTGAACATCTATGCTTCTTCTTCCATTTCTTAAAAATAAGGACAAAGACTTTAAACTTCTTTAAATAAAAAAAAACATAGTTTTTTTTTTAAAAATTCGATTAGAAAATTTTGCAAACTATAGTAGGAATATAATCTATTTAGGAACTCCAGAAAATCCTTCCTAACACCTGTTTTGTTATCCCATTCCTTGACTAAATCTCTGCTTCATTTTCCTGTGGCATTTCATTGCAGATTTCTTTAAGTTCTTGCAATGAACCCAGTGAAGAATCATCACATTGCACTCCTCTACTGCAGTCAGTACACAGATTCTGTGTCACTATGGAGGCTCTGTGTGACTCACATTCTAGTTTCTATGATAATGAAAGGTCTTACTGTCCAGGACTTAACCCATTATTGGCTACAGTTGGAACATTGACAGCATCAGCATCAGCATCTGGGAATAAAAAGACTAGCAAGGAAGAAAATGTGTCCTAAACTGGGTGTGATATCTCATGAGGGGAGGTCACCATGTTTAAAGATGACATGTTAGTGAATCCAAGACCAGAGGAATTAGGATGTATGCTACATCAACATAATAGCCAATATTGACTTGATTCAAACAAGGAGGGAAAAAAAAAAACAAGCTGCCTTCAATAGAAATAGTGATTGATCAGTTCATATGACTGAAGCATTCAAAGGAAGGTCTCCCTTCAGGTATAAATGAGTATAGGGCTTGACACTTTATTAGGTCACTTCGCTTCCCTATATCACTCTCTTCTTTCTCTCTCCCACCACCTCTAATCACTCTCCTCTAAGCTATCTATCTATCTATCTATCTATCTATCTATCTGTCTGTCCATCTATCCATCCATCTATCTATCATCAGTGAATCCATAAATTATTTTCTATCATCTGTCATTCTTACTAACCTAACAACAGAAGATGTCAATATCAATGTTTCCAATGAACAGAGAAGGAAGGTAAGAACAATGGTCCCAGAAAAGCATAAGGCTATATTTCTTGACTTGTAATTGAAAAGACGAGACATCTTTTCTTTCTTCCAGTACCTAGAGGTCAAACTACAGGGAAGGACATCTTTTCTCTCTGAATAACCCTAATGCAGATATCTGTATGCAGGGAAAGCACTTACCTTAATCCCCTCATGGAGCATTGTGGGTTGAATTCTTGTCATTGAAAAGAGAAACAGGACCATATAGACATCTCCACTGAGCCACTTTGGGGAATGATGCTTCTTGCAAAGAAAGATTGGTGGACAGTTAACTAATGTGAGACTCCAGTACTCTTCTGTCTTTGGGGCCAGAAGCTAGTCAGTTTCCCTCATTACTGGAATCTATTTTCTGACTAATGTCATAAAATAAAATGTGGATTTGTGTTCAAGTAGTAAAGAAGCTCACAGATACATGTTGCAGTCTGCCACAGAACAGAGGGCTGGGAAAGAGTTTTTCAAACTAAGCTCAGAACAGTCTATCAAACTGGTGATTTGTGGAGATTTGCCAAAACTGTTTCAGCCACTCAGCAAGTGTGGAAATTACTTTCACTTAGACCAGGCAGACATTTCTCTTGTTTTCTCCTGCCTCCACTGACATAGGCCTGAACATTTCTTTTTTGCCTTCTAATTGATTGTCTGCACTATATTTTGTGAAGACCCCCATGTCAACATTTAGGCCAGTGAAATGCGAATGCCATTGCAAATAGGGGAATAAATGGGTAACTTGGACATTTTTATAATAATCACTTTAGACAAAAAATGCATTCCAGGGAGTTTTTAATGGGCCTAATAGAGGCCCAGAGACTCAGGGGAGCAGAGGGCTATAGGCCAAAGAATTTCAACCACTGGAGAAGAAAACTAATGGCCCATTAAAGCACGCCCTGGAGTGCTTTATCGTTGTCATTGGAATTAGAATATATGTCTTTGTTTTAAAATAGAATCCTGCTTTGATGACATTTTAACATGTAGCCTGCTTTTTCTCCATTGACTATCAGTACCTTAAAAGTTCAAGCAGAAATTAAGCTACAAGAGAAGCAAATTAAACCTTTGGTATCACAAAGAAACTAGAGGCATTATGACAATTAAGTTATTTTGCAGGGCTATAAAGTTATCCAGCAAGCCAATTATTTTACAAAAGAATTTGGATAGTTGATATTTAAATGATGGAATAAAATAGAGTTTAGTGGCATCCTAAGAAGCTGAGTACCTGGAATAACTCTCTACTGATCGACCTCAGACTCTTAATATCTATTCAAATACTCCTGAAATCCTTTCTTTCATTAGGAAGGTTTTGATATTTAAATTATCCATAAAACTTGTGTGTGGCGACATGCCTGTGGAACATTATAAAACTGGTAACATTTTGAAAAGAAATTTTATTTGAGCTCTTGAAAAATCTGTCTGTGCCATAAATATACAAACTTCACAAACACACACACCAAAAAAAAAAAAAAAATTTCCTGTGCATTTATTAACTATAGGATCCTGTTATAGTGTGTGTCAGTAATTCATCTGCATATTAGTAGAAACACATACATTTTATGAAAGTTAGTGACAATATCTCCTTATCAACTTTTATTTAATAAGTATTGATAGACAGCCCAGAAGGCTTAATGTACACTGAAAGAGGCCAACATATTTCTCCTATGAGGAAATATTGTTGAGCTCAACACAAGGAAAATGTAGGGAAACTCTGTCATCTATTTGCAAAAGAGCAGGACAGAGATGCATAATGACAAAAAATTTTCTTCTCTCCTTCCCTTCCGTTTTCTCACTTAAAGATTGGATACAAATCTATTTTGCAATACTTGCTTTTTAGTTCAAAGATGGCAACACCAGATGTGGCAGAAGCCTTTTTTCAAACAAAACAACTAAGTGCAGTGAGGCCAGTATCTGTTGTACAACATGGCGCCTTCAGTAACCATGTGTTTTCCAGAAAAAAGAAAGGCAATGTGGCATAATCAGCATACAAGAGCATTTCCACTGACACTCAGGTGTGCCCTGCACAGCTTGATTAAACTTTCTTACGCTTGTTGACTTTATAATACCTATGCAAAATGTATTTTTCCATTTAAGAGAGACAAAGGTGCTAATATGTAATGGTGGGGGGCAGTGGTGACTAGCAGGAGCTTTTTAGGTAAAGCCCTGCTGCGTTCAGAGCTCAGCCTTTGGATTAGAATCCACCAAGTCTGTGATAGCACAAAATCCACCAAGTCTGTGATAGCACAAAGTAAACACTTCTTACTGTAGAATGACCACTGCTCACTGCCCTGGCTCTTTGCTGAATCCCACAAGAGGAATATACACAGATATTTTATTCCCATCAATTTATCTTCCCATACTATTCTCACCTCTTAAGTCTAGGACTGGTTTTCTTTGCCTTATCCCATCTCTAAAAAGTATTTTGTTGTTGTTGTTGTTGTTCAAATAGTCCTTGATTCAGACTTCCAAGCCAATGCTTAGAACTGTTCAATAAATGGAACAGGCCAGCCATGAATACATGTTCAATATGGAAGAATGGATGGATTGATTCATCCCTCTGTTTAATAGAAACAGATGAACTTTTTACTGTTAGATTCTTTCCAAAGCAGCATGGCATAAATCAGACTGTGTTCCCAATTTACATATTTCCTGAAATATTTTGCTGAACCAAATTCTTAATTCATTCACGTGTATAGTATTCTGGATGACAAATGGAACTCAGTTTGTACTGTAAATTCCAGAAGTGGATAGAAGAATATAAAAGAGTAAAGTTGATAGAACAAGATTCAAACAAAGTCCTACAACTATGGTTAATATAAATAATCAGTAATTTATAGCAGCAAGTAGCCATTCTAGATTTTTCAACAGCATCAAGTGCTGCTATGTTCCTCAAGGAAATGTGGCCTTTCAAGAACAATTGAACTTCTCATTTTATACGTAATACATATATTTAAATTATAAACATTTTATAATTTTATAATATGACATTCCTTATAGAAAGAGAAAAAGCAGTCATGAAACTCATCTAGAAAAATAAGAGAACCAGAATAGCTAAAGCAATCCTTAGCAAGAAGAGTGAAGCAGATGGCATCATTATGCCAGACCTTAAACTATACTACAGAGCAATAGAGCAATAGTAACAAAAACAGCATAGTATTGGCACCAAAATAGACTGGTTCATCAATGGTACAGAATAGAGGACACAAAGACTAACCTACATAATTACAGTTATCTTATATTAGAAAAAGGTGCCAATAACATACACGGAAGAAAGGATAGCCTCTTCAATAATGGTGCTGGGAAAACTGGAAATCCATATGCCACAAAATGAAATTAAACCCCTATCTCTTACCAGGCAACAAACTCAACTCAAAGTGGATTCAGGACCTAGGAATTAGACCAGAGACCATGCGTCTAATAGAAGAAAAAGTAGGCCCAAACCTCCCTCATGTCAGATTAGGCCTTAATTTCCTTAATAAGACTCCTATAGCACAAGAACTAAAATCAAAAATTAATAAATGGGATGGATTCAAACTAAAAAGCTTCTTCTCAGCAAAAGAAACAATCAGTGCGGTGAATAGAGAACTTATAGCTTAGGAGCAAATTTTTACCACTTGCACAACAGAGAAAGCACTAATCTCTAGGGTATATAAAGAACTAATCTCTAGGGTACATAAACAAATAAAAACAAATATCCCAATCAATAAATGGGCTAAGGAACTGAACAGACACTTCTCAGAAGAGGATAGACAATCAATCGACAAATATATGAAAAAATGCTCATCATCTCTAGCAATTAGAGAAATGCAAATCAAAACTACTCTAAGTATCATCTTACTCCAGTCAGAATGGCAGCTCTTAAGAATACAAACAACAATAAGTGCTGGCGAGGATGGGGGGAAAAGACACACTCCCACATTACTGGTAGGGCTACAAAATGGTTCAGCCAATATGGAAAGCAGCATGGAGATTCCTTGGAAATCTGGGATTGGAACCACCTTTTGACCCAGCTATCCCACTCCTGGGTCTATACCCAAAGGACTTAAAAACATCATACTACAGGGACAAGCCACATCAATGTTTACTGCAGCACAATTCACAATAGCTAAACTGTAGAACCAATCTAGATGACCTTCAGTAGATGAATGGAATATTACTCAGCAATAAAAGGGAATAAAATCATGACATTTGCAGGTATATGGATGGAGTTGGAGAAGATAATGCTAAGTGAAGTTAGCCAATCCCAAAAAACCAAATGCCAAATGTTTTCTCTGATACAAGGAGGCTGATTCATAGTGGAGTTGGGAGGGGGTGCAAGGGAGGATTACAGGAATTCTAGATAAGGCAAAGAGGTGGGAGGGGAAAGGAGGGGTCATGGGTGTAGAAAAGATGGTGCAATGAGAGGACATCGTTACTTTAAGTACATGTATGAAGACATGAATGGTGTGAATAGAGATTGTATACAACCAGAGATATGAAAACCTGTACTCTATATGTGTAACATGAACTGTAATGCATTCTGCTGTCATATACAACAAATTAGAATAAAAGTAAAATAAAAGAGAACAATTGAACTTCTCATTTTATATGTAACACATATATTTAAATTATAAATATATGGTTCAGCAATCAAATAAAGATGAATGGCTATTGAAGAAAAGAATATTGGAGAAGCAGTGTATAAGAACATTTCAATCAACTAATTAATCACATTCATATTTCTAATTAGACATTGCTAACTGCACTGGTAGCTAACTGTGCTCCATAAATTTGATTTTTGTTCACTTCAACTCAGGAGAAGAAACAAAGAACAAAGAGCTTTTTATCCCTACTTTTTCAGATGCTTATAAGTCTTAATTTTTTTCTTAGACAATAACCTAGAGTTTATGCAAATAAATTAGTGAGCAAAGGAATGTTTGGTAAGCTCGTAACACAGATATATATTTCTAAAATAAATATGGTTCATATAACTCTCAGTTGATAATTAATCTTTTAGTAGTTATAAGTAATGGGATTTGTTTGGTACAAAAGTAGTAACTAAACCCATTTGTTATTTTTACTTATTACAAGTGACTTACAAGAATGCAATTAAATGTGAGCTCTCAAACACACTCCCTTCTAATTGGTGATTTGACATTTTTAACCGTCCTCAGATGTATAAGGAGAGATTGGTTGTTCTTCAATTTTTTTTCGAATCAAAAAGGTGCATCATAAAATATTTGGTTTCTTAATAAATTTTAATAATATCTTTCTGCTTTTCCTGAGTTTTCAGGAAGGAAATAGGCAAAGGGATGATAGGGTAGTAGAAGAAGGAATCTGGGCAAGCAAACCTCAACTAAGATTCTGGAGTCTAGTCGCCTCACCATTGGTTAAGTCATGCGAATTAATAAGAGGCTTAAGGTCAGTTGCCCTTAGACACCAGAGGAGGAGAATTAATTTATGAACCAACTTTGAAGACATATTCAGGAGTGATAAGATGGAAAGAGTATTGAATTTGGAATCCAAAGACTTTGGTGGTGTAGTTTGGTGTTCATGCACTAAAAACAGCATCCGTGAAGAGGATCACTCCAAAATATGCCATTTTGGCATAAAGATTCCTTTAAGTTGAAGTCAACTTAGAAAAAAAAAAATCAGACATAGGTAAAGCTCTTTCCCTTTCTCTTATCCACCTTCAAACCGGGCATAAATTTCACCCAGAAAGTTATCTCTCCCTGTCCCAGAAAAGAGAAACAACATATTTCAGTAGAGGTACAGTCCACTCCAAGATGAGTCTCAATAAGCCAAACCTCACTGAGCAACCTTTACTCTGTTAGCTTTCCCCACACATCTACCTTCCCATAATTTATCATCTCTAGAAACCAAAATCCCTTTTCTTTTGTCTTTTCCTTTCTCTGTAATTTATTGCCCTTTGTTAGAATGGAATGTAATTTCCCCAAGGTGTTTTTTTTTTTTTCTGGGATCTTCATTTTCTTTTTCTATGAAGTCCTTCATGCATATAAAACATAAAATAAAATATTAAGGTCAAATAAAAACTTTCCCTTTTGAATCTGTCATTTGTCATTTTAATTGACAGGTCCTTGATGCTGAAGCCAAAAGAAGAGGAAAGTAATTTGTTTTTTTTCTTCAATATACCACAGTATCTAAACTCTTTTCTGGTAATACCACAAGCTCAGCCCTCTCTGTCACTGTTTTTAGAGGGCCCAACAAGTAGCAAGTGAATTGTGTAGCCCCAGAAATTTGCCTTCAAATACAACAAATCTAGATCTCTAGAAAGACCATGAATTCACCAACTTCTAAAAAAAAATGATAGTCACAATTAATTGTCCATGATTGCATAGACCTTTGAATTACATTTCTTTTATTCGTGCATTACATTTCAATATGATTGGTCATGTGCCAATCTTCTTTTCCAAATTAAAAAAAAAAATTAGAATTTACTCACCATGTCTCACTGAAATTTTGTGCTTGTTGACCAACACCTTTCTATTCTCTGCTGGATACCCAAACTGAACCACAATCCTCTTAGCATCCTTTTCAGCGGGATGGTCCAGGTGATACCTCCCATTAGCATTGACGAGTTCTGCTCTCTGACATGTTGAAGTTTGAACATTAGAGAAGCACGCCAAGGCAAGCATATGAAGCAGGGTTTACTTAAAAAGGGATAACAGACTTCTCCTGAGAGGGAGAAGGGTGCTATATATAGCTGGTATCCTGCTATCCCAAGAAGTGAGGGTGTTCTGCCTTTTTATAGGTCTTAGGCTTCCGTTATTCTCCTGGTCTCATCCCCTTATCTCTCTCCTTCCTGCATGGTGAGGTGGGCCAGGAGGTGGGATGGCCAAAAGGTGGGAAACAGGTAGGGTGAAGGGCGAAGGGCAGGACAGAGCAGCCTAGGACACATGAATTAACAACCTTATAGTTCCCTGAAGGGAGAGGCAATTCCTGGGACAGATTACTTTAGCCACAGGTTGGAGCTGAAACAGGTTCCTGGTAAGGGTGGAGAGAGGACTCTGAAGAATTCCAATCCCTCACAGGATAGTCTCTAACTTCGCAGAGGACTCACTCAAAATTGGCCTCTTTGATTCGACCTGACTCAATTTACCTATCTATACTGATTGTCTGTCTAATTCTAGCTTTATAGACATATTGGACTCCAAAACCGGTTGGCACTCCCTATTGGGTGTATGGGAGACTCCCTGCTAAAGTGAAGTTTCTGTCTCTGGAGAACATCATGGAATCCCTTACCCCTCCCCCTCCTCTCCAAAGGGCACCAAGCTGAAAAGTGCCAAATTCAAAAGTTTTCTCAACCAATCCCCTCTGGACACAGTGTCCACACCCTGTTCCTGAGTCACCCTGCCAATCAGCACCTGCCACGTCGCCTACACAACCCTTCTTAAGCCGAAGCTTGGAAGCTCACACTCTCTGCCCTCTTCCTCTTCTTTCTCTCTCTTTCTCTCTGCCCTCCTCCTCTCCTCTCTCTGCTCTCTGCCTCTCCTTTTCTTCCCCTTCGGGCAGCCCCCCAATAAAATCTCTTGGTGGAATCTGCATCTCAGGTGGGTCACTTGCCTTTCACTCCCTCTATGAGCTCTCCATCTCCAGCACCTGCAAACTGCCACGTTGCCACTTGCAGATGGTTTACCACGATGGCTGCTTAGTGGCCAAGAGATGCTGATCACTTTTCAATCATCAACTCACCCCACCGTCCACAGACTCCCTCTCTATTCCGCAGGTTCCTCCAAGCCAAATGCTATTTGCCCTGCTTTCTTCTTTCTACTTGTGCCACGTCCAGCCAGGGTAGCCTCTGTAACATACTATTTCTTGTTTTGTGTTCAAAGCTTCTGAATTTCTGTGTCTCTGTGATTATTTTACTGCTGACTTTCAGTTAATTTCCCCAGTAACCCACCTTGCTAAGAAGCAATGCTCTTGCTGATTGAATCTCGAGCTGAGAAACAACTGAGGAACACCCTTCCTCCAATCCACCATCATATAACTTTCAGTATAGACCACCCTTTCAAACAAACAAGAAATGAGCTCAACAAATCCAGGTATAGATAGAAACATCTCAGTATTTTATGGGATGCCAACAGGGGGAAATCTCTGTTTCTCTCTTCACAACAGATTATGACTTAAATGCTTATCTGAGACTGAAGATGTGAAGATTGGTGTCAGAGCTTTGAGGACAAATTGAAAGGGGTAAAGAAATAAGGGGAATGGAGTGAAAAAAAATAATAGGAATGTGCAGACAGACACTGAACAATATTGATTGTTTCTGGCATTTGTGATCACAAAATTAATGTAAGATTATTTGTCACAATTTTATGCTTTTCTACACTGAAGCTATCTTCCTGAAGGAGTTAGACAAGGACGAATCTTAAAGAGCTACTCACATTTCTATCCAACTGCCATTTTTTTCTGTATTTGGTAGCTTTAAACTCATTGTTTATTTTCTTCTTACCATATTGCTTTCACTTTTATACTTCCACAAAGACTTGTTTTACCTGATTTATAATAATAATTCATTTAAATATTCACCTGTTTCTGTATTTTATTTAGTTACTGTTAATTATAATTATACTATCATCAAACCTAAATATTGTCATTTATTATGTGAAAGGTGGCCTTACTCTATATACTTATTTTTTATCCATTTTATACTTCCCTCTGATGGCATGAAAACTCCATTTGCACAAATTATGTCTTGCTTACCCAGAGTGCTTACCTTATATAGTAGTAGGCACTCAAATTATTTTAAAATAAGTGGATTAATATTGGATTAATATATGGTTATGTGACTGAGTGTCTGTAGGGGATGGGTTTCTGTCTCACCATTTCATGTTTTATTCTTAAGGCTTTAGCCTAGGGTCTTTTAGGTTATAGAAATAATAAAATTTTGCTAAATAAGAAGAGGAATTTATGAGTCCTATGCCTTATATAAACTTGATATTGAAGATATGGGTCTGCTCAATAAGCTGTTCGTAATTATGTCGACAATTAATTTCTTTGCTGACAATGCATTCAAATAATAATACAGGTTTACCTTTCTTGATATTTTAGACTACTGTTATTTTTGAAAGAATATTACTACAAGCACTTAATAATTATCCATGTTCTCAAGGACCAGCTTTGAGTTACTTTTGTGTTAATATAAAAAGTCACACATAAGATGTAGTATTTCTCTTTAAGGTGAATTATTTTGGCTTGCTGAAAATACGTGGTGAAAGCAAACAACACATTTCCTAAATCTTATGGTAAGAGTGTTGAAATAAATTCTTTTATTTTTCCTGGCTAATATAAGTTAAAACTGAAATTGCAATTGGCATTTCAGTCATATGGACAGGTATGAAAGATTTAAGCCTATGTGCAAAAAAAAAATCTATGAATGGGAAATCCTGCAGAGAAAGAGAGCAGTGTTTACAAACTAAACCTCTTTAAGGAATGACCACTTTTCATCGTCCCTGGCAGGGCTACATCCATTATGATACGTCAGATTTGATGTACGATTTTTTTTTTCATCAGGTTTCCCATCCTCCCTTGGGATGGAGAATGGGATGATGGAGGTTTGTACTTCACTGTAAAAAGCCTACAGTGGGAATGACCTTCACTTTACCTAGAATTGATTGCACGGATAATTGTCTTAATTATGTTAGAAAATGCATCTCTGCTTAGGCCATAGCTACCCCAGTGGACACAAAAGTGCCTGTATTGGTAAACGTCAGCACTGTGAATGCCTCAGAAGCAGTGCAGAAAAGCCCCCAAACCTGATGAGAAATCTTGACAGTGAGCATTTAATGGTGATGTGTGCTTAATGAGGAAGCAAGAGCTCGATAGCAAATTGGATTCTGGTGTCTTTAATCAATCAATGGAGATCACAACACTCATGTCTTGAGATTTGGGAAGTAACATATTCTCCAGATAGATGGATGTTTTTCAGTGGGGGAAAGATAAAGAATCAATGTAACAAAGATCCCATGGAGCTTATAATCAACACAAGACTTAAGATTCTTTTTTCCTACAAAAATTTAGAGATTGATTTGATGTATCTTCAAACATATTTATTTTATAAATAAGTACATTAATTTTCTCCCCTCATATATTTCTTTTTCCTCTCAGTCCTTTTCTCCCTCTTTTCATTCTCTGTAGTCAATAGACCTGAGTTTCAATAGCTGCTCCATCAATTACCAAGGGTGTGACCTTGAAGGAGTTCTTTAATCTTCCTGAAAATTAGTTGCTTTATTTCTAATGGCAGGATTTTCAACTGAACAAGGCTGCTAACTTTCCCAAATTTTCAAATATCACCAAGAGAAGAACTCACTGCATCTGTGAATGGAGATTTTTTTTTTCTTTAGTGGGAGAAGTGGATAGGAATGAGGTCAAAATAAGGGGATGAGTGATTTCACTTTGCACAGAATAATATTAAGTTTTAATTCTGCCACTATATAAGCTTATCAGCTCTCTAAGCCTGCCTTGGCGTATGAGGAATATAATGCACACTTCAGACGACCTTAAGGAAAATCAAAGAAACCAACACACAGCAAAATACAACCTGTTAGCAAATCATGGTGGAATGCACGGGAGACAACTTCACTTTCTTACAAAGCCTACACTCAAGTGCACTTAAATGAATGTTGTTCTAACTGACACAGATATATCTTGTTTGAGTCCCTAGAAATGTTCATTCACTTAAGAGGACCCAGGACAGACGTGATCAAAGAGAAACAAAAGTGTACATAAAATTCTGTAAGCTTAAAGAACGTGTGGCACATAGGGTTCCCTAGATACAGCCTGTAGTTCAGAGGTGAACGCTCAGGATACTCATGTAGGAGTACCCAGGGGAGGAACACTGTGGAAAGGAAAAAGTAGAAGCAGGATCAGCCTGAAGTTTCCCAACTGCAGTACATTCTCAAGATAGACCAAAACCAAAGGGAACTCTGGGCTGGGGTTCCTCAGAGTTGAGGTGAGATGGTGGATTTTATACCCTCATGTTCATCAGTTTTTTGATAAAGGCTGCCTCTGAAAGGAGGCATGGATTGAGGCAAGAATATTCTTTTTTGTTTTTTAAAAATTAGTTCTAATCAGTTATACATGACAATAGAAAGCTCTTTGATTAATTATACACAAATGAATGGAGCAAAATTTTTCACTTCTTTGTGCATGAAGTAGAATCTCACACAGTTCCTGCAATCATACATGTACCTAGGGTAATGATGTGCATCTCATTCCACCATCTTTCCTTCCCCCTTCCCTTTTCCCCCCTCCCCTTTGCCCCATCCAAAGTTCCTCCCCTCATCCCATGCCCTGCCCCCATTATGGTTTAGCATCCACTTATTAGAGAAAACATTTGGCCACTGGTTCTTTGGGATTGGCTTACATCACTTAGCATGATATTTTACAACCTCATTTATTTACCTGCAAATGCCAAAATTTTATTCTCTTTTAATGCTGAGTAATGTTCCATTGTATATATATATATATACCACTGTTTCTTTATCCATTCATCTATTGAAGGGCATCTAGGTTGGTTCCACAGTTTAGCCATTGTGAATTGTGCTGCTATAAACATTGATGTGGCTGCATCACTGTAGTATGCTGTTTTTAAGTCCTTTGGGTATAGACGGAGGAGTGGGATAGCTAGGACAAATGGTGGTTGCATTCCAAGTTCTCTAAGGAATCTCCACACTGCTTTCCAGATTGGTTGCACCAATTTGCAGTCCCACCAGAAATGTATGAGTGTGCCTTTTCGCCAACACCCTTACCAACACTTATTGTTGCTTGTATTCTTGATAATGAGTCAAGGATATTTTTAAAACTAAATCAATCTTCCATGAGTGCTGACGGTTAACAGACTGACAGACCTCTTCATTTAACATTCCGAAAATCTTGGAAAATAATTTTAAATTTCAGATAGCAGATTTGGAGAGCATGCCATAGAAGAGAGGAGATTTGACTTCTCTGGTTTAGAAAGAGCAGTTGATTAAAAGTTACACAGAAAGTGGGGTTTATTTTGATCTTCAGCTTAGGCTGAATAAATTCTGCAACTGCAATTTACATACAGGCATACACACACACTCAGTCATATACAGGGTGTCCTAAAAAGTAAACATTTTATATGTTTGGTCTCTTATTGCTTCATATGAAAGAAAAGTGCTCACAGATGAATCATTGCAGCTGAGTAGTTTTTCTCTCTTGAAGAGGTCATTTCACCTGAGAGATAATAACATTTTATGATATGTCTGTATTGCCTCTCTGACATATTTAGACTTTTCAAGTGTGAAATGTACTCTCAGAGAAATCACTATAAGCTCACCCACATACACAGAGTCACTGATAAATTCTTAATATAACCATTTTGGGGATAGTTGGCACAATGATCTATGTTTGTACCCAAAGGCAGCTGAAGAAATTTGGTTTTCCGTTGACTTAACTGCTTCTTGATGTCTTAATTTTTCCTTCCAAATAACCCTGTGAACAATGATCTAAATGTCCTATTGACCTATGGTTTGCAAACAATAAGTTTCTAAAAGCACTATCTTATACAAGTTCCCAGAAAAAAAAAATCTATGCAAGTTGTTGGGGTACTTGAGCATTATGACCTGTTGCTCAATAGGAAACTGAATTCCAAGAAAGTTTCCACCGAACAGAACTCATCAGCAGCCTTTCATACTATTTCACTGCCTATCTGTTGTTCCCTGACATGCCTATTTTATTAGCACACAGGTGATAATGTGGAACTACTTCATTAACTGGAGGTTAGCCAACAGCCATTTCACTGGCACTTAATGCATAGGAGAAACAGTTTCACTTCATTAAAACACCTACACTTAACTGCTCTTAGACGATAATTGTTTCTAACTGACACTGAGATATCTTTCTGGAGTCAACAGAAATGTTCAATCCCATAAGAGGACCCAGGACACAGACATGATTAAGCAAAAAAGAAACGTACTAAAGATGTACCACCCAGAGAAGACCCAAGGACCAAACCTGTGTATTAATAGAAACAGAGCAATGTATATAAAGGTATGTCTTATCTAAATGGGACAGATAATAACAACTCAATTATATTCACAGATTGGTATTCTGAGGCCATTTCTAGCCTGGGGGAATCTAACCTTTCTGTAGTTTTTCCCAAGACTGTAAGACATGTTATTCTAGTAATAGCAATACCACCTACTATCTTTAGAGCAATAGAATGTAAAACACATATACACAGAAGGTGGCATTTTGAAATCCTTACCAGAGTCTTATGTATGTGACAGTACAGATCTGAGAAAACTGAGACAGAGCTGTTTCATAATTTTGCTAGTTCTTACTTTCTAGTTAGCATGGCATGAGTTGTAAAGTTAAATACACATATGTGTCTCAGCTCTGTACTTTCTCTGTACACAAATAATTTTTTTTCTGGCTAATCTGTTTCCTATTTGTGTTCTGGTCATTTTTAATTAATTGTTAACTAATTAATTTTGCTACTGCCCACTAAACAGAGAAGCTATGTTTCTATTGCAATTTGAAGGTAATACTACAACTGAGACATATCCATATCACAACTGCTGATGCCTGAGCACTGATATTACTAAGAAAGTTATCATTGCATCCCCAGAAAAAGTAACCATTCAGCCCAACAGAGACATGGGTTTCTTCTACTGCTAAAAATGGTCAAAAATATACAATATATCATCGGTTCTCTTGTTTTCATATGAATTGAAGAAAGCACCTGGAAAAAAATACAGGAAAAATGCACAGAAGTCATGTTTATATTCCATATTCTGCACCAAGACAGAAATCTGAAATCAAGTTAGCCCCAGATGAAGAGGAGATTCAGATGCACCAACATAGTCTTGATTAGTTTATAAAAACCTTTCTGTTTTATTCTGACAATCATCTTACCTTAGTTGCATCTCCTTAGTTTTTCAACAATGTACCCTGTAGTTCATGAGCAAATAAGATGATACATCCACTGGTATCCAGCCACCTAGATTAGCTAAGAATCCTCTTGTTTGTATCAATGAGAACAAAGCTAAAGAATCTGTACTTTTACTGCTAGAGACTTAATTTTGCAGCATTTTTTTCCCCTCTAGGTTTATAGAAAACAAAATGAAGGAGTTAGTTTAGCAATTCCTTGCAGCTAATTCCCCTTGGACCAAATATGTATTTATGATTCAGTTGTCAAATAATAAATCTATTCTTCTAATGCCACTGTCACCATCCTGACTACAGTAAAAAAAATGGTCTCTCTATGATTCTTGATATTTTAAATAAGACATTGAAGTGTGTGTGTGTATGTGTGTGTGTGTGTGTGTGTGTGTGTGTATACGCGCGCGCGCACGTGCGTGTGTGTTGGAAGAAAAAAGAAAGAAAATTAAATTTTGAAAAAAATATAGACTGAATTTATACAGGTCTGAATTTTCCTTGTTGTGAACATGATAGAAAAAATAGATAGATAGATAGATAGATAGATAGATAGATATAGAGATATATAAAGTATAAAACCTAAGTTGTTGTTTAATTGTCAAGTTGTCAATTACCAAATAGCTCTATGGTTTTGGGAAAATCATATCACTTTTCAAGCTTCATCTATAATATTGAAATACATAATTATACCTAACCCATAAGGTTATTGTGATATCACAGTGTTAATTAAAATAAATTATTTAATGCTAAGCATTTAAATTGAATAAACAGTTGCTTGAAATGTCTCCACTATTTCGTTATGCTCCTGGGGGCTTGAACCCATGACCTTGTTCATGCTAAGCATGTGCTCTCTGAGCTACATCCCCAGTCCTTCACTCTTTCTTAAAATATATCAGAGTTCACACAGAATTGATTACTATTTGATCTTGTCCCTAAAAATCTATGTGAATGTTCTATTTAAGATGTGCTGATCAATCATTGAGAATATATTTCTTCCTGTCTAAAAACCAGTGTTGGATTACTAAACCAGTCAAATAAGTATGCTTAGGGCATCAGAAAAACAGGTAAGAGTTGGCTCCAGAAAGCTAACAGAAACCTATTAACCCATCACAGATTTTTTTCATGACACTGCTGATTAAACTGCATGGCAATATTACCTGGGAAGCTGAGACCTCTCAAGAGAAGGTGTAGAGTTCCATCCCAGGTCAGGAAAGAGACACAATCAGATGGAAAGCCCCTCTGAGGTTGCTTTCTGCACATTCTCTTGCACTTTCTTATTAGAGGTAACCTTGCTCTCCAAAACGGTCTATCCTAGATATGGTAGGGATTAGATAATTAGTCATAG
Source organism: Callospermophilus lateralis (assembly GCF_048772815.1). NCBI lineage: Eukaryota > Metazoa > Chordata > Mammalia > Rodentia > Sciuridae > Callospermophilus > Callospermophilus lateralis. The sequence continues at coordinate 44,963,766 of NC_135322.1, forward strand.
GGATTCTCTGTGTTGTACTTATAACCTGCAGGGGGAAAAGGACATAATAAGAAAATTACCTCTAGAGAACACAGATAAAACCATTTTACTTTAATTTTGGAAGAATTAAAATGCAATCGTAGCTAACAGATAATCATAGTATAGTACCATTAAGGTAATGAGTTAATTATTATATTAATTGGCAGGTTAATGGAACTTCAACATGGATTCTTAAAGTCTGTATTTAAATAACAGGGAAATAATATATCGCATAACAAATTTTCTCCAGATAATATATCCATACAACAATATACTTTTTTCCTTCACATGAAGAATTTCTGGTTCAATATTTACTCCCCTTCAATTACTGGCTTCAACTCCTTAAGCATTGGAGACACCAAAAATACATGATTATAAAGAATTTTTTAAAAACTAACCACAAGATGGGAGATATAACATTAGGTTTGTTTTAACTTGGTTTTTATTTATCAGAAGAAATAATTTATGTGAAGATCTCACATTTCTTTTAATACTTGTTGCCTTTTGCATTTCTTTTGAGGTTCAATCATTCTTTGATCATTATGAGGCAAGTTGTTGCAATAGATTTTAACATTTGTTCTCCCCTCTTCTGTTGGCTTACCAAAGACTGGAGTCTTGAATAAATAAGTCCTAGACTAACCCCATGTTGAAAGTCAGTGTGATTAGTGGAAAGAATTAATAGCTTTCTTGTTTCAGAACTTAAATTCCAACAGTCTCCAGTTATGGTAATTTAGAAAGAGTCGCTAATTTCTTAAACTTGTCTTCTTACCTCTAAAATAATGTTGATGCTACTGCTGACAGAGTCTTAGTCATGGTTATAGATGGTAAAGTTTGAAAATTCCTAAGAAAGAAAGACTGGATTCAATGCTAAGGGAATGAATAGAATCAAGTTTTCCTTTATAATATATATATATATCATAGAAACATGAAGACATCTCCAATCTTGATTTTAATAATGGACTTTCTAAATTTGAAAAAAAATATATTTACTATAATATTATAGTACCCTCTACTGTAGAATATTTGTGATTAACAATTTAATCAAGTATGCCAATGTAATGAAACCTCAACTAAAGGCTCTGAATGAGACTTAGAGAGCTTCCAGGGTGAAGACCATAATGATGTACAATGTGGGGGCTCACCCTGATTCTTCAGGAGCAGAAGCACCTATACCCAGGATTCTTCTAGACCTTGTCACCTGCAATGAACTGAATGTTTGTGTCTTCCCGTGATAGTATTATATATATATTTATATATTTATATATATGTGATGTTCATACCCAATCCCTGAAATTGAGCTCCTAAAGCCTATATAATTTCCTGTGTGATAAGGATAGTAGAAGAATCTTTTGTTGTAACATTTAGTCTTTGTTTCTAGTTGCTGCCACAGGAGTTTTAAAACTAAAAGGAAAGTAAGGAACCTGGAGATGGGCAAGTGAGAAATGAGAGACGGAGACCAGGCAGAGATACACACGAGATTTTATTTGTCAGAGCTGACAAAGGCAAATCTCTCCATAGACAGAGAGAGACAAAACAGGCTTGGTGTTTGGGACTTTTATGGGGCAGGCTCAAGGATTAGAGCCAGGCGGGTCCTAATGTGGGAAGTTAAGGGTGGGATTTGTATGAGGGAGTGGTGAACTTTTCTCAGAAACACCCTTGGGTGGGAAAGAGAAATTTTTCTTAAAATGGCGGCTGTCACTTAAGATGGCCATCCAGATGCTAAGGAAGGACCTTACAGAAACCCTTGAAATTCCTGGATGATAGAAATGAGAAGGCTGTCTTTTACTGTATGCCTCTTCCAGCCATATCTGTGTTTAGGCTGATTTGGTAGATCTTGGTGGGCCCATAGATAGCTTCAGATCGGGATTGGTTTGCAAGATGAAGCAATCATGTGACTAGAAGTTTGGGATTTTTCTGCTTTTCCACCCCTCTCAATTCTAGAGAGGAGAGAAAAACTAGATATTATGTATTAACAGCCAGTGATTTAATCAACCATGCCTACATATTGGAATCTTTGTAAAACTCTAAATGAAGTTTCATAGGGGCTCTGGGCTGATGGATGCAGCCATATCATAGGAAAATAGGGCACCCCAACTCTATGGGATCCAAAACTCTTATGCTAAGAATTTTTTAGACTACTTTATCTGTATTCTTTATAATAAATTGATTAATTAAGTGCTTTTTCTCAAAAGCACTTAATTGACCTTGAAAGGAGGGAAACATTGGAACCCACAATTTCTACACAGTTGAACTCACGACTTGTGATTGGTTTCTGAAGTGGGGGATAGGGAAAGTTTTGTAAGACTGGGTCCTAACTTACTGCTAATTTCTGGTAGTTATTGCCAGGATTGAATTGAATAGTAGGACACAGTTGCCATTAGATACTTTGATTCATATGGGGGAAAGTCCTTCATAATTTGGTGTCAGACATCTTTTGTGGATAGAAACATATCATACTTGTAGTGCCACCTAAAATTCATGTGTTGAAACTCTAATCCCAATATGGCATATTCAAAGGTGGGAACTTTAGGATGTAATTAGTTTATAAAGGTGAAATCTTCATGAATGGGGTCAGCTCCCTGTAAAAGAGGAAGCCAAAAAGCTAGTTAGCTGTCTTTCTGACACAAATAAATACAATGAAAATTGAGTTTTACGAACTAGGAATGAGTCCTTCCCCAATGTCAGTTCTGCTAGCCCCTTGACTGTGAACTTCTGAGCCACCAGAACTGTGATAAATAAGTGTTTGTTGTATAAGCCACCTACTCTGTGGTACATTGTTATAGCACCTTGAAATGACTAAGACAGACATTGGTAGTGAGCACTGAGGTACTACTGTAATGAATACTTAAAACTATGAAAAGATATTTGGAATTAAGTATTAAGTAGATACTTGAAGTGTTTTGAACTAAATGCCTAGAAAAGCCAAAATTGTTATACAGCAAATTTTAGAGACAATTTTGCTAGGACTAAGAAAGAAAAGACGAGAGCTATAGACAAAGTTTTTGTGTTTATGGAGAATACATAAATAATCACATACAAAATAGTAGTAACATTATAGAAGCTAAAGGCATCCTGAAAATATTTCATAAATGAGAACCATGTTGTTGGACAATGGGGAAAAAAATGGAGATCCATGTTATAATATGGCAGAGAAAGTCTCAAAATTGTCTTTGTCTTCTAGTGTTGTGGAAAGTAGAACTTGCCAGCAATAAAAAAATGGATATTTATTTAAGATATTTCTTAGCCAAGATTTGAGGTAGTGGCTTGATTCCTCCTAACTGCTTTTGATATACTGCAAGAAGAGTTAGAAATGATCTGAACATGAAATTATGAAGCTAAAAGGAGTTATTACTTAAAATTTGGGGAAAAAACAGCCTATCTATATTGAAAAAAGTGAGAAAATTAGTTCAGAAGAGAATAATACAGATGTCATCAAATAACAGATTTGTAAGATTTGTGCATATGTGAAATATAAACTTTACCCACCTCCGCATTAAAAATGATGATTTGAACTGAAAGAGAAAGAGACAAGAAGAAATGGAACGAGTTGGCTGGATTCCTTGGATTTTACAAAATAGAACCATAGAGCTCTTCAGCTCTTTTTACTTTCTATATTTTAGGACAAGACAAGAATAACCTGGAAGATGAGTTTGATGTCATCAAGGCCAAACCCTTGTTTTGAAAAAAAGTGAGTGAGGCAGTTACTTTGTTTTAGTAGGTAGATGACCTCTTCCCAAAGCTGTGGGAATAGGGGTGCTTAACGTTGTGGTAGTTTGGCTCCTCCTGCCTTCAAGAACAGTAGAAAGACATGACCTCCACCCACCAGAGCTATGGAGGTGGGTCCCCTACTCCACTGGGTATGGAAGTTGGGATCCCCATTCCAGTGGTCTTCCAGAAAGCCAAAGAAAATGATTCTTAAGCCTTAAAATCTCATGGAGTTTACCCTGCTATTTTTTGAACTTGGCTGGCACCCATCACTCCTCTTTCTTTGTTATTCTTTGTGGAATAGGAATGTCTATCACATGCCTATTCTATGATCATATTTGAAATCACATAGTTGTTTGGTCCTATAGGTTCATAGCTGGGAGGGGGGATTTATCTCTGGATCAACTATACTTTGAGTCTCATTCCTATCTGACTTAGATGCTAAATAGCATCTAAGCACCTTACACAGGCACCTTGGATCTTAGAGTTCAATGATGGTTGAATGAGGTAAGACTTTACAACCATTGGGAGTAAATGAATGTACCTGTGTGTAGGAAGGATATAAATTTGAGGGGATCAGGAGTGGAATGCAATGAACTCAATGTTTGTTTACTCAAAATCCATATGTTGAAACACTAATCCCAATGTGATGTTATTTGGAAGGGAGACCTTCAGGATATAATTGGGGATTAAAGATCTTATGAGAAGAGATCAGAAAACTGGCTTGCTCTTTTTCTACTGTGTGGGGACACACAGAGAAATTAACTTTCTGCAATCCAGTAAGTGGGTACTTAGCAGATACTGGAGGTGGCAACACCTTGCTGTTAGACTGCTTATAATTCAAACCACCCAGTAGAACTTTGTTAGAACATCCCACATTGACAAAAACCATGTCTGATGTGTCTCTTCTTTCTGAGATACATTTGTAAGCTTTATGACAAATTGCTAAGAGTTAAATAGACCACTTTCCAGAGACATTTTCTGTGAGTCATTTTAGTGAATTATGGAACCTAAAGCTGGGTTGTGGGAATACCTAAATTTGTAGTCATGCTGGGCAGTTGAACTACAGAAGAAGTAGTTTAAACACGAATCCTGAAGCTGTTGCCAAATTATATGCATTTGTCTTTGTTAATTTCAGTGCTGTTAGTGATTTCAGAGAACACTTTTTAGCTCAGAATGCGATAATGAGCCTTTTATTAATCATGCTAACTCAAGATTCAAGATAACAATTGACTCTCAGTTTAAAACACCTTACAACATGTCACTGTCCTGTTGTAGTTCTCTCTCTCTCTCTTTTTTTATTTTTTCCCCCTAAGATACCAGGGTGTTTTAGACGTGCTAATGATTCCTCAAAGTTTTTCTCAACTGGTGACTTTTTCCTGGTTTTACAAAGGTAAAATTAGAAAAATCAGTAGTCACTCTATCATCCGCACTTGCAATGTTAAATGGGTTTAGGGTGTCCTGCAGAGAAAAGAGCAGGATTTCAATAGCACTTGCCTCACACAGATACAGAACAAGGGACAGCCTTCCAAGGCCTGAATTATGAATATTCCTCTTCCTGGATTATGGCATCATTGTAAGAACAGACATATCTTTGTACTTATCACTGGATTTCACTCCTGAGATGCCATCATTTGGCACACGAAGAAGAGATATTGGAGGAAATGCCATTGCTGAACAGAGAGGAAGTCACCATATCAGACAATGAACAATAAAAGTCATGAGAAGCTCTTCAGGTATAAAATCATCTTACAACTTTTCCTATCCCAGGCACATCTGCAATGCTAAGTGTTCACATTCAGGGTTGATCTTGGTGAATCCTTGCTGTTGTCTACACTGCCATAGTGAGTTCAGCTCCCACCCTTCCTTCCTTTTCTCATTTTTATCCAGGGGAAGGAAACCATGAGCTGCTTAGAGGTTACTTGGGAAATGTTTAATATAAAATTTAGTCCTTGTGCATGTGATGTTGCTTTCAAGATCACTCTCCCTCTGCCTTCCCTGATGTCTTTCTGAGTAGTCTCACCTATTTCCTCAGCATTTCCAACACTCTGTGACTTCTCACACCGAATAAGTTCTTGAAAATAGGCAGCAAGAGGTCTGACAATCTTTGTGGAAATCAGTCCCTGGGAAATAAATTGGAAGGCAATCCTCCCTACCCTACCCTGCAAGAGCCAGTCAAGCCTGTTTTCTCCATTTTTCAGCACTTCCAAGAAACTTAACAGAGAGAGGTGGCCCAGAGAAGAACCCTCACTGACACAGGCACCGAGAGAAAGACACAAAGATAATGGTTTCTGTCACAGAACAGAACAGCCTGTGATGCCTTTTCTGCAGGAGTTATGAAAGTGAGGCCAATACACCCTGTGTGAGCTCTGTTGCTTGCCTCTGCCACAGACATGCAGAGAAGCTCATGAATACTTACTTTTCAGTGACTGCTGCAGGCTGCCAGGCTGCACAAAGAGGAGATGCCACACATGTCTTTAGTGCACACTAGGAAACTGCAAAACAGGAGAGATGTCCTTGGGCATGCTGGGCTTGAGTCTCCAGGAGACCTCCCAGATGCACATGGTCAGCACCAATGCCAGCTAGTTCATTCCTTGGTTCTGGGCTTCTGCTGCTAGGATATATTTTGTAGTTGATTTTAATTTCTTCTGTGTGGTTGCATTGTATATTCATCAAAAGACTTAAATACATTCATGGAACACAGGAAGTTTCTTGCAATTAATCTAAAAATAAGAGTAAGCTCTAATAACACAATTCCTGAGACTTTGATCTCTAGTCCTCCTTGCTCTTCCTATACTCCTCCCCCATCTGAGTATCACTTGATGGGCCAGACCCCTGATCTCTTCTATTCACTTCTTCTTTCAATCTTTTCACCCCTTCGTCTGATTTGGCAAATATCCCTGAAACTTCATCTTAGACCCTTGATCCACCTTCTAGAATACAATTATTTATTTATGACTGGTAAAACTTCTGGCTATATCAATGAATCAACACCTTGGGATTTGTTAAAAATGGAAGTCCTGTGGCTTCACCCCACTTGAATTTCCTGAGAAATCCCTGGGGTGGAGCAAAACCATCTGGCTTTTTAAGGAGTCCTCCAGGTGATACTGGTAAGCGACACAGATTCTTCTACTTAAAACAACCATAGTCAATTAATGCAAGTATATTATTAACAACCTAGCATCAACCCTTCCTCAGAGAGTCGTTAGGACAAGAAAGCAAGCTGGCAGGTGTCATTAACTCAGGGCAGGTGGTTATGATCATAAAACCAACAAATGAAAAGCATACAAAATTATCTTGAACTCTATATACATTATGACAAAAAGAAATTATGGCCTAATTCACCAAATTTATCTTAAGGGACTATTATGGTTTGGAGTGTTCCCCCAAAGACTCATGTGCTGAAGGCTTGGCCCCCAATGCAGCAATGTTCAGAGGGGAAGTTTGGGGGAAGTAATTGGATCACGAACCCTCTAATCTCATTGACAAATTAATCCAATAATACAAATGAACTAATAGGAAGTGGTGGAAACTGTAGGAAGTCAGGTCTAGTTGCAGGAAGTAGGTTGGCACAGTATTCTATCATAGAAAGATGGGGCACAGAGGCTTTGGATCAGGAAGCCATGTTTGTTAGTGCTGGCACTGGCCCAGCAGATGCACATTCAAAGTCTGAGCCTGGTGATGGGGCATTGCCTTATACACCATCTGTTAGTCTACCCTTTCCATGTTAGCTGTTTTGTTTTCCTTACATGGTAACATGCATTCTGATTGGGTATTCTGTACTACACAGTTGCAACAGAATCGTGCATGCACACATAGGTACTGAGTATGTCATGTGCCCTTCCCTTTGTTCTGGGAGGGCTCTTACCACAAGGTCACTGGGAGACTATATTTGCTCCCCATCCCTCATATCCCCCCCCCTTTTCTCTCTCCTTCCTGCCAGCCATGAGGTGAGCTGCTTTATTCCACCACAACCTTCCACCATGATGCTCTGTCTCACCACAGGCCCAGAAAATATGAAGCCAACCAACCACAAACTTAAACCTCTAAAATTATGAACAAAAATAAATCTTTCCTCCTTTAAGTCCTTCTGCTCATCTAATTTGTCACAGAAACACAATGCTAGCATAGTGAGTATATATCCGCATTTTGCCTGTGAGAGAAGACAAGGACACTAGGGGAGAAAAAGATAAAGGAAGAAAAGAAGGAAAGGATTTGACAAAAACTAAAGACAACTTGATTTACCAAGACATCTGGTTTGGTTGAATTCAACAGCAATCATATGAAGAAAGGTGAAGTTTTTCAAACTCTCTCAATACAAGTGAGTACTAAGTCAAGGCTATTTAGTTGGTAGAAAGATTAAGCCTGATGTCCTGAAGCTCCTAATCATCATTAGGCTCAATAGTTGTTAATCACAAAGAGGTAATTTCCAGCATTCACCAAGAAAAGCTGTCACTCAAGAAGAAATCAACTGCTTAATATGGTAAGAAGAGATCCGCCATTAGAACTATTCAAAGAAGAGTTAAGTATATCCATGGTTATAGTAGAGTATGCTTGGAAAGAACAGTATGACAAAAAGTGTCCCAATTGGTTTTAAGTCAAATTTCCTTCATCATATCATCATATGAAGCGAAATGCAATGTTTAAGAAACATAGAAAGAAGTCATCTCATGAAAAGTAACTTTAATTAATGAAAAAAATGAGAATCCATGCACATTTTATGATTTCACAATGGTAAAACAGGATGTGCTAGAAGGTATCTGATGCTGATAAATTAGTTCTCTTGTCTACAACATTCATTTACATTTAAACACAGAGCATGCCAACAGAGCCACAAGATTCTAAAGCACAGAGAATGTAAAGAACCATGACTCCAAGAGAGGACTGGAGACAGAGTAGGGCAGAGGAAGATGGTCCCAAGAGAAATTAATATACAAAGAGGAAAGAGACCTAGGAGAAGGATAAGAGGAGATCAGTGCAGATTCCATGGGGACACTGGGACCCGAATTCTCACCTGACCAGGCTCAGCTAGTAGTTATGTATTTAATTGAATCTGCTAACACCAATGTGGACACAGCACATCAGTGAACAGTGAAGGGCCTTGTCCCCTGCCATGTCCAAGTCAGTGATTTAATAGTCCAAAGAAACAGTTGGAATTTAGTCTTCATATGAATATTTTCTAATTATCACAAAATAGTTAGACTATGTCTCCAGCCCTTACCATCTGCCATTATCAGTGTTCTAGCCAAGAAAAAGTAACAAATTTCCTCTCCAAAGTTGCCTCGAGAATGTGGATTTTCTTAGATGTGCTCCTGTGATAAGTAGAAGGAGGACTTTGGGATTCAGTGTGATCCTTACAGCTGCAGAGCGGTGTGACCCGAGGCAAGCTCCTTTCCCCATTTTAACCATAACATAGTCATTTGCAAAATGGGATGAGACCTTATATAAGAGTAAATGAGAAAAAGTGCATCTATCTGATCAGTAGGTGGCTGAATAGATGTCTTTCCAAAGGGAGCACAATTATGGATTTGGCTCCTGTTTAGAGCTTGACCCAAAGGGTTTCTAGTTCAGAATTACCTTCACAGTATATCAGAGTAGATGGGTTTAGTGTTTTTACAACTTATGTGAATGCTCAGAAGAGATAAATAAATTGCCCAGAAAACTCAATACTGCCTTCCAATGGTAACTTATTTTAAGAAGGGAAAGTGTGACCGGAAAGGGATTTCATAGATGAAAATTTAGGGGAGTGAATGAATTATGTGTTCTTCTTATGTTTTATGACACCTGGATAAGAAAACCCAGTTCAATTACTTCTGCATAGAAATTGCCTTGAAAGAAAGAAAACCTACATGCCTCCCCAAAAATGATTGCCTTCAAACAAAACTAAAATAGTCACATTGCTCTGCCCAGGGCATTCTTTTCTCAGTGTAGTATTTGAGTAGGTGCTGTCAACTTGATGTCCTTGACTCTTATTTTGTTGCTTTCCTAAGCAATGCTCCTCTGATTAATATAGTCTTTATTTGCAAGAGAATGTTATACCATATATTCATTTAAAAAGGGAGATTTGAAATAAAGCAGGTCTAGTTTTACATTCCAGTTGTGCTAAATTCATGTTTATAACTTTGGAAAAAATAGATTTTTTTTCTCTTGATCTTGGAGGTAAAATGTCCTTAGTAATCATGCCTATCTCGCAGGTTTATTTCTTTGGAATAAGCATTGCCCTCCCCCCAACCTTGTAGATTAGTAATGTCTGGCCCATTGAGGTGGAATATGACTTATTCCAGTGCCCACCTGCTTAATCACTATCCATAGGGAAAAATAGTAGGCTACCATAGGAGACCTTTTGAAGTGGAGGATGCTCTTGATAGCACACACCCTGGTGAAGTCGGCTCACCATATGTGGTAAAAGATGCAGTGAGAAAACATCCTGTATTTGGCGACTTCCTCTGCTAGACACATTCTCCTTATTGGACTCTGGTTTTCTCATGTTTAAACTCCTTTACCTTCACCACTTTTTCCCTATTGACATTTTGTTACCAGGTTTAGGAGAAACTCATCCCTGTTTCTGGTGAGAAGAAACCATCCATTTGTGTTTGAGAGAACCCTTACTCCTTTCTTCTCAGGTTAACCTTGACAGGAGTGCCTTACATTTCTCAAAATCCCTTCCACTCACCTCTCCCTCAAGACCTCCATGATGGTTTCTGCTCTCTAGCCAAGTGGGCCCTGATGCATGCCAGGATAAATGCACACATAATGTGTGTTGACTGCCAAACACCCGCCATCCCCAACACCCCCACCCCATATGCAGAGTTGTAGTTCACCTAAACCATCCAGCCACAACCAGATCCACCCTTTGCCCCATGGAGACTTCTGCATCTGTGATGAGCTTGCATCCCTTTTGCCTTGGTCAATACCTGTGAGGAAACAGCTTCAGTCTAGAGACTCTGCAGCCTTATGGTCATAAAGGTGTGCATCTTAAACCTCTTGAATCTGTCATCTTATTTGTCCTATCATCCATTAAATTTCTGGATAACTCATGGTTGAAATTCTTGGTCCAATTAAAATGAAATTCAACATGTCACTTACTTTCTCCTCTCCCCAGAAATTCTTCTTTTTCTCTTCAATCCTAGTTTTGTTGATGCAGTCAAGCTCTTCATTACTACCCAATGTATATTTTATTCATTTATTTATCATTTTTTCATCACCAATTATACAGTGAGGTTACAGGATACAAATAAGAAAATATTGGTAACTTTGTTTATTTTGGACCTTTTTAAATTTTCTACTTTTTTGTCCAGTTATACAGCTGTCAACTCCTCATGCATATTGTTTTTAGGTTTTAACTTGCATTGCTACCCAAGTTCAGCCCTTAATTTTTTTAACTTTGATGTTCTTGCAGCTTCCAGTGAATTTCAGTATAAAAGATATTTAGGTGCGTGTGTGTGTGTGTGTGTGTGTGTGTGTGTGTGTGACAGAGAGAGAGAGAGAGAGAGAGAGAGAGAGAGAGAGAGAGAGAGAGCATTCTATATCATAAACATACATTTTTTTCTGTATTTCATGGAAAAACACAAGAATTACCATGAATAACAGAATAAATTTGAAATTCTTTGATAAGTTGAAACTAATAACTCCAAACACTCCACCATCTGGCTTTCTGTGTCCACTGCTGTTTTTACCTTACAGGATAATAATTCTTCTACTGTTTCCATTCTTAAATTTCCTTAAACCAACGAAAATCTTTTCTTTTCTAAATCCCTCTATTGAAACTCTATCCCTTTTATTCTCTAATTTTTTTCCTGAAAAATTTTAAGCTGAAATTGAAGTTCAAAGGATGATACAACAGACTTCATAGTACATTGACTTGAACTCTCTCCATTACCACCCCTCTATGCACGTGCACACACACACACACACACACACACCACAGACTTCCATGTTTACATATACACAATATCCACTTGATATTGAGTGACAGACATCTTGACATCTTGCCCTTAAACACTTCAGCATTTATGTCATAGAATTGAGGGCATTATCTTACATTACCACAATAACATTATTACACCTGTCAACCCAGTTTTGATTTCAGCTGCTGCTATGGTAGATAGTTCTTATTTATACTGAAAGCTTGTCATTTTATGTACTTTCCCATATATTTTAACATTTTCCCCCTTTTAGTACTTACCTGAGCAAATGCACTTGGCAACAAGAGTAAGATAACATCTGCAGGAAGTCACTGTCATTAGGTAAGTATCCCAGCCCCCTGTCTCTCAGCTAACTTTGTTGGGGCACATTCAAAGTAGTTTCTTAGAGGATTCCTAGAGAATACACACCCAGATGTCAATGGCAAAGAAATTTTGCCATTTATATGAGGAATTTATATGAGGAATATTTCTCTCTCTCCATTCCACTTCTCTTCCAGGGGTCACTTTCAAAATAAATTATCTACTGACATATTGTGGTCTTAAGTTCTCATTTTAGTAAAAATCAAACCTGAAACTATGAAAAAAAAATCTGACATTGATTTAGAATTATTATTTATATTCTGTTTATATTTAAATGCCTTTTATTGTCCAAAAACATTTTTTTTTCCTTAAGTCTAGGATCTGATCAAGAATCAGACATTTTATTTGATAGTCTTTTAAGCTAAAATGCCCATTCTCCATCTTTTTCCGCCCCTCAGAGCATTGACAAATTAAAATAGCTAGGCTGGTTGTAGTGTAGAATGTCTCACAATTAACGACTGTCTGATTTTTTTCTTGTAATTACTTTCCCGTTAAACAGTATATAAATTCCACCAATTTGACAAAAGCGGTGGCACATGCCCGTAATCCCACTGGCCCGGGAGGCTGAGACACAAGATGGCATGTTCAAAGCCATCCTTAGAAATTAACAAGATTGTATGTAATGTAGGGAAGACCTGTTCCAAAATAAAATTGAAAAAAAAATTAAAGGGGCTGGAAATATGGGAATATGATTCACTGGTTAATAACTCCTGGGTTCAACCCTAGTCCAAAAAAAAAAAAAATCCAATTGAAGTGTGTTAGGAAAAATTCTTTCCATTTTTGAAGACTCAGTTCTATATGACTGTATTAAAAAAACTATTTTGTTTTCTTATTTTACAAATGGCCAAGTCCTGGAAGAACTATGAAGTTTTACTATGAAGTTTTCATGTTCTATTTCGTAAAAACAGCTTTCCATGCAAACCTGAGCACCTCACTAGGAATGATAAGCCTAGGGAAATGATGATTATTTCGATGTTACTTTTACATTTACCAAAGTTACTTTCAAAATGTTGATGATCTTCAACTGAGCTAAGGAAAAGATAAAATGACCTTAATATAAATATTTAGATGATTTAACAACTTCTCTAATATATTAATTAGCATAGTGAAAATGTTTTTTCCCCTTCACTTAATAATTTATGAAAGCAAGGAAAAATCTTCAGCCAGTTGAGGTCATATAACCACAGGTAACTAAATAAGTTTATCCTTGCATACATGCACATTAAAACATATACATCCGCAAATATCTACTTATGCATTTCTGTGTGTTTTTGATGCTTCCCAGGAATTAATCTTTTTTAAAAAAAATACAAAAAAATGGCCTGTTATTTCAATAATTGAGTATTAAAATTTTTTTTGACATTTTCATCTTTAGAAATACAGCCCATTCACAACCAGTCATTTGTTAAATTTGGAAACTATTCATTTTCTTGGTAAGTTTCTCCACTTCAGAACGCATACACAATGCAAATTATTGCACCAGAATTTTTTAAAAACACGTCCTACAGAGAATTGAATTTGGAATCCATGTGGTGAAGAAAATAAATTTACCCTGTATCCTAGTTTTTGCAATGACAGGGTATCTCATTGATCTTTCACTCTTCACTCACCTGCCTGGCCATTATGTGCCAGCCAAACATTACCTGAATTGGCTGTGGAGTGTTCCCCCTTCTGTACAATAGCACCACAAAACCTGTCACTCAAAATGCCTCTACAAGGGGTTATCTATTTCAGGTTATAAAAGAGATTGTATAGAAAGAAAAAAAAAAAGAAAGAAAGGAAACTTCAAGACAGAAATAATGCTTTCTATTATAATGTTGTCCTGTCAAACATTTTATCTTGTGTCTGGTTGAGCTTTAAAAGGAATACCACACACTCAATTCACTCTAAATCCCTCACAATTCTAATCTCTCTGGCAGTAACCAGATTTTTGTGATTGTTGTTCATCTAGAATATTAGCTATCTTGATTACGTGTATTTTCCATGCAGCCCAGCAGAATAGAGGAACAAGCGAGTTCTCAGTTCTTTCAGATTAAATGTAATAGACGTCTCATTTCCAAATCACTCATGGATGCCCATCCTTAATTGTTTTGTCCTGATTGTTTCAGCTAGTTTTTGTCTGCTTTCTGGATTTTCTTCCCATATGCCATTTATACCATGGGATCCTGACTTTTTAATTTAGTATTTGTGTCTTCTTCCCCTATGACCTCATTCTTGATTTCCTCATGGACACTTTGCCTTTGTGCTGATTATCACTGATTTCTTTTTTTCTGAACCTTTGTCCTTGTATTTGTCCATTTTGAAACACATACAGAAACATGCACTTTTTTCTTTTTTTATTCCACTGAGGAGTAGTTAAAAATTATATCTTATGTAATTATTTAGGAATATCTGTATTTAATATATATTGTATATATATATATATATATGTACTGTACAATATTTCTGAGGATGAAGGGTACAGAAATACTCAAACTTTAGTTAACTCTTCCATGTCACACAATGCACTGGTCCCTATTTCTTTTAGAAACAATCCTTCAACATATATAAAGTTTGTAATTTATCAGAGATTGATAAATGTTAAGTAATTGGTTCAAGATCATACATTCAATACATGACTGTGCAGAAATTAGAGACCAGGACCTAAAGAATACTAGAAAATTCTGTATTGCCAGATGTGGTGGCACATGCCTCCAGTGACTTTGGGAGCCCAGGCTAGAGGATTACCAGCAGGAATTTAGTGACACCCTGAGTAACTTAGCAAGACTCTGTCTCAAAAAAATAAATAAATAAAAATGGATGGGATAACAGCTCAGTGGTTAAGTTCCCCTGGGTTAAATCACCAGTAACAAATGAAAAAGAAAAGGAAAGAAAGAAAATTCTATATCTAGACTCCAACAATTGGTGGTGGTATTTTTATCATGCAGTGATTTTGAGAATAGATTGACTAGTTCTCCTACTTTTGTCATATTTGGTTTGTTTTTTGTGTTTTGTTTTGTTTTTTGGTACCAAGTATTGAATTTAGGGACTCTGAACTACTGAGCCACATCCCCAGTCCTATTGTGTATTTTATTTATTTAGAGACAGGGTCTCACTGAGTTGCTTAATACTCACTGGCTTTGAACTCTCAATCCTCCTACCTCAGTCTCCTGAGCCATTTGGATTACAGGTATGAACCACTGCTCCTAGAATCTGTGAATATCAAAATGCACAGTTGGTTATGACTTTTTAGAGGTTTGGTAAGAATAGTTAAACTGAAGGCTATATACTTCATGTATAGTATATGGCTCTAATATTGAGTAAAAAAAAGTTATTTGGGAAGCATTTGTTCATTCTAGTCAATAATATTTACTTTTTAAAAGTAGATTATAAGCCTATACAAATATATTGAAATTTTTGCAGGTAAACAATAAATAAAAAATATATTCTTACATAATAAGAAGAAATGTTTTGCTTTGGTTATTCATATATTTATTCATTATTTACTCTTTTTTTTTACTTCAGAGGGTATTTAGCAAGTGCTTAGCATATACTACACTCTAATGTTATTGAAAACTTATGGAGTCAGCATATATTTTGTGAATAATCTCTTGCACCTTCATCCTACACATGGTCTCTTCTGCATTTGAAGAGGAAAACATAAGACTTGTTTTCACGGGTTTTTAAACAAAAAACTCATTTTTTACTCTTGTCCATTCCCCCAAGAACTAAAGGAACAAAGAAGTAGCAAACTTGAAATTTCTATAACTGGAAAACTTATGTTACAGAAGTCTGAAGTGGGTTTCTTTCATTCTAGTCTATTGAAAAATCATCAATAATTTCAGCTAATACCATATTGTTCTCAAAACTTCAAAGATTTACCCGTTGAGTATTATTTTCTATTCAGGTGGACAATACATTGTATTCTGCAAATAAATGGTGACAGTAAGCAAGGTGAAGTTTTGATTTAATATATATATATCTGAAAGAAACCAGGTAATTGTGCTTTGCTGAAAAATGTATCCCCCTGAAGATAGGCATGGGGTAGAGCCTAGAGCCTGGAGTATGAGTGTTGTTACATGAAGAAATACAAAATGTTTTTAAGCATAACTAATTTAAAGAACTTGAAATGGGAAGATAATTCTGAATCATCAGTTTGAGGCCTAACTGTGTCCTCATAAGGAAAAGGCAGAAGGAAATTTCATCCATCCATAGAGGAGAAAGCTGTAGAAAACAGAGTAGATGGAGATGGAAAGTGCTAATTTTGAAGACTGGGGTGATGTAACCAGGATCTAAGAAAAGTTAGCAGCCACCAGAACCTGCATGAGGCAAGGGACAGATTTTTCTTTTAGAAGCTCCAGGGGAAGGGCATGTGGGAAGGTCTGTACCTTGATTTGTGCCCAGTGGTACTAATTTCCAACTTCTGGCATCCAGAACTTTAAGAAAATTTGTGTGTTATTTTGAGTCAGAAGTTTGTAATAACTTACTACAACAGCTTCAGAAAATTAATATAGTAACATAACCTAACCTAGGATGGATAAATGACTTTTTAATGAGAATGCTGAACAAATATATTGCATTCATAGGTCAATGGTTGAAACTGGGACTTCAATAGTTGACAAAAACTCTAAGGATGATTCTTTTTAACTTTAAAATGGCCATAAAGTTCTGTCTTTTTCTCCTTCTGGCTATGGTGGAGAGCAGCAATTACCTTTCCTCCTGAAAATCTTGAAACTCCAAAGCACATGTATTAAAATACAGTGGGTTAATAGAAAACTTTAACAAGGTCAATATTTCAGCTATAATTGTTAAAGAAATGACAATTTTTAAAAGTTCCAAGAGGGGGGGCATGCCACACTGGCACAGGGTAGAGGTGCAGGTACATAAGGGAGAGCACTGGTCTCAATAAGTTAGCAAAGGAAGAGAGAGGAAGCACAAACCAGAGCCTTAACTCTGTTTCCTGCAGGAAGCTACAAGTAAGGTGGGATAAAGTAAGCTTAAGATTGATCAGTGGAAATAATTTAGTGATCTCTGGGGTATAGGGACCCTTCCATATAGTCTGGTGTCTAACCTGGGTGATTAGAACTTCTAGAAAATAGAAGTTTGATAGAGGAGATGGAAAAAGAGAGAAAGAAAATGTAGTAAGATGGTCGATTTAAAATCAGCTGTTAAGAATGTTAAATATGGTCAAATTAAAAGAAAGAGATCTTCAGATTTGATTAAGACAAGAAAAAGACCAAACCACATGACTTCTACAAAGATACCTCCTTTAAATTCATGTTAAACAAAGATGTTAAAGAAAATGATGAAAAATCAATAATAAAAGAAAAGAATGCAATAGATATGTTAATATCAGAAAGTGTAGATTTAAGGACAATGTATATCACCAGATAAAGAAGAATATTTCATAATGACTTTGAAAAACCAATTCGTCGGGGTGGCAGGAAAAATCTAAGTATGCCTGTCCCTAATAACAGAGCTTTACAGGAAAGGAAAGGAAATCTGAGAGAACAGAGGAAAGAAACAGAAAAACAAAACAACAACATCAAAGCAAACAAACAAACAAAAAACCTTTAAGTGGAGATTTCCACATCCTTCTCTTCTTTTTTTAATTTTAAAATTTTATTTATTCTAATTAGTTATACAGGACAGCAGAATGCATTATAATTTATATTATACCTATAGAGCACAATTTTTCATGTCTCTGGTTGAACACAAAGTAGAGTCACACCATTCATGTTTTCATACCTGTACTTAGGATAATGATGTCCATCTCATTCCACTATCTTTGCTACCCCCAAGCCCCCTCCCATTCCCTCCCACCCTTTTGCCATATCTAAAGTTCATCTATTCCTCCCATCCACCTCTGCCCCCATCCCCATTATGAATGAGCATCCTATTCAGAGAAGACATTCAGCATTTGTTTTGGGAGATTATTTTTCTTCAGTTAGCCTTGTATTCTCCCACTCCATCCATTTACCTGCAAATGCCATGATTTTATTCATTTTTAATGCTGAGTAATATTCCATTGTGTATACATACCACATTTTCTTCATCCATTCATCTACTGAAGGGTATCTACATTGGATCCACAATTTACCTATTGTGAATTGTGCTGCTGTAAAAATTGATGTGGCTGTGTCCCTGTAGTATGCTGTTTTTAAATCCTTTGGGTATAAACTAAGGAGTCCACACTGCTGTCTTAACAATTGATGAATTAGAAAGGAAATCATTACAGATCTCAATGACTTGTTCAGCTCTATCAATCATATTGGCCTAATTGACATTTAAAAATAATATTGACTCAAAAAAACCTTTACTTTTTTCCTAATTGCACATAGAACATTCACCAGAGAGACCATATTATGTACCATAAACATGTCAGTAAGAAAGAAGACAAGTTACTGGTGTCAGGATTAAACCACAGAGTCACAGATATTAAAAGGACTATTTGGAGATTCTATAAACAGAAACATAATAACACATATTTAATCATTTAGACAAAATGAAAACTGATTTGGAAACACAAATGATCAAAACTCACACAAGAAGAAATAAGTAACATGAATATTTCTATTTCTGTCAAATAAATTGAATCTCTATATCCAACTTGCTCCCCCCAAAAAGTATGCATCCAGCATAGCTTCATTGATAAATCCTGCTATGCACATGGGAATAAATGGTACAAATTCTGCACAAACTCTTCTGGAATATGGGAGAGGAGGAAACTTTTCTAATGCTTTTTGTGACTCTACTACTACTCTTATGCAAAAAAATGGGCAAAATCAGATTAAGGAAACTTTAGACCAATGTCCCTCATGATTATAAAACAAAAAAAATTTACAAATTAGGAGCAAACCAAATTCAGTCATATACAAAAAAGATAAATTATGACCACATGGATTTTATTCCAAATACCAGAAGAATATTTTAGCATAAATGTTAATAGGCTGATTCTTCTATTTCAGGTATTTTGTTACCAGATTTCATGACATAGTATAAAGTTACAGATGATAGTGTACTACTGATATTAAGATAGACTTGTAATAATTTAACAAAATAAAGAGTTCAAAAATAGATCCATACTCTAATAATTAATTGAGACCCAACAAAGTTGCAAAAGTAATGTAATAGAAAAGGATAACTGTTTCAACAGTAAAGCTGTAACATTTTGATTCCTCCCTCTCTTTGGTACTGGGGTTTGAACCCAGGGCTGCTTTACCACTGAGCCACATCCCAATCCCTTTTTATTTTATTTATTTATTATTATTATTATTATTATTATTATTATTATTATTATTATTATTATCTAAGACAGGATCTGGCTAAGTTGCTAAGGTCCTAGCTAAGTTAATGAGGCTGGCCTCAAACTTGTGATTCTCCTGCCTTAGCCTTCTGAGTCAGTAGGAATATTTGGATCTTAATATGCAAACAAACAAACAAGAAAGAAAATGCAAAGAGATGCATAGAAAATACAAAGAAAACAAACCAAACCTCAACTCTTCCTCCATGTAATTGATATCTCAAAAATGGATCCTAAACCTCATTGTTAGTGTGAAAACTAGATGACTTGAGTTAAGGAAACCATTTTAAAATAAGAAAAAAAGAAGTATAAAAATTACATTTGATACAACACCAAAATAAAATGTTTAGGTCTTCAAAAGCCACTGCTTGGAAAATATAAATATGAGTTGCTAAGAGGAGAAAATGATTATGGGGCTTATTTTCTGATGATGAACTTGTACTCCAAATTCAGAAAGACTCAAAACTTAATATTAGAACATCTGAAATTTTATTCATGGGCAAAGATTCAAAGAGATATTTTACAAAATAATTATCAAATGGCACTTGCACCCATTGTAAAAACAGAAAAGTATCATTAGTCATTTTTGATATACAAATAAAGACTCCAATTAGACAGTAATATATACCCATTAGCAGACCTAAAATTAAAGACTTATAATATCAAGTTTGGGCAAAGCTGTGCAACAACTGAACATCTATTTCACACATTGCAGTTGGGAATGAAAAACAGAAATGTGTATCCAGAATACAGTTTGGTTGTTTGTTATAAAGTTAAATATCGACTTCATATGTGATCAGCAAGTCTACACCTTATTTCCAACAGAAATAAAACAATGAAAGATTGGAATTCTAATATCCAAAACAACTTTCTTTGTATTAGCTAAAATCTAGATACAAAGCAAAATTTTATCAATGAACAAGTAGATGAAATGTATTACAATATACTCATACAAAGCAATGGTACTCAGAAATAAAACAGAGTAACTCCTGTTACATTCAACTACATGGATGAGTCTTGAAGGCATCACACTAAGAAGCCAGACTCAAATACTGCATGTGGCATTAATGTATCTGTATGAAACTCTGAAGAGGGTGAAATGAGCTGGTTGTGATGGTGCACACCTATAATTCCAGCTGCTCTGGAGGCTGAGGCAGGAGGACCAAGAGGTCAAAGCCAGCCTCAGCAAAAAAGCAAGACACAAAGCACCCCAGTGAGACCCTATCTCTAAATAAATTACACAAACAAACAAAAACCCAGGTCTGGGGTTATGGCTCAGTGGTCGAGTGCCCTGAGTTCAAACCTCAGTACCCTTCCCCCTCCAGAAAACAGAAGGTGAAATGATATCGATACCAAAAAAAAAAAAAAAAAAAAAAATCTGTTTTTTTCTCAGGGCCCAGGCAATGTGGGGAACAATTGTCTGAAACAAGACGCAGAATGGGATACTTTGGGGGTGACGGAAATGATTTCTATGTTATAATTTTTTTAGTTACACTACTGTGCACTTTTACTAAAACTCTCCTTATTACATTTAAAAATTGATTTAACTGCATTAAGTTTCACCCAAATAAAGTAAACCAAAACAAAATAACGTCTGCTGTAACTCACCAAGATGTTTTGGAAGGGAAATGGGTTATGCATGTGAAATGTAAAGTGTGCTTTTGACATGGGCTTGCATCTTTAGGCAAAGACATAGCTGAGATTCAAAGAAAACCTGTTCCCTGATGAGTGTTTCAAAGTGCTTCCCTCCTACTCATGTAGAAAGGAATAGGCTTCAGGAAAGGGTTCTGTACTGTGAGAGATTGCTTTTTGGGAGAAAGAAATCAATGTTCAATGCAGGCAACACAAATGCTTCAGACGTTTGTTGATCTGAGGTTACTTGGCCAAATATTAATCTTCATTTTCATTAAAGATCTGATGTTTGGCACTAACATTGCCAATAAATCTAATGGATTAAATTATGTGGAAGAAATCACAAACTATTGATCCTTATTCCAAGGCTGAGATGGAAATTACTTATATTGAGATCTGAAAGACTATACCAAAGTCATCGACTTTAGAAGAAATAGCACAAGCAGAGGGGAAATATTCCTATTAAATGTGCAAACAGTCTACATGAGGGAATCACAAGACGGTAGTCAAAACTTGCATTTTTGTTAGAGTGCCTGAGATTTATCTAGGAGGCTTTCCTAAGGAATAAAGAAAAGAAAAAGAAAAGAAAAGAAGATGTGATAAAACACACTAGGTATTAAAACAGAAAAACCCTGAAAACTTTAAAAATTGGTATTTTATTTTAGACCCCTTTATCTCCTTCAGCAAATCTTATTAGAAATTCCAGAAGATAAACTCATTTCCTAGAGAGGGGAAAATAAAAAAAGAAAGAAAGAAAAGTCAAAACTACTCATTTGTTATTGATGAATGTAATTTACATTCTGGGCAGCTTCTCTGAGAAAGCGCCATTTTATCAAAAGCCGTCCTAAGAGGTTAAATTGGGAAATGATTTCTCCTTATTTGCACTTGTTTCAAAGGTGACTCCATCATGGTTGTCTGAAAGACAGTCGCCCTTCAGTAACCAATGATTACAGCTAAATGAATCCCAGAGTTTTGCCACTAATGTAGAACAAAGGAATAAGAACAGAGGAGCG
The DNA here is from genome assembly GCF_048772815.1 of Callospermophilus lateralis. Classification (NCBI taxonomy): domain Eukaryota; kingdom Metazoa; phylum Chordata; class Mammalia; order Rodentia; family Sciuridae; genus Callospermophilus; species Callospermophilus lateralis. Next base: position 44,985,701 of record NC_135322.1, read on the forward strand.
GTGGCTCAAGATCTATTTTTCATTGGTGCATAATGTTTTCCTTCACTGATCTATCACTAAGCAACAGCTGTTGGGCCAGAGGCAGAATGAACCCCAGGAGTGACAGACATCTCCCTTAATGCCTGAAAATCCAGGCTTGCCTCGGGCCTTGAACAAAGTTGTGAATGAGGAAGCAAGACTGGTGAATTAATGTTATCTTGAATCTTTTGCTAAAGGATTGACTGATGTTCCATATTTCAATGTGACAGTTGGCAGCAGACCCTCATCTTCCTGTATATCTGTGATTATCAACAGAGGTAGATGTTGCTCCTTTTTTTTCTTGGAGAAGAAGAGTCATTTGGGAAGATAGCATTTTTTAAAGCCTCCTCTGCTTTGTCCACAATAGCGATGTTGAAGAGTTGCCCTTTTTAACTCATTCAGATTGAGGGTCTCTTCCCAGTGCCCTGGGCCCTGTGTTTCTTTAGTTTATGCCTCTCCTACTCCTCCTACTATTGTCAAATACCCGCTTACAGTATAGACAGTGCATCATCTCTGTCATGCTAATTAACAGAAATCTGTCTTCATTTCCAGATGCTGGAGAATGACCTTCACATCACTTTTCTGTATGTAATTATTGCAAATAACTAGAATGTTAAAGAGAAGGGGAGAAAATGTTTCCAACGCACATGAGTTAAGAATCATGGGGAAAATTAGCACTTTTTTTTTTCAAAAAGGCAATAAAAATATTTTTTTGAAAGAGAGGAAAAAAGTACCAGGAGGAAAGACAAGAAAAGAAAACCTTGATCACAGTGTATATGACCAATATTTGAAACAAACATTCTTACCATATTTTTTGGTTATTGATTATATATTATAGTTGTTTACTAATTCCAAGCAAAAAGCCAAAAGCCACCATTTTGTTTTTGTTTTTTTTAAAACCAGTTTTTTGGATTCTGTTTTAGAATTAATTTGGTTGAGAGAATGTGCTCTCAGTGCATTATAGAAAAAAAATAGTTTTAAATAATTTAAAATTAGAATTTAGATGCTATAGATCTGTCTGTTTTTGATGAAAAATGTAGTAATCTCAGATTCTACAAAACTCCGTTGTTAGAAAGATTACATACAAAAAAACCCTTTTCTCTGTCTATTCACCCATCTATCCATCCACTCAGCATCCATCCATCCACCCCTCTACCATCCATTCATCTTTCCCTCCATCTCTATCCTTCCATCTACTGACCCATCCATACATCCACCTACAATGTACCCATCTATCCATCTCTCCATCAATCTACCCTTCTATGAATATATTATTCATTTATTTACACAACAAATAAGTCATGAATTATCTAGATAGACCAGGGACAACATCAAGATGCTTGCAATGTAAGAAGAGGGAACTGCCCATGCTTCAGCATTAGTCTTTAATAGAAGACAGATTTGTGGAAATGAAAACCACTGCATACTAGGTAATTAATTGAAATATACCTATTCTCAATACAAGCCGGTATGACCCTCAATCTTTAACAAGATATCAAGGAAAGTTTCTAAGTAGAACGAACATTTGAATTGAGTTTTGAAGGTTAGGATGAGCTTTTGTGATTGAACAACAAGAAAGACATGATTTGAGGCACAAGGAAGAATAAATAAAGGTAGCAGTGGACCTCAGGTGTCTTCAGTTACCTGGAAATGATTTAGTATTTCCAGACACTGATGCTTGCAGTGAGGTCTTAGAGGAGGTGAGGCTGGGTAAATAGCTAAGTGGGAGATCTTGAAGAACACTGCAGGCCTGATTTTGAAGATTAAATAATTTCAGTGGGAGCCAATAAATAATTGAGGGCAAAAAATGGGTCATTAAATATCTTCAAATACTGAAAAACTGTTATTGAAATAATTCTATAGTAAACTTTTAAAAATCTTGAATAAAAATCAAATTATGTATATATAATATGCATTTATATCACATGTATTATATATGTGAACATGAGTTATGGTGACATTTATGTGGAATATATTATTTTTTTAGATGATCTAGTTGAGCAATAATTAAGAGTAAATTATCATAAGTTCTTCACATGAATGAGTTTTCTAATCTAAGCACATGCTTTTTAGGTTTTGGTAGCTGTATTTGAAAATGTGTTAAGAAAAAACTAGCACCTTCTCCCAAAATACCTCTATTATCCCACTCATTCTTAAGCTTTCTGACTCTCATTCTACCCAAGATACTTTCTGCCTTCCTGTCATTTCAACTACCATTGTTTCTCCCATCCTTCTAAGTGGCATTTTCCAATCTCAAGTGAGGAGCTATAGGGTTAAGACACATCTAAAATAAATGGGTAAGGCTGGATAATATTTCCTACCATTAGGGATATGTTTTATACAAAAATGCTTCATACGTTTTCAGATAAATGAGATAATACATGCCAAAACATTCAGCATAATGTTTTGTATAGTTCCTGTGAATGAGTTAATGTATGGAAAGGCTGCTCACACTTTTCTTAAGCAAATAGCACGTACTGATGGCGAGATAAATGCCAGTGTTAGGACAAAGAATGAGAAATATATATCATACTGGAATGTGCTTCCTATCTGGTTACAGATAGATTTGGGGTTGTTATTTTACTTTTTCTTCTCATGAACAGTAAAAATTTAACTAGCTCCAATATTAAACATGGTGATCCAATAAAAAAGGAAATAAGGTAATTTCAAGGCTGGCTGATATATTTATTCTTATGAATATATAATCTACAAACTGGCATTCCAGTGAATGCAGCTATGCGTGTTGACAGCTGTTTGAATTCCCAGTTATAGCATCAGCACATTGCATGTTACAAGTAGCATCTGAGCATGCCAACAAGAACTTCCAGGATACAAGTGTTAGATTATTTTACGGTAAGAGTCCAGGAATGGCTTGACAAGGAGGAGTCAGAGCAATTTTCTAACTTCTATACCCGCACACACAGAGCTGAATAAGATTCTGACAAGAGCTATTGGAATCACAATTACCAGTATCTGTCACAGGAGAACTGTGCTTTAGGATATGCTTCCGGAATTAAGAAATACTATGAACTATAATAAAATCAGAGTTGGAGAAAGAATGAAAACAGATGCTATTGCTATGACTTCAGGTCACACAAGCAGTAAGATCGATTCCTGGAACAAAGGCCCCCAGTCATATCAATGGGCATATAGGCACTATGATCTCAGTTTTCAGTTCCTCAGGAGGCTAAGGAAAAGATGATTACTGAATGTTCTATTCTGTTCAAATTTGACTCAAGAATTGGTTACCATATGTATGTGTCTATCTGAGAAGGAAAGCTTGCTAGCAGATCCATCTTTGTATTTTTCATAGAAGATAGAAAACTAGATAAAGATAGAAAACTAAATAAAGATTAAAATATTGCATAAAAAGAAATATAAAGGCAATCTCTGACACAATTGGAATTCCTCTTTGGAATTTCTTTCTCTAACTCATGTTGCCTAGTGCTTACCAACATTTTGAATGAGTTAACCATCAACTTATGTAAACAAAACAATTTGAACTTTTTAATTGAGCCAACAAGTCAGTTCAATCAAAAAGATAAAATCTATGAAGATGAAATTAGATTCCCACCCAGCACATATTCTCAATCAGAACTGTCCCCTTGATTTTATAAAGCACCAACTTGACAGCTCTCACTGTACCATTTCACAATGTGCATATGTGTTAAGGAGACAGGTTTTTGTCCTAAAAGCCAATTCATTTTTGGATTATCTTGAGTTAACTTATTTCTTCAGAATGAATTTTGCACAGCAGCTAGTTAATTAATGAGTCTAAAGACGAAAGTGCAAAGCAGTTGGCCTTACAGCAGTCCCTGTTTAACAGAAAATACATTTAGAGCATTCAGTGTGCTTGATTAGTCTCCGCAGTTAGAAAATCCTGTTGCAAACCACATGTGGTGAGGTTTAAATACTTTTTCCCTGCCCTTGGGAGTTTGATATTCTTAATGACTAATTGTTTTCTGAATAAAGCAAAGAAAATGTAATGTTTTTCAGTAGGAAGTATAGTTTAGGTGACAATTGTAAATCTAATTTGGAGACCTAAAGTAAAAATAAGCTTTCCTTTAAATTCATCGTGGTAATAACGTGATGAAGGCTTGCCATGTATATAATGTTGTAGAATAGAAAGAAAAACCTCCTGTGGTCTTTGCCCTTAAACATTCGTCATTTTTTTTAGGGAGCTAAACCTAAAGAATGCATATTTATATATATTTTATAGTAGTATATAATCAACCCTTATTAAATCCAGGGATATTTAATTTTGGGTGAGAGCAGTAGGTTGGAAACATGTCCAAAGGAGACCATCCAGAACTAAGAGGTCAAAGAACAGGACACTCTTTTATGGATGAAAAGAAGTCATAAAGGGATAAGTAAATGCACTTGCGTTGATTTTCTAAAACCAGAATTCCACTTGCTAAAAAACAAGTCTAGATAATTATTTCACGATTAAGCCATTTCCTGTGAACTTTCGAAAATAGACCAGAAGATACGGCAGTTTTATTAAAACTGAATCTTCTTTTAAGAGACTGAGAAAGGGACTATGAGAATAAAGTATCATAGATGTCCACTGAAAACATTTTTGTATTTAGTAATCTTTTTTTTTTTTTTTTTTTTTTGGTCCCAGTAGTCGTTTGGTTTAATATGACACTCAAATCATGAACTCTTAGGAGTTGTCTTTTTAGCAAATCATAGAAAGGCTTTCATATTCTTGTCTCTACCTATTTTCAGAGCTCAGATCCTCTATATTAAAACCCATCTGTGTAGGGTGAGACTAAGTAGATCTCTAAAGTCATAGTCAGAGAATAGAAAATATTCATAGAGCTCACTCTGGAATTTTTTAATAGTGGGTCTACCGGAGTAAGTCCAAAGTTTGACCTCTAATGAAAGAAGATGATTGTGGCCCATGGAAAGCTCAAGTTATGCAATATTTAATCAAATTCATGCTGGGAATAAACAGAAATCATGAGTGAAAAGCATAGAGGTGTGATAGGATTTCTCTATTCACACCAGATACTGTATCAAAATGGAAAGCCTTATTTCAGAGCTAGAACTGCTGATATGCAGATTCATCTGTCTGCATGGTATTAGCAAAGAATAAGTTGTGGGTAGCAATAGAAACCTTAAGTTGGAGGTGGTAGAAAACAAAAGGCACTAAGATAGACCTTAAATACTAGAGAAGTGTGACACAAGGAAAAAAGAAATAGAGACTAAAATTAAGTAAATTGTGGCTAAGACAGGATAGTCATGATAATCATCTATATTGTTCTAGGAATTTTATTTGATAGAATGCATAGTGTGTGTTTTCTAAAATATTTATTCTATTTTACAGTAACAGAATGACTTGTGCTCCACCTTGGATACATAGATTGACTTGTGCAATGAAAATGATATCAACCAAGGAAAACAATAACAGAAAAAACTAAAACCAAATCTACATTGGCAATAACAGAAGTTTAATAGAATCAATTGTTTGAATACCTTATTGGTTACTCTTTCTCCCATAATAAAGCCTTGGAAAAACATAGAAAAATCAAAAAATATAAAACCTACTGTGGACATAAATAAATAATTTCTTGACTCACCCAAACTGCTCTAATAATTTTATGCATTGGAAGGATGATTGCAGGAGAAAAAAAGAATCATTCTTGATGGTAAGAACGGATACCTAACTGCTGAAATACTAAATAACTGTATGTATTGTGAAATCCACTCTAACCAGAACTTGAATTATTTCTGATCAGCACTGAACATCAACACATTGGATCTATGTCTTAATCATGGAACAAAATGATCCTGGTTGAAAGAAGGCTTTGCAAAATAGACTGATCTGTGTGTTCCTCCTGCTTTTCTTTGTCACTCTAGTCTGATTTGCTTTAGTTTGTTGGCTCACTGCAGTCCCAACAAGCCCATCTGTCCCTCTCCCCTCAAGCCCTGACTTGAGCCCAAACCTCTTGCTTAGTATCTTAATTTATTATTTAATTGTTGTTTCTTAAGAAAATTAGGTGGTCTCCCCCGCCCCCCACAACCAAATTAAAGTCTCAAAAACATTTTGCTGACAAATGTCTAAATGAGATCACCAAGTCTGGTTAGATCATCTATGTTTTCCCTGAAACTGATGGAACGCAGAGATAGGACATGGGGAAAAGAAGGAATCATCCCCATATTAATGATGATGTAAACATATTCCTCTAATTCTGACTTCAACACTGTGGCTGGACAGTTACCCTCTCCCAGACCTCTGAGTGCTTCCCTCCAATGTGTGTGTCACTGTGTGTACCTAGCTCAGAGTCAGATGCACACAGGTCAGCAAGGAGAGACAACCAGGGGAGGTTGAGAAAGTCAGAGAGAGAGAGACAGACTTTTCTCTTAAGCAAGACAGAATTCCATGGCACTAAGCTTCATTCTTGAAGCAAAATGTGAGTGATTTCTAAGAAAATGGGAAGTTTCAAGTGAAGGGTCATAACGTTAAGAACGGAAATGTATCAAGTCAGATGAATGGCGGGAGTGTATCTATTTCACCTTTTAAAGCTTTACCTGAAAATAAAAATGGTTTCCTTATAACTGGGGATACACTTGCCATAAATCCCAAAATACAGAGGGTGACACTTATTATGAACTGAATGGTCTATTCCTTAGCATCAAGAAAGAGGAGAAAAATGGGATGCTTTTTCATCCCTTTCTTAGAACATAAACATGAAAAACACTCTTCTATTCTGGCACACGGCAACTGTTTTGACATCTTGATATCACAATAACTATTTCAATTTGAGGCCTCATCAGTACCATGTTGGGTCTCAGGAAAAATACTAAAAATAAAATCAAACCCTAAAATTTCATATTTTTTAGGAGAAAGCAAAGACTTTGGATAAACTTGATGTACTGTATGGCTTTCTCAAAAAATCTGAATTTTGTGGAATGTTGACTCATAATTACACAGAAAGTGATGTTTCATGTGATTGGATGATGAGAGGGATAATGCCTATATTCTTTTTGGTACTGTGCTAGTTTTCTTATGGTTACTATATCATCTGAATGCAGGATAACTATGGGGTTTCATTATTTCTCACATTTTATAGATGAGGAGACTGGGGAAAGTAGTCAGTACAAATATCAAATATCAAATTACAAATATCAGTATTGCATGTGTCAGAGGTGATGCAGGTACAATACAGGCTCAGGGTTACATGTGTGTTTCCAAAACAAATCCTTCCTCAATTGATGGAGCAGTTGCAGCTAGCATGTTGTCATTGCTGTAAATGATTTCTGCAATTTTTAAAAAAAAGATTTGAGTTTAGAGTTGCCTTCAGTTCTGAGGATGGAATACAGAGAATGGGACTTATTACAAACTAAATGCTTAGACCAAGTCATTGTGGTGGGACAAATCTAGAGTTTGGAAGACCTTTATTCTAAATCTTGAAACTTTTCCCTTTAGAGCTCATTCTTTCTACATATTTTTTTTTCTTTTTGATCTCCTTCAGGAAAGCAAATGGGTATAACATCAGATGAGGCAAATATTTCTTTTAAAATCGCTTGCATTCTAATCCTTGACAGCAGCACTATACAACTCCTGCTGGGAGCCATCAGCCAAGTAGGTATGACAATTTCCTTGCCAGCGTACCCCCATGTTTCTTTAGTGGACGGACTCATAGAAATAGGACATTTTGCAGGACATTGCATGTAAAGTGACCTTGCTCAAGGACCAGGGCGGTTTAGCATAATAGGAGATTAGGGTGTTCCCCCTTTAGAATAGGGCAGTTTAGCATAATAGGAGATTAGGGTGTTCCCCCTTTAGAATAGGGTGTATCCTGCTGCTGAGTTCCTCTTGAGTTCTTAGGGTCAGACAGTATTTTTGGGAGACAGAAGCCCAGGAGTAGGGGATTTGGGCAGAGAGTGGATTTGGGCAGAGTGTGGATTTGGGCAGAGAACGTGGATTCCCCCAGAACGTGTTTGTAGACTGCCGGTGTGAGTTCGGGAATAAAGAATTGCTGTTTGAATCTACAAGCTGTGTGGAGACTCGTGATTTGTGCCCAGCCAGAGACTGCGGCAAACTCCAAATCAGTTTGGTGAAACTCAAGGCAAAGGGAGATGTTATGGGTGTTAATAAAATGTATATAGAATTCCAAACAACAGACAACTTACTCAAGTAAGAAAAATGGTCCTACTATTGCCTTCACTGTTGGGAAATTTAAGCCCTCAGGGTGTGTCTTAGAAGTGAGGCTAAATTCTGATGGGGAGAAATTTTTGATGATTTTAAACACCAATCAGAAAATTGCCAATATCTACTCTCCAAATAATATTCTTTGACTTTGATGAAAGAACCAAACATTAGCACATGTAGCACATGGAAAATGCCCCAATGTATCAACACTCAGATTCACCAAATACTGTTATATGCAAGTATCTCAAGTATCTGAATCAAGTCACTTGTGGCTGTCACAATTCTGCCTCATGAAAGGGGAGTAAAAGTAGGTAAGTAATAACTTTTTTAAAAGATCACTTTAACAAATCTGTTTCTGTTTTTTGTTGTTTTGTTTTGTTTTTGTTTCTGAATATACTTTAAATTATACTGACTCTTGGAGTTTACTAAGACTTTGGAAGGTCATACAAATGCATGTATCAATTCATTCTTTATGGATTACTAGTATTAATTGAACATGTAGATGCTCTCTACCTCAGTTTCCCTGGAAAAATCATGCTGATAGAAAATTGTCTGTACAATCATTCAGGATTTAATAACGTTTGAAGAAAGCTCTAAATGGCAATGTACTTTTTTTAAACTTAATTTTCCTGAAACAGTAACTGAATACACAAATTATAAAAACTTTTTACAGGTCATTTCTACTTAAACCTCCCCAAGGTCGTGAGACAGAAAGAAATACGACAGATTCTATTAATTCAATTTAGAAGACGGGGGAAATGAGGCATGGGGAATTTTAGTTATCCACTCTCATTTTTCTACTTTACATAGTCTTATAAGATGCAAATACCACATAATGCACCTTGCAGTCAAGCACTTAAAAGATTATGCTCTGCAGAACCCTAGTTGGAGGGGATATTAAAAGGACCAAAATAAGTTTGGAAAACTCTCGTTCAAATATAATTAGGCTCTAATGTGGGGGGTCCTAAAAAAAAAAGATATGCTAGATTGAATTGCTTTTTATCTTTCTTAGCTAGAGGATTTGGCAAGGCTTCACAGATGAACAAGGACAGAAAATAACCTTGAAATAGAGTTCTTGTTTTCTAGTTTTTTTTGCAAATAAAAAGTTGAATAGCTTTTTAAAAAAAATAGTTAAGCATAAATTTAGTTGGCTTCCCTTACTTGAGATAAAATGTCAAAACTTTTCCATTCGTAGATGATAAAGCACACAGTGAATTACAGGATGACTGTCCTTGCAGAGTTTGATCTTCAGGGAGTAAGAAATGGTTGCATATAAGCGTGTGTGTGCGTGCACATGCACGTTGGTAGGGAGGGGATATTTTTGTTCTGTGTAATACCTGGGTTTAGAGATTGAGATGTTGATATCAGGCCTGGCTGACACCCAAGGGCGTAGTTTTACATGTGAACTCAAAGTGCTGAGTGCAAAGAGCCCTATCGTTTGGAGTTCAGCCTTTTGTACATGGAACACTTTCGAGTAATGTTGACATGCCCGTTAGATAACACGGAAAGCACTCCAAGGTGGTATTCAAGAGCACTCAGCCTCTGCCACCACCCTTCAGTCTGAGATGTAAAAGGCAGCTCACAGGTGTGCTTGGATCTTCAGTCATTGGTAGAGCATAATTTCTACTAGAGAGAGGAATCCTGGCCACTTGACTGAGCAACACTGTTGGCTCCAACCCGAAACACTCCACTGCCTATGTCTTTCTGAGTCCCCTGGTCTCACAGTGATTTTTTCAGCACTGAATAGTATTGATCCAATGCAATAGATATCTCCATAACATCATGATTCTGAAGACAACATTTATACACCTTATGTGTCCTCATTATGCCAGGCTAGCAAATAGACCTTTGGAAATAGGGAGGAAATTGAAAGAGCTTAAGGAGTTAGTTGAAAAATGTTCAAGTCTCAGTAAAGGAAACTACCAGACTGGCTGCCAGCAGAAGCAGATTTACTATTTCCTTCCCTATAAGTTTTATTTTCCAAGCAGACTCCATACTCTCTATTGAAATGAGCCAGGCTGAATTTTTCTTCCTTTTGAGAACTTGTAAGCTCTCAAGAAACTTGGGCATGTAATGAAGAATAGGATAACCTGATATCACTATCATTCTAAGACAGATATGCAATTTTTACTCTAACCTATCCACTCAACAGATAAACAAAGTAATCTTCTATTTAATACCTAGCTTTTTTAATCCTTAAACATGGCTTGAAAATACCCAAATATAAACCGAGATGTATTTCGAAGTATCCCTTTCTGGAGTCCTCTTTATAAAAAAAAGACATCTCCAGAGATGCTGTTTAGGAAGGGGTGGGCTCTTCAGTCTTTTGGAGTTCTCTGTAAGAGATTGGGGAGTACTTTATTTTCACAGTGATTGTCTAGGCAATTGCTGTGGCTTGAACTCAAAGCCATTCCTGTCCTGTCTTTCCTATAGATGCAAACTACTCAGCTTCCTCTCTCCTGACTGGTAGAAGTAATTTCATTTGTTAAACAACTTATTAAATATTTCACTAAAAACAATTAAAAATGTGTTGAATCATTAAAAGGGATAACTTTCAAGATCACAAACATGTACTGTAGGGAGTCACATGAGCTAAACTTCCAAATTCATAATGCTATGTTTCACTGGAAGGGAACATGAGCATCACCCACCTTCCTCTAATACTGTGACTTTTTTTCCTGCAGTATTTTTATTAAATAGAACATATTTTATTGGGTTGATGAATGCTATTATTTCCTAAGTCTTAGACAATTATGATTAAAGGCCATTATGAACTCATCATAGATTAATATTTTGCCTCCTCTGCCTTTTCCTTATTCTTCCTCTTTCTTTCTATGTCTTCTCTTCCCTTTTGTCTTTCTCTCTCTTATTTCCTGTTCATAGACTTTCCTGTCAGACATACTGCATGCAATGGTTCAGTATTTTTTAATATCATAACTGTTAACTTAAAAATGAGGTGTTTGAGGAAATGACTGAGTCATTAAGCAGTCATTTTATTATTTACTCTCTGAGAGACTTCTCATGTGTTATTTTTAATCTTTACTACAATGCAAGCGGGTAGATATTACTATCGTGTCATTTTATGATGAAACAGATGAGATATCATTTAGTTGTTGAAAACTGTCTTACCCTCAATCTTTTTTTCTTTGGTTAAAGAGAAAAGGTTTTTTTTTTTTTCCAGATTATTTCATTCTCCTGGACAAATTCAAAATAATTTTCCTGTTGTTCAAATCCAGAAAAAAAAAAGACATATAAAGCAAACATAAGGGAGAAGTAGAAACATGATGAAGGATACTTTGTATAAGATTTTAAAAACTTATGAATTAATATTATTTCCTCAGGTTTTAAGTGCAGAGTTAAGAACTAGCTGTCTAAAAAAACTAGCCTCTCTCCATTATTTTAGAAAACATCTTATTGAAAATGATTTATTTCTTCTTACAAAAATGTGTTTTACTTTGTCTTAGGAAGATTTTTTGAGCAAATGATTTATTGAGGGAACATTCTCAGGGGAAAAACATGGAGGAAGACAATGAAATAGGTTGGGCAAGGGGACGAAGTGAGGTGAAACAGTCATTTGCCTGGTCTCCTAGGGGCTCTGGATTCAAATATTTCTACAAGGTTGCCCACTGCATGGGTAGGACTGGGATGCTAAATAGTACGTGGGCCAGTCAGTTTTCATGAGCGATCCCACGAAGAAGGAAGCATGAACTCCTGTGTTTCTCTAAGTGCTTCCTGTCTGTGCAAAGAAATGTTCCAGAGACAGACACAGATGAGAGCTGCTGAGGAATGGAGGCAGCAGCCTAGAAATGGACTCTAGGTAGGATATAAACATAACTGATGGATGACGTAAATAAGAATCTCTGCAATGAAAATTCTTAGAGCTCAGCATATGGAAACATCATATTTGATAATCTGGTCTTTTATTATTATTAAGATATAAGAACAAAATTCATCCCCCATTGTATTACTTTTGCCTGTGCTGCCATGAATTTTCCAGTAATTTCTTAGCTGCAGCCTTCTCTAGTAATGTTACCTGGTAACATTATTTTCCTCAGTTTGCCAGTACTCCATAATTTGGCCCATTCGTTACTAATTCAAAGGACTGATTTTGCTTTTATTTTGTTGTAAGTCACTTCAATCTCTTTGTAAAAATAAACTGGGTGAAGAGTAAGTAAATAAATAAAATAAAATAAAAAAAATAAAGTAAGAAACATAATAGCGCAATGGTATGAAACAAATATGGATAAATGCTATAACTTTACAACCAGAGTATTTATGTGATCATAAAACTATACTTCTTTCGGTAGAAGACTCCATTAAAAGTGACATTTAAAGACAAAGTTTACCACAGTGTTCATTTTGCATGGTGATACACATTTTAATTTCATCTTTAACATTTATTAAAGTAATAATTCTTTAAAAAATATTTTCCACCAAACAATTATGGAAATATTATCAAGTTCAAACGTATTCTAAAAACCTTTTAATTTAAAGAAAGCACCCATTGGCCTTTATAAGGATTATTCTATCTAACCAGGCACTTAAAAATGACAAGGTCGTGGTCTTGGATGTGACATTTAAACCCTTTGAATGCCCTAAAACAAATTACTCATTATTCACAAATCCAACATAAAATAGCAAGGTTAGCAAAGTGCATCCCCCACATTTACAACCTGAACAAATCATTAAGCTTCTATAATTATCTTTGTCTTATCACAAAGCAACCAACCTCCTGCCCAGCCCCATTCTGGTCATCCAGGGCATCATGTCCTTTTGCCATTTCTCAGAAAAATAATCAAAAACTGTTGCCCCATTTTGGACCTAGGGAAAAAAGAAAACAACAAACTGTCCAGCATTATTAGGAAAACATTCAGGTGAATTTTAGGCAAAATCATGAAGTCAGTCTTTGCTCCAGTTACTTATTTGAGTTTCCAACTGTTTAAATCTGTGATCAGGGGAGAAAAATTTGTTCTCCGTTAACAGGTGAAGTAAAGTCTCATTGTATTAACTGTAAGATTTTAATATGCTTTTGTAGACCTCTTTGTAACCATGGGTAATCCTATGCCTGAATTTTGAGAATCATCATTTGCTTTAATATTCAATTAAAAATGGATCATAAATCCATGACATTTACTGTGGGAGGTCTTTCCATTAATCAAGATTGCTAAGCCTCTCTCAGTGTGGAGAGTACAATTTAGAAGTTTCGTCTCATATTGACACTCATTGGCTTACTTCCCCATGGTTATTACCTATCTTCTGTCATCGCCCCCACTCCCACCCCCACAAAAAAACCCTAAAACCATTTTCCTTTATTTCCCAAGATTGCATTAATACACATTGTTGTGGGCAACAGATCTTTACTAAAGATTTTATTTTACAAACCAAGTTAAAAACCTGATATGGAGTATTAGACATGAATATTGTAAAATCCCTCAGCCATTTCCACCACCATAAATTCTTTAGTATGAAAAACAATGATGAATTATTGAAAAAGAATCATTTTCTAACAAATTAATAATACTCAGTTATAATAACATTTTTACTGTAACAGACATTGGGGAGTATCTTCACGAATTGCTTTGTTTATTATCAGCCACATGCATGGGGAGTAAATATTATCACTTTCATACTATGGATAAATAATAAATTGAGCTTCATGGATGCTAGCTAACTTATCCAAGGTCAAACTGTAGTAGTAAGTGGTAAAGTCTAAATTTGAAACATCTCTGATGTTGAAGTTCCCCATTTTAAAAAATAATAGGCTATGGTTTCCATGGCTGTGTACTATACATAGAGGAGAGGCCGTGAATGTCTATCTTTAGCTTTTGTCAAATTTGCTGGATCTCTAAACAGAAGTTCAAGTCAGCTTCTTTCTCCCTGATGAAGAAGCAGCACAGGAATCTTGGTATTGACAGGCATTGGCAGAAAGTTATGCCAAGTATTATGCAGCAGTAGCACCTATGCAGGAGTGGTTTTGCCACAGAACTCTGGTTCTAATAATATTTCAGCATGACTGCTTTATGATTATAAGACCAATGAAGGCATCTGAAGTAAACTTCAGTTCTAGGAAGAAGAGAAGTGAGATCTCTTCTTTTGGAAACATCTATAAATTATTTGATGTTATTTCTTCCTTGTAGAACCTGTAGGCTGCTAGCCCACCGAGGAAGTGTATCTTTAGGTGTGACTTGATTGCCAGCCCTAACCTAATGCAAGCTATTTAACCAATAAGGAAATTGCTTGGAGATGTGCTGGTAAGCATTTATCAACTTGTTGGTGGGGGAAGGGTGGGCTCCGCATATCATTTGATCTTTTTTGTAGTCATGGCAGAATCTAAACTACCAGCATGACCCCATTGAAGGCAGAGTTGAGAAGAGATGTAGTCAGCACTAAAGACTCTTTAAAAGCCTTTTCCAGAATACCACTGGAAGCCTGCAAAAGAGTTTACATATTCCAGATTGCCGTGTTTATTAGTCTGGAATTAGAACCAAAGTGACCTAATTTTGAAGCCAGCACACTTTGCACACAGGTCTGCCATTTCAGTCCCATTCTTCATATTGTCCTACATAAGAAAACCTAAGTGTTGACTGGCTGATTACAACAGCAGGACAGGGGAGCAGGTAGTTCTCAGAACCCTAAGGATTCTGTAATGGTCTAAAGATAGGTTGTAAAATTGGGGTTGATTTTTTATCTCACTCATTCCTCCATGGGTAAGGTGATTTATTAAGTCAGAAAAACATGCTGAACTCCCTCAGATGGTGGAGTTCAACACTGAATCAATTCCTTCCAGCAGGAAAACCCTAAACATAATCTAATAATAAGGCTGGAATAGGCCATACTGTGAATAACAGCATGGCTTTGGGAGTGAATCAGAACTAATTTTAATTACAGACTTAACCATTGACTGATACAAGACTCTGAAAACTTCCATTTCTTAAAACTATAAAGCAACGAAGTCAGGATATCTACTCAACATAGTTATGGATATGACTTATTGTGAACATGAATTTGAACACAGTTCCTGACACGTAACAAATGCTCAATAAACATAGGGATTGTTGTTACTTATAAGAATGTTATCATCAATTTACAATGCTATTTTAGAAAGTATTCCATTGGAAATCTTGAGAAGAAAGCTATGGTGCCTATTCTATTAATAAGGTTAAAATATGCGGGGAATACCAGTCTGAATATTTGCTTGTACTATATTATTTTGACTCTATTCTTGTCCCTGGTTTTTCTATATTTTATTTCAAATGCCCTTTATTATAGTTTCAGGACAGCAAGACAAAGCCTTATTTTTAACCTGAAATTAGTATCTTCCTTTAAAAGTGTGTGATCTATACCCAATGCTTAGAACCAAATGACCTTCAATAAAGCCTTTTAAACCCTGTTATATTTTCTTACAGAAGAACCATCAGTTTACCCAAATGCATTGCTTAAGCTTTTGAGGTGTGTTAAAATAACAATTAGAAAAATTTCCAAGGTACATTGTTCCTAAGAAAGCCTTTATCCTCTTGTGCAAAACTGATACATGTTCAAAGGATTACATTTCAGAAAGTGTCTCAGTTTAATATCAACTGATATATTCCAAGTAAGCAACATTACAGAAGGCCAGTGCTTGTTGAATTCATTAAAATTCTCATTTTTGCCTTTTCTTTAAAATTCACCATTTGGTAAATTAGAAAAAAATTGATATGCACTAGAGACTATAAAGGTCTATATTTTTAAATCTTTTATCTAACAGGCTGTTAGGAAGGCTGGTCTAATTATTTTTCTCTATTTAAAAATGGCCAAGCATGTAGGACTTTAGTTAAGTGATTCTGATTTTATTATAAGCTCAATAGAGGCACTCCAGGGTGGTCAGCCATGCGGGTGGGGCTGACTTCTTAATTGCCTTGATTGCAAAACATTTTTAAAAGCAACAGCAGCCCAGGTAGAAGAGTATGCTAAATGGAGATTTCAGCAGATGACATGCTTGTTTCTTTTCTTACATTTTTTTTTCTTTCACATTTAAGTATTTGAGAACCAGTTTTAGAGTAGTAATGACAGACATGCTCTGTGAAATATGCTAATTTTTGGTACAGCTGGGTCTATGACAGTGTGTCTAGTGGTTATAGACACAGGTTTTGCAGTTTGGCTCAGTCCGTTACAAGCTGCACAAGTAACTAAAATTCTCTGATTTCCTCTCTTTCTTTCTCTGGCAAATATGACCAAGCTAACTAATTTGCAAGTAAATTAGAATCTATTGAGTATCAACTAACTACAAAAGGACAATGATAATTGGCAAGAAGATGGAACTCCTTTATCCTGGCATTATAATGAAATGAATCCTAGAAATGGCATAATTTCTAAATCTGTGTTCCTTATCTTTTCTGTCAGCATGGCTCATATATTTTTATATCTTTCAGGTCTGGAAGCAACATGAGGATAGTTACTTTGTCTTGATGTGTTAGTGTTCCTTCAAGTTGTGCATTAAATATCTAAGTGTTTGAACCATAGTGTAATAAGGCAATTTGACAGCTTGCTAGTGATGTTGTTCTTAGAGATTGTTCCTCTATTTTTGTGAGGTGAGTTCTGGGATTTTACTTGGGGGCACTTGACCATTGAGCCGCATCCACAGCCCTATTTTATATTTTATTTAGAGACAGGGTCTCACTGAATTGCTTAGCACTTCGCTTTTGCTGAGGCTGACTATGAACTCTCCAACCTTCCTCCTCAGGCTCCCAAGCCACTGGGATAATAGGTATGTGTCACCATGCCCATTGAGATTGTTCCTCTTCTGAACCTGCGTTAGCCAGGGGGGTGAGAATGTGTGTGTTTGGAGGGGGGGGGTGAGAGTGTGTGTGTTTGTGTGTGTGTGTGTTTCTTTTGGTAAAGATAAGAGAGAAAAATGGAACATTTCAAGAACATCAGTTCTTGAAGACATCATCTCTTTATTCCTTAATTAACCATTTTACAACACTCATTCTATTTGTTCAGTTCCACAAAATAATTATAACCGTATGTGTCCAACATCCCTTCCTCATGCATATAATGGCAAACATTTGATAAAATATAGTAAATAATTAGTTGATACTTGAGTCAGAATCAGAGTGCTTTAAAATGTAATGAGTAGAAATAATGTTGTTTTCCTACCTCAATTGAGGGTTATGAATGTGGTGACTCAGAAATATTGAGATAAAATCAAAACCACAGGGCTGTTGACAGCAGAAGTAAATCAGCTATAAATCCATGTCTATATGACTTGTATCTCACTCCCTTCTTACCAAATCTCTGTGGTTAAAGAAACAAGATTTTTTTTTTTTTTTGGTGGAATACCAATTTCAAACAGCACAGTAGTTAAAAACATAGAATCTGAATACAGGTTATGAATTATGGATGTATCTGTTACTTCTAGGAATTCTGTTATCAAAAAAAAAAGATTCTTTGATTTGGATAGTTACCTATGAGACACTGGCTTCTGTTTGGCTTATTTGCTTCAGATGTGATATGTAGGCAACAATTCTTTCACATGCAAGAAGCAGTGGTAATTCTCAGCTGGGGGTTGAATCTCTTACTCTGGCTGCAGGTGGTTAAGGTTCTCACCTGGAGAGCACTCAGGTGAACATCTGCCATGGTATGTCATAGCAGAGGGGAGCATGTCTCCCACTGTTCTCATTCCAACAAAATAGCATGAGATGAAGCAGCATATTATACACCTACATGAGTTGCATACCAGTTGTATTGAACCAATAGAGTATTATATTATTTTTTTTCTTTTTTGTCCCAGCTTTACCTGACTGAGTTTACATAAATGTATTTGATTTTTACTCATCAGTTGGTGAGGGTATTTGTTATGTCAATCAAACAGGTTGGTATGCTTAAATTAAATTTCAATTCAGAGAAAACTACATGGATTCAAGTCTCAATAGTTACCATGTTGCATTGTGACCAGAAGGAAGTTGCCCAAGCTATTTCCTTAACCTCAATGGTAAATTAAGTTGTTACCAAACTCAAAGTTACTTTTTTTGAGGATCTAATGAGTTTTCCTTACTGATTCATTTCAGAATTATTTATTGAATGTAGGCATGGGAAATTCACTGGGTTGTGGGTATAGAGTAGTGAAAATACCATGACTATGTATCACTACAATTACAAAGACATTATAAATCCCCCAAATATAATATATTTTTTAAAAAGTGGGCCTTGGCCAAATCAAGAGTTTACAGAGAGTTGCATAACAGGGAGTTGGAGTTTGAATATTAATTGTATTTGTTTACTTACCAGATAAGAAAATGCCTTACAGTAAACAAATACAATTAATCTTCAAAATTATGGCCCTAAAACAATTGGATATCTTGAAATATTTTTTTGCCGAAAAAGGCAGTTGTAATGCTATTAACTCCTTCATCTCTCTTAGTTATGTGTCCATCAGTTTCCCAGTTCTGGAAATGAATGATGCTATACAAAATTTCTCCCCTTAATCCTATTGTATTTCCATGGCTGTTGTTAAAATTAGTGTTATGTGGATTTTTATACAATGCTCATTGTTGACTTTACTGCCTCAAATCTATTTTTAGTACATTAAATATATTTTCTTATTGTTCAGTAAACTGATTTTTAAAGTATCACTTTGTTGCTCAAAATCTTCTAAGTATTTGTACTATGGATTATAAAAGATTCAGTCATAAGAAGATATTCAAGACCCTGGGTACTTTCAGTTTTCATGTTAGTACCTGCCTATTCAAGCCTTTTATTCCAGCCAAATTCAAGCATTCATCTAGTCACTTAAGCATCTGCTAAATGAAGCAATTATTAAACACCTATATGGAGTTAATAACCCAACTCTGCCATCTATTAGACTCGATAGGTTATTTAGCTTGCCTTATGTTTTGGTGTCATTTAAATTAGGATTATAATCACCCAAGAGAAGATAACTGTGGAGATTGAATATGATCATTCATCTTAAAGTATAAGCATTGTTCCTGGCAAAAACAAATCATTTAACTATGTGTAGTTCTTATGGCTCTCATTGTAGTTGAGCATAATATTGCTATGTTTAAGAAAATATTTGTTCAGCACTCTTTTACAATTCATTGATTGCAAATGAGGTAACTCATAGAATTTCAAGTAAATTAAATATTGTATGCACATTTATTTATTGTTGGATGACAGCATTTTTTTTTTTTACATTGTGTGCTGATTCTTATTTATGGTGTTCACCTGAAGGCTTACATAGTAGAGTCTTTAGCCTACCAGTTGCTTCAGGGGCAGGGTAAGTCCTGAAACGGAGCAACAGAATTATGAAAGTATAGCGAAAACAGGAGATCGATGCCGAACAAGAATCAGAATTACAAGGTCAAAAAGTCATGGGTAGAAACAATAGGATATTCCCAGTTGAAAACACAAAGGAAGAGGTAGCAAAAGTAGGGGGCTATTACTTGGAGAAAATACTAAACTGAGGATTCCGGGTGATACATTGATAGTATTTTTGTCTATATACATTTTATCTTTTGGAGTTCAAACTTTTATTTCCTTAAAGGTGTTCAAATGTAAGTGGGAACTAAATGTAAATCGATTTTATGTGCATATGTGTTTGGGAGAAATAGAGATTGGAGTAATATTGCAGATTTAAGTATAGAAGGTCAGATTTGGAAGATCTTTTCACCGCCCACTCACCATTTCTCTGTATTTTCTTCTTTCTTTTCAGAACTTAACTATCTCCATTGTCAGACCAAGTAAAGAACTTCTCAGTTAAAGCACTTTTTTAAGAAGTCTCAGAATTCCTTCCCAAGTCCACACTTCCCTCCTCAAAGAAATCAACACACCTAAAACTCTACAAAAAAAAAAATTAATTTCCTATAGGGATGGATGTTGTATGTGATGTCCTTCATATCATGTGACTGACTCCAGCATTGAGCTGATCTGAACAGAAATAGGCATGTGATCTAAAGGCAGGTTATTTTCAGTGGGTTGGCAGCCTCTGAACATTGCCCAATAAAGAGAGCAGTGATAAAGTAACAAGATTCTCACTTCTAGTGAGTTTAAATATAAACCTGGGTTAGTCAGCTTTTTGTTGCTATGACAAGAATACCTTACAGTAACAACTTGGAAGAAAGGTATATTTAGGCTCATCATTTCAGAAGTCTATGATTAGTCAGCTCCATTGCTGTGGAGTAGAGGTAAGGCAGGAAATCATGGCAGAAGGACATGGTGGAGGGTAGCTTCTCAGATCATGGTGGCTGGCAAGCAGAAAGAGAGAAAATGGGGTGGGGGAAGGGGGCAAGGGACAACATATAGTCTCAGAGAGCACACCGCCAGTGATCTACCTGCCCCAGCTATCTCCACAGCCTTCAGTTTCCCCCACCTCTCAGTTATCCATCCAGCTATCAATGGACTAATCCACTGATAGGGTCAGAACTCTCATGATACAAACACTTCCCCAAAGCTTCACCTCTGGATATATTGCTGCAATGGGGACAAATTCTTCAGTGCATGAACATTTGGAGGACATTCTAGATCCAAACCATAACAAAAACATATAGAGAATCTAAGGGAGTAGGATTAAGAGAAGAAAAATGATCCAGTGAGAGAAAGCAATAAAAAATATAAGTAAAATCCAAGAAGCCATGCATGTCACAAGTAAGCAGCAGCCGTGAGCACATAGGGATGATGAGAGACCACGAGAGTGGAGATAAATCGATGCACAGCCTCAAGAGTTCTTTAAGCAGAGAGGAAAATTAACTCTCACACTGCAATGGCTGAGCGTTAAAGCCCAGATCCCTGAATGCCAGCTACCAAGCAGATCAAAGAAACACTTCTGCTATAGCTATAATATATTTTGAGCAAAATTTCTACCTTTAAAATATATTCTATTTTTTCTTGTAATATTGCTATCTTTTTTTTTTCTCCTTTTGGAGCATTTTAGATATGTTTGAGTTTGTTCTGTTTCTTTTGTAGTAGACTAGGTGAACATTCAGCTAAGATCTTCTCCCTACCCTACATATCCATGAGAGTAGTATACTTGTCTAAACCACTGATGTTTGGATTGGGCAGATGAATTTCCTCTCCCACTGGAATGAAAGCGAAAGTGATAGAGTGCTATCTGCAAGTCTAGACCTTAGTGTCATGTGTTTCTGCTTTCACTAAGACCAACTCACCTCTGTGAGGAGAAAAATGTGCCCCCAGTGGCTGCTAACTCTGCAGTGTGGGATGTAGGGCTCAGAACGTGACTGATGTAGCAAACCTGAACTTGACCCTCAGACTGAATCAGAGTCCCTGGCCATCCCAAGGCCCTGATAAAAAAAAATAAATACTCATCACAGAATATGCACAGATGTTCTGACATTACAACATTTAAAAAAATTCTTTGTAACACTTCAAGCATTAGAGAGGTTGGGTAGTTTTACTTAATCAAATGTGGAAATGCAGAGCTAGTCAGGAGGAAGACAAGAGTCTGCCTATTATGCTTCCTTTTTTTTTTTTTTTTTTTTTGAAGTTTAGTAGCTTCCCAAATAGGGGAAATGCTAGCTTTCTGTTATTATAAAAAATACCTGAGATAACTTTGCATGAGAAAAAGGTTTATTTCTGCTCACAGTTTCAAAGGTTTTGGTCTATGATGAGTTGGCTCCACTGGTTCAGGTCTGTGACAACACATCTTGGTAGAAGGTGCCTGACAGAGCCAAACCAGTCACCTCGTGGCCAGAATGTAAAAGAGAGGAAGAGGAAGGAGCAAGGCTCCCACAGTTGCCTTCAAGGGTGTGCTCCCAGTGACCTAAAACTCTCCCTAGGCCCCACCTTTGAAGGTTTCCACCAACTCCCAATAGCAGCACCAAGCTGGAGACTCAGGTATTACCACATGGGTCTCTGGGGGACATTCCAAATGCAAATCATATCAGGATGTTTTCTTGATCTTTGGAAATATCAACGCAGAATAAAGCTCTGTACTTAATTCTTGACCAGTTTCTTGACCTTTTATTTTCCCCATGCTGCATGAATACTGATATCTCTGCCAGGAACAGATGTGTTTAAGCAATATCAGATATCTTCAGGAATGCTGAGGACCACTACATTATGTAATCAGCTTGAGTCAGATCTCTGGCTGTATTTGTAGAAAAAAAGAACAAATTTTTCCCTCCTTATGTGTGAAGTGAGAAGATTGGCCAATATCAGATCTGCCATTCTTGCCACCCAGAGATATGATGCAGAAATAATTTATTCTTCCCTCCATAAAGCCAGCCATATAGGTTTGGAGACTGTTGAGGCAAAATAATTACTGACCAGGGTGATGTCAACTTTTTATTAAAACTCATTTGAATGTTAACTTATTTGAAATATTTAAATAAGATACCAGTGATTATAAAGAAAACAAATTGGCAGCTTTTTGGAATTCCCTAATTCTTTCCTGACTGTGGGATTAGAAATGTCCCTTCTCTTGTGTAAAATTTTGGGCAGCTAAGGAACCACCCTATACCAAAAGGGATTTTTACACACATGGAAAAGCAAATATGGTCAACAAGAAGGAGCCAAAAGTCCTTTACTTGCAACTCATTACATTTTTTTGATTATTGATCTTTTTGTATACCAACTAATATCACTTAATGGTTTGAATCATCACAGTTTACCTTTGTTCATCTCCAGTTAGATATGGGGAGAAATGAGTTACCTTTGCTAAGCATTATGCTCATCTGTAAAATGGACAGAGGCATTAGTTTTGTCTGTATCTCATAGTTGTGGATGACAAGAAGTATCACAGGAGAGAAATATAATGTGACATACATGGGAGAAAATACAATACAGTTGTCTAATCTGTCAAAATGTCTATCAAGCTTTCTTTATAGAGAGTAGTGTGAATTGTAAGAATTCTGATTTCACTACAACTTATAAGAACACGTCCTTAAACAACAATCTGTGATATTTTTGTTGTCTCATGAAATAAATGCTTAAAAGCATGTATCAGGACAAAAGATGAGATCATTATAATGTGCTTTAAGCCACTCCTCAGAGATCTTTAATGCTGATGCCTGCTTAGTATTTTTGGTTATCTCTGAGAGGGTTACTCAAAGTATTAAGTTGGCATTCAGGATTTTTTAAAATCCAAAGTCTCTTAGGTTGATAATCTATTTTTACTCATTTCTTACAGGTCAGTTCCCCTGGAGCCTCTCAGTTGGAGATTAGTATGAAGAGTTTTTTAGGGAGTGCTTTCTCACTTACCCACAAATTTAACCAAGGATTAGGCAGAAGAAGTTGTGTTGTAATGCCAAATTAGAAAAGCCCTAAGCTATTATAAAGGAAGTTCTGGAGCAGAGACAGCTCTGTAGGATTATCCTAAAGTTATAATTAGGGGTAAAGGAGCAATAACTAGATCCACTTTGTCCACCAATTGCTGGATGTAGGATGATCTCAGAAAAAAAGACCCGACTTTGGGAAGATGTCACACATTCAGGTGAGTTAGCATACCTGGGCGGAGCAATCTTCAAAGGACACCATCCTACAAGCAGTCAGTTAGCAACTCTGTGTTCATGTGATGAAATAGTGCCCTTTGTAAGAGGAGAATCAGAGTCCCCTTTGTATTTCCAGAATATTTTCAGATCTGTGCCAAAAGAAGTTTGTTCTTAAATATACAAATGGCAGAGGTAAAGCACTGTCTTAAAACAGGGATCGTGCATCAATGTTTAATATTTGCAGACTCACCAGCATCAGGGCGAGGAAGGTATTTACATCTTAGAATGTCAAAGAATTTCAGTTAGTTAATTATGCTGCAGTGGGCAGATGTATCTAGGAGTAGATATTTGCAGATGTAAATTGTGAATTTTGCATGTGTAAAGGTAAATAGCTAAAATGATTATTAAAGCACAGTGAAAAAAATAAAATGATATATAAAATGCAAATGTGCAGTGACAACCACATGGAGGCACTTTGCTTGTGAACTTTGACCTCTACTAGTGGAATATCTCCCTCCTTGCTCTGTTATTTGCCATAATGAGACAGTTTCAGAGTGCAGCCTCCAGGCCCTGCAAACAACATTCACTTACTCAGGTCTCAAGGTTAACATTTTATAAATTACCACTTCAAAGCAGGAGTCACCATCTATATGCAACAGGACTGAGGTGAGTGTCATGTGATATCAACCCTACCATTTTCTTATTGTCCCATTTCAGATTTCATTAAACAAGTTTGATTTTCTTTATAGGGTCAAGAGTTTTATTTCAGAAGAGAAATGAATTCTTCAGAAATAATATTTTTGTTATTTCTTTTATCTGCTCCCAAATCTTCTTTGGCTATTTACAATTAAAAACATTGCTCCCAATGCAACTTCATTATATCCATTTCCCATGCAACCTTATTCTCTTACAGACTAATTTTTAAAATCAGGGTGCTACACATTTCTGTAGGTGAGGTCAACCTATACCCTTGCTAGTTCCTTCCACTCTTCTATCCCCATTGAATTCCTTTGCCTTCTTCCTTTCCATGTGGTTCATTCATTCATTCATTCATTCATTCATCTTTTCTTTTGTTTAAAAAATGTTGCATGCATTCTTTCCCCAGGAAGTAGGTGATATTAGAAGCATAAAGAAGAATGAGGTCTGACATTAATTCTTCAGTTTAGTGGCAAACTCTTTAATAAATTAAGATATCTACCTTGTTTTTGGAGTTTAGGAAGGAGCAGTGGTGGTGGATGACTCAATGACTGAACATGTGTATTCCAGCAGAGGGGGAGCACTTATAAAAAATTCATAGTATTGAAAAGATGTTCATTTCAGGGAATTCTAAAGACTCACTGTTCATAATGGAGGGAGATGGATGGGGTAAAGAGGTAGGCAGGGACCCATGTCAAAACATCTTTACCAAAGCAAACCCTACTCCCAGTAAGGCCCTATTTGAGTACATGGAAATGTCAGTGTGTGTCAACATCTGATCTCTATGTTTTCTTATAATGCCTGTATAACTTTTATAAAAAAGTAGTATACTGTGGTCAGACTGGATTTGTGTGTATGAGTGTAATGTATTTCCTAATTCTGAAAAGAGAGGGAAGTATGTAGAATAGGGTGTATTTCCTCATTCTATTAATTTAGTGAAGAACTCTCAGTTAAAAGCCTGAAATACCTGATATCTGAATTGAAAGAGTAGATTTGAACTTGGAATAGGGCAACAGGATCTATAGGAAAACCATCAATCTGCAGAAGTTCTTACAGATTTTTAAACTGTTATTGAGAATGATTTTTTTCATAAGGTTTAATGTTAGGTACATGGAAAAAAAGGCTGGGTCTCTTCAAGGCATCTGGAACTGGAATATCACACAACACTCATTGTGACTGGCCTTCTTATTCAATGCCACAGGCACAATGACTATCCTTCAAAACACCAGATATGATATTCAAAATTGTCTTAAATTGTATTCAATATCAGCATTCTGAAGGACTGAAAGCCAGAATGGGCACTGTTGAGATATATATTTCCAAAGATTCTTGAGACTATCCACTTATGGATCCAACATGACACCATTCTCCACAAGATTCTACCTTAACAGATGCTGCCACTCTAAGCAAATATAGAGTAGAAATTCTTCTTATGGAGAAATAAATGCTTTATTTTTTGTTAAATTGACTTTTCCAGTGGCAAAAGCCAAAGAGTAATGGTTCATACCCTGTATCAAACATGAGAAATCCATTAAGAAGGAAGTTAAAGTTTTTCAGATCCATATATTAGAAGACCTACACTAAGAAAAAAATGAATTCATGAGTCTAGTCTCAAGACAAAGTTGAAACAAAGTTAAATTATGAATCCATCAGGTGTTAACTACAGATTAGAAAAATTGAAGTTCATAAAGGAAAATGACTTGCCTGAGTTTACAAGGTTCATTACCAGAACTCCATGCTATTTTTGTGTTTCTGTTTTTTTTTTGTGTGTGTGTGTGTGTGTTCATGTGTACCATAAGTTATCAATTTGTGTGAATTTCTAGAGAAATAACCTCTCAAAATAAACTATTTTTTTAAGTACAGAATCATCCTGAGATGGAATTGCAGATTTTATTGAAAAAGCCTTATCCTTACCCTAAAGTATGGGGTACTTCACCATTCCAGTGGACAAAAGCTCAGAATATGCTCCCCCCAAGTCTATCAAACAGAAAGTTAGTTTCAACCCCTCTTTTTTATGAAAAAATCATGGCCAAGAGTTCAAGTGATTTATTCATGCTTATAGGGTTGGCAAGGGGTAGAGACATCTTGAAATCCATCCTGCATTCTTAACCATGAAATTTTTGCATAGCAATTGACATGACTTACAGAACATGGAGGCAACACAAGAGAGAATTCTACATGGAACACAGATTGGGCCTGACCTGGGAGTTAGGGCAGGCTTGCTAGAGGAGAGTCCTATCTAATCCTTCCTAGATAACCAAGGGAGGTACTGTTAGCAGAGAGACTTGTGCAAATATGTAGATAGGTAAAATACAATGAATTTACAAAATTGAAAAATGATCCTTATGGTAGGAGTATAGTTTGCAGGATATTCGGGGGAGTTTAACAGTAAATAAGATGAAAGGTGCATAGGGGCTGAAATATGAAGAGCTACATAATTTCAATTTCATTCAACTATGAAAGTTATTGAATAGCTTTAAACAGGTGTGTTGCACCTGCTGATGTTTTAGGGAGATCCTTCCAGTAGCAGTGTGGAAGGGAGAGTAGAGGTCTGAGGATGAAAATTGTCATTATAAATAATAACCAGCCAGCAGGGTTTGCTCACCTTTGGTTGTAGGGGCTGAGACTGAGAACTGTAGAATGTTGCCAGTCAGTCCAGATCTGCTTAAGGAATCTCTGAGCCACAGCATATCCTGATAGCCTGAGAGCTGTGGCAAATTATTTTGGCCAGAACTGCCGTGCCACAGTCCATTTATTTTGCATTTTTAGGCATTCCCAGGAGAATGGCTTAACACGAGGGAAATCTGACTCAACAAAAAAATACACTATCAAATTTATTTTTCCCTTGGGTTTACAAGAAATTGAGTTAGTAAGCAACATGCCATATATTGCAATTTGAATTTGAACAGAAAATAAAATTTTTTCAAGTTACTTATCCTTGCAGTGGAACGTATCAAATTTCAAATAACAAATAATATTTTGTTGCAGTTTCTCTCCTTGGCAATGTTGTGGTCTCTATATTTTCCATCCCTATAATTAGTCTTTCATCTTAAACAGTGCAGTAATTCATTGCATGACATTCAGTCGGAAGTTTTGTTGTTGTTGATAAGGCGAAGCTTATCATAAGGAAAAAGGGGGAAAGTCTAATTTGCTGGAAGAGAACAGAATATAAAAATAACATCATCCATTCAGTTGGATTGAAATCTTGGCAGCTGCTCTTCAAAAATGTTGCTGACATGGTTTATATTATATTAAAATTCAGAATTACTGCGTTTTCATCAGTTTCTCTGTCTGCAGCTGGCATATCATTGCTGTCAGCATCTTGGGATTTACAAGCCTCTGTACATCGTAAGAATGTTCCTTTAAAGGGGAATTTTCTATAAGCATGTTTGCTAATTGATATGCCATGATATCGGATGTGTAAACATATGTTAGGAAAGTTGTAATGCTTCCAAGTGTAAATGGAATACATGAGTTGAGTTTTCCTAGCTAAATTTTCATTATGAGTTGCTTAAAAGCAAAATAGTTCCTCTGGGATGATTTGTTACCTACCTTCTAACTTTCAAAGTCATTGATTATTTCAAGGAGGAAAATTGTTGAAATATCGAAGGCAGATGCATTTAAAAAGCTGAATTATTTTTAAAAGAGTGTTAAGAATTCTTGATTCTCAGAAAAAAAAGATGCTATCAAATGAAGCACTTGCAATCTATAACATGATAATAATATATGGATAAGAGCATAAAGTGTCATTTAATGAAATCACTATTATCACATATTAAATGCATTAACTGCTACTAATAATGCAAAAAAAAAAAACCCCACAGTTTTTGATAATGGATTTTATTGTATTGTTAGCATGTATTTTTTGTGAGCATAGTTCTTTGCAAATTATAATCAAATCTGAGAACTCGACAATTTCATAAGGCTTCCGATAATGTTAAAATATGTATGCTTACACGTGGATCCTGCAGATATTTATAAGCACTTATGTGGTTATGATGATAAAACTAAATTAACATATTCATATCAACTTTAGAGGATTCTTAAAAAATTGGATTTGAGGCTAAATAAAGCTGAAATTCTTTGTAGATTGAAACTGCTTGAAGGAACTCTGATTGTACCTGAAGAGCATAGCAGATGAATTTTTGGATTTGAAAATAATAGTTTTGACTTTTCATCATGTCCATTTAGAATGGACAGTGGAAAGATCTAGAAACACTGATGAACTGCATACCTTGTTCTGGGAAAGGGAGGCCCAGACTAGACACATCCAGCATGCTAGGAGCCAGGATTCTTACAGGAAAACACCCAATGCAGCTTGCACACTCGTGCCAAAGAAGCTGCCTTCTGTCTTGTACACACACACACACACACACACACACACACACACAATCACCCATCATTGGCCTTCTTTGCACATTTGCCTAAGATTGTTATATATTAAATTGTCTTCTTTATTTACTAAATAAATTAGAAGCTGCCTAATTTCTTATTATGACTTTAGAAAATAATCCATTAATATTTCGACCTCCAGTGAGAAAAACTAGAAAATGAAAAGCCAGGTATGCAATTCCAGTAGCTCCAAGTTCATTTTCAACATGAATACAAATAGACTTCTAGAATCAAGATGTTGATTGAAACTTGGCTAAAGCTACGATATTTTTTTCCACCCTCAGTGAGACTGTAATAATTGCATTTCAATAGATTTGGTATCATTAATTTATAATTATTACTTTCTTTAGTGAGAAAATATGAATGTGCAAGTTTTGACCAAAGTACAATCTCAAGAGGGAAATTAGAACCCTTGGTGATCAATAACAAAGGGCATTCTGAATCTCTCTTAGGTTTTCATTAGCTGGAAGGAGAGCACATTTAAAGGAATGCTAACAAGTATTGATGTTTAAATTTGATTTATCAATGCTATTTAAATGTATATCTGCACTGTGCCGAGTTTATTTTTCTACATTAAAGATTATTCAGTGATATCTCCCGGGTTAAGACAACTCCTAAACAAGATAAAGCACCCTGTGAATTAATTTATTTCAGAGAAACAAGAAAACGTAATTTGTGTCTTCTTTTCATCAAATTATCCTTTAGTATATTGATTTAACAGGATCCAAAAACTTATTTTGCTAAGGAAACAAAACACAGATAGAGCATTCTGTCATTTGAGCGACTCTTTTTCTACTGAGGAAAGTGTGTGTGTGCGTTTATCTGTTTCTGTGCATTTTTTCTGTGTGTTCATGGTATTACAGTTACTCTTCTATAAAAGGAAAGCACTATTGTTCCTTTCAACAACAGACCAAAGCAGCACAATCAGTTAATAGTTGCTGCCTGCCTCTTTTCATTTTGATTCTACTCTATGTAAACAATAAAATTATTCTGATTATGTCATCAAATCAAATAATAAGAATTGACTAACCATCTGCAAGTCAAATGTGTACAAACACCCTAAGGGACCACCTGAGTCCCCAAATAACTGCATTTCCCCCCAATCCTTTAAATCATCAGCTAAATCAAACGTAAGAGAATTGAAAAACTGAGACAAACAGCATATTTTGTAAGAACTGTTTCCTCTGTGTAATATGTTGTGTGTGTGTGTGTGTGTGTTTGTATAGGCCCATAAAGACATTATTCATTTTATCTTTGCCAAAAAGATTCAAATTAGTATTTACTCAGGAAATGTTTAGTCTTGTGAACCTGAATAGGTGAACGGTTATTAAATTTGGTCTCTTAAGAGCACTTCCATTCTGATGATAACACAGAGACTGAGCCCGTATAAGCTATCATTACATGTTGAAAAACCAGCCTCTGTAATTAACTTACAATATTATACATAGGGCTCCAGTTACAGTAATATCCAATTTTCCATAGTATACACACCAGGCAGCTTTGCTGAATATTAGATTTTAATGAGATTTATGACCTTATTCATAATTTATTCTTTAAGTTGGGAAAGTTTTGGTTAAAGTTCAAAGCAATGTCTTGAAGCATGAAAATAAAAACCTATACGAAGCTTTTATTGGAGACATTTTAGACATTCTGGATTTAACATGAGAGAATTTCATGTTGACAATAAAGAAATGTTTCATGCTTGTCCTTGGCTGTAAGGATGAATATTTATGACTCTTTTACTTTCATTGGTTCTGTGACAGTTTGAATTCATGGTGTGCTCTTGTCCAGGGTGTATTGAACTCCCATGTGAAGTCACCTAGGGATCCTGTAAAACTCTAGATCCTACTGCACTAGGTCTGAGTTTCTAAAAACAGGTATGTATGTTTCTGGTTCTAAGACCACAATAAGCCTAGCATGTTTTCCATGAAGACTCAAAAGATACAAAATGTTTTCCTTAGTGATCATTAATGGGGGCTGATTATTAGAATCACCTCACGTCATTTATACCACAACACACCCAGGCCCCACCACAGATCAATAAAACATGGGGACACGGGTTATTTTATAGCTTCTCTGATACAGTGAGGGTCAAGGAACACTACTAGATCATACAGTCAATTAGTACAAGGTCTGAGTCCAGTGGCAAGCTGACTAACTGGCAGACTAATGAATTGATTCATGATTGATTTTTACTTATACTTAGCATATATTTGTCGAGCTACATTCCAGGTGCAATTGAGTCCCTTTAACATGCAGAGATGTCTCCTTATTCATATCTTTCAGGAAAACTTTCCCGACCATGATATCTAAAGGCACTATATTTCCCTTGTCAGGCCATTACATCACCCTGTTTTCTTATTTTTTTTATTTTTCCAAGTTTATTGTCACTAACTGAATCTATAGGACTTATTTATTTTTGTTACCTTCCTCATTAGAATGCAACTGTCAAGAAAGCAGAGATTCTGTCCCATTCACCTCCATCTTGCACTTAAAAATCGCCAAGTCCTTGTTTGCTACAAAAACTAAATTTAACAGGAAATAATACAGCTTAGAAGTTACAAGTATGGGTTTTGAATCAAGGTAGATAGTTTTCTTTCTTTGGACAATTTATTGATTGTTTTCCATCTTTGCTGTCCATGTGTGTAAATAGGTAGCCTCAGATACCCCATAGAATTTTTGTGATTCTAAATGAGATCATTTGTGCACAATGCTTAACCAAATGCCTAACAAATGCAGCACCTTCAGAAAACAGCACCATTGTAACCTAATTTAATGACATCACAAATGCTGGAAGTTTGTGTTAGATTTCCATCTCTGTGACAAAGTACCTGAAATAATCAACTTAGAGGAAAGGTTTATTTTAGCTCACGTTTTCAGAGGTTTCTGTCTGTGGTCACTTTGCCCTGTTACTTTGTGCCTGTGCTGATATAGTACATCAAGGCAGGAGCAGGTAGGTGGAGGAGGACTCTTCAACTCATGTCAATAGGAAAGCAATTAGAGAGAGACAAGATTTTCAAAGCCAGTCCGGACAACTTAGGGAGATCCTGTGTCAAAATGAAAAGAGATGGGTATGTAACTCAGTGGTAGAGCACTTATTTAGCATGGGTGAAGATTCTGGGCTCAATACCCAGTACCATTAAAAATAAGAAGTGTGAGCTAAAGTGTACTCACTTTATGACTTAACTGCCTTTCATTAGGCCCCACCCATTAGGCCCCACCTCCTAAAAGTTCCATCACCTCCCAATGCTACAAACTGGATTAAAAACCCTTCAACACATGGGCCTAAGGAGGACACAAAGCACGAACTATACCAGATTTATCGGATTTGGGGATTGTTACTGTCATTTTACAAGTGGGGAAACAGAGCTATTAAAAAGAGATCATTTTCCCCGGATCACAAGTATAATTTTGGTTAAAATTGGACCAGCACCCAAAACTCATGTGTTCAGAGCTGTTTGCCAAGAGCCTTTTCCATATGTTGTCTGATTATAACCCAATTCATAACAGGTGATTACCTTTTGCACTAATAGTCTACAGCTCTTTAAACTACACCACCATTCCATTTACCTAATTGGCAGCACTGGATGCAGCTCTTCTCAAGGTACAAGGAGCAGTGGATTCACCAGCTGACATCCACCTTCAATACTTTGGGTGAAACCAGGGGTGGAATAAGTCAGCAATAGTGTTAGCTGCTCCTGGGGTGGGGGAGTGTACCTGTAATCCATGGTACCTGGAGGCTACGAGGAAGATTACAAATTCAAAGCCAGTCCAGACAATTTAGGGAGATCCTGTGTCAAAATGAAAAGAGATGGGTATGTAACTCAGTGGTAGAGCACTTATCTAGCATGGGTGAGATTCTGGGCTCAAAACCCAGTACCATTAAAAAATAAGAAGTGTGAGCTGAAGTGTATCCACTTCCTGCCATGTATTAAGTACTCATTAATCCTCACTAAACCCCTCTGATGTAAGTCCTGTCACTCCCCACTTATACACAGAGATATTAGATGTCAGATATGTGAGGGGGAATCAACCAGGCTAGTACAAGTAGTAAGAACAGAGGTATGATTAGAATTCACAGCTGTTAGTAATACAAATTATGTATGAAATCAGGGTGGAGTTATCACAGCTCATGGAAAGTAAAGTCTACTGTGTGAGGTGACAAATATACTGCAATCACTTAGTTTTCCTGTCATTACTTTGGTGTTCTCCCATGTTCTACAGAGGACATTACCACATAGTGTAAACTTCAAAATATATGAGTGTCCCAAACAGAGTAAGTAGGGCCAGTAGAGGAGTTGAAATTCATTCTACATTGTGTGTGTGTGTAAAGAGAGAGAATATATGCATATATAATATATATGTAGTATATATATATATATATATATATATATATATATATATATATAGAGAGAGAGAGAGAGAGAGAGAGAGAGAGAGAGAGTTTTCTGAGTTCACACTGAAATGTCAACTCCATAGCGAATGTAAGAGATACAGTTCTATGGCTCAGGGAACTCAAATCAATGAATAGGCCTTCATTTCAAAGTATCAGATATAAATATGAACAAGTATATACTGTAACAGAGGTGAAAACAGAGGGAAGCAGGACTGTCCAATGCCCTGAATATGTTTTTGAAGGTCACACTGAGGCAGTAACTTTCTATGTGCATCTTAATTTTGGAGTTTGGGGAAATCATTTGAAGGGTATGCTCGTTAGCAAACAAACCACATGCAAAATGATGGAATATAGAAGACTGATATGTTTGGGGTATGGTAAGAAACAGTCTGTGGCTAGAACATAGTGTGCCTGGTTGCAGGGGAGATGCATAAAAATAAAAAAGAAAACGTAGATTTTATTGATACATAAATTTTTAAATAAATATCATACTTTCTTTTCAAGTTAAAAATAATTCCCACTGCAAACCTATAACTGAGATGCTGTCTCCCTTTTCTGCCTGCCACTGAATAGCAGTGAGGCACCCCAGGAAACACACTGTAAATTCTGCGTGCATAGCTTAAAGTTACTCCACAGTATAGAGAGCTGCTAATACAGCAGCATTTTAGCATGTCTTAAAAGATTTTTTTAAAATTTATTTTTCATATGTAAGGGATTGACATTTCCCTTTTATCTTTGCTTTCTGCTTGCTACCCTGTCAGTATTTACCAAGCTCACTTACAGGTTTGAAGAACCAGTTTACCTAAACCCAAGAAAGAATACAAAGCACTGGAAAATTCCTGACAGAAAAAAAAAATTATAAATCCCACCTTTTCCTAGAAGATGGGAAAGTCTGCATCTTGTGAAGGACCAAGAGCCCTACTGTGCCCAAAGAAGTCACATCATCTGTACTCTGCTCCAGCACTGTCCTTGAATCACCCCATTTCTGAGATGAGCACACTGTGCAAAAAAAAAAAAAAAAAAAAAATCCATTCTCACCTGTGAATTCTGCACTGAGTCCCCAGCCATATTATAGGAGTTTGGAGTTCCTGTGATGAGCCACATTTTTCTTTCTAACCTAAAATAATTTGCTTTGTTATATCAGAAAATTATGCTTTTAATCATAGCTTTCCCACATTTTTTTTTTTACTGGGTGAATTCAAGAAGGCTGATTAACCACTCTGGACGGTGATTTCATTATCTACTACAAATTAAAGTAGTATTGTACTTTTTTGCAAGATTGTTATAAAGACCAGCTGATAAATGTAAAGTGTCTAATGCAGTACAAGTCATAGAATAGGGTACTCAATTAATGGTAATTAGAGTGGGAATATATTGATGATAATGAGAGTGAGGAAGGATCGAGGGAGATGAAGGGAAAGAAAGGAGGTGGATGAAAGAAGAGCATTTCTCCAAAGCAGTGCTATGAGATGAACTCACGCCTGGGATTCTGTCTTGGTTTCAGAGTGTGATTAGCCCCCAGGGATCTTGGCCTAAAAACCAGGTTATGGCACATTCCCCTCTCCTCTAACCCTGGCAACAATCCATCTCCCTCTTTTAGAAACTCAGACCTCGATTTCTGGCCTCCTCCAAACTGCTTGGAGCGTGTATCTCCTCTTCCCAAAAGCTTTGTAAAAGCAAAAACTATTTATCAAACCACATTTCTATTTAGGTGTTGCTCTAGGTTATCCTATACAGCAATGAAAATATCTAATTGTTACAGCAAATTTGTGATCTACCCAGCGAATGGAAAAAGCAGATTTTTTGGTGTACAATCCATACCCGGGAAGTCAGCATCTTTTCAATTTATTGACTTTTGCCTTTCTTTTTTGGTAAATTGTCTTGTCATACTTCTTCCACCTTTTTGGGGGGTGAGGAAAGTTCTGAGGGATATTTCTTTTTAAAAGATATATGTGTTTTAATATATGTGTGCACACACATGCATATACATATATGTGTGTTATAAACTGTATGGTATATTTATTTATTAAATTAATTTTAATTAGACTTAAGGTGGAAGAAGATTAGGAAGTTTCTAGGAATCCTAGATTTGAAAAGTAAGGTGTAATGACGAATCTACAAGGGGAAGTGTAAGACCATGGACATTTTCTAAATGCACAGACTTGAGATGCCTCTTGCAAACTATTGGCCAGTCTAATTTTTTATTAAGATTTTTTTAAACTTATTTTTTAACTGATATATAAAAACATAAAATTGTCCATGTTAATTGGATGTGGTATTTCTATATGGGTATATATTGCATAAAATTTCAATCAGGTAAAACATATTTATCTTCTCAAAATTTTTCATTTTGTTATAGTGGAAACCGTCAAAATCCTTCTATCTAGGTTTTCGAATTATACAGTATGTTATTGTAATCGACAATTGCTCAACAGTATCTGTTGATTAACCTTTCCCCATTCCTGCATCCCCCATAGTCTGATCTTAAAGTACAGTATTCCCCTATTCATTATCCTTTAAACATTATTGGGAAGGCAAGTCATCCCTCTTGAAGGAAAGAAAGAAAGAGGGAGGGAGGGAAGGAGAGAGGGAGAGAGAGAAAAAGAGAGAGAGAGAGAGTAATTTAGTTAAGAAACATACATACAAATACAATATAACTTAATAAAATCCCCACAATAGTTTGTAGTAGTGCCTCTGTTAATAACTGAAAATCAGTTAAATAGAGTATTATTCTCTGTGGTTCTATTAGAGTTGGGAATGGGGAATGAGGTGACAATGACAATTTTGCTCAAATGCCAGTCAAATTTATGACATTTGTCTGAAATTGTCCTAGGCAGTTTTATTTTTAATTTTATTTATTTTACTCTTGATTGTTAAAATGTTTTCATTTGAGATAGTTTGAAAAGCAGATAATATATAAATATAACAATACTTGTAATATCGCCATCCAAGAGCATTCACTATAAACCTTGTTTACATCTAGGATGCATTTTTTTTCTTTTTTGTTTTTAGCAAGCAAAGTACAATTCATAAATGCCAGCCAGCTGCAATAAATGCAAAGCCATAAAACTACTGAAGACTCCCTATACTTTCATGGCCACAGCTAATGGGGCAGGCATGGTGGGAGAACAGGGAATAGATTATCCAATACAGCACACCATCCAGCCTAAACTGTTCTCTTTATTGTTCCCTCTCTGATCACTTCACCTCTTATGGAAATTTCTCTGCCCCAAAGCTCCATTTCACTATATTACATAATTGTCTGGCTGCTGAAGGAGCTGGCCTTCTCCATCAGTCCAAACCCATGATACACAGAGCTTAGATTGATGGACGGGTTTAGGGAGTCCCCAAGGTGATCTAAGCAGACATGATGAGAATTAATATCCCACCAGAGTAGAACAGCATTTAGAGATGATGCATCTAGAAGCCACTTGGTGACATGATCCATCCATGGACTAACAGTGAAGAAAATGATCTTAAATCAGTAGAGACCATGTGAAATAGCAGTTTTACAATGGGGCGGGAGTGGGGTACAGATTCCATTCATCAAGGAAGAGACATGCCAAATGACCATAATCCCTTTTGTTTTGAAAACTAAGTTCTTAGAAAACAGAGACCCTGTTCACATTTCCTTGACACTGAGTCACAGCACTACTTCACAGAGGAATTTGTCTAGGTCAAACAAATCATTTTATGACCTCTTTAAGCAGCACGTTATAAAGGAAAACACTAGCCCTCTGTCCTTGTCCATAGATTTAGCTCTGAGTCACTGTCCTTGGACTGCACCTCATGCTCTCCTTTTCCTCCCCTTCTCCAGAGGTTTGATTCAGAGGCTGACATCACTCCAACTACAAGCATTGTGTCCAGGTATCTTTCTTCCAGAGTTTTTTCTTCTTTTCAATAAAATCTAGGATGCTGCTAAGATCCTTCTGCTGCATGAACCTACTTTGAGGTAGTGTGTGTGAAACACAGAAAGACAGAGGCTGCTTGTTCTTCAGGCTACCCAATAAATGTGATACACTGCTAACAGTCTCAAATACTCGATCAAAAGTAGACAGGGAAAAAAATAAACATGCCTCTACACAATAGTGTTAATAAGGCTATTATTTGTAGCTAAGTGTGGTGGCACAGGCCTGTAATTCCAGTGACTTGGGAGGCTGTCACAAGTTTAAAGCCAGCCTCAGCAATTTATCAAGACCCTGTTCTCAAAATTAAAAACAACCAACCAAACAACAACAACAACAAAACTAAGAGGACTAGGGAGGTGGCACAGTGCTAAAGTGCCCCTGAATTCAATCCCCAGTACCTCCCCACCCCAAATTATTGTTATTATTTATTGTTTTCATGAGCTAAGACCACAATTCTCACAAACTAAAAAGAAAAGTTGACAGCCTCGAAAGAATCACATAGAACTTCGTGTGACCATCTTTCTAGGAAAGATGGTTTACCTTCTTCTTTTTTCAAACTGAACTCTTCACTTCTAGGGCTGTTTTTCCTTGACTTGAGGATAATTCATATTTTTCTTTTTTAGAGGAGACAATGGATCACTGAGATTCTTCCTAAGTTTCTGGCATGGTTAAGAAGCAGGATTTGAAAGTTGTAGTAGGTTGTTGCTGTTGTTTTCAGGAAGGTGAAGTTGTTCAAGGTAGCCAGGTGCTATTAAGGAAGTGTGCTAAAGATGAGACATGTCACAAATGGAAACCAATAGGAAATAAAGAAATAAACATAATTAAATTAAAGAGGAGAGGGGTAGGGAGAGAAAAGCCATGTAAGAGTGAATAACAAAATACTTCAAACAGGCCAAATATATATTATTTAATTTATATTAATTGTGTATAGTAAAGTCCTATAACATACACAACTCTCCAAAAGAATGTGCAAAGCAGAGGTTTGTAGGTTATATTTTAAATACTTTTATATAATGTTTAAAGTTTCAAGTTGAGATAAAAATCAAATTTTATTTTAAGTTAAAAAGTCCTTTTTGAAAGTGTAGAATTCTGCCTTGTCCAGATAAAAAAAAATATTTAGAGATTCACAAAGTTGAAAGTAACTTGAGTAATATCTCTTCTTCATTTGAAGAAAGCCAGTGGTTGATCAAATATTGAGAAGTAATGGAGTCTTGGGGTGTGTGAAGGAGCATGCTATGGGGAATTAAACTATCTGGATTCTAGATCTGCTGTATAGCTTGGGGTTTTCTATAAATTATCTTCAAGACAAAGATTGGGTAGTCACAAGCCTTTCTACCATCATCCATGGTTCTTGGAAATTTTTCTCTTGCTTTTGCCTTCCTCCTGCTCCTTTGTAATGGGAGATCTCATTTTTATTTTACATCAGGAGATGCCCAACAGTAAAAAGAAACTTGACTTTGAGTATCAATGGCCTTTGTCCTGAGTCTCACCTGAGCCCGTTTTTCTGATTTCCTCTTCAGTTGGAAAAAGAAAGTGCCTGTGGCAGCTTTCTGTCCCATTCCATGTAGGCATGGAGTGGGATCTCTCTACTATGGTTTTGGTAGCAGAGGACTTTACCTGCTACACTGCAGATTCCTCCAAGGTGACTAGGATGCAGGGCTTAAGGAAAAAAAAAACACTTCCACAAAAAAAATGTAAAACTCACATAGAAATGCAATCTGCACAGCAAATGTAGCAGGACCATGAATACCAACTCCAGCCTGGAGGAGGGCAAATGACTGCTGCTTCTAGTTCTTTCTGGCTCTTTCTGGGTG
Source organism: Callospermophilus lateralis (assembly GCF_048772815.1). Taxonomy (NCBI): domain Eukaryota; kingdom Metazoa; phylum Chordata; class Mammalia; order Rodentia; family Sciuridae; genus Callospermophilus; species Callospermophilus lateralis. The sequence goes on from NC_135322.1 coordinate 45,024,505, forward strand.
AACTTGCTTTCTCTTGGGCCTCAAAATTTCCATCTGTAAATGTAGGAACTTGAACTATGTAATCTGTACAAGTATCTTCAGCTTTATGTACAGCCCTATGTATAAGAGTGATTCTCACTCTTGATTTTGCCTTGTATTTTCCAAGATTTTTTTGAGGGTTTTGCCTATTATTATTTTTTACTACTATTATTTTTATCTGTGCTACTTAGTTATATGTGACAGCAAAATGCATTTTAATTCATCACATACAAATGGAGCACAACATTTCAATTCTCTGGTTGTACATGATGTAGAGACACACCATTCATGCAGTTATACATGCACCTATGGCAACGATGTCCATCTCGTTCCATCATCTTTCCTACTCCTATAACCCTGCTCTACCCTTCCCTTTGCCCAATCCAAACTTCCTTCATTTTTCCGATGCCCCCCAACATAGATCAGCATCTACTAATCAGAGAAAACATTTAGCCTTTAATTTTGAGGATTAGCTTATTTTGCTTAGCATAATATTCTCCAATTCCATCCATTTACCTGCAAATGCCATAATTTTTTCTCTTTTAATGCTAACTAATATTCCACTGTGTATATATACTACAGTTTCTTTATCCATTAATCTATTGATGGACATCTAGATTGGTTCTACAGTTTAGCTATTGTGAAATCAGCTTCGGTAACATTGGTATGGCTATGTCACTATAGTATGCTGATTTTAAGTCCTTTGGGTATAGACTGAGGAGTAGGATAGCTGGGTCAAATGGTGGCTCCATTCCAAGTTTTCTGAGGAAACTCCCCGTTGTTTTCCAAAGTGGTTGCACCAATTTACAATCTTGCCAGCAATGCGTGAGTGTAACTTTTCCCCCACATCCTTTCCAACCCTTTTTATTGCTTGTATTCTTGATAACTGCCATTCTGACTGGGGTGAGATGAAATCTTAGCGTAGTTTTGATTTGCATTTCTGTAATTACTATAGATGTTGAACACTTTTTCATGTATTTGTTGATCACCTATGTATCTTCTGAGAAATGTCTGTTCAGTTCCTTAGTGCATTTATTGATTAGGTTGTTTATTTTTTTTTGTAATTAAGTTTTTTGCGTTTTTATATATCATGGAGATTAGTACTTTATCTGATGTGCATGTGGTAAAAACTTGCTCCCATACTGTAGGCTTTCTCTTGACCTCAATGATTTTTTCTTCTGCCGAGAAGAAGTTTTTTAATTTGAATCCATCTCATTTATTGATTCTTGATTTTATTTCTTGTGTTTTAAGGGTCTTGTTAAGGAAGTACAGGCCTAATCCACCATAATGAAGATTTGGGCCTACTATTTCTTCTATTCGGTTCAGGGTCTCTGGTCTAATTCCTAGGTCCTGGACCCATTTTGAGTTGAGTTTTGTGCAAGGTGAGAGATAGAGGTTTAATTTCATTTTGCTACATAATGAATTTACAGTTTTCCCAGCACCGTTTGTTGAAGAGGCTATCGTTTCTCCAATGTATGTTTTTGGCACCTTTGTCTAGTATGAGATAACTGTATTTATGTGGGTTAGTCTCTGTGTCTTCTATTCTGTACTATTGATCTACATGTCTATTTTGGTGCCAATACCATGCTGTTTTTGTTACTATTGCTCTGTAGAATAGTTTAAGGTCTGGTATTGTGATGACTCCTGCTTCATTTTTCTTGCTAATGAATGCTTTGGCTATTCTAGGTTTCTTATTTCTATTGCATCTGATGTTTTACCACCTCAGTCATTTTTGCTTCAGTTCCAACAATCCATATTTTTTTTATAACTCTTCCTCCTCTTACCCATTCCAAGAAAGTGATGGAAGGCAAAAATCATTTTAAGTACCTAGACATTAATTCCCTATTTCAAGGAAGTCTATAGTTTATACCACATGGCAGAACCATAATCTTTTAGATATTTTAAAGGGGGGAACATATTATAAATTATGTATTTCTATGAGGCAGAAGATCAAAAAAGTACCAGAGAATGTTCTGGAAGCATAATTGACAATTTTCAGAAGCATAAAGCTGAATATAAATCAATGCATATGCTGTTGATTTGCACACATTCATCAAATTTCAGTTAATAACCCATTTTGTGCCAGTCAATGGGCAGACGTGTGTGTTTGTGTGTGTGTGTGTGTGTGTGTGTGTGTGTGCATGCGCATGCAAAGCAACATATGTATAAATAAATGGAGGCATATAGTTTCAATTAGAGGGCTGTGCACTGAATCTTATATCCCTTAACGTGGTTGCAAATTGATAATCTATAACTGAATTTATTAGGTTTCTTATATTCCATCATTATTTTTTTCAGTCCACTTGATTTTATGTATTATATCTATCAAATATTATTCTAGGCCGGGGGACTCCAACAGTAAATACAAAGGAAAAGGAAACAGGATAATCACAGAAGACCTCTTTGAGGAGGAAGTATTTAAAGAAATGACTTAAAGGGTGCATAGCAACCAGGGAGAGTGAGAAGAATATAGAAATGTGATGTGTGTTCGAGTATGAATGAATGTGTGTAAATTGAGATTATATATACATGAGAGAATCTGCAGAGCTGTAGGAGGGAAGAGAATGTCTTGCAAGCGGAAGTGTGAAAACTCAAGTCAGGTGAAAAAATTCTATGAAATTAAACATACTGACATAAAAGATCATGAAAAATGTAGGCCAACTGTGATGTTCAGAAACATGAAATTACAATTAAGCTTGCCTCTTATAACTAGGTGGAATCTTGGCTATTAAGCAGAGGATTCATGATATAAGTGTATGATATATGTAGAATCATTTTTATAGAAATAGTACACAGATACTTGAAAGTCCCTGTCTATGTTGTGTGTGGATGGGGGCAGAGAGATCAGACATACATTTGTAATGAAATTGAGATACAATTCCCACTTTTGTGGTATTAACACTTGCATTAGTGACTCCCAAATGATAGTAACATGGCTGGGAGCTTAACACAGACCAAGGCAGTGACATCAAACTACGATGGTGGTAATTGCATTCTTCATTGTCAAGCATTCACAGTTTAAAATGCCAGTGTCACTTATGGATACTACTTGACATAGTTTCGTTTTTAGTATGGTGCATGAACTAGTTGTCTCTGTAATGGAACACTTGTATCATAAAAGAATGAGTAAGAAATCATAAAGACAGGGAAAATATGTGTTTCCAAAACCATCCCAGCTTCTCACAGAGATTGCTAGTTTAGAGGTCCCCAAGACCACCTTCCATTGGCTTGAAGGACTCAAACAACTCAAAACTCATTTAGTGACAGTTAAGATATATGAGAGCACCTCCTCTTGCCATAGACAGCAGTATGTGAGAATGTGAATGGAACATTTCCACGCAGGAAGCTCACTTTAGCCTTAGGGTCTAGTCTTTTTTCAAGCTGGCTGGGTTCCTGACATCAATCACCAGCCTTTCTGAATATGGAGATGATATGGTATGACCTAGCCCTCCAAATAAAATTATGGGTGTGGCACAAAGCCTTTGTCCCCAATCATGTGATTATTATGTGCCACCATATAAGGTTCCAAGGTTCACAAACATACTCCTATCAGTCAGGACATTCTAAAGACATGGAGATTAATTCCAAGAAGTAAAGAACATAATTAAAAACTTTTAAAATTATTATCTACACACACAGAGAATATGGTCAACTGAACTTGAGTATTTTGTAGATCTTTTCTCCAAAATGGATAAGATAATCCTGTAACTTCAAGATAAAAAACTGAAACTATATGTTACAAAAAAAATTCAACTTAAGTAAACACTAGATTTTTTGCAGAATGTGATTCACTATGAAGTGTTTGACAGCTCCCCAATATTTAAAAACTTTTCTAGAGATTTCAGTGATAATAGTAACAAATTGATTTTTTAAATATACTCAAAGAAAAAAACGAAGATATATGGAAGATCTGCTTAACCTAATGAATCAAGATTTTTCTAAAACACTAATACGTGATATTACAAAAATCATGCAATAGTAAAAGATTCATTCAAAGTGCAGGATAGACTAAAAGATTTTAAGGAAAGAGAGAGTAAAGACTTCATTGATATGGTTTTTGCATTCTAACTATTAACTAACATTTAGAAAATCATAACATATTTTGATAGAGTAGCAAAACAAAAACAGACTATTTATAATTATTTGATGAGGCTAATAGAATACTTCTACCTTTTCAATACATTCAGTGTGAGGTTGGATTTGATTTATATAATGTAACCAATATAATATGCTTCATCAGATTGAATGCAAAATAGCAAAGAGATTTTAGCTTCATTCTGTTAAACCAGACATTAAAGACAATTGCTAATATATATAAGCATATGACACTAATCAGTTATTATTTCTTTGTTTTGTAAGCCAATTATCTTTTCTTAAGTGTCCTTGACATTAACCTGCACTTAAATTTTTATTTTTTAAAAATCTTAACACATGAAATATGATTTAATTTTTCTCAACTTGAATTTCTTTTATAATAAATATTGGTGAATACACAATACACATGAATCTATTTCTTGGTCTCAATAACTTTAAGAGAATAAAGAGCTTTGAGGCCAAAATTTTAAGAATAGCTATTCAGAGCACTATTTTTAAAGCGTGTTTTATGAGCTCAGTCATTATGAGCCCTTAGTGGGAATACTCGAGGTTGTGGACCAAATCTGGGAAAGTACCTGTTTTGTAAATAAAGTTATGTAGGAACACAAACATGCCAGATTGTTTAAGTATTACTTGTGTCCTCTTAAACTATAATGGCAGGGTTGAAGAGTTGCAGAAAACTTGACTGCTTATGACACAACTAGTCTCACACACACACACACACACACACACACACACACACATGCACGCACATAACTCAATGGAATAGAAAGCCTATTATATTTGCTCTCTGGTCCTTTAAATTTTTTTTTTGACCACTCTTGATCTTGAGAGTTATAAAATCAGTTAGGGATAAGGATTTAAAAAAAAAGAGTGCATTGTGTAGTAGTGGTTATTATTTTTGTAGCACGTTTGTTTTGTAGCATGTGTGAGCGGCTGTGTGTGTGTGTGTGTGTGTGAGAGAGAGAGAGAGAGAGAGAGTATCCCTCTGTATGTGTTTATCGATTTGGATATTCAATACATTTTTACTGTGGGTCATGGTAAAAAATAAATTCAGATCTGCTGCTATAAAGTGCAAACCAAGTACAGTTAGAATTCTCAGAGATGCATTATTAACCCTGTAAACTGTCTTAAATTCTCCAAGGCAGTAGATGGCATATAAATCCAAAATAGATAAATTGATGCATTTGCATCAGTCTTACTGTAGATATTTATGGCAAAACAACTTCAACAGAATGTTTTACAGAATGTAAATTACCCCTTACTGTACAGACTTGGTTATGCTTCATAGCATGCTATTTTAGGAACTCTAACTTAATGTCATTTTCTCTACACATGTCATTGTGGATATGAAGTTTATTTCTTAGCCTGAAATTGTTCTTTTGTGTGGTGTGTTATCTTCTAATCATTAATATACAGATGACTTCAGAAAGTATCTTTAAAATTATTCATTGATGCTTAATAAGCATACTTTATGTATCATAATACCATGAATTTTTCAAACTGAACATACTCAGATATCCAGATAACAGTGTAGATATTTCACATTACATATTGGAATACATTAGAACTGAATTATTTATTGAGAATGTTCATTTATTGAACATGTTGTTAGGCATTTGGGAGCTTTAAACATAAATAAGGTCTTTCTGTATTATCAAAGCGTTTGAAATGAAGATGGGGATAACAGATACATATAAATAGTTAAAATAATGCATGTATGATTGTTTTGGTGTTCATGTGTGAGTGCATGCAGGAGAATTTTGGAATTTCATATCAAAAACAAAGAGCACATGCTCTGAGTTCAGAGTTCTGGATTCAGATTGAGAATCTCTGAGGTTTTCCAAGCATGTAACATGGAGCTTGGATACCATTTGTGCTAAATAAATGCTAATTTGTTCAAATTGAAGAAAATAGAAACAACACAAGAGATCTAGACCTGGTATTTTTTTTTTTTTTTTGGAATGTCCCTATCAAATACTGTGACTTCCTAAGAAAAATCTCTTGTTTCAGTAATGTTGAATGATCTGGTGACAAATGTGAATGAACAGATCCAGTAGAAACCACATCAGAGAACAGGTCTTTGGAGTTGCAACATTAGCAGAATAAAGATAGATCACTTGGTTAGCATCTTTCCATATCTTAGGGTAGAATTTGAGCAAAGGCATTTGAGAATTATAATTACTCAATTTTCTGCACTAGTTGATTCTTTCTTTCCTTTCTTTGGAGTGCCAATGCATTTACAGGTCTTCCAAGCTATTTATGGGGTTACACACTGCACATTTTATCTGATAAGTTTTCTAAGTGCTTCTCTAACCCTTTGCTATCAGTTCCACAATTGAAAAAAAGAATAATTTTCCTTGAAACTTTGAGGAGTAAAATGTTCAGTATTTTCAAACTCATTGATATTAATCCAGACCAAGATAATTCTATTGTACTATACCATTGGGTTGGGGTTCATTGCATTCTCTGTGATTCTTGGAGAATCAAATTGCCATATGTGTTGAGTCAATGCATTATCAACTGAGTTGCAATTACATCAAAGGGAAACTCCTTTAATTACCTAGACAGAGTACAAGTATCTATTTTTTCCTCATCCTACAACCAATGATCACCATTGATAATGAATCAAGCATCCTTTCTTGCTAAGCCTAATGAGAGCCTCAAAACACTCATTAGTATGTTGATCCAGGCAACTTCTACAAATTGGTGAACACTAGCATACAGATGCACATATATTTTCTACATAAAATTTACCACCTGAGTAGAACAATGCAAACCTGTTTTAAAATATAGCTTTCACTGTATGATTCAGACAGTGAAATACACTGCTTTGAAATTCTAGCATGTTTTCAGATGTAAATGAGGATGTGACCATTTTATATCCAGTTATCTTTTTCCAAATCTGAATTCTTTTTACACAAAATTTTATCATTATAATGTAACAGGCATTGCCAATTGTGTATTCACCAATCATATCATCTTCTTCCTTGGAAACAAAAACCTATTTGGTTGAGGAAAATGACATGCTGGACATACTGAGCCCAGTAAAGATTTTAACTTCCCTATTTTCGTTGTAGTTCAGAGACTACAGAAGGCTGTCTTTATCCATGATATGTAAATAGAAATTGGTTGAGGTCTCTAGAAAGTCTTTGCATATATAAACAGGGAAGGATGTGTCTGATACCACTCCATTCTCTAACTCCTTCTAGCTTTGAATACGAACTACAACAGTATATTATGACTATGAAGGACAGACATGAAGGAAGATCAAGAAAACTAGGTTGCCCTATGTCGATAAACCTCTCAACTGCTTCCAGAAATCATTTACTAACAGATTCCTTGTTGAGTCAGAAAAATAAATAACTTTTTGTTTAGGCCATTTTAAGCAAAATTAACTATTATATTGAATATGCTCCTAATTGAGTCATGTGGCTTTAACAGTGTTTACCAATAGCAATCACAAACATTTTGTTTCGTATTTATACAACTGGTCAACCAATCCCTTTAAGTTTACCTAGAGAAAGCATAAAGAAGAAAAAAGACAATCCAAGTCACTAGAGTGAAAAAAAAAACATAAGTAATAGTTAGAAAAGATGCATAATCATTTGCTGTGGGACCTTGAGAGGGACTTTGTAAACTGTAGATGAGGAAGCATGAGACAGAGGACTGCAGGCTTATAGCATCTATAAGGAAGTAGGCAGCTGAGAACAGGCTAGGAGTTGCATTTAATTTGTGAGCCAGACGAGTCTATACAATCCTGACGTTTTCAAAAGACCTGGAGAAATGCTGTCTCAGTTTGTAAAGAGAAATTAAGCACATCTTTTTTGTTGTTGTTGTTGTTTTTGACCTCACAGTTATCTCACTTCTATAGACAAGCTGAAGGCATATTATTATACATGATACACAAAATTACCATGACTGCAGTCTCTGGTCAGGAGAAAATACATAATAGCCTAAATAGAATCACTAAACTGCAAGAAGGAATCTCACTACTTGCTTTGGGAATGTGGTATTCCATTGGTTTAATATGATTTCCTTCTTATATTATTAATTTTCCATTTGATCTTGATACTAAAATATGACAGGGCTATTTGACTCCTCTCTAATGTCCATCAGGGAAAAATATTCATTGCAATATGCTCCATAAATCCAAAGCAGAGGTAGAAAAAGCTGGAAAAGCACCAACACTCAAGTTATCTCTTAAGGAATCTTCGGCTGGCTTTACTCACCTAGATTTTGCCATTCGGGGAACCATAAAACAGATAATCCTGGTGAAAATTGATTATTCCATCATTGGGAACTGAGTGACTAATGTGGTTTTACAAAAGTTAAATAGTATGATGATATCAGACAGTGATTAAACAACCCATAATAGCCTCTTTCTTGAGAAATTGGATGAGTTGCAAAAAGAGGTGCAGAAGGTTCACAAAAGTTGAGTGACATATGAAGTAATCAAAATCCATAAGGGAGTAGAACCCACATGAAAATCAAAACCATGAGATAGTCATGCTAGGAAAAATTCAAATCATAGTATGTTAATGATATTATGTGATAATGATTGTGGACTTTTTACAACATTTTATAATGAATATGCCATGCATTGTCTTGTACACATATTAATTTAGTTAACCTATACCACAGATCTATGAAGCATGCAGCCTTATCTCATCACTCTGATTTTACATGCAGTGTGATAAAATATATAGGCAGGTGAAGCATCTTCTTCAGAATTAAAGAGTGGATATGGGGAAGACCTGAGGTTGGAACAAAGCAGTCAGACTCCAAGATCGCTACTCTTCCACTTTCCACAGCTCTGCATCTCTTGGTAGGATTTGGGCAATGTAAACTTACTGTGGTATCTTAAATGATGTTCTCTTAAAGACCCAAGGGCAAGCATTTTTTGTGTGCTTCTTCATTGGCCCTTATATATTTCCGTTAAGTCTTATCTGCCACCCTCTGATCCTTGCAACCTGAAAAAGACCAGTACATTGGTGAGATTTTTAGATCTAGTGTTGCTTCTGCTAAGTGGTTTCAGCATGGGAAAAATCATCTCAATTATCTACCTCTTCTTCAGTGACTTAACAATAACATCAGCAAGGGAAATGGCATGACATGTAATAGACACACACCAGACTTTGAATACAGCCACTACCTTATTTAGCACGGGACTTGGCACAGTTGTTCAGGACAATTCCTTGTTTAACTGAACTCAAAAGAATTCAAAATGCTGAAGAAATGTAACAAATGTTCACTAAGACCCCAGGGCTCTTTCTACGAAAACCTACTTCTCCCAACCATTATGTTTCAACTAGATCACACCGGGGATGACTTCGCATGCTACAAAATGAATCCTTCACTCAAAGGAAAAATGGAAAGTGGTGATATGTTGTTCATTATGTCTTTGGTTTGAGGCTTTTTCTTGGTTCTACATTAACTACATGGCATCAATATCACTCTGTTCCTGTAAGGACAGACCTTACAAATCACTCCTCAGTTTTGAACAAATATTATAGTGAACAATGCTACTGGGAAGAGTCTTGCCTCAAGGGACTACTTATTGTAGAAGTTTTCTGAGTAGCTGAAATAGCATTGCTTTGTTCAACTAATAACACCTTCCACATCGTGTTTTCGAACACATACATATAAAGAGTAAAGTAAGAATACATCCTTCTTTTTTTTTAAACTTTTTTTAATTTCATAGGTTTTCCCTATGTGTGCACATCCTCATGAAAGTCTCTGACACCAGCTTATGGTTTTGAATTATTTTAAAAGTTTTCATTCCCTTAAGTCAATGTATTTTGAATTGCATAAAAATAAAAATGATAACAGAAAACTCTCTATGAATGCATATGTGTATATGAGAGAGTGTGTATGCATGTTCACACGTGTAATATTTTAAATCATCAATGTTAAAACTAAGTGTAAATGAGAATGCTAAGGCTCAGGTATTCCACAAGAACATAACAAATATTTTCAATTTCTTTTTGAGCAACTATAACTTACCTGACAGTGAGGTTATGTGCAATATCTTATTTAATTTCTAAAAACCCTTTGAGAGAGACATTTTTAACTTAATTTTGCAAATAGCAAAAATGGTGATGAAAGTTATTCTAAAGGCCACACAGGGGTAAGTAATTGAGATTAGAATTTGAATTCAGGCCATTCTGATTCTCTTATCCACATTCCTATTTTTAGTATTATTTATTAGTGGATTCATTGATTCAAGTAATGCCTTGTGTATTTGTAAATCACAGAGATTTAATTTAAAATCCAAATTAACTCTAGTCACTTCTAACTTCTAAATACAGCAGCATAAACAATATTATTAAAAAAAACATATATACCATGCAATACTGCTCCCATGTTACCTTCCTTGAAGATAATTAAGGGTGAACCCAGGAATTTAGATGTCTTTGTTATTTGTTTTCTTTCTATAGGACTAAGAGATAACAACAAAACTATTGGACTATTGCTTTATAAAACTTCTTCTTGATCCTCTGGATTTGCATTGGCAAGTACAATGGTGGACATATAGCTAAATTTTTTAACAAAATAAAGTGAAAGGGGCTAAATTTCTAAATACTATCATAGTCAGCTCTGGATATTATAACAAAATGCCACAGAACTCCCTGTCTTATAAACAACAGAAATCTATTTTCTCAAAGTACTAGAGTTGAAAATTTGAAATCAGGGTGCTTGCATGGTTTGGTTCTAGTGAGGCCTCTCCTCCAGCTTATAGATGGCCACCATCTCACTGTGTGTGCACATAGACTTTCCTCAGTGTGGCACATGTGGGGAGAGAGGGAGACACCTATTTGAAGGCTCTGGTTTAAAGGGCATTAATCCCACCATAAGGACCCTCACTCATGGCATCTTCTAAACATAATTACTTCCCAGTGGCCCCATTTCCAAATACAATCACACTGAGGGGTAAAGCATTCAACATTTGACTTTGAATTATACCGAAATTGAGAAGTAAACAAAACAGCACCGGCTTGCAATCTATTTTGGAAAATGGGAGATCATGTTAATAAAATTGCCTTGGCCAAAGTGAACAAAATTCTGCTAAAGATTTGGGTGCCCAACATTCAGTTCAGAGCTCTATAAGTGGAGTATTGCACTACAACTTTCCTCTGTCACCTCAAACCCTGCCATTGCCTCGTGGTTTCATGATATCATTTTTATGGTTTGGATGTGAGGTATCCCCCCAAATCTCACATGTGGGACAATGCAAGAAGGTTCAGAGGGGAAATGATTGGGTTGTGTGAGAGTCTTAATCAGTGATTTAATCTCCTGATAGGGACTAACTGAGTGGTAACTGAAGTGTAGACTGTGGTTGCAAGAGGTGATGATTGAGATGTGGCTTTGGGGTGTATATTTGTGTCTGGCCAATGGAGTCTCTCTCTGCTTCCTGATCACCAGGTGAGCTGCTTCTCTTTTCCACACTCTTCCACCATGTTGTTCTGTCTCACCAGGAGACCTGAGGAATAACACCACTGTCTGTGGACTGAGACCTCTGAAACCGTGAGCCCTCAGATAAACTTTTCCTCCTCCCTAATTGTTCTGGTTGGGTCTTTTGGTCATAGCAGTAAAACAGCTGACTAAACTAATCATAGGGGAAATTTTAAGGGAAATCATTATTTTTTAAAAGTCAAGGTTATCAGGTTGGTTCCTTCTTAGTAGTGACAGAAAAGAATCTGTCCCTAACTTCTTGCCAGAGCTTCTCTGTAATCCAAAATTATTTCAATAGCATTAATTTTATTGTATTCTGCCAAATAAAATACATTCAAAGGAATGAGATCCATGAAATTCAGATTATGGCAAATTTATTTAAATATAAAGCCTATTATTTTATAATAATGCCTTGGTTGTTATAGGTTCTTAAATAAAATTGATGACTATATTCTGGATTCCTGTCTTTAATTTTTTTTTCTCATGAAGGATTTAATATCATTTACTTTGTGTGGTTATACTCTCTCGTTTTTAACTTAAAATTTTATGACTATTACAAAACTTTAAACAAAAAGTCACATAATCGGTTTGTCAAATTATTTTTTTAGGTAAAGTATGAGGCAAGATGAAACTTCAATAGTCTTGTGTCTTTTAAAACAGACATTTTATTTCTTCTTTTCTGTCATGGTTGTGGTATCTCATTGTCTTGATGCATAAGAACACTCATATTTTAAAATGTTAAAGTTAAAAATTTGCATTATAATGAAATCCATAACTGCCCAATGTCTTATTCTAAACCACAAAGTTCAAGGATTCTACCTTCAGGGGCAAGAAGTCAAATTTTCAACCTAAGATTAAAAAGTTGAAAAAAAAAATCATAAAATCTAAATGTCTTTTATTATAATTTTTAAAATAGGTCTATCTCCTATTTTCTTATTGCTACATTGTCTTCATCAGTGTAAGCCTGTGACATAAATTTTAGTACATGATTTATGGTTACAAATTCATTTTTTCATTCTCATTTATTATGGGGTGTCACATTTTATCATGCCTGCATTTAATCATCTCCTGTCTGCATATTAATGGTTACAAATATGATACCTGTATAGACCCAAGAAGCCAGGAGCTTAGCTGTCTCAGAGCGTAACGGTTGAGTGCCTTGAAAAGTGGGGTTGGGAAAAAAAAAATTTATAAGTCTTTGTACATGCATATGCATTACAGAATAGCTCATGTAGTAAAAAAGAAGATTTTCTGCTGTGTAGAGTCAATTTGTGTAAATTGATTTTTCATAAGACCCCATAATTTGTACATCCATAACTGTATTGAACACACAATGAACCTGGTGTCAAAAATCAGGTGAGATCATAAATAAGACATTGTTAAGTTTTAGTGTCAAGTGAAGACCATGGGGGAGTGCATATTGACACATTTATTTTATCATGGGATAAAGTACATAAATGAAAACACATGATTTGAGAAAGTTAGATGTTATCTGAACTTGATGACATGAGGTTTTAAAAGCTGACCGTTGAATTTATAGTTAAAAGCTAAAAAACCTGTTGCCTAAAGAGTATGGCTGTTTGACTTAAAGTGTGTGCTAAATACAGTCGTTTCTCTCTTCTAGGGAATTGATTCCAGGATCTCCCTCCTCACTGCTGTGTTCCCACCCCAGGGACACCAATATCTGAGAATACTCATTTATATAAAATGATATAATATTTGCATATTATTTATGCACATCCTCCTTTATGCTTTAAATAATATCTGTATTACTTAGATTACTTAAAACAATGGAAATATTATGTACATATTTGCTTTATAATATTACTTAGGAAATAATGACAAGAAAAACAGTCTATACATGATCCATTAGTTTTGATTTGCACTGGATTCAATCTGCAAATATAAACCTCCAAGATACAGAGAACTAATAGTATATCTTTGTTTAATAAATAAATATTTTATTTTCTTTTGCCAATAAATAGTTCCTGGGAGCCACTTCTGGTGCTAAAACAAACGGAGCTGCAAACCATCTATATACAAAGTATTAAAAAAAGAAAGAAAGAAAGAAAGAAATCAAAGATAACATAAACTGGGGCTGGAGATGTGGCTCAAGTGGTAGCGCGCTTGCCTGGCATGCGTGCGGCCCGGGTTCGATCCTCAGCACCACGTACAAACAAAGATGTTGTGTCCGCCAAGTACTAAAAAATAAATATTAAAAAATTCTCTCTCTCTCTCCCTCTCTCTCTCACTCTTTCTTTAAAAAAAAGATAACATAAACTGCAAAGAACAAAAATAAATCAACCTAGTGAAAAGCTATAGATGCTCAGGAAGAAAAGAAGCTATGTTAAGTTTGGAAAGAGATGCAATTTCAGAAGTACTAAGTGCTAATATAATTAAGGAAAAAGACTGCATCTGTGATCAGTGACACAGTCCATGCTGCTGAGTGCACAAATTGAGGTTAAGTTTAAGGACTGCAGGAACTCACGAGGAAGGAGTGGGGTGTGTTAATTAAGAGGAACTTCACGCATGATCAGTATTGTAGTAGACAAGCAGAAATAGGACTCATTGTCATCTTTGGCCTTCAGGATAGCTAAATGGGACAATTGTCTTAACACAAAATTGAAGACAAAAGTCATTGAAGGAATGCTTCACAGTAGAAATAGAAAAGAGACGATGGTTTGTCATATGTATGCAGCCATATTCAAAGACAGAGAATAAAAGCATATTTTAAAATATTTTAAAAATAGGATATTGGGTTTAAAATGAATTCAATTGGTCTCCAAAATACCTGGTAACCTAGTTTCTAATGATCCTAGTTTCTACAGGGGAAAAATTTCCAAACAGAAGTTTCATTCTGGAAAAAAATGCTATACCTTTCTGATCATCCTTTGATTCTGTATTTTGATCTTTTAGGCAAAACTTTAAGGTAAAAGCATCAAGGTAATAAAACATACTTGTAGATATGATTAATCCGTCTCCCTTTCACAAAGGTAGATTTCTGAGACAGACAGGGTATCATGCTTATCTTTCCAAAAAGTTCTTGAGAATTATTTTTACCATTTTATATAGGATGAAGTCCTTATCAGTAATAAGTAAGTATAGATGTTAACAAAAATCAGCATTCATTTTCCAAGGACGTCAAATTCATGAAATTAAGGTATAACAGTATTGCTATCAAAGCATTTTGGACTTGCCAAACCTGTAATATATATGCATTTTTCCACATCTTGCATTTACCACCCTCCTGTTGCCTTCCAGTCAAGGAAATGTCATTGTGCATCTTTGTAGGTGATCGATGTTATTATTGGTACTGTCAGTCTGTCCCATTATATAAGCTTTAATGACCATTTGTTAAAATAAGTTACTTGTGATGGTATAACTTGGGTCATGATCCCAATGGCCGAAAGCTTCGAAAAAGTTTTTCCTTTCCCCAGGGAAGGAGCAGAGTAGGATTTTATAAGATTTTTTTTAAAGCAAATTATAAAAAACATTGATATTTGTTTTCTTTGGTTGCCAGGCATGTAGGTACTTTTTTTTTCTTACATATAATCAGATTATTTGCTATAAAATATAATTAGGCCATTTGCCTTAAGCAGCTTGAAAACATTCACTGAAAAATGGGAGAAACAGTTCTTTTTCAATAAGAAAACAAAGCTAAAAATATACAATTGAGTCATTATTAAATATATAGCAAATTTATTATATAAAAATATTTATGGAAGTCTATTTTCACCTTGCCTAGTCACCCATCCTCCATCTCTTTCTCTTCTCTTCCTCTTAGCACTTTTGATGTAGTAAAGGAGCACTGATATGAAATAAGGAAACTTGATTTCAAGTAGCTTCAACTTGGCCTTGTCTCAAGATATACTTTAATATGACTTTCTTATCTAAACTTCTCTTTTTGTTTCATCTATAATTTTGGGATGGATAAATATCTATAGAAGAATGAAGCAAAATAAATAATTATTATATGACTTATAGGAGTATATTATATGTCATAAGTGTACATAGTTCATTAAAGTGTTAATATATATACTATATATTAGATATCTCTCAAATCACAAAATTGAACATCAAAGACTTCTATTGTCTTTTTCAAATTTTGTTTAAGTTATCAAAATCAGTGACTGGAATTTGAATATCTTTTTTTGCCCCTTAGAAAAGTTTGAGAATAGAGAAGATTTTATTAAAATACAATATAAAATAACAAATATTAGGACTGACCTCACCGGTGTACTGTGGAGATAAAATGACACATTTAAATACTTTAAGCAAGGCACACAGAAAGCATTCAATAAATCCACAGTTTTTCTTTCTTTCTTCTTTTTTTTTTTTCCTTTTTTGATACTGGGGATTGAATCCAAGGATGCTTCACCACTGAGCTGCATAGCAAGTTCTTTGTATTTTTTTTTATTTTGAGACAAAACCTCACTAAGTTGCTTAAGGCCTCACTAAGTTGCTGAGTCTATCCTGGAACTTGTCTAGTTTCCAGCGTCATTAGGATTACAGGCAGGCACCAGGATGCCCGGCAAATGCCAGCTCTTAAACTTGCCATCCTTATTCTCATTATTCACCACCTGATTTATTAATTTCCTAGTTGATTATTCTCACGTTCTCTTTATCTTTTATTCCCTTTGATCTCTCTCAAGCTGAAGCCAAGCTAATGTTCTGACATTTGGCTCTTATTGTTTCTCTGACCTGATTCAACACTGCTAGGTCCTCCAAAGCCTTCCTTTCCCTGCCATTTCCACACTATGGTGCCACCTTAACTTCCCAGCTTTAGCTCTCAGTGTGTATCACCAGGACACTTAGGATGCAGCAAAACAGCACAATTGTTCCCTAGATGTTGTATCTGCTCTGTGTCCTTTTACCATTTTGCTCTTTTACTTAAACAATAGGCTTCTTCCTCTGAAATCTTTTAACCCCTCTTCCCTGTGGGTTAAGTACTTACAAGGTCTGGAAGAGACAATATCTTAGTCAATGCAATCTGACATCTATAAAAGGAAAAAGAATACTTCAAATCTGAAGGGTTTTTTGCGAGAAAAGCTGTGCACACCATGGCCGGGTGAGTGACATGGTCAACACGGAAGGCAAAAAGCCTGGAGGATCACAGTAGCCGGTCAAGGGCATAATGTCCATTTATATTTTCATTGGCCAAATTTTGTCAAATGGTCCCATTCACTATGAGGAAGGCTGAAAAACTGCACAGTAAAAGAAAATTTAAGGATTAACAAAAAATAGCATTTTTCCCCCACCATACTCAAAGAGCTTGGTAAAGATCTCTAAGATATCTTCTGTCATTTCTCCTCTTTGAAATTGCATGACCTCCCATCTGGCATTAAACTGTCAGCATTATGGGGATGAATATCCTACTTGTGTCTCTCTTGTGACAGGGTTGAACTCAAGAGGGGGAGTTTAAGAATTGTTTTGATTCATGCTTTCTGCTCCTTACACTATCCGTATGCAACCTTGAACATGGAACTGCTCAAAAACTACTGTTAAAAGAAGAAATACTCCAGGTGTCCTGGCCCTTGTCTGTAATCTCAGTAGCTCAGGAGGCTGAGGCAGGAGGATGGCAAGTTCAAAGAGAGCATCAGTGACCAAGCAAGGTACTAAGCAACTTAGTGAGACCCTGTCTCAAAAAAAAAAAAAAAAAAAAAAAATTGCACTGTGGGTGTGGCTTAGTGGTTGAGTGGCACAAGAAAATAGAGAAAAAGGGGAGAGATATGGAAATGGAGATAAAGGTGAATAAAGAGGAAAAGGGGAAGAAAAGGGTGGAGGAGAAGAAAGAGAAGCACAAGAAAAGAAAGAGAAGCATAAAAATATAAAATTTCATTGCAAATTAAAAATGTGTGTGTATCTGTTTTAATAGAACACCCACAGAGTTTGAGTAAAGCCTTTACCTAATTTGCGTGGGATATGATTAAATTACAGTCATTTTATCCAAATTTCATTATTAAAATAGGAATACATTATTTGAATTTTAAAAATTAACTAACAATACTAGTAACATTTAATATCTGGATGTTAAACGATCACACTGCGGAAACCATTCCTTGCAGAACTTTAAAGAGAGGAGATTACGTGAATTTTATGAAACAGAACAAGGTGGGTAACTGAAAGAAATGTCCTGCTCTGTCTGCTCCTCACCCCTTACACTAGCTGGTGTTATCCTTGAACATGAAACTGCTCAAAAGCTCAAGGAAAAAAAATAAAGGGCAAGAATTCTAGCCCCACCTCCAAAGAGAGGCAGTCTTCTCCACTGATATGTAAGCCTCTTAGGACATTTTGGGCTGCTGTACAGGAACACTGCACACAAGGTAATTTATAATGAACAGAATTTTATTTGGCCACAGTTCTGGAGGCTGCAATGTCCAAGATCAAGGTGTTGGCATCTGGTGAGAGACTTCTTGGCAGAAGAAAGAAAAGGCAAAGAGAGAAGGGGCCAAACTCACCCTTTCATAATTCCATCCATAAAGGTGGCGTCCACAAGGCCTAATCACCTCTTAAAGGCCCCACCTGTCAACACTATTATAATGGCAATTAAATTCAGCATGGATTTTGAAGTAGAAAAACATTGAAATTACAGGAATAAGCAATGTTTTAAAAAAGACTGCCCCAACAAGCATAAAATCCAATTAATCCATTAATTAATCAATTGACCCATCTAAAAGAGTTTCCATGCCTCCCACTCTCTGTGCTCAGGGTATTGAATCAGAGGACACCAGTTTTACCAACCTAAGGCCCCACTATAGCAAATCTTCTTTACCCTGTGTACTACAGCATGAACTCTGATCCTTCAAAGCAGTTAAAACCAAGACTTGACTACTGTTATTTTGCTGTTTTGTTTTTGTTTGTCCGTTTGTTGGTAGTAGTATGGATTGAATCCAGGAGTATCTAACCATTGAGCACATCTCCAGCCCTTTTTTAATTTTTAATTTTGAGACAGTGTCTTGCTACATTGCTTAGAACCTTGCTAAACTACTGAGGCTGGCCTCAAACTTGCAATCCTCCTGCCTCAGCCTCCCTGGAAGCTGGGATTACACGTGTGTTGATTACAGTTCTTGATAAGCCTAAGGCATAAAACAACAAAACAAAGGTGAAAAGAACCATTCAGTCCTCAAGAGCACAAAGAAAACTCACCAAATATAAAAGGCACCCTGCAAATAACAGCAGTCTGAGTCATTCCAACCCTCACGCCAAGGGAAAAAAATAAACATATCATTTTGGTAAAGTCTATTAACAACACAAAAAGCTTTCTGGGGATTTTTACAATACTGCTGTGTTTCATCAAATTTTTTGACCACTATAGAAGATAAGGCTGTATTTATTATTATTATTATTGTTTATTATTATTATTATATAAATAATCATATAACAAGTTATAAATATAATTAACAATAATAATATTGGTTATTTTTGGACATGTTGTGTAAGCATGTATTTTTTCTTTCTTTTAAAGAGCAAAAAGGAGGCAGGTAATTAGGTAATTTAACAATAAAACCACCTTTAATTCTACTTGGCTCACAACAGAATTAAATGTCTTCTGAGAAAAGGTGATTACATTATTTTAAAGGAATTAATCACTGTGGCCTGAATTCTGTAGCCTCTGACTTTCTCCTTAGTAAATGGACCCACGAGCTATTTTTCAAGGCTTCTTTTGACAATTCAATGCTGAAATTCAGGATGTGATTTGTTCTCACAAAGACTAACTCCGTCTCCATTTCCAGAAAGGCTCTTGCTCTTCAAAGAGGTAATGCTGGATGTTGTATCCTCTGCTTAATATTGCAGTTCCCTTGAATGTAGGAAATTATAGCTCAATGGCAAGAATGCACACCCACAAACACACATACACCTGAAAACATACCTACAAGAGTAGCTTAAAACATAGTCCTTTCTTTATGCTCATTTTTTCTAGTTGGGGCCAGACTCTTTGACTGGTTTAATCTCCCAGTTAATATTTGGCTTTAATTCTGCTTTGTTTTCCTGGGACAATGGGCTATGCCAGGTGTATGCTCTTCATGGGCGGTTAGCAAGATAAGAGATGGTACATGTCTGTCAGACAATATCCAATGCAATCGCTTTTCAACATGGGTAATATCCAGCCCTGAAATTTTTTGATGTCCAGCAGATTTGCTAATAAATGTTCTGGGTTTCAGCAGGAGGCCATCTTTGTTTCTTCCTCTGTAAAGTGAAGATGATAATAACAACACTGTTTGCTAGATTGTTTTGGGAATCACCTGTGAAAGTACCTTAGAAAATGTTTAACAAACCAATAGGTATAAAGTGACTGAGCCTGCAAATTACAGCAGTCTGAGTCATTCCAACCCTCATGCCAAGGGAAAAAAATTAAACACATCTACCTCTCTATTAATTTAATGACCATTTTTTTTTCCAGTTAGAATGTAATAAGTGTATAACTTCAGTTCACTTTGTCTTGTTATACTAGAATAGCATGGTATTCACAAAATAAATTTTCTGGTTTCAAATAGCCATATCTGAATTCTGCCTGTGTTGTTTACTCATCGGTAGATCCTGTACAAACACTAGCTGTGAGACTTGAAGAATGTCCTTACATAAAGGAAAAAATAAGGTATTCCTTTAAGTAATAAAAGAGACAATATTGTACTTGAAAATCACTTAGCACAGCATCTGGCATATGATGACATATAAAAATCAGTTTTCTTTCTGTCCAATTTCAGATTTCTGCAACTGTAGAAATGATTGATTTGTCACATACATGTTGGAGGTATTAACTGGAATCATTTGATCTCTGTATGTTAAGTGACAAATACTTTGAATGAGCATATGCTATTAGCATTCATTTGCTAACAGAGCAGCAAGATGATAAAGTGTAACAGATTTTTCACAATGTATTTCTCTTCCAATGAGAACTGGAAACCTCATGTATTCTCTTTGACTTGCTTCCAAACCCTGCAATGTCAGCAGGAATGACTGACCAGATTATTTTTTGGGGGGGGAAATATTGTCAAATGGTGATAAGAAACAGACACAAATCCATAAAATAAAATAACATTTTAATTCCATGAGATGCAATATCATGCAGCATAATGTTTAATCGGTTGCAATTTAACTGAGATTGATGCTGAATTGCACTCTGGACAATCCAGAGATGTTGATGACCATATGCTAAATTCCTCGAGGTACAGTGAGAGGAGCTTGTATGCTTGTTAAGGACATGCCAGGCCATCAGCAACATATGTATTGGATGGCTTCATAACACACATGCTCTCAGGGGGGAGTCATATGGAAACATCATAGTCTGAACGAGAAATTTGCATTCCCTTTTGTGCTGTTGAGAAGATTATAGTTTTGTCTTAAAATTCAATAAAACCTCAAATTACTTTTTCTTGAAATATGTAGAGCTTCTTGAACATCTCTTTAGAGACATTCAACCTTGTTTCTTACACATTTAGTTCAATTTTGGGACAGATAGGAATTGTCTTGGGAGGTAAATGTCCCTCCTCATGCGGAGGTCTTCATTACTATTATCAATATTATCATCAGTTTTAAAACATTATTTACTTTAGTCTGATAAGCATTTTATGTGCATGATTCTGTTTAATCCTGGAAATTCCATCTTGATACATCTCTTTTAGGGACACATGACCTCATCTGGCTACAGAGGGCATTAGGAAATATGCCCTATCCTATGAATAGCAATGTGACTAGTTAAAAAAAATTGATTCTGGCTGGGCATGGTGGGGAATGCCAATAATACTAGTGACTTGGGAGTCTGACACAGGACAAGTTCAAAGCCAGCCTCAGCAACTTAGTGAGGACCTAAGCAATTTAACAAGACTCTGTCTCAAAATAAAAAAAGAAAAAGAACTGGGAATGTAGCCCAATGGTTAATTAGTGGTTAAGTGCCACTGAGTTTAATCCTCAGTACCAAAAGAAAAAAAAATAAAAAGGATGAATCTATAATTAAAGATGAAGTGGAAATTATATTGAATACTGTTAGTAATAGATGCCACAAAATCTAAAAATAGTACTCTAAAAAATCACTCAAAATTATTTTCATTTGAAAACAGTAGTTTAGGAAACATCATTGTTGATATATTATGAGTAATCTGAATGACTAGTTGACAAATTATTTTCTTAAGATCTCAGAACTCATATTTATATTACTGCTTATAAAATTGTCAGTAATAGGTAACAATGTTTTAATCCTTAGTAATGAAGACACACTGTGGCATTTCTACACTACTTCAGTGATACACATGTGTCAAATGAAGGTCAAACTGCTCATGCCATGCTACAGCTACAAAAGTTTTATAGTGATTCAAATAGAGAAAAATGGTTGTATTTGATTCCCCTAGTGTACAAGGTAGAAGTGATGTTACAATTGCAAAAGATACTTGCCCTAAAAATCACATGGCAAGCTTGAACTTTATTACAGCAAAAGAATAGCAGTTGTCAAAAAAATTCATGCTTTCTAATGTGAATTTTACTAATGTGTAGTTTTGTGTAGGGATAACTACACATTTTGTGTATAATTAATTATAAATCTGTGGTTTTATGGTTGTTTATTATAAGTTTCTAACTAGTTTTATGTTTATTGCATGTATTTATAGTAAAATTAATTTAAATCAGTATGGGTTCCATTTCTTTTTCTTCCATTTAAATGAGTTCATTTATACATTATTCAAATTTCAGAAAGACACATAGAAAGTGCCTAGAAGATGTCCATAACTGCCTGTGGTGGTGGAGTCAGCCCCCCAGTCTCCTGATAAATGATAAACATAGCCATTCACATCCCACTAGGCTGCATGATCTCCAGCCTGAGATTAATTGACACTTTTCTCTCCAATTCCCTCTTCTTGGCATCTATCACTTTCTTCTTTGTTCCTTGGGTACATGTGTCATTGATCAGGAAAGATTTAACGCCAGTACTTTTGACTGCTCATTTTGAACACTTGTAAAATGCAAAGTGCCCATCTGAGCATTTCATAAGAGTGATTGATGGACTTACCAAAGGACCACATGAATGAAAGTACTGAGTGGACTCTAGATATGGAGATGCACTGGACAGACCACACTTCAGGGAAGGATTTGACAGCCAACAGCAATGGATGTGCTCAGCACCAGCAGGGTCAACCTCTGCCTGACTCCAGGAATCTGATCCACTGATCTCTAACCTTTGCTGGGTACCTGTAGCCAAGGACTCAGTGAGACAGGTTACAGAGGCCAAGCCATTTTAATCCATTACAGGACAGCATTGGCTTGTTGAGGCTTTGCCTGGCTTGCTTGACTCCTTCTTCCTTTCACATACAATGAGCCCTAATGAACATCTTGAGCCCCATGATGCATCTCAGAATCTGATCTGGAGAAACTGAGCCTTGACCCTGAGTGACTACTACATTTCAGGGCTAGATTTTTATTCACAATCCCATGCCCCCCTCCCCCACACACGCTTGTTTTTTTTTCCCCCTCTAGTTTTCAAATAGTACTTTGCCCAAAAGACAGTATTTTATTAGTTTTACATCTAAGGATAGAAAATTGGAAATTCTCTTTTTAGTTGAAATCACAGAATTAGTAAATTGTGAGAGAAGAATTCAATTAAGACTCCAAGTCTAGTAGCCTAGCATCCTTTTGCTTATTCATTTTTCTAAAGATTTCAAAGATGTCTTGATGGATATTCAATTTAGGTCAGACACTGTTGTATGCCTAAGTAGGAACAGGGAAGAGATCCTGGGAGCCGAAGCAGGTCTCCCCGCCCTTGTGAAACTGTGGTCTAGTAAGGAAAATAGACATATCTCATTTAATCACATTTCCATAAATCACAACACCTTGCATCAAAAGAAGAGGTCTACAAGGTCAGGCAAACCTGTACAGGGAAGTTTTGAAAAACTGCAAGAGATCATAGGGGGCTTTCACCATGAAAAGTAGCATTCCATCTCATATCCAAAGGTGGATGAGGTTTATGCAGGTAAATAAGCAAGGAAAGAATATTTAAGACAGAAATATGACAGAAACTCCAAAAGGCCTTAGGACATAAGTTATCATAATAAAATGAAAGATCCATGTAACAAGAGCATAGTAGGAAAGGGACTGAAATGGTCCCAAAGAGGTACATGCAAGATAACAAAGCCTAAGGTAAATGGTGTTTTCTCCATTTTAAGAGGGAAGAAATTCTGATTAGTATATTATAATTGTACATAATATTAGAGTTCATTCTGACATAATTATACAAGCATGGGATATAATTTGCTCTAATTCAGTCCCTAGTATTTCCCCCTTTCCCTCCCTTACTGCCTCCCCTGTTCCCTTTCATCTACTCTACTCATTTTTTCTATTTATTTATAGTTTTTTTTTTGTTCTTAATTAGTGCCTTACAAGTATACATAAAGGAGAAATTCACAGTGGAATATTCATATACGCACATAGGATAGTTTGGTCAGAATCATTCCACTGTTCCTCTCTATCCCTCCTCCTTTCCCCTCGATCCCCTTCCAATACTCCACTGAATAACCTTCTATTTTTATATGATCCCCACTTTTTCCTTTATTTTGGTCTATTTTGTCCATATATGAGAGAAAACATTCAACCCTTGACTTTCTGAGTCTGGCTTATTTCACTTACCATGATGTTCTCCAATTTCTTCCATTTACCAGCCAATGCCATAGTTTCATTCTTCTTTATGACTGAGTAAAATCCCCGTGTGTGTGTGTGTGTGTGTGTGTGTGTGTGTGTATACATATATATATATATGTATATATATATATATATATATATATATATATATATATATATATATATAATTTATTTTATCCATTTATCTGTTGATGGGTACATTGGCTGCTTCCATAACATGGCTACTGTGAACTGAACTGCTATAAACATTGATGTGCAGAGGCTTTCTATGAAATCTAAGCCAGAGATGCTAAGTGCTTAACATGGATGGGGTAGTTGGAGTGAACAGCAAATGGTTCACACTGAGGAAACTATGCCACATATAAAAGATGACAAAAGGCTCATCAATATATGCCCTTGAGCAGGCTTAGGGAGGCAAATAAGTCTCTTGATGCTTCAGCTGTTTAGAGCAAAAATTCCATTGCATGAAACAATGCTAAAAAGAAGAAAGAATTTAAGCTAGTATGCCTTATGTTCATAAATCCAAAAGAAACAGAAGTCAGGCAAAATAGCAGCCTTGGACAGGTGGTAACAGGCAATACTTAACTCTTCTCATTCATCCAACATGAAAGCATGCTCATAGCTGCCTCACAGTATGAGTGGATTGTTCATACTTTATAGATTGTTCCTATTTTAGAGACAAGGTTGCATGTTTTGTAATGAATCTTATAATTTTCAAATATGAAGTCTATTTTTGAGTCTGACCCATCTTTGGCCACAAATTCAGTAGAAGCTTGATCCATTATATGGGGCACATTATTTTGTCTGACTCCTAAATTATATTAGTGTTTCCACACAGATCAGTCTTTAGGTGTGAAACAGCCTGCTTCTGAAACTCTTTTATGGACATGAGCAATTTTAGTATCCTTGCATTGCTTATGAATTTATCCATTGGGTTTATCAAAAAGCTTACATTTTCAAGCATTATCAAGATTGATTATTATTATAAATTAGCTTTTATTTCATTAAAATTGGTAACAAGCTTGCTAAAAGGCTTTCATTTTCAAAGCAGTACTCACATTTAAAACTAAGACAAGGAACGTCGAAAGCTACAAGATAAGGCTCAACTAGATAAATCAATATTTTACCCAATAAAAATGCCACTTTACTCTCAAGAGGAGAACTTGATCACTTTTTCTCTTCCTTCTCACATCTTTTTATTCTAATCCATTCTCCACATAATGCTGGATGTCTCTTTTTAAATCAGTATGATCATAGTCGGCTCATGCTGGAGACCCTAGGATGGTTGTCTACATCCTACAAAATGAAGTGCAGACACCTTAGCCTAGAATGTAAAGCTCTTCCCAATGTGATTCCAAGCAATGTTTTTAGCTTCATCTCCTGCCATCTCTCTTTCCCTAGGCATATCTTTCTCCTTCCATAATCGCCCAGGTGTATTCCAGCAAAATATGCTAACACATGCCTCCTTGGTTTATCATGTACTCTCTCTTCATCTGGAATTCTCTTCCTTTTATTTCAATTTAGAAACTACTTCCTTAGACTTCAAGATGTGTTTCATAGGCTGCCTCTTTTGAAGCGTCTTCTTGTTTTATCTTTATCTCCTATAAAACAAACAAACAAACAAAAAAACCAAAAACAACTTGTTAACCTTTCTATCATCTCCTTCATCATAATATTTTATGTTGATCTTTTTACTTATTTTTATTCTTAAAGTGCTTCTTGTGGGTTACAGAATTTGAGAAAGGAACAACAGTTACACTTCAAGATTTTTTTTTTTTTTGGTGTGTGTTTGCTTATTTTCCAAAAAGATATAACATCTGAAATGTCAGCAAGGTCAAGAGCTGAACATAGGCAGTATGTATCATTGTCTTACCTTTTTAACACTCAAGACATCAAAAATGCTTACATAGGAGATCCTTAACTTGTAAGGAAACTTCCATGAACCTACACTAATATTCAGATTAAGAGGAAGCATAAATATATCAGTCTTCTCTCTTTCTTAAACTAAAAACAGTGCCACCCAGGAAAAAGCAGAGGAGTTATTAGAAGGGAAGGTCTGAACAGAACAGAAATTCTTGGCAATAGTCTATAGATATGGAAGACCTGGCTTTGAGTGATACATTAGTCACATACTAGCTATTTGAATTTTGGGGTAATTTACTTCAAGTTCCTGCCCTTGCAAAATCTGAATCAAATTAAGTACCTCATTGGGTAGCATAGCATCCTGTCCATGGAAGGAATCACAGAAAGGCTTACTGTGAGAGGAATATTATTATGCCTGGGAGTACAAAGGAAAAGCATGTTAATCCTTACAACAGTTTTTAATTTCTTTATAAACTGGGTTTGAAATTAAAAAGGAATATATAGAAAATTCAAAGTGTTTTCTTTCCTTCAAAACATTAGTAGAAATTAAGAGAAGTCATTGGCTACATTTTAAAAAAAAATTTGTTTGGTTTAAGCCATTCTTTTCTAAACTTGGGCAAGGTATACTGTTAAATACAAACCCCTTAAATGATCCTGTATTGATAGAGCAGATCAAAATTTGTAATATTGTGGATAGTCATATTGTTTTTTAAATGGGAACTATAACACTATTCAAAAATTCATTGAAAAAGTCTTAATTTGGTCAAATTAAATTTTGAATTATAAGTGGGGGATATAGAGAAGGACTAGCAGGTATAGCTTATTTTTAGTGTTTCCAAAAATCACAAAGTTGTTATTTCTCTTTTAGCAACAGAATGCCTTTCCTAGGAAATTCTACATGGGGACCTAATGTACATAACAAATAAAATGAAAATTTCTAATAAGTGATGTAAGGTCTCTCTCTCAACCACCCTTAAATTTCCCCATTCTTATCCTTCTGAATGCATGCATCATTTAGTTTAAATTCTCACAAAAACTCTATGAGGTAAGTTCTTTATTATCGCTTGTCTTTGCTTGCTTTATCATATCTTTCTGTTTTTGCCAATCTGTGATGATCAACTAAAGTCTCATGTATTTGATGGAGTGTTTGATGGAATCAGGTTCAGGCCATCTACAGAACATCTACAGAACCCTCACTAATAACCTGCAGTTTTTATGCCTATTAAAAACCCAACATCATTCTCATAAGTGAAAATGCTCTCAGTATTGATTTCCTGTCAAATGAAATAGAAGAAACAGTAATTATTGTCATATTATTGTTTATATTGATGTAACATCCAAAAGGAGCATACTTAAATATCCTGATTCAGTGTGACATTTTTAAAATAAATTTAATATTAATGAAATGACTTTTGAGGCTAAAACTATATTAACTATACCAAAATTTGTAAGAATAGAAGCTAATGAAGGAACTAGAACAGGCATTTCAATAGATATAGGTTTATTGTGGATAAACCTGTTGGGCAGGGCAGCAGAGACTGAGACCCGTCTTCCCCTTACATCCTGGAGTAGATATAGAGACATTAGGGAATGGGAAAATTTTTGCAGTTAGGCTAGTGCTAGGGGTTTGTCAGGGAAGGGTCTTGTGGTCATCACCTCCATTCTTTGAGGTGATCACTGTTCCCTGTTGAACCAGGTATCTTCAGGATTCCAGTCCTAGGTAGCAATTTCCTTTTTTTGCATGATGATAGAGTACTGTCTGAGGTTTACTTTGGGCTGAGTCAGAATGACTGTGAGTGACTCTTGTTCTAAGGTATACGATATGTTTCAAAATGATGTTGCCCATGTCAAGTTCTACCTAATGAAGTTCTTCAATTTATCCACTTCTAAAAATTTCCTCATCTTTAAAAAAGGCAATTTATATATATATATATATATATATATACCAAAGTCCAAATCGTTTTATATTTATATATATATACCAAAGTCCAAAAACT
The DNA here is from genome assembly GCF_048772815.1 of Callospermophilus lateralis. Classification (NCBI taxonomy): domain Eukaryota; kingdom Metazoa; phylum Chordata; class Mammalia; order Rodentia; family Sciuridae; genus Callospermophilus; species Callospermophilus lateralis. The sequence continues at coordinate 45,052,554 of NC_135322.1, forward strand.
AGAAATCCTCAATGATACCATAGTGTAACATGCAGTCAGTATTTGTCAGTTAGTTTACTTTTGTATGGTTTCTGATATACATGACTATTACTTTCTGCCCTTTGTATAAAACATGTTTCTGATTTTCCCCTATAACCCCTTCTTTTACCTCTCTGGCTCATTTCTAGATCGTTTTTTTAACATACACATCTTTTAAATGTCAATCACAGAATTCAGTGTGACCTCCCTTTCAATTTTATTCTCTAAAACTCTTACTCAAGAGTACTGATATCATCAAATACTATCCACATAACCAGCTGGTGACTGCAGCTGAGTCATCATTACCTCTGACCTCTATGCTCAGAGTCCAAATTCAGTATCCCGTAGTCCAATCTGGAGCTTTCCATGCATTGTACAATGTTCATGTGGCTAACATAGTATCATCCAGCTAAATGGATGAGATAAGAGATATTTGAAAAAGTTTGTTGAGAAATGAAACAATACAATGAAAGAACTATTTTGGTTAATGGGAGACCCTTTGTTCTCCTTCCATTTCCCTCTTTCTTCTCCCCTCTTTCCCTCTCTTCTCCTTCCTATCTTCTTCCTCACCCAGCCTTTCTTTTCCACTTCTTTCTTCTCTCTTCTCCTATTTTTTTTTCTTTTTATCTCTTTTCTAATTCCAATGCCTCCACTTCATATCTGGTTCTCAAATCACCCCAGCCTTAGTAACGTGTAGAATAGTCCTGATTTCCCTATTGGTAGGTGGTAGCTCAGGGACACCAAGATGTCACTGGGAAAGTGTCCAAAGGATGATGCTTAGAGGACAAAATAGGGCAGCAAGTGATATCCCTGTTTAAGATAAGTCTCATTACCAATGGCAACTTCCACCAGCAAGGACTTATAACCATGGCAACCCCTGCCACAGGTTTGGTATTTTAAAATGATCAATTGGGGGTCAAGTGGGCTGTATTCTAATTAAGTTTTCTAAAGTAACCATTGCGGGAAAATTTGGACAATATTCTAATTAGGTATAATAAGGTAACCAATGGGGGGCCAATGGGATAGGTCTTCAATCAGATCTATATAGGGAAGAGAATGCCTCACAGCTCAGCTGTGACACTAATTTCCAGACATTGGGGCTTGAGTCTCTCTCTCTCTTGCTCAGCCCCCTCTGCTCTATTTTATGGAGTGTTATTCCACCTTCCCTTTGAATAAATTTGTACTTTGCCTGTTACTTGTGAGTGTTCTTGTTCAATTCTTGGTTTAGGACACCAAAGACTTGTACCCCAACTAGACACCTTGATGATAAAACTATGCATAATTCCTTTCTTTCCTTCTGAGTGCAAGAGTAGACAGTCACTCCTAAAACTATTTCTGCAGACTAAGAAACTCAGCCCCAGTTGCACATGCCATCTCCTTTGCTGTTTATCATAGATCACCTCTTTTCACTCCTAAATTTCACCCCAAGATTGTAGACAGCCTGACGTGTCATTTGAGAAAAAAAAAAATCTAGTCCTAATCACCATGGTGGTTTAGTTATAAGAAAGCTTTTGCTCTCCCATTTTTTGTACTTTGGCATTCAAAGACTATCTTCAAAGTTATCTAGTTTTATGTCCCTTCACGGACAAAATCTTGGCTGGCTTTATTTTCTCTCCAAAGTAACAGATCTTTAAGTCCCATTTTCCCACCTTCAACCCGCCTACCCCGGAACCTATTCATTTCATTGGTGTGACTTCAGGCTGAGTTTGGAACCGGATATGATGATATTCATTTTCATTTTTATAACTGGAACCAAAGCATTCAAAATAAAAACATTTTTACAAGAAGCTCATCACAATACCCACCCTGAATTCTTCATGGTGAGATGAATTTCACTAGATAGCCCAGGTGCATCTCTATACTTAGGAGCTTGGATCATTCATTGCTGTTATCAAGAAAAGTGCTTCCTTCAAATTTGCCAAATCACAGGTTTGCAGGGCAATGCTTCGTAGCAGCTCTCTCCCATTGTTATGGGGATGAGGGTAAGTGGCACAGATAGGTACCAGGTATTGCTGAAAGAGGCTTAGAAATCAGTCACAAAAGCTTTGGGAGTGGTTGGGGGCAGGAGAAGATCATGTGCATGATAGTCTCAAATGGAACAAAACAAAACAAACAAACAAAAAACAGCCCATAATCACCAGGAGAGGAAAATGCACAAATCACCAACGGTTATTTGAATTTTGTTTATTGCAGGTGTCCTTCCTGCAAATGGCATACTTCTAAATTAATTACATTGCAATGCCTACTTAATAATGCCAGATGGCTTTCTGATAAATTTTTCAGACCTCTATCTCATATTATGACTTTGAAAGACTACAACCAAAAAAGAAAAAAAAATGAAATATGTTCCTCTCCATGAGAGTGCATGGTGACTTTTGTATTACAAGTACCACTTATTGTTATATGGTTAATGAGAAAGTTAAGCCCTGGCTGCAATGCCACATTTCCCTTTGTTCTTAATGAACACTGACATTTGTGCACAATTAACAATGACACATATAATCATATGAGCCTTTGCTCTGATTCCAACTCAGTACAGTTGGACCATAAGGAGAGCTCCCTGTGAGATCAGATCAAAGCCTCTATGCAGTGTGTCTTTTCAGAGCACGGCAGAGATGAATTAATTGTATCTCTCTGATTTTAAGTAGTATGGCCAAAGAGTAATTGGGGAAAAGACATGGTCATGGTACAGGGAGCCAGCCTCTAAACAGGTTCATGTCACAAAAGAGACAAGGTGTCATGCCCAGCAGTATCTGTTTGCAATTTTCTGCTTTATAATTTTCTCACAGATATTTAAAATTAATTTAGCTCTCTTTTAATAAGAGATAGAAAAAGTGCTCTTTGGTCATCATTCATAGCACATTAACTACAATTATATCAATATATCTTGGTCTGCTTCTTTATGAAGTTTTTTATTTTTTTTTCTCTTTCCATCCTCCTTTGGAGAGCTCTTGGGAAGCAACTTTAGCTAATAATTAATAATGAGAAGATTCTCCTGAGGAAATCATTTTGAATTGTTATGCTCTTCCTATAAATTGTCATTTCAGAATTCTAATCAGCAGAATTTGGATTCCAAATGGTAGGTAATTACAGTGGCCCATTGCATCTGGATTGATTAATATGTAAATGTAACTAATTCCACCTTCAAAGTCAATATAAAGCAATGTGTATACTCATGGAGAAGGGAATTTATATGATTGGGAACTTTGAGAGAAAAACCTGATACTGAGATAACAAAAGCCTGTTTTGCAATCTCTGCATAAATTGGTCCTCTCTCGCTTTGTTTCTTAAATTCAATTGCACTTTATTGTCTCATTGGTCGCTGCCATAGCTCCTGCAAACATCTCAGTTCTTTCTACCTTGCTACACAACCCCCATTCAAATCATATCAATGTTTATCTGCCTGAAACATGATAAAGCACAATGGCACTGTCATCCAAGGCACTCTAACTGTCTAGCAATGCTTAGTAAAGGAAACCCTCCAAATCTTGAAAGAAAGCCGAAAGCAGAACAAACAGTTTAGAGATCACAGGGCAATGACCAGCTGCAAAAGACTCAAAGGTGTAATGAAAGGCATAACAAAATCAAGGACAGGATATCTGAAGTGGACAATTCAACTGAATTGAGGTCAAATTTCAGACTCCCTTTTCTCTTCTATTTCAGTTAAAAACCACATCTTTTCTAGTCTGTTACTTTTTGTGGATTCCTGCAGAATACAAATTAAAAACTTTGAAACTTTATTTCCAAACATTATTTCACACAATTTAAAAAGCAGATTACAGCTCTTTGGGGGATGAGCAAGGTAAACCATTGGCATATCTAATTGCATGTTAGAAACAAGAGTTTATTGTGTTTGTTCATTTTGTTTGTTGTAGTCCACATTTAGGATCCACCCACAGGGATTCTTATTTATTTGGTGAATGGAGCACAAGCAGGCAGGTTTCAAAATCTCTACAAGTAATGATATTCTGCAGCCAGGTAGAGAACCACCTTAATCAATTAAGTCTAATTCTTTCTGTGTTTCCCAGATGTGCTCAAATAAGTTGTCCTAAAGCTGGGCTAATGAGGAACAGGTTATCTGAACATGAAGTAAGGTACAGCAGTTCTAACATAAGTATTTATCCATTCTTGGATTTATTCAGCAAATATTAATTGAATATGTGCACTGTTTTGGTCACCTCTGATAGTGCAGTGAATAAATTTGATAAGTCCCTGCCTTCAGAGAGCTTTATCTCTTATGGAAAAACATAATAAACTAATCAACAAATAAATAAATCAATTGCTGGATGAAAATCAGAAAATGAGAATTCTACAAACTACATGCAACTGGGTGTTGAATGTAATAAATGCCAAAGATCTTAACATGTTGGAGGAACAGCTCTCAAGTTCAGTGAGGATGTGATGGGGCAGCAGGGAAATTGGTGGCTTTGAGACCAAGAAGAAGCCAAAGGCCACAGCAGGCAATGCCTTCTCAGTTATGGATAGGAGTTGGGCTTTTGTTCCGTTTTGTATTGGGAAATGTGTTGGTGTTATAGTTCAGATACCAGGTGTCCCCTAAGAGTTCCTGTGAGAAAATGCAAGAATTATCAGAGGGGAGATTATGAGAGGTGTGAACTAATTGGTGGATTAATCCATGGATATGGGTTAAATTTGCAATAACTAGAGAAAGTATGTGGCTGGAGGAAGTACGCCATTGTGGCCATGACTTTTAGGTTTATATTTTCTCCCTGGTGAGAGAAGCTCTCTTTCTGCTTCCTGGCTGTCATGTCTTAAGCTACTTTCTTTTGCCACATTTTTCACCATGATGTTTGGCCTCATCTTGGGCCAGAGCTATGGAATTGGCTGACCATAGACTGAACTTCTGAAACCAAAAGAAGCCCAAATCCTCTATATTGTTCATGCTGGGTCTTCTGTTCACCGTAATAAAAGAGCTAAATAAAACATTTGGGGTTGATTCAGTGGACTATGTTATGAGGAAAATGTTAAATACAGGTGGGACAAAGAGATCATAAAGAGTGGCTTCACTCATCACTATCAGCAATGACAAAGAAATTAGTGGCTATGACCATTAGAGTTTATGTCTGAGCTGCAGGAGTTTTGTTCTTATTGTTGTTTGTTTGCTTGGTTTTTCTAAACTATATCACAGCCCCCCCACCACTTTTGTGTGCCCTGCCTGTTCCTTCTGATGATGTTCTGATGGGCAACAGCATATTAAAGGAACCCCAAAACTCGGAGTGTAAGTAATAACCCCCATACTCCAAGTATATGATATAACTATGTTCAGCAAAAAATGTCTCTCTTCTGTCCTTACCACACATAGGAGAGCCACATTTTTCCTTCCTTGTTTTAACAGGATTAAATTAGTTGATTTCCTTCCTAGAATTGGTCTGGGTTTTAGTCAGCTTTTTCACTGCTGTGACTAAAAGACCTGACATGTACAATTTTAAGAAGGAAAGGTGTGTTTGGGGGTTCATGGTCTCAAAGTTCTCAGTCCATAGTCATCCTTTCCTTAGTCTCAGGTGAGGCAAAATATTTTGGTGGAAAAGTGTGGTGGAGGGAAGCAGCTCACATGATGTTTAGGACACTGAGAGAAACTAAACTCAGCTCACCAAATATATAACCCAAAGGCATGCCCCCAATGACCCACCTCCAGCTGTGCTCTATCTGCCCTCACTTACCACTCTGTTAGTACCCATTAATTCACTGATTGGGTTAAGGCTGTCATAACACAATCATTTCATTTCTGAATGTTCTTGTATTATTTCACACATGAGCTTTTGGGGGACATCTCCCATTTAAACCATAACAGACTGGAGGTGATTAGGGTGATGCAGGATGTAAAGCGTATGCATATATCAAGGATCATAGTCAAGTAGTATTGTCAATGTCCTTCCTGTGTTTCAGAGGTGGCAGTAGACACTTACTTTATGAACCTGTTTAACACTCAGCCCAGAGAGGTAGGTTTCTTCTACAATTTATAGGCTCAACGACTAAGGGTGGATTCACTCTTTGATCTTAGAAGCTAGCTACTATTTACTCCAAAATAAATGTTATTAACCAGCTTGTCCCACTTTCAACTGCTAGTTCCATGGATGACATGGAAGTGGCTCCAGGAGAGAAGAGAGGGGTCCATCCACAACACATGCTCCCACTTCCTTTCTTTATCATTTCTGTAGGAATCATCTTGCTTCACAGAATCATAGAGCAATTTTGGATCTATCTAGAAGGGTTAGTGAAGACCACCAACTTCTATTCTGCAAGCAAGAAAACTGCACAGCTTTCTACAGCCAGAATAGAGGTCAGATACCAGAATTCACATTCTTATTCTAGTAGTATCTTTTTTAACACACTAGGCAGCTGACCCTTGGCTCTTCTGGAAATGACGTGTGCTTCAATTCTGACCTATCCTAAGCCAAAGACTACCAGAGTCTTAATGAAGACCTTGGAAACTGTCCCCCAATGTTACCTGGGAATCACTGTTACCCAGAGGTCCACATCTGCTGAGTGGATCAGATTCTCTATAATTTGCACTGTAAAAGAATCTGAGATATTCCAGTTCTTTATAATATATCTTCTTCAAACAATAAGAAAGCCAGGAGAACTGTGGTGTCTAGTATTTGTTCAATCCACAGTGACTATCCTAGAATTTCTCAGAGTCATCCCTTTCTCCTAGAATGCTTTACCCTCACCGGAAATATCTTTCTTATTTCTTTTTGAGAGAGAACTTGGAAGCTAGCACGTTGCCCAAGTCTGTCATTATTCGATGTCATTATCTGATGTCATATTTTGCATGCTATTGGACACAGGCAATTACCAACTGCAATAATATGGTGTCCCCTTTTCTGTCTGCAGGAGACAAGTCACTCACACATTTTCTAAAATTTGTTTTTGTAGTTTATAGATGAACCGCATACCTTTATTCTATTTATTTATTTTTATGTGGTGCTGAGGATTGAACCCAGTGCCTCACATGTGCTAGGCAAGTGCTCTACCACTGAGCTACAGCCCCAGCCCCTCACGCATTTTATATGCTTAGTACAGAGTTAGGTATTTGGAACACTAAGAGTCATTAAAACCTAATCCCTACCTTCAAGGAGCTAAAATCCTGTGAAAAGATTAATAGATTAACAGGCAATGGCAAAGCATGTCATAAATCCTCTGGAAACCTCTGAGGACATGTTTTTGGTTGGGTTAATCCTGTAAATATTTAAATCTATATATATCATGTCAGAGGCCATTTATATTGAATTTCTCTTCTGAGTTCAGATCATGTCCTCCTGTGTGACATTACTGTACATAGCACTTATTTTTGTAATTCATCGAATAAAAATTTATGATATGTATCTATTAAAGTGTTATTATAACATATCATCATCTATTTATGCCTCATGTACTGAGTTAAATCATTGAAGAGAGGCATTTTGTGTGTGTGTGTGTGTGTGTGTGTGTATGCCCACGTACATTCTTTTAAGAGCAAATTCCAAAGTTAATATAATTGTAGGTGTTCAATATTTTTTTATGTTTTTTTTTGTCAAAAAGTATATCACATAATTCATCAAACCAAAAATAAAATTAGGTCTTTAATAAACTTTTATAAATCTTTCAATTATGACATGAAACACATTGAGCTCACAAATTTGATTTCCATCTTGGAGTGACTTCAATCTGGATGGTATTAATAGCTATAGATTTTATTTTCTCTCTTTAAATGTATGTCTACAGTAAACGATAAATCTATTAATTAAAGTACATTATCTTAGTATCCTATCTTCATTATATCTCACCAGTAGCATAGCTTAAAAAGTAATCTCCAACCCCCTGCCAAATGTGTCAATCACAATTTGTCAACCACACTATAATTCCAAAATAAGATCCAAAAGGACTTTGTTGAGCAAGTGCTGCACACAAAAGTATAGTTGTAAAAGAGAAAAAAAATGTATCTTATTTTTGCTTACTTAAAACACTTGACAATGAATCATTGAATCTTCCCATCTGCCATCCTACCCTTCTTCAGTTTCTGTCAGGTAGGTCATGCCATTATGCACATGCTCCTATGTAAGACATGCAAAATAGAAATATTCACAAGTTCTCTTGCAAATCAAGGTCCTTCCAAAAGAAAAACAATAAAAAAGATACTCTGTGCCCCAAATGTTCTCAAAGTCATAGATTAATAAATACACTCCTTTCTATCCAAAACCTTGACAGAGTATTCTTTTGCTAGATTAATGTGGCATTTCGAGCCTTCTTTGTACCACTTGTCATTTCGCTGATCTGTTGGCTCATAGACTTTATTTTCACTTCTCCACCATACACACATTCCTGCAGCCTTGTGCATGTTCTCAGTTGTCATTACATCAGTGACAGAACAACATAAACTCACAACAAGATTAAAGTGGCCACAGAGCAAAACCAAAACTCTTCGTTTATGGGAAGGTAATATACATGGCAAATTATCCTCAGGGCAAGAAAGACTTTTCTCTGTATTCTATAATTTTCAGGCAACCACCGACAACTTTTTCTTGGGCTGTGTTCTGTAAACACATTAAACAGCTTGTTGTACAGGAAGAGCTGCTTGTTTGCTGTTCCCTCCACTTACGAGTGTCTTCTCATTTTGATTAATTCCTTCTCTCTTCCATTAGATATTCGTACAGACATTGCCCCCACCAAATCATTCTCTAACCTCCTAGATATCTGATAACCCTACTCTAAGCACCTAGAAGCCTTTATTAGCCAGACATAATGGCCTTCCCCCCTCAAGGAATTGTGACCTTCTTGGAATAAGAACCACATCTGATTGGGTACGTTGGCACACATGTGTAATCCTAGCAACTTGGAAGCCTGAGGCAGGAATATCGCAAGTAGAAGGCTAGCGTCAGCAAATTTGCGAGGTCCTAAACAACTTAGTAAGACCCTATCCCAAAATAAAAAATAAATAAATTAATTAAAATGGCTGGGGATATAGCTCAGTGATAAAGCAATGCTGGGTTCCATCTCCAGTATCTCCAGTACAACAACAACACACACCACATCTTATTTACTTCCATATCTGTAGGGTTCTGATCTTTTGGCAGATGTTATGTGCTGAAGGATACAACACATTCAAGATCTAAACCTATGATTTCCCCAAAGAGTTGTAGATGCAGTTACTTCTAAGAAACACATTCAAAATTTCACTTGGAAGCTTTTAGTTCTATTTCAGAAATATCTAGAAGGATTTCTTGATTTCCAGTGCGTAGGATAGTGTAGAAGGGAGAAAGATTTCCAGAATCAGGAACACTGGGCTCAGAAGCAAAATAAGACTTGATATAACCTGGGCATAAAGAAACAGGAGAAAAGGAAACCAAAATAACCATGTAGATAGCAAGTCAATGACACCCCTTCCCAACAACAAAGAAAATAAAACCAAACCTTGAAAATACAAAGAAAGGAGGAAGAGATAGTAGTTGGAGTTCAATAGAGTATAAAAATAGTGGACATCATGACTCAGTAGGTTCTGAAGCATGAACTTACTAATGAACTGTGTAGTCATTGTCATCATTATGACTGAAACAACAATAAAATATCATTATTAATAGTACTTATTACTCATCAATGGTAGTAAAATTCTTTTGAAAATATGTTTCATGTTCTATACATGTTAAATATCAAATTGAAAAAAAAATATTAATGGGCTGCTCAAGACCAGGAATATTGGGATTCTCTTGAGGAACTGAACAAGAATATATGTATATGTTTCCTAATAAAAGGGGGTTTTTAGGGTTACATAAAATAAAAGGGGTCAAATAAAAGGGGTTTTAGGCTTACATAATGAGATGATGGATAGTCCCACATGACCCTCTGCTAGCTGGGAAACTGGAGGAATCAAGAGGTGCTTGGTCCAATAAGTTGAAGCCTCAGAACATAAGGGACCAATGACACAGGCCCAGTCTGAGATTGAAAGTCTGGAAACTCCATGCAGAATCTTTGATGAGAGTCCACAGTAGAGAAGAATTTACAGTCTGACATCTCTGGTAATGGCGGCAGAAAGAGATGCCCTGGCTTAAGGTGAACTGAGCTATTATCTTCTGAGACTACCTTCTTCTTCATTTTGTTCCATCTGGACCCCCCAACCTATTGGACAGTGTTAGCCACATTCAGGACATGTCTCCCTCGCTCAGTGTACTGCCATACATGACAATCATCTCTAGAAATACTCTCATAGACAATTCAATGCATAGTCTCTTAATCCTGTGCATCTCTCAATCCACATTGAGTGATATTCCAAATTAACCATCACACCATCAAACTAGATAAGTTGAGACTGTGACTTTGACTCAATTTTCTGATTCCAAATCCATATCTTTTCTTGGTCTCTTGTAAAATACAAGAAAACAACAGCTTCTGATATAAACTTTAGATGATTTTTCCATTAGAAACAAGAAAATAAAGATTCTACTGAAAAAAATGTAGATTCTAATGAATGTTTTAAGAACTTTGTAGCAAAAATTGTGCTTAAATGCACAAATAGTCAAGTTTCAGAAATGTGAATCATAGTACTAAGAGAAAGCATCTAATTAGCGACACCTGTGCATGTAGATCTCTGTTCTAGATCACAACCATGAGTCAATAGGAAATCAGTCACCTAAGAGAAATATCAAGAAAGTTTGCGGCAATGTTATATGGAACATCATTTAGAGATTCAAATAAAACTTTTCATTGAAATGTCACAAAAGGGTTAAAGATGAAGTGGTATAAAACAATATTTCCAACCATTTCAACTTCATTTTTGGCACTCCCTCCTGAACCTTGCACATTTTATTTCTTTCTTATATTGAGTGACTTTTCAAGTGGTCCTGCCGTGAGCCAGTAGAATTACTAAGAGGTTTCTGATTTCATAGCTATTTTTTATTATATTTGGAAGCTGGTCTTAAGTAGAGCTAAAACTCCAGGGCCACTATTTTAGAGTAGTAAAGATTGACATCTAAATTATGATCTAAAGAAAGTACCAGGCCATAGCTTTCATTGAACATAGAAAGGAGTAAAAAATGGATGTGTCTCTGAAAATGTCGGCTATTTGATGTCTTTGAGAAATTTTCAAGCATGTTAAATTCCAAATCTCAGCAATGAAAATGTAATAGACATTTGGCTTACGTCTATTACTCTTAGTTAATTCCCAGTTAAAGTTCCTTAAATCGAGTACTAAATAGCTCTCTCTTGTCCTGGGGATAATATGGTTGTGAATGATTTAGGAGTCTAAAGTAGTTGTTTTAGGGATTAGCAGTAGTCGTTGGTAAGACATAATATGTACATAATTTGTTGCTAAAAGAAGGAGAAATGACATCTGTCATTGAATCCCAGGTATCAGCCACAGAACCAGGAATTTTATATTCCACTTCAAATGTAAGTTAAAAATGTGTTAAATGTTTTATTTCCCATTTGTCAATGAATGAATTCCAGAGAAGCCAAGAAACATACCCAAAGTGATCTGGTAGAAAGAACGATTCTCTGTGCCTAGAATGAGTTTCTTACCACCATTCCTTCTTCTAAGTTCTTACTATTTATCCTTCAAAGTGGAATTTAAAGAGTACCTGTGTGGATAGTCACCTTAATCCCTGTTAACCTATGTGATACAGAATTCCCACCTCTCTATTTCCATAAATGCTTGCATGTTCATTTTAACCCATTTAAACAGAATAATAATAGCATTTTTACACTTTTCAATTTAACATACTATTCCCATTGAAAACAAAAATCATACCTTATAAGATCTTATGAATCAAGCCCCTACTTTTTTTTTTTTTTCATTGGGGTGGATTACTGGGGATTGAACTCAGGGGCACTTGACCACTGAACCACATCCCTAGCCCTCTTTTGTATATTGTTAGAGACAGGGTCTCACTGCGTTGCTAAGTGCCTTGATTTTTCTGAGACTGGTCAAGTCCCTATCTTAACCAATGGTATTTATTAAGCAGTTAGAGAAGGATTGCTACATGAAGTGGCATAACTAGAGATCAGGCATAAGTTTATGAAATATTTAAGGCCAGGCATTGCAGGATGAAAAGGCCAAGTGATAATGTAGATCAACTGTTCCAAAATCCAACTAATAAAGCAAAGATGAATTGGATGCCATCATATTGGAAATTCACTTGACTGGGTTTAGAACAATTTCTACGTGGCTATGCTTGCAAGCAACCATTCATTATAAAACAATCTCCATGTTTAGTCTAAAAGTGTTACTCCAAAAACAGGGTGTGTCACACCAATTTCATTGGTCACTGAGTTGAAATTGACTCCCAACTGAATAAAATTGGGCTGAGTAAATAAAAAAGTCAAGAAAATAAACACATTCCCACTAGCATGGCACCAATCAAGTCCTCTGATTTGCACTTCCAACTTGACTCACATTTAAAGACATTCAGAATAATAAAATGTTGTCTTGATATGTCAAAATAGGTTCAAAACAAATATTTTAGGACCCTAGAGCAGTTTGGCTTATTTTTGCATAAAATATCAACTTTTAATTTGCTGAAATTATTACCAATATTGCTATGAGGAAGGGCTGGAGTAATATTATTCGAAGGGCAGATGCTCAACATCAAGCTACAAACACAAATGCAATTTGAAAGAAGCCCAGAGTATATATGAATTAGGTCAGAAATAGACTGTGGGCACTACCTTCAGCTTGTGCTGATTAGATTCTGACTACAGGTCTACAAAGGTCACATGGGCACCTAATATGGAATAAGATCCATGCTGCTACCTCTAAGGTGTTTCTCCACCATGCCAACTTGTTTCTTGAAGTGCCAATGTTGCGTCATGTTCTTTTGAAACGTAGAGCAGGGGCACAGAGAATGGATATTGATTGCTTGATAGATGCATTCGATGCAAGAAAATAATATTGAAAAAGGTATCATGTATAGAAAATGATCCAGCCAGAGATAGTTTATGCTGCAGGGTTTTAGTTTATAAATCCATATCTCCTATCATTTTTCAGATTTTTGTGAGATTATTATTATCTTCATTTTACATGAACTACATGAACTACTGTATCCAAGGTAGATTAAGTTGCTTTTCCACATTGACACAAATAATGTGGAATAAATTATTAGTTAGAACTTTACCTTCAAAGTTTATGGCACAAGCCCTGATGTGCTATTGCATGTTTTCCTTTCCCTTGGTATCTTCAACATGATGATCTTATGAAATGACAGGATTCTGAGAGACATGAACCATCTTGATTAATGTGTCAGACTACTGCAAATGTTGTATGTACAGGATGAAAATACAGAATTGGAGTACAAAGAGTTACAGCTGGAGATGATGCTGGTGGTGATGGTTTTATTACCAGGTTTCAATTTGTCAGCTTGGTGAGTTTAATGCCTTTGAGTCTAGATAGATTTTGGTGGTAATAGGGAAATGACTTTGAGTTTCTATCTTTCTTCATTTACTCTTAGATTGTGTTCGGGAAAGGACATTACATGCTTTCCCAGCTCAAATGTCATAGAGTGTGCCACACATACACACACTATTCACCCTTCTTGTTCAGGGACACTTTTGTTGTATATTCATTTAATCCCAACCGTTAGACAATTATATTATCACCCAGCTGTTTTTGTATGTTAAATGCTGGGACAAATAACTGAAATTGTGCTTATTAAAGAGGCATTGCTTACATAATGCTTCATAATTCCTGGTACTGTTTAATTTGTTACTAAATATCTTAGATATCAGCTATTCTGCTGGTTATCATAGTAACCTAGTGTGACTCTTTTTCCTTTTCTAGAATAGTACAGGTTTTTGTCTTGTTCCTGTGTAATACTACTAATAAAATACTTTCATTTCCGGATATGATCATCCTTAACCTTAAAAACTCAGTGTTATGATTAACTCTCCAATTTTGACCTTGTTTAGAACTGAGAAACAACACAGAGGTGAGACTGATTTTTAGAGACAAGGTTTCTTTTCTGAGTATTTCTCTGATTCATGAAGGATAGAATAATACCCTTCATGTCATCTGTGAATTTTCTTTCTTCATAATCAACACTGTTAATAGTATCTCTCTAGGCTTCTATTTTCTCAAATGTAATATATATTCTTAGACATTATCATTCAAATATGTAAGAGAGATTATAACTCCATCCTCTAAGCCTGTCATTTGACAATGCAGCTTGTTATGCATTCAGAAATATTTAGAATGTGAAATTAAACAAAGAAGCATGCAGATAAAAAAATGACTACATGTAAAAATGTCTTTGGTACTTTGTTTGCAATTAAAATTCTTCTAAATATACCTAGCATACGTCTGTATACAATTTAAAAAATGTAATTGGTAGAATTTTATTTTGTATAAATAGGTATTGATTTAGTTTTTTGATTTCCAAGAGGCTACAATTAAAATTGGTTTCTATATGTAGTCAGTTCATAAACTATGCCCTTTAATTAAACATATTAGATCCTGGACAAAACAGTTAAAAAACCGAAATGATCCATTCTTATTATCTGTTTTTTATTTATTTCTTTTTTCAGTTCTTTTTCTTGAAGCATAGGGATTCAACTACCCAGAGACTTTTCTGGGTCTATATGGAAATTCTATTTTAGCCAAACGTTAATCCCTTTGTGTTGATTAAAATGTCCTTTTATTATTGAAACCGCAGTGAAGTGAATGGAAAACACAGATGTGGAAATGAATTTATAAACTGAAACGCTGGCACAATTGATCAGTTAAACAGTTTATTATTTTAGAATGAAAAGACTATCACTAATAGGTCAAACAATTCTTCCCTTCTCATGTTATTTTCTCTCTCTCTTTTTTTGTAATGGTAAATACTATGTTGTTATCTTTGGACAGGATGACAGCTTCAGGCAAAAGATACAACTCCAGGGACTAACACTTTAATTTAAAAAGCCAAGAGGAAAAAGCACAAGAGGAAATCAGACTCGACAAGTCTCAAGACAAAAGCTGCTTTTCACAATCAAAAGTTGGACAAGTAGTCCCGCTAGGACTCAAGCCGACTCCAGAGGCTGGGCTGTTAGTAGTAAAAGCAGAGGAAGCAGGAACCCATGTCAGAAGCCTCTGGAGTGAGAAACTGAGGACAAATATTCAGCAAGGGATGATACCCAAAGTATTATGTTCAGAGGAGACATGTAGGGGAGAGGCAGACAGAGACCTGACACTCTCTATATTAAAAAACAAAGCAAAATTTCTCTTGCTTTCTTTAGAGGCACCATAACCTAAGCAAGGGGTTTGTCCCTTTGTGAGTACAAAGCCTTTATAAATGACCAGGAGGTAAAGAGTAAAAAAAAGGTTTATTATTTGCATCAAGTAAGGCACACAGTGGAGATAATTCTCAAATGGGCACGTCCAAAGATAGGAAGGGTAACATAATCACAGAGAAAGGACCAGTGGTCAGAGGTGGGTGGAAACGTTCTTGAACATGCTTAGTTTCAGGTTATACATCACAGACAGGAACACCTTTAGGTGGAGCATTTTGTATTATAATGAGCAAAGTTTACTTTAGGTCACCTAAAAAGAATGAATCAGAGTGTGACTTTGAAACTTTGGCTGGTTCCATACAAGTTTCTCTGTAGGACTTTATCTAAAACAAAGAACAACTTTAAAGCAACACTTGTAGTCATATAAATTTCAGTTCCTTCCTCCATCTCATAAGCCTACGTGATTGTCCCTAAAAATATTTGTTATGTCATAACAAATTTTATAAATACAATTTGTGTGTCTACAGATATTTACGTAGGCACATGTTCCCATTTCTCCACTGATAAACAAGCATTTCTGAACATGTACTAAGTGGTAATGCAGGAGAATGAGAAAAAGAGATAGATATTCAGAAACCGTGATGTTCTAATCCAAAGCTGAACATTCTTTCCAGTGGTAAAGCAGATAATTTCAGGAATGACAAAAGTGCTCAAGGTCATGAGATATTAACATTGGACCATTAATATTGGACCATTATTCCTGAATGCATATATTGATCATTAATGGTATTCCTGTTGTCTGAACACCTATTAAAGTTTAACAGGATTCATATGTATTTCTTGAATTATACAACTGAAAAATATGGTAAAGAAGTATGGGAAGTACTAGGGGAGTTTATAGGAGGGTCAAGGTAACTTTATGCAAATGTGATGTTTTATTCAGCTTTTTCACTGCTATAAACAAAAGATCCAACAAGAAGAGGAAATGTTATTTGGCTCTCACAGTTTCAGAGGTGTCAGTCTATAGTGGGCCAACTTCATTGCTCTGAACTTAGGTAAGATAGAACAACATGGTGAAAGAGTGTGTCAGAGGAAAGCAACTCAGGTCACAGAACAAAGAGGCAAAGAGAGAGCTCTGCGTACCAGGTACAATATATAAACCCCAAGGGCATGCCCTTATTGACTCACCTCCTTCAGCCATACTCTACCTTTCTACAGTTACCACCCAGTGAATCCATTCAAGTGGATTAGTGTCCTCATTGGGTCAAGGCTCTCATAACCCAATCATTTCACCTCTAAACTTTCTTGCATTATCTCCCAAATGAGTTTTTGAGGGACACCTCATATCTAAAACATAAGAGAATGGGTTAACTCAGTCTTAAAGAAATCCACATGGACTAAGTGTAAAAGAAAGGGTGATTTGGTTTCAGCGGAGACGAAGCTGTTTGAGTAGTTGTGTGAAACTCATTCTTTGTCTAACTGTGCTTTGAACACAACTAAAAGAAAATGACAATTGACGCTAATGATATGGAGGAGGGGGTTTTGTTGTTGATGGTGTTGATGATGTTAACAAAAGTCTAAGCTCTTAAAATTCCTATTGCTTTTGTTTACTGCATTAAACTTTTCACAAAGTTTGGTATGATTCATTAATCTTCATAAAAATCCAATAAAGTAAATGCAATTCCCAGGACAAATTGTCAGTATTTTTAAAAGCCTGGAGGAAAATCTCAATAAAGTTACATGGGTTAAATAAAATAACATCTTTCATATTTTGTGGAAGAAATGATATAAATTTAGTATGGAAATCCTGGTTATTTATCTCATGGTAATTAAATGTTCTGAAGGATACATGTATATGCTTTTGAAAGATAAGAATGAAGAAAAATAGACATTGATTTAAAATATAGTTTAGTTGCTCGACAAGGTAAAACATGGGTTTATAAAAAGATAATAAAAAATCTTTAGTAGTAAAACATTTGCAAAAAAAGCATACATAAATTAAATATGTTATCTTATATTTTTACTTATTTGCCCCAAACATTAAATGATTGGTTAAGAGAGGTTTCATAGATGAACATAATGTGAAGCCCTAAGCCTGTTGACTTGCATCAAATCATTCTGGCCTGTAAATTGCATCACCAGCATATATGGTCTTTTTTGCCCCCAGTTCTTAAATCAATGCTTACTTGTAGGTTATTGTTTATGAGCTAATCAGAGAAGTTAATTATTTTTTGGTGAATATCTGAAACAAGAAGATCTTCTCCATTTGTGTTATCTTTAGTTATAAATTAAACACAGTAACAGAGAATCCTTGACAAGTATTCAATATCTTTACTTTGAAATTCAACCCTCCTCTTTCCTCCCTTGCATAATATTGGGAATCTTCCTTACTGCAGCCTACTTCTGATCATGTGGAAGGTTTAGCCAGTAACTGTGCTATCCAGCTCATTGTCTCACAGGAATGCAATACTAACTAATACAAATTGCATGCTATTTAATCAATAATATTAAAATTAGGGGAACAGTTTACAGAAAAGTTGGGTAAATAGTATAAAGGTTTCTTACCCTCTTCTCATAGTACATTTTCTCTGTTGCTCACTTCTTTCAATAGTGTGTTATATTTGATTTAATTGATATTATATATTTATATACATTTATTTAAATATTTTCTGAACTTGCAAAAGTGAATAATGTCATGTATCCACCACTATAATACTATGCAGAATTGTTTCATTATCCCCTTAAATCCTCTTCCACTTATCCTTTTCTTCTTTCCCACCAAACCCATGGCAACCACTGACCTTTTTACTTCTTTCATATTTCTGTTTTTTCCAGAATATGATATACGTAATGCACTTATGAATTACATAGCCTTTTTAGAGTGGTTTCTTTCACATATATGTGATTGAGGATTTTTCATGTTTTTTTCCCTCCTGGTTTAAATCTTATTTTACTTCTTCATTGAATGGATATACTATGGTTTGTCCATTCATCCACTGAACTATATCTTGATTGATTTTAGTTTCTGGAAAGTAAGAATAAAACAAAACTTTGAAACTATTAGGAAAAACACTTCAATATATAAGCACAGGCAACCGTTTCCTCAATAGAAAAACATTATCCTGGGAAGTAAAATTGAGAACAGACAAATGGGAATGTACATATAATCTTCTGCACAGCAGAGATAACAATCTACAGAGTGAAGAGGCAACCTACAGAATGGAAGAAAATCTTTGCCAGCTATTCATCTGGCATTATTAATATCCATAATAAATGAAATAAATAATAATATCCATAATAAATAAAATACAAACATCAAAAGAATAGTTAGTGCAGTAAAAATGGCAAATGATCTGAACAGATACATCTAAAGCAAAGAACAAATAGCCAACAAATACATACAAGAATGTTAATGTCCTTAAGCATCAGGGAAATGGGAATAAAAATTTCCTTGCAGTTGCACTTTACCTCAGTCAGAAAACAAACACAACGAAACACTGGAGAGGATGTGGAAAAAGGAAACCTTATGTACTATTGCCTACAATGTAAACTAGCACAGCCACTATGGAAAACAGTATGAAGATTCCTCAAAAAACTAAAAGTAGAACAACCATATGATTCAACAATACCACTCCTGTGTGTATACCCAATGGAAATAAAGTGAGCATATGAAAAAGATTCCTACCTACCCAGGTTTATTGTAGCACAGCTCATGACAGCCAAGTTTTGGAATAAATCTAAGTGCTCATCAACAGATGAATAAGTAAACAAATTCATTTCATATATACACAATGGAATGAATTTCAGCCATAAAGAAGAATGAGACAATGTTTTTGCAACAAAATGCATGGGTCTAGAGGTCATTGTGTTAAATGATATAAGCCAGATATAAGAAGACAAATATCACAAGTTTTCTCACTTATGTAGATCACACACACACACATGACCTGAGAGAAGAAAAACTATTAGAAAAGAGGAAGTGGATCATGGATGCACATTGGGGAAAATGGAAAGGGAAAACGAAAAGAGTAGCAGGTAAGGAGGATGTAATTAAAAATGATGCATGAATATATGGAAATGTTGAAGTGAAATCCATTAATTTGTACAACTAATATGAGTTCATATTTATAAAAAAAGAGTAAACAACTATATATTATTTTGTGCAGGTCATCATGTAGGCAAAGATTTTCAACATTTGAGAATAACAATGAGCACTATCACTGTATCTTTTCTTATGTAGAACTAGGGATTGAACCCTGGGGTTCTCTCATACCTAGCCACATCCCCAGCCCTTTTTTACTTTTTATTTTGAGATTCAGTTATATTGCTGAGAGAGACAGGCTTTGAACACATGGTCTTCCTGCCTTAGCCTCCCTAGTCCCTGGGATGACAGGCATATACCATCTTACCACCTGGTTTACCACTACATCTTATATTAAGACTAAGTTTAGTTGTTTAAGAAGAGATAACAACATTTTGTTTTCATTTTCATCAGCAAAGAAAGAGCAGAATGCTTGGTATCATTTGGTGTGGTTCAGCATGTGGACAATATGAACTTGAGTTAATAGTTGGGCATTTGAATTTCATTGTTTTAATTTGCAACTGTCTAAGTAAGGTTAAGTGTCTTTTCATCTGCTCATCTTTAATCTTATATCTTCTATGAGGAGTTGCTATTCATTTCCTTTGCCCATTTTTAGTTGAACTACTTACCTTCTTATTGTTAATTTTCAAGACTTCTTTTATTTAATTTCAAATACAAGTTCCTTAAGGGGCATGGACAGAAATCTTTGACTAGACTTCATTACTGAAGAATTTTACACATTTTTAAAAAGTACAGTGCTGACATTCAGGTCAAGATTTATTATTTTGCCTATGGATAGTCAACTGCTAGTGTTATTTTTGGAAAAGACTGTTTACCTCCACTGAACTGCTTTTGTACTATTGTCTAAACCTTGGACATTATCTATGTTGGTTAATTTTTTGTTCCTCTATTCTGTTCCTGTGATCCTAGGTGTCTCTTTTTCTACCAATACGATATAGTCTTGATTGCTGTAGTTACACAGTGGGTATTGAAATCAGATCGACTGATTCTCCCCTTTTTATTTTTTTTCAAAATTGTTTTAGCTATTCTAATCTTTGTCTTTTCACATAGAATATTAAGTAGTATTTGCTATGTGTATGAAAATTTTGCTGGAATTTTTATAGAAATTCCACTAAACACTTTGGGGAGAAATGACATCTTTATTGTTTTGAGTCTTCCCACCCATAACAGAGCATGATTCTGTATTTGTTTAGATCTTCTTTAATTTTTTTATTAGCATTTTATAGTTTAAAGAAATCCTGTACATTGTTGTTATATTTACATCTAAGTATTTGGGTATTTTATTGATTATCAATCACATTTACTTTAATTCCTCTGGATATGTGTTCATTGCTATAGAAATAGAATTACTTTCTGTATGCTTATCATGTATACTACAGCCTAACCAATTGCATTTATTATTCTAGAGATTCTTGGAAATTCATTGACCTGTTTTATACACGTGATCTAAAAATGTCATGTGATCTAAAAATGTACCTTAATTTCTTTCTCTCCAATTATTTTTATTTTTATTTCTTGTTTATTTCACTGGTTAGAATATCTATAATTATGTTAAATAATAATGATTAGATATTTTTGTCCCGTTCCTGAATATCATTGGGCATAATGTTAACTTGTGTTTCCTTTACAGATACTCCTTATCAAATAAAGGAAGTTCCTTCATATTTTCATTTGTTTTTATCATGAATGGGTATTGACTTTTTTCAATAATAAGAGTTTGTTTCTTGGTTTATCCTATTGAATATTAAACCAGACTCACCTCCTGGAAATAAATCCCACTTAATGGTTGTGTAAAATTTTTTCCACAAATTTCTGAATTCTGTTTTCTAACTGTTTAAGAATTTTTCCATCTATGTTACTGAGGGGCATTAGTCATAATTTTCTTATTTTGTCTTGTACTATCTTTGTTTAGATCTGCTATCAGTATAGCTTCACAAAATGAATTGGAAATTATTTTCTTCTACTTTCTGGAAGATATTGTGTAGCATTGGTGTTAAATTTCCTTTAACATTTGTTAGAATTCTCCTGTGAAACCATCTGGGCATGGAGATTTCTATTTTGAGAGATTTAATTTTACATCCAATTTCCTTAATAGATATAGGACTATTCAAATTATCTACTTTGCATCTTCATATTGGAAGAGTTCTGGTTGTTTGTACTTTTTTTTGTTTTGAATTGTCAATTTCATCCAAGTTTTTAAATTTATGCAGTTCTCAGAATTTTCCTTATTATCCTTATATGTTCTGCAAAATTAGTAGTGATATCTCTTCCCATATAAGACACTGGTAATTTATCTCCATTTTTTAATCTGATTTATTGGAGACTTGTCAATTTTATTAACTTTTCACAAATATTTATTTTCATTTCATTATTTTTTATTCATATTGCTTTAAGTATCATTGATCTTAGATGATATTTTTATTACATTTTTGTTGTTGTTTTTCACTCTTCCTTGGTTGTAAGCTATGAGCTCAATTATCAGATTGAGGTTTAATATGATTTACTATGAACTGAGTATTTTGTACGTAAAACTGAGTTCAATCTTATATTGTAAAACATTCTGCCAATCTTTGTCCTTTCATTGATGTTTTTTAATTCTAATTGTTATATATGACAGCAGAATGCATTAGAATTCATATCATACATATAGAGAGCACAATTTTTCGTATCTCTGGTTAAACACAAAGTAGAGTCACACTATTCATGCCTTTATACATGTACTTAGGGTAATGATGTCCATCTCATTCCATGGTCTTTCCTACCTCCATGCCTCCTCCCTCCCCTTTTTCCCTTTGCTGTATCTAGAGTTCATTGTATCCTCCCATGCTTCGTCCCCAACCCCATTATAAATCAGCATCCTTCTATCAGAGAAAACATTTGGCATTTGGTGTTTTGGGATTGGCTAACTTCACTTACCATTATATCCTCCAATTCCATCCACTTACCTCCCAATGCCATAATTTTATTCTCTTTTAATGCTCAATAGTGTTCCATTGTGTATATATACCACTATTTCTTTAACCATTCATCAAATTAAGGACATTTAGGTTAGTTCCACAGTTTAGCTATTGTGAATTGTGCTTCTATAAGCATTGATATGGCTGTGTCCCTGTAGTATGATGGTTTTAAGTCCTTTGGGTATAGACCGAGGAGTAGGATAACTGGAACAAACGGTGGTTCCATTCCAAGTTTTCCAAGGAATCTCCATACTGCTTTCCATATTGGCTGCACCAATTTGCAGTCTCATTAACAATCTAGGAGTATGCCTTTTTCCTCACATCCTTGCAAACACTTATTGTTGTTTTTATTCTTAATAGTTGCTATTCTGACTGGCATGAGATGAAATCTTAGAGTAGTTTTGATTTGCATTCCTTCAATTGCTGTAGATGTTGAACATTTTTCATATATTTGTTGACTGATTGTATACCATATTCTGAGAAGTATCTGTTCAGTTCCTTGGTGCATTTATTGATTGGGTTATTTGGTTTTTTGGTGTTAAGATTTTTTAGTTCATTATAATATCCTAGAGGTTAGGACTCTTTCTGAAGTGCATGTGGTAAAAATTTGCTCCCAAATTGTAGGCTTCACCTCACTGATTGTTTCTTTTGCTAAGAAGCTTTTTAGTTTGAATCATTTCATTTATTGATTCTTGGATATAATTCTTATGCTATGGGAGTCTTTTTAAAGAAATTGAGGCCCAATCCAACATGATGGAGATTTGGGCCTACTTTTTTGTCTAGTAGGCACAGTGTCTCTGGTTGAGTTCCTAGGTCCTTGATCCACTTTGAGTTCAGTTTTGTGCATGGTGAGAGATAGGGGTTTAATTTCATTTTGTTGCATATGGATCTCTGGTTTTCCCAGCACCATTTGCTGAAGAGACTCTCAGTTCTCCAATGTATGTTTTTGTCACGTTTGTCTAATAATAGATAACTGTAGTTATCTGGGTTTATCTCTGTGTCCTCTATTGTGTACCATTAGTCTACAAGTCTATTTTGGTGCCAATACCATGCTGGTTTTGTTACTATTGCTCTGCAGTAATTGATATGTTTAGACCACTGTCACGTAACCTATTGATATATAAGGGCCTGAAGTTTTTGTATTCTATTGGTTCACTTAGCTTTTATTTTTATGGTTCAATTTTGCAAATTCATTGTGATATTTCTATAGTGTTTATGAGTTTCTTTGCTTTTTTTTAGTAGTTGTTCAACGTATTACACACACACACAGACACACACACACACACTGTTGTAAGATGTGTGTGTAATCATATTACCAGTTCATGAAGTATACAAACCTTAAATCTTTTTGTCTTTTTATCCTCCTCCTATTTTAATATATTTTCTTAGATTGCTTCTCTGCATACATTTAGAACCATATCAGCATTTTAATTTTCCAAATGCCAAGTATAATTTACAAAAGTCAAAAGGAGAAGAAATAAGTCTTGCATTTGTTCTTGTTCACTGAGTTCTTTGTTTCCTTTCTGATTTCCATGTTTTCTTTGTTTATTTTCATCCTATTTAGAGATCCTCCTTTATCTCTTTTTTCAGTCTACATCTACTATGCCAGGCACTCTTAGTTTGTCTGCATCTTTTGATATCCTGTTTTCTCTTATTCCTGAAGGACAATTTTGCTTGATTATGGCTTTTGAGTTGATAGTTTTTTTCTTTCATCACTTGAAAAATGTCATGCTTCTTCTTTCTGATCTCTATGATTTCCTTCTTTCCTCCCTCCCTCCCTCCTTTCTTCCTTCCTTCCTTCCTTCCTTCCTTCCTTCCTTCCTTCCTTCCTTTCTTTCTTTCTTTCTTTCTTTCTTTCTTTCTTTTTCTTTATACCAGGTGTGATCCTCAATCTGGATCTAGGGGCACTTAAACACTGAGACATATCCCCAGCTCTTTTTAAAACCTTTTTTATTTAAAGACTGGGTCTTACTAGGTTGCTTAGGACCTTGCTAAGTGGCTGAAGCTGGCTTTGAACTTTCGATCTTCCTGCCTCAACCCCCCAACCTATTGGGATTACAGGTATGTACCACCATACATGGCTAATCTGCATGATTTCTGGTAAAAGATCATCAGTCATTGAGATTGCTTTCCCCTGTACGTAATGTCTCTTGGCTTTCATGATGTTTTATGGTGTTTCTGTTATATATGTTTGACTGAAAACATGTATATTTCGTTGTGAGGATTTCTCTATATTTGTATTGTTCAGGCTTTGTTTACTCTCTTGATTTTTAGGGTTTTTTTTTTTTTTTTGTGTGTGTGTGTGTGTGCATGTGAGATTTGGGAAGTTTCAGGTATTATATCCGTGAGTACTTTTTCATTTCCATCTTCTGCATCCTCTCCTTCTGGGATTCCAAAGGCAGAACACTCCATCTTTCACAGTAGTCCTACATGCCAATGAAGATCCTACATTCTGCTTTTCAGCCCGTATACCCTTTCTCTTGTGGATTTCAAGTATTTCTTTGGTATTACCTTTGTATTCACTAATTCTTTCTCCTGTCTTCTCCATTATTTTTAGGAATATTCTTAGTAATATTCAATGAATATTTTTAAAAATATATTTATTTATGTATCTTATAGTTTTAAATATCTTCTCTTCTTTGCTTGGACATTTTGCTTATTTTTGTTTATTTAATTATCACAACTTCCTTATTACAGCTCATGGGGAAACAAGTTCTGACTCCCACTGGTGACACTGTTCTTACATGTGAAAGGGAGCCCATCATCACATCCTAAAATGTACAAATATCTAAGGCCTCCACTGCACTTTTTTTTGAATGGGTGGAGAGGAATATGATAAATTTTTCTGAGCTATTCATATGGAGTGTGGCAGTTTTTTTTTCCTAAAAGTTTTACTTTTTTCCCATACCCCCTCCCATTTTGGGGGTTGAAAACAGACTTTTATAGGGCTTTTGTCATTTTTATGCATTGAGTTTATGGCTTATTCTGTTGCAACTCTTCCATATACAAAGTAAATTAAAATCCAGAGAACTTACTATTGCATTATGACTTGGATCCTGAATTTGCTAGATGGGCTACCTTCTCCTTACCATAGTGGTTTTACATTTGATTTATGTGTAATCTCCCAAGTTCTTAGTTGGCTTAGTGGGAAGATAAAAAGATTATATCTAACTACCAGGAAGTCTAACTCCTTCATCTATCCTATTTATTTTGCATAAAAATTCGGGGTTCAACAGGCATATATTTTGACTTGTTAGTATTAGAGACAGTTCTCCAGATACACATGCTATCTTTTCCCCATAAAAAACTCACTTGATGAGGTTCATTGATTGAAGATAAAGGCATCATGTGAATTAGAACACATCTCCATCTCCACTGGGAGAATAATTGAATGCTTTCCTCATGTAATTTTCTGACATTAGGAATGGGCAGACTTTTAAAAAAACATGTCATAAATGTGCTCCACAATCTGGATAATGGAAATTGTAAGCAACAGATTTAAAAGGATACATTTTCTTACCAGCCCAGCATAGCTGATATAATTGTACAGATATAATTCATTAACCAATCTCTCAAGCAATCAAATGGTTAAGACTCGTATGATAAACCTGTGATAAGCTCAATTCAACACCCACTCCCTCTCCTCTTTAAGTACACATGTCCACACACAGAGGACACTAAACTATGATATCTACATTCCAGCAGAAGAAAATATGGCTTGTCCACTTCCCGAGCAGGTGATGGAAATAGGGTTCCCCTCAGTGGAATAGGCTGGGTAAGAAATAAAAGCTACAAAAAAATAGAATCACGTGAAAAATCACAGGACACTGAAAATATTTTCAAAAACAGGGGTGGGACGGGCAAGCTAATCATATGGATGAAGCTTCTATACTATGGAGCCAAGCCTGCTTTATTTATATGTGGGGGGGTGGACATCAAAGTCCTTCCATAGAAAGTTCTTTTCGAAAAAAGTTTGAAGGTGGGCTGTCCAGTTCCCAACAGGTTACACCCATCTCCAGAGCAACCATGAGAGATTAGTAGAGTGAAGATAAAGGTCATGTACCTTGGGCAATCTATTGCCTTGGGAGAGCCAGTGATAGTTCCCTAAAATGTTCCTGGCTTCATGCAGAGGGAGGATCCTCATGTGTTTTTCATGGATGCCCCCCACCCCCGCCAATATGTTATGATAGAGTTGAGGAAGTAAAGTTCAGAGATGGGTGGGGTTGTGTCCAAAGATTGTGTTGTGTTGTTGGATTTGTAAAATGTATTGAAAAGAGAAAATCTTGACACATTCACTGTGTTGTGACAATCATGTTGTAAACTGTCATTTTCTCCACACTCATGGACTTAAATGATTTGTTGGAAAGAACATCTAGTTTTGATAGAAATATCCACTCCTAGCAGAAACCTGTAATTCTGAGTGTTTTTACTAAGTGAAAGAGGCCCTATATATTTATCAACTGACTAAAATGTACAATTAGTCACTTATTTTTCTATAAAATGACTATTTTACTTCTAGTTCACTAAATTTGATAAGGTTTTATGACAACCTTGCATATAATTTCTTCTCTAAGCTAATTTTAGCACATCAAACACAGGCACATTTTACAAAGTCATACTTTTAAAAAAGTTGTGATTAGATGGTCCACTTTTTCATTTTTAGTTGCACCCAGAGACCACTTCATATGTTTTAAATTTTCTTTCATTCCCTGCTTTACCTTTCCTATCCTCAGAAATAATTTAATAATAGAGACCATGTATTTAATCCTATCATTGAAGACTATGAATGCTAATGGCTTGTGAATGATTGATGTATAGCACATAAGCCAGGTTCCTGTGAGGGAGAGTGTTAAGTCCATCATTTTCTAATGTCTCCAAGTTGACAGATATTCTGTACCAAAAAACAAAAACAAAAAAAGTGTCATAACACTATGACATGAATGAACCTCAGTGGGAGGCCTACTGGCAATGAAGTGTCTCTATGGTATCATTATGTGTTGCTTAAGACAAATTTGCCACAGACTACATTTCTGAGCCAGTGAATCAATAGACAATTAAACAATTTTTGGAAATTATAGCTATTTTGTGAACACTGACAAAAAATTGAAAACTGGTGTTTCCTTTAGAACTTACTATCAGTCTGTTTCAGTCCATTTTGGCTGCTATAACAAAACACCACAGCAGCTTACAAACATCTAGTTCCTATAGTCCTGGAGGAAGTAATTCCAGGATGAATATGCCAGCAGATTCAGTTTCTGATGAAGGAACTTTCATTATAGACAAGACCCCATACATGAGGGTTCCTCCTTCCAGATCTACTCCTCTCCTCCCAGCTTCCTAATTTAACTACACTGAGGATTCAGATTTCAACATATAGATTTTGGGAGATTACAAACATTCAGACCTACATAGTCTCAAATGGAAGTGCTATTTCATAGAGCTTGCTGTCTCTCTCTCATCCTTGAAAAGGGCCTCAGAAGGGAGTCTCTTATAAACTGGGCATGGTGGTACAAACCAGTAATCCTAGTGATTTTGGAGGTAGCAGCAGAAGGATTCCAAGTTCAATGCCAGCTTTGGCCATATAGATAGACTGTGTCTCAAAATAAAGAATAAAATGGGCTGAGGATGTAACTCAGTGGAGGAATTCCTCTGAGTTCAATCCCCAATACAAAAATAAATAAATAGATAATTGTGGCTCAGTGGTAGAGCACAGACCTACCATGCGTGAGGCACTGGGTTCCATCCTCAGCACCACATAAATGTAAAATAAAGATATTGTGTCCACCTAAAAATAAAAAAAATAGAAAAAAGTTCATGGGTGTTTAAAAAAAGTAAGTCTCTTTCCCCTTCTCACAGAATTTACTTATACATACTTATTTTCTCACGAAATAGCCCTTTATAACAATAAAGCAACACAAAGTTGCATTGAAGAAAAATTAATAACCTCCTTAAGAGCATCTGCTTTACAGGTATCTTTTGGAACCATAAATAGGAACAATTTTTTTTAAAAGAATGCAAGAGTAAATTTATAGTGATTTTGTTAGTTTTCTTCTTCTAGTAGGAAAAAGGGGTCTGAGTCTTAAGTGGTACATAAAATATAACATAATGTAGTAGAGAAATTAGGTGAAAATCATTGTTAGAAACCAGGAGATTAATAATTGCTGAGCACTAACAGAAACTACCATTTATTGGACACTTGCCACATCAGACCCTTTAAATCTTCACCACAAGAAAAATAGGAAAGGCTTTCTCCATTTTCTGAAAGAAATGGAAGTATTTGACAAAGTTGCACAGCAAATAAGTGGCAAGTCCCAAGTTTTGACATGACATTGGACAACTTTTCCATAAATGTTTGCACTTAACTGAGGGTTTGCTAACATAGCTGTAAAACTCCAGTGGTGATGGAAACCTGCATTGCTGCTTCTTCTTTTTTTCTTTAACCCTCTGTGGTGTTGGAATTAAACTAGAAAGTGTTCTACCAAAAACCTGACTGCATTTTAAGGAGATTAGAGGCCATTCTTGCAGGAATACATTGATTTTTTAAAAAATATTAGCAAATGAAGTGATATATTTAAACATAAATCTGGTACTATATGAAGCCTATATTCTAAGAGCTAGTTTCTGAACACAGAAAATTAAGTTACATGACTGGAAGAATGGCTCCACCCTGAAATGTGATTAGCAGTCAAAGAAAAGAAAAAAAAATGGCCTTCTAGAATACTTTGCTAGTAACAGGGTAGAATATAGTCATGAAAAGTATAACTATGCATTTCACCTTTCAAGTTCTAAGATATCTTTCCAATAAACTGGCAAATTAAATATGAACATTAACATTTCAAAAGTGGGGAAAAGACATGAAAAGCCTTTCAGCCCCACAATGCTGATGGATTTATTCCCATAAATGTAGTTTAGAAATATTTGGTAATTATTTCAAGTTATATGAAGGGATGTAATATTAACATGATGGAATGCTTCATAAAACTCAAGAAATCTCTGATATTTTATTAAACACAGTGCAATAAAATTCCAAATAAATATATAGTAGTTATCAGGATTAGTAATAAAATCTGATTATTTTTATAATATATGTTGATTTCAGCAATATCGATTTTGTCTTATTTGTATTAGGCTGTTGAAGTTATACATTACTTACACTGGTTACTGTATATATTGGCATATTTATATCTTTTCTTGTAGTTATGTAATTGGCTTTATTTTTATTATATCACATTCTTGTTATGATTTTTTTTTTTACTGTTGGCTTTATTTCATCACGTATTATCCATCCAGTGCCCTTAAATTAGTTCTTACTGTCTAGACAGCAAGAGGAACAGTTGAACATGCATTTATTTCTCTTGTTCCTCTTGTAGTTTCTTGTATGTTCTTTTGTCAGATCCAGAATCAGCTAATGCTAACTGAACACCTACTGTGCTTGTGTATTAGGGGCACTCTGAGACAGAGATAAGCCTGTCGATATATTGTAAAATAATTGCTAAAACTTGTTCAGTAGCAAGAACTTTGAAATCAAGGATTTTGGAGGAAACAGAGGTAGAGGCAGGAAATCCAGATTTGTGAGATAACAAAAAAAAAAAAAAAAAAAAAAGAAAAGATTGTGCTCACAAGCCTCTGCAAGAGCTAAAACAAAGAGAGACCCTAAGGAAGCCCCCAGCTACTTGTTTTTAGTTGTCTTTTGCAATCATTAATTTTGGAGATCATGAGGCAGATTAATACAGTATCCTCTTCAATAGCTCTGGTGTGGAGAACACCTAGGATGTGTAGGTCCTGACCACAAGGGTCCCCTAGGTCACTTTTCAGAGACATGAAGGCTGCCTTTGTTGAAATCACTTACTCTTCACTTGAACCTATACAGTGGTCTGATGTGTTCCTTTTTGATATCACAGGGATAAGCATCCACCCTCGGTGCATACTAAAGCTGCCATTTTCTGAACATATGCCCAGTGAAGAGTGTGAAGATTGAGCCCAGGTACACAAACCACTGAGGACGTTACCTGTCATCATGGGTCCTTACTCCTGAGATCACCTTGTTTCTTCATCTCACAAATATTCTTAAACCCCATACATAGGGAGCTGGAAGTGAGATTTATTCTCCTATCTCCACACACTTGGCCACCTTGTGAATACACTCCTGGGTACAAAAACTCTTTATTTCCATGACTGCCAAATTGGACCGTGGGCAACACAGGCCTCTTTGGGTGACAGAATTTTGAAAAGCTCTATGTTCTACACTTCAGATACATTACATGCACTACAAGCTACTACATATTACCAAGAATGATTCTGGAAAGAACTTATGAATTCCTCTGCAGAGCTGTAAATGTCAGCCACACTTAATGCAAAGAAAGAAATGTTTCTGTGTTTTTTTCTCGTGGAATGGAGGTCCTGTGGATCTTTAAATTCCCTGGCACTCAGATCTCCTTGTCTTTTGTAAGAATGTGTGTGTGTGTGTGTGTGTGTGTGTGTGTGTGTGAGAGAGAGAGAGAGAGAGAGAGAGAGAGAGAGAGAGAGATTGTTATTATTGGTAAAAATTCCATAGTCTGCTTAATAATTTTGGTCCTTAAATTCATTTAAAACTACTTTACAAACAAAATTAACAAGAATATTTTCTTATTCCAAGTTCTTCAAAAATCCAGGACTTCCTCTTTCATCATAAGCCCAAAGTGATCACTGTCCCATAAAAGACAGTAAACCTTGAGGACCTCAAAGATGTATAGTTTCCCTTTGCAACTGAACTATTTGTATCTTCTTTGGTCTGAGAAGAAGGAACACTCATGAAGGTAAGATCTATAAGGATTCCTTTGGGTAAGAGTAA
Organism: Callospermophilus lateralis; assembly: GCF_048772815.1. NCBI lineage: Eukaryota > Metazoa > Chordata > Mammalia > Rodentia > Sciuridae > Callospermophilus > Callospermophilus lateralis. Next base: position 45,083,653 of record NC_135322.1, read on the forward strand.
ATATATGAGAGGTTGTATAAGTGAAAACTTCAAAATTAAAGGAGGGAGCTAGGCACGGTGGCACACACCTATAATCCCAGTGGCTCTGGAGGCTGAAACAGGAGGATCTGGAGTTCAAAGCCAGCCTCAGCAACAGAGAGGCACTAAGCAACTCAATGAGACCCTGTCTCTAAATAAAATACAAAAAAAAAAAAAAAGGGCTGTGGATGTAGCTCAGTGGTTTAGTACCCTTGAATTCAATCCCCAATACCCTCCTAAAAAAAAAAAAGAAAAGAAAAAATTAAGAGGGAATATTTTCACAATAGAACATCCTAAGAGCCAGGTACATTGGTGCACACATATAATTCTACTGACTTACGAGAGTTAAGGCAGAAAAATCACCAGTTCTAGACCAGCCTCAGCCACTTAGCAAGACCCTGTCTCAAAATACAAAATAAGAAGGGCTAGGGGTGTGGCTTAGGGCAAAGCACCTCTGGTTTCAATCTCTAATACCAGAAAAACAAATATGAAAAATAGACTTCAATTATACTACAGGAACCAGCACTTTATATCATGTCACATTTTAGATGTTTTAATGAATTGTCCTAATCGGGTTTTTGTCATTCTTATGATAATGAAGAAGGGGGAAAGTGGCAGTAAAATACAGGAAAGTTTTCCTAATTGGGGGTCAACAAGAAAGTGCACATCCATGTAGGGAAAAAAATTAGGGTGATAGAAATTCTGAAATGATAATGTGAATGTGCTGAAATAACTTCTGCAAAAAGTTCTAGGTCATGAGGAAGAAAGGTGACCACAGATGACCAGGCTGACTCACCAGAGGCTGATGTGGCATTCTCTGCCATAATGTTCAATCCCATTCCTTTTGTTCCAAGATGAAATTCCTCATTATATGTACAAGAAAAGGAGGTGCCCTACTTGCCAGAAAGATGACCTATACCCTCTTGCTGTCTCACCCACTGAGAATTCTTCATGTTCCCTAGCTACCACATGTCAAATTTCTTGTATTCTGATAGGACAATTCCCTCATGGATTGCTGACCACACCGTATAGTTGAGGATGATAAAGCTCCCAGAAGCTTGGTTACCCAAGTTCACTCAGGTGGCAGTTGATTTTAATCGAGTTTCCTGACTCCAGAGCTCTTTCCTGTTTACGAATAATGAATCAGAAAAACAATAATGAGTTGAGAACTCTCAGCTGAATTTCTCATGAGCTTAACCTCTAAAACTGGCTTCCTTTCTCTTATATTATTGCCTACATTCCAATTTCTTTCTTCCTCTGTGTTGTTCCCTACAGTTTTGGACTATCTACTATCGACTATGTTGCAGCCAGCTCTTCTAAATAGCACATTAAAAGATTCCTTGTTTCTGCCATTTATCAAGCACTTAATATATGCAATAATTATGCTGGGAAATCTCATACATTATCTCATATTCTTTTCAGCAAAAAAAAAAATGTGTTGTAGGTATTTTTCCTCCAACCAAAGAAAGAAAATAAATATGATGAAGTAATTGGGAACTTTCAAAGTTTGTAAAGGCAGTTTCCTAGGGCTGCCATAACAAAATACCACCATGTGGCCTTCTTCAACCAATCAAAACTTTCGTGTCTCACAATTCTGGAGGCAGGAAGTCTGAACTCATGGTATCAGTAGGGCCATGTGCCCTCTGAAACCATAGCAGGGAAGCTTTTCATCCTTCTTTTGATAAGGACTTTTGATAAGGACTCCAGTTATATTGTGGATTAGGTTTCGCACTATTCCAGTGTGCCTGAACTAGCTACATCTGCAATGAACTTATTCAAAGGGTCACACTCTAAGGTACTAAAAATTGTGTTTTCAACATGCCTTCTTGGTGGAATACAACTCAACTGACAAAATACACTCTATTTTTTTCTTTTTTTAGTAACTTTTTTTAATTTGTTCTAATTTGTTATACCTGGAAGTGGGATGCACTTTGACCCATTGCACACAAATGGTGCACAACTTCTCATTCCTCTGGCTTTACACAGTGCAGAGTCACACCAGTAGTGTAATCATACATGTATATGGAGTAATAATGTCTGTCTCATTCCCATATCACACTGTTTCCCTTCCCCTTACTCTCCTCTGCACAATCTAAAGTTCCTTCATTCTTCCCTAGCCCATTTTGAATCAGCATCCTCTTATCAGAGGAAATATTCAGCCTTTGGTTTTTTGGCTTTGGCTTATTTTTCTTGGTATGAAATTCTCCAGCTCCATCCATTTACCCGAAAATGCCATAATTCCATTTTTATTGAAGGCTTAGTAATATTCCAATGTGTATATGTACTACATTTTCTTTATTCATTCATCTGTTGAAGGCATCTAGGATGTTCCACAGTTTAGCTATTGTGAATTGAGCTGCTATAAACATTGATGCGGATTTGTCACCGTAGTAGGCTGATTTTTAAGTCCTTTGGGTATTGACTGAGGAATTGAATAACTTAGTCAAATGGTGGTTCCATTCAAAGTTTTCTGAGGGATCTCCACACTACTTTCCAGAATGGTTGCAGCAATTTGCAGTGTCACCAGCAATGTATAAGTGTGCCTTTTCCCCCACATCCTCACTAACACTTATTATTCCTTGTATTCTTTATAATTTCCATTCTGACTGGAGATGAAATCTTAGAGTAGTTTTGATTTGCATTTCTATAATTGCTAGAGATGATGAACATGAAATACGCTCTTGCTCTTGGTACTTCAGGCTTGTGTGTGCTAGCAGCCATCTTCTGCTGTGAACTCAATGTGTTGCACCATTTTGCTAGTTTCCATTAATTCCACCTACGTCTTTATATGTATGAGCTCCATTTACCCTAGTAAACTCTGCCCTCATCTTCCAGAAACTCAGTTTAGTTTCTAAGAAATGTTCTGATAGTCGGGATGTCCAAGAATTGAAGTTTAGGCAAAAGGAATAAAAAGTAACAAAAGCTTTTAAAGGTATGGATTAGGACCTATTTAAAGTTTTAAAAGAGGTATCATTAGTAAGAAAGAACAAGACATGGAGCTCTTTGATTTGACCTTCAGAAGTAACAAAGTAAGTTGTCATCTGAGAAGCAGGTGACATCATCAAAGCCAGGGTAGCAAATACTTTTTACTGAAATACGCAGTCTGTCCTTTAGACATCAGCTGTAATGGAACCTGACAGGAACTAGTAGAAAGGGTAAAGTCAAAATTTCAAAGCCACTTGTGAATTATAAATAAAGTATAACACCATATATTGAATTGTCACTCCAAATCCCTTGCTCAGTGATGATAAGAAAATCTGTACCTGCTTTAAAGTTTAATGTGACCATCACTCACCAAAAGTCAGGCTAGGTCTCTTTAGGAAGTGATTACTGGAATGGATGTGCTAGCACACGTCTCTATTTAGATACTTCCCTCAGCCCTTTTCACATAATTTTACTTCTCTTGCCTTCACCTTATACAAACACCAGTGAGAAATGAATTGTCAACTATCACTTTCAGGTGAAGAAAGTTATCCATTTGGGTTATGACATCTCTGTTATGAACAACATAATCTAGAATTGTGACTTTAGCTATTCTAAAAGTGTGGGTACATTTATGAATACGTGTGTGTGTGTTGCTCCTGATTTACCAGCCATCTTTCATGTAGGAATCTTCTGGGTATGAGTGATCAAATACTGAAGTCACTGTTAGAATAACCTTGAAAAACTGGGCCATACTTTTCTTATGCAGAGACAAAATTAGTTCATTATTCCCACTTAAGGGTTCACAAATTTTTATTTTACTTTAATGCATTTCTTAGAATGAATAATGTGAATATATTCAGACCAAAGTAATTTCTATCAAAAATATCAGAATAACAACATTAGAAAATGAAATAGTCGGCTTATTCACAGAATTTTAAGTCACTGGTTTGCTTATCTTTTCATCAGTTTGAAGCTATAAAAAATGAATACTCTGGGATTTAAGTGTGCTATCTAGTCCTTTAAATACAACAAACTTGTAATATGGGGAAAGGATCACATTCCTGGAACTTAAAGAGATGTGGGTTCTAGCCTTAGTTCTGTCTCAGATTGAATAATTCTAGACTGTGGTAGAATTTGTTTTCCCTTTGAGGGCATCCATGGGTAAAAATGACAGGGATATTTCACAACAGCTTGTTAAGATAACTTGTATATGTGGTTAGCACAAATAAAGTTCTGGTTCATGCTGACAATCTTAAAGGTTTCCACAATTTTCTAGTCTCTAATTTATTTTAAAAGGGAGGATGACACAGAGATAATATTGGAAATACATGTGAAGCTTTTTGTATAAGAAAACTTCTAACATGTTTCCCAATGATCCCCACTTCCTGGTATTCATGTTCCTCTGTAATTCTCTTCCCACTGCAATTAGACCAAACCTAGTTACTTGCTTGTAAAAAACAGAGCATACCAAAAGTGATGTCATTTCCAAGATTATGTTTAAAGGAACTAATTTCTATTTCCATCTTAGCGCGTCCACTCTGACCTCCGGGTACTTAGCTTTTTAAATTATTTTTTATTTAGTTATTTTTGCACTAGGGATTGAAACTGGAACCCAGGAAACTTTACTTTGCCTCTTTTTACATTCCCAGGTACTTTAATTTTTTTTATTTTGAGGGTGTGGCTAAGTTACTGAGGGTCTCACTAAATTGTTGAGACTGGCCCCAAACTTGTAGTCCTCTTACTTCAGCCTCCCACATGGCTGTAATTACAGGTCTGTCACCTGCCCAGTTTTCCTTTCTTTTGCTTTTGTCCTGTGATGATGCATGCTGCTGTCCTGTAAAATGCCCTATTATGAGACCAATGTAACAGAAAACTTTTGGTAGCCTTTGGCCAGTAGCCAGTAAAAACCAAACCCTGTGTGTAAGAGCTCATGAAGAACTGAAACTCTCCAACATTCCTGTGTATGATCATGAAAGCCACCCTTCCTTAGGTAAGCTTTGGGACTACTGCAGTCCCAGGCCCTGCAATCAGTGAGGACTATAAAGCAATGGACACCGCTATGTTATGCTGGAATTCCAAAACTACAGAAACTGAGAAAAGAAAGACTACTGCTTTAAACCACTCTCTGTTGGGACAATTTCTTATATGGCAATAGATAATCAATATGCTTTCCCTTTAGCATGAAGGGTGACTACCAATTTGTGGTTGAAGCTCTGGGCCTATTCTCTAGAGGAGCAGACGAATTGTAACCACAACCTAAGTCATGATTGAAAGTAAAAAGATAGATTCCTATTCTCCTTGGAAGAATTTCTAAATAGAAAAAATAGAAGTCCCGGAATTGGAAAAACAGAAGTGCATAAGATTTACATAGGTTCTTACTTGTCTTTCAAAGTTGTGGCCCATCTGTTCTACGCCTGCTTGCTCATTATAATCCAGGTATGGTTGTCTTCTCCAGTTGCTCCAGTAAGTCCAGTCTTTACCTCCAGGACTGATCTGGATGGTTCATCTATCTGGAACCTTCTGTGCATCCATCCATGACACTGGCCTTTTAAAGCTTCCTCTGTTTCTCAGAATATTTATCGCACTTCTGTGTGCACTTTTTAAATGTAGTTCACTCCTTTTTTCCTGCCTCCCAATTCCTTTTTTTTCCTATCTAGATTTATTACAACTTAAAATTGTAAGTTATTTTCAATTTCTTCTTTTCTTTCCACTAGAGAACAAACTCCAAGGAGCAGAGTCTGTGTCTCACTTCTTATTCCTCAATAACTAAACTGAGGGTCTGAAGCAACCTCGGGAAGCAGTAAATCTTCTAGTAGAGGAAGTATAAAAAGTGAGGAAGGAGACATTTGGCACAAGTATGTGTCCAAGTTCAAGATTAATATAAATGCAAAAGAGATGAAGCACATAAATCAGTGTATAACAGACAGGATTTTTTTCTCTGAATATGTTTTAGAATTCATAGTCCTTGATAACTCACCAAACTTTCAGTAACATTTGAAAAATATTTGTTATTTAATTTTTATAAAAGTCAGATTAGATCTAATACTGGTGCTGATTAAAGGTAGATAAAAGTAGTTCAATGAGAGAAAGGATGAGTCCATGTATGATTCATCATACTTCAATTATGGAATTATACTTCTGGTTTGGGGCTGTCCATTATTTAGCAATGCTGGGAAATGTGTCACTTTGATGGTTAGCTACCATAGTTATAAAATAAGAAAACAGAATATGTTGATAACAGGAGACCTTCTTAACATAACATACATTATTATTTTATGTAGATCTCCATTTTATTATTGTATCTCATTTTATACTTTAAAAATATATACTGTATCTTTATTTGAGGGCTGTTTACCTGAAACCATCTGACAATAAGTTTCATGGGGAAGCAATTATAGTAGTTTGCTAAAATATCCCAATTTTTATTTACTCCACACATCCAGTCACTGTGACATACCATTCTGCACCTCAGTTTGACTCTGGGCTTGGCCATGCGATGTGCTTTGACCAAGGAGATGTTACCAGTTATAACATTAAATGTAGAGGCTTGAAACAGCTCCCACCTTGTGTCTCACTATCATTTTTAGAACACTGCCACCACCACAAGAAAGACTTGCCAAGGCCAGCCTGCAGTTCTGAGTAAGAAAATGACAGTCCCATGAAACCTAGCAACTAGCCAGCCACAGATGCAAGTATAGCCCAGATGATTTGAAAAAAAAAATGGGTAAGATTAGCAAAGGACACAAGTCTCTACATTTCAAATGAAGCTCAAAGATGCATGAGATATATATGCTGTGTGCCACTGAAGATTTACGCAGGCTTGTTATACAGCAATACCTGATTGGTATAACAGCAAATATGTCTTTTGTGGAAAAGAAGGAGGTACCAGAGATTGAACCCAAAGGCATTCAACCACTGAGCCACATCTTCAATCCTTTTTATTTTTCATTTTAAGACAGGGTCTCACTAAGTTGCTCAGGGCCTGGCTAAGCTGCTGAGGCTGGCTTTGAACTTGTGATCCTCCTGTGTCAATCTCCTGAGCTGCTGGGATTACAGGTGAGCATCCCATTGCCTGGCTTGTTTTAGTATCTTGAAACATATCAAAGACAGATTTCTTAAGACCTATGTTTTGCAAAGCTATTACATTCAAAACCCAAAGAACAAATGACTCCACCTATCCAAAATCTTAAAAGATCTAAGACAGCAAGGAAGTTTTAAAATGTGGTTAAAATATAAAGAAAGAAAGGAAAGAAGTGGAAATAATAATGGGGAAGTTATTAATTTTTGGACTTTAAAATGTCCTCACACAGAAGTGTTTTTGGGTTACTATTACATTTTATTTTACGTTTAAATATTGTTGTAGCTTATATGCCATGAGAAAAAGATATGAAAATACGTGCCAGTGCCCTCTCATTGGATACACATTTGACGTATCTTTCCAACAGAACAGACCAGCTCAAATAATTTACATATTCATGTCTTTACTTATCTCTCCCATTGGACTGTAAATTCCTGTAGGGCAAGGATTGTGTCCCTCATTTTAGTATTTCCCAAAGAATGACACCCAACTCATAGCGCAACATAAGAACTCTTGGGTGAGCAGAACAAAATTAAGTTGAAGATGTACAGAAACAAATCGCCATATGTAGAAAAAGTGCTCTGAATCATGACCTAAGAGTGTGTAGCTGAAAGCATGACAAGAACCTCTATTTACAAAATGTGGTTATTCTGATGTCTCCTCAAAGAACATGACAGAACAGAATAATGTATTTCAGTATCTGAGAACATTTGGCGCATAAGTTAATTAAAATATATATTTTTATACTAAAGCACATATTGAGGTTTTAGCAAAGACAATGACACCAAATATCACAATTTTAAGATAAAGTTCAAGAACTCAAATAATAACAGAAGGTAAAGATAGATGAATTCTGTCATTAACATTTACCGTAACAGCTCAATAAAAGAGACAATGGTATTCTAATATACTATGAACTTAGGTGGGCTAAAACTCCAACTCAGTTTTGTCTCTGTGGCTCCAAATTTTATGCCAGTGCCAGTTATTTTATAGAAGTTTAATAAAGGTTTGGCAGAGTTATATAGATGAATGAATGAATCAACTTTTACCTTTTTATAAAAGTAAACTTGAAACTACCTTCAGTTTTCATAACATATCACTACATTAGACAGATTTTTGTTAAGTGTGAGAAAATCAACTTAAAGAAGGAAAGGTTTATTTCAGATCATGGTTTCAAAAGACTCAGTTCATGGTCTTTTGGTTTTCTTGCTTCTGGGCCCATGGTAAGACAACACATCATGGGGAAGAGCATATGGGGGAACAAAGAACTCGCTTCTTATGGTCTTAGAAACAGAAAGAGGGCAAAGAAGGGGCCAGGGAAATTATATACACTTCCCTCAACTAGGGTCCACCTCCTAATGTTTCCAACACATCCCTGTAATGCCACTGAATTATGAATCCATCAATGAATTAATTCACTGATGGGTGCAAAGCTGTTGTCAAGAGGTCCTCCTCAGGGCCTCATGATTCCATCCAACACTTCCCAAAAGCCCTACCTCTAAACATGGTTGCAATTGGGGACCAAGCCTTCAACTTGGAGCCTTTGGAGGATATGCCAGATTCAAACTACACAATTATGCATGCAAAAAAAATGGCTAAATTGTGTTTTAGAGAAACTGGGAGCCTCTCTCAGACATAAAGACACAAAATATTTCAAAGTCTCATAGCTGTATTTTTGGTTGGGTTAATGGATGTCTATTTTTAAATTTCTAATTATTTCATCCTCAAATCCTTCAATCAATACTTATTTATCCTCATGGATCTAAATAATAAATCTACCTTGTATCCACAAGACCAAAAGATACATGGAGATTACAATACCCATAGTAATTGCCCTAGTAGAATTTTTCCTAAAACAGTAAAATACAGAGTTTTACAACATTTCCTGGAATTTTCAGAATATTTTCTTCAATATCCAGTTACTAACTGAAATTTGAAGAATTAACACAATGAACTGAATTATGGGTTTCCACCAAATTTTTATGTGGAGATGCTAATGCCCAAGTGATAGCATTATATTGTGGAATAGCATAGCATTAGGTTATGGGGGAAAAGCCTCCGTAAAAGAGAGTCTAGGGAGCTGCTCTGTCCCTTCTGCCTGATTAGGTCACAGAGAAAGCAGTAGACTATTAATGAGAAAGCGGGTCCTCACTAGACACTGACTCTTCTGGTACCTTCATCTGAGACTTTGATCTTCCCAAATTGTGAGACATAATTTTCTATTGTGTATAAGCCTACGGTATCATGTTAGGCAGCCTGACTAAGCTACAACAGAAAATAGGAAGGACTAAGTACCCAAAATGTGAAATCAAAAAGGTTCCAGATTAAAAACAAACGAAAACCAGCATGCATTAACAGCACGCCTTCAAGGGAAGATTGCGTGATAGAATTAGTAGAATAAATATCTAGAGAGAAATAAAGTTGGCACCATAAAAAAGTGAACAGTAATTCATTGGTAAGCAGAGGGATAAGCATTTTAAATGAAATATAGTATTCAACAAAAATGTTATGGTATTCTTTCCTGGTTTTATGTGGAAGGAGAATAATGCTTTGAACATTCTGAGTTCACCAAGTTAAAAAATTTAAAAGATTTGAATTCAAGTTTCCTGATTCAAAAGACTGCTTTCAAAAACCACTTTGGCCTGGGGTGTGGCTGAGATGCAGAGTGTTTGCCTCCTATGAGTGAGATCCTGGGTTCAATCCTCATAACTTTGGTAGAGAATATTTTTTGTAAGTGATTAAGATATTTTATGGGCTAACTATGTTCTAGATACCTTAATAAGTATTTAAAATTTATAGTATGTAGGTACAATGATAATGATGAATAAAAGACTTTAGTAGGGATAAGTACTTGCTCAAATTCATAAACTTTGAACACATGTATCTCAACCTCGAAGTTAACATTATCAACCATGAAGCTACAGAGAAACATCTAAATAACACCAATTCTGGATATAATGGTAAGTCGATTTAGCTTTATTGTCCTCAATCTTCAGAGACAATATTAGTAGCCATATGGGTTTTGTTTTGATAATCTTCTCAACAGAGGAGTCATCTACTCTAATTCATAAGTCCATTGTAAAGATTAATAGTTCCTCAAATAGCAACTCTATACAAAATGCCAATAAAAGAGCTTGGATCGAGCTAAGTGCTTTACATGTTATATCTAATTGAGCAAATTTGAAGTTGTTTGTGAGAGAATGCTGTGAATTCTAATATGCTATGTAAGAGGAATATACATGTTAATTGTAATCAACAAGGGTATTTGTTATTAACAGACCAAGAAATTAATAGAAAATCTAAGAAAGAAGAGTAACCTAATTTTCCACTCTGAAGAAAACCACATAAAATGTCTTCCAATCCTTTGGTTCTGATAGTAGCATGAGTAGTAGATCCACACCAGCCTGAGTCAACCTAACTTGATCTAAGCACAGTGAGTGTCTTGTGTAGTTCCTCATGCCCATATTAGAGAGCGACTTGTCAACCAGAACTCTGTCCACCTCTGCCCATCTGTAGCTCCAGCACAAGTAATTTGAACAATGCTAGCTAGCCTGAGATGTGGTCCTGTGTGATAAAACTGAGAGATTTCCACACTGTTTCTCTTCCCACTGAGATGGCACTGACTCAGCCAGGTCCATCAAAGGTGAGACATTTTGTAAACTTGAGAGGAGCCTAAAGATTCAAATTCTGGGATTATTCAGTGGTATCATGGGTTTCTACACCCAGAAAACGTTTTATAACTTCCCTACATTAGTAGTTCTGTGCCATTGAGTCCATAAGAATTTCCTGAGATGTTAGTTCAAAATAGACATTCCTGAGATTCTGAATCAGTATTCTTATTAGGAATGATTCTAATGCACATAGTTTATGGTCTTACATTGAAAAACACTCATTATGTTTTATAGATAAGATCTAAATTGTAATAGGACACACAAATTCCTTCAGAGTATCACCTTAGTTTGTCTTTTGAGCATCATCACTCAACAACCATCTTCTTGAAACCAAGACTTTTGTTAGATAACAATTTCCAAATCATACTCTTTAACTTGTCTCAAGCCTCTATTAAGTAACTGTAATTAGCCAACTTAACCAGGATTTCAAATCAGATTATTAATAGCATAACTTGTTATTGATAGTTGATTTGATTAGCACCAAGCTATAAAACAAAATGGCACTCAGTATTAATAAATGCCAGTTATATGCCAGATTCATTTTTATGCATTCATATACATTGCCTGCTCATACATTTTTTATAACACTAAGAAATATATTATCTTCCCCATTATGCAGATGAAAATTTTGATATTTATATAGGTAAGAGAGTTCCCCATGATTAAACAAATAGAAAGAGCAGAGACAAGAATCAAATCCAGGTCAGTTGGATTCCAAAGTCCATTTTCATTCTATTAAGCCAGATTGCCTTGGTTATTTTTATAGCCAAACAAATATTCAGAAGTAGCTTTAAATTGCATTGGAACGTATCTTAAAGCTTGTATACACTCACTATTGCCAAAGTCTTTCCATCTTTATGCAAAAAGGATGTAATAATGCATATAAATGATTTTGCACTCAATAAGAGCAAGTTCCTCTCCCACTTTTCCACTAGCATCTGTGATATAGTTTATGATGGATGTTTGGGAGGTCGGATGACAGATGGGGCCAACATGTCTAGTTTCAGATTAGGAATTTAAAATTAGAGATTAAAATCAAGTATCTCTAAAGGAAAGATTGAAAAACTTAGAGTCTGAGTGATGATCTGATTCTCATCAAAAGTCAATTTGGGGAAAAAAAAAAAACCTTTCCATTTTAATTAGCACCTCTTTGGGATAGAAATACCACTGTACCATTCATCTAAATGAAGAGTGGAAGATGCTTTTCACAATAATAATGAGATGATTTCTTGGCCATCAATGTGGCCTCCAAGAGCCATCTGTTCCTAGAGTCAGTGAGCAACAAGGATTTATGAACTACACCCAAGAAACTCAGTGTGTGACAGGGAAGGGCAAATCCAGCTGCTGCTTATTTTCATCAAACATCTTGATCTGTTCTTCAAACATTGCAAATTTGATGAAACCCAAACACAGTTTGTCAAACACTTTTCTTCTCTAATTGGGAAAATGATTTGAATGTTAAGAGAAATTGCAAAAGATGGTTCTGATTCATTCCTATTTACATAAAGCCACCCATGTTGTAGATATTATCAATGCCCCAGATTCTCAGGGTCTGCCAAAACAAATAAACAAGGAAGAATATACACAAATTGTCAAACACTAACTCCAACACATAAATATATCTTTCTTTCTAATATGTACAAAATTATATAGAGGTTTGAACTTTGGGAATGTATGTGGTTTTTTTCCTTTTAATAAATATATTCACTTCAAATACTTTTTAATGAATACCACCATGATTGCTAATAATGATCCTTACAATGTGTTCAGCATTTTAAAAACCCTTTAAATGCTTTCTTGCACATTATTGCTCAGTGTTATAAGAACCAAAATAATGAAGTTGAAAACTATCAGCAGATCACAAAATTAAATACTTTGATTTTTTTTAAAAAAACAACTTTATTGAGGCATAATTTGCATATAATAAAATGTATCCAATTTAAATGTGGTATAGTTCTATGAGCTTTGACAAATATATATATATATACCACATAGCCACCTCAATCATGACACTGGGCATATCCTTCAATACAAAATTTTCTATTGTTCTATTGTCATTCTTACCCACCTCTGAGCTAGCTGATCCTTGATTTGTTTTTCACTTTACATTAGCTTGGACTTTTTAAACTTTCATGCAATGATGCCTTGTGGTATTTTTTTTTTTTATTTGACCTTTTCCATTTGGCATAATATTTTTGGGATCCATACGTTCTTAACTATATTACAAGCTTATTATATTTTAATTATCAAGTAGCAATCCATTCTATTTTTTTATTTATTTACCTATTAATGATTCTTTCCCCAGGTTTTGCTTGTTGTGCATGGGCTGATATGAACATTTCTGTACAGGTCTTTATGTGGACATGTGCTTTAATTCTTCTTGAAGCTACCTTAGTTTAAGAGGAGACAAGGACGAAAATCCTGATCACTGAGAGCTCAGTTTAATGTCTCTCAATTTAGTGAGTATCTAGTCCAATACCATCACCTAAGATATCTTAGAGGATGGTTCTATCACTCTACCTGTGACTTTGATGGAGTCACTCAGTTTCTTAGGGCTCTTGAGGCTCATAGGAGCCTTTCTGATGTGGCAGTCAATGCAGAAGCAAAGAGATTTGCAATCCCAGAAAAAAAAAATAGCATGACCATGCAAATATAAATTAAAAATTAAGCAAAATATGTGCATTTGTATGCATCATTTAAAAATGTTATAAATTCACTGAGGGGTTCATACAGAGTTCCATAACTCTACCATCTGATTAGACTGATTGCAGAACAAGTGTCCAAAATGGTAAAACTTAATCTGAAAGTTGAAAAATAAGAAAGAACCAGCAATGTGAAGAGTTAACCCTGTCAGCATCAAAGAGAGAACACCCAGCATGAAAATCCTGAAAGATTAAAGGCTGGGGCGAAACTGTGAAAGGAAGTGGGAGTGAGAGGAGAGTGGTCAGGTCAAAGATCATCTTCTCCTTTCTCCTCCCTCTTTGTCCTTTCCTTCTCTACCCTCCACTTGCCTGCAGTCTTTCTTGTACTTATTTTCTTAATCCATTGAATTATAATTTACAGTAAAAATGCATAGATCTTAAGCATACACTGTTTTGACAAATGTGTATCTCTGTATGTAATCAAACCCCAAATTAAGATATAAAGATATAAAATATTTTCATCATCCCAGAAAATTCCTACACATCTATTTCTTGTCAATTAACAGCAACTCTACTACTACCACCCCCACCAAAAGGCAGCAGTTCTTCTGGTTTCTATGGACATAAATGAAGCTAGATTATTTTTTTCTGTTTTTAAAATACATAGGAATCATATTGTGTGTGTGAGTGAGTGTGTGTGTGTGTGTGTGTGTGTGTGTGTGAGCATGCACATATACTCATGTTTGATTCCTCTTGCTTAAAGTGATATTTTTGAATATTTTTTGAGTTTCAACTAGATGTTATATATTTGTATTACTAAATAATTTCATTTTTCTATTAAGTATTTAACCCAGGGATACTATCCCACTGAGCTACATATCCAGTCCTTTTTATTTTTTATTTTTGATACAGGGCCTCAGCCTCCTGAGTCTGTGGGATTACTAATATACACAAAGCCTGAGTAGTATGTAATATTGAATTGAATGAAAATAATATTTTTCATGAACAAATTAATTGAGATTTTGAACATTTCTAGTTTTGAGCAAAGTCTACTATAAACTGTCATGCATTCATGTTTACAGCTGTTGAATGAATGTGTTCAAATCTAGGAGGCAGAAATCTAGACCATAGTATAGGAGAGTGTTTAACTTCATAATAAATGGGCCAGTTTTTCAAATAGTGGTATCACTTTCAACCCCCAGGAAAAATACAGAAGGATTCCTGTCTTGACACTTTTTGTCAATATTTGACAATTTCACCTTTCCACCTTTTCTTCTGTATTGTGTTTTTAAAAAAACTATTCTGTCTTTTAAAATAAATTTATTTGTTTTATTTTGATTTTAGTTTTTGGTCTATGACTTATATTAAGGATTAAACTATCACAATAAAATGTGAGTTACATTATCTTGTTCATTAATGAAGACATTTAAAATAGTATTCTATTTACTTTTCCTTCATGCTATCATTGCTCAGATCTATTCTCCTTACATTTATGTTACAAACTGCAAAATGTATTATACTCAATTTTGTATAATAATTAATTACTTGAAAACAAAATCAAAAGCTGGAAATAGTGGTACACACCTGTAATCCCAGCTGAGGCATAAATATCACAAATTAAAGGCCAGCTTAGGCAACTTAGAGAGACCCTATCCCAAAATAAAATTTAAAAGGCTGGGGATTTACCTTAGTGATAGAGCACCTCTGGGTTCAATCTCAGTACCTCAAATAAAACAAATAACAACAAATTAAAAAGAAGAAATAATACTATTGTTTACTTATACATTTAAAATGCCTGATGTTCTCTATTCCTTCCTATAGAAGTTACATTTATATTTTTTAGCATTTCTGGTTGAAAGGTCTAAACATAATTCATCCCCCTCTGGAACTGATTTTATCCAGAGGTTTTTCTACCTACCCCTCTTAGATAGTTTTGTGGAAATACATGGTTTTTAAGTTTCGCTTTGTTTCTCTGCTTGATAAGGTAAAGGAAGTGATGGTCTCTCGTGACTTTCTACAATTTAGCTGAACAGCCAGTGCTCTCAAGAGTTAATATTCTTAAATTCCTCTATGCATTTGAGTTATGTCAACCACAGTATTAGCTACACAGGAAAGAAAGGAAAACACCTGTGCAAATAAATTCTTAAAGTAGAGTCAAAGTGTTTGGTAAGAGAACAAGAGTGAGCTAAGAAGAAGCTAAGGTGGAGAGTAATGAGACATAGATAGCTTGAAGGGTACTCTGTACTCTGAAGATGATGTTTTCATGTGTGGAGTCGGTCAGCTTATGCTATATCAGGAAGATTTTTTTGAGTGTGCATCTGGTTGGGGGGAGCGGGGTTACTGGGGATTACATCCAGGGGTGCTTTAGTCCTGAGCTACATACCCATCCCTTTGTAAGTTACTTTTATTTTTGGACAAGGTCTAAGTTGTCCAGGCTAGCCTTCAACTTGTGATTCTCCTGCCTCACTCTCCCCAGTGGGTGGGTTTACAGGCATGCACCACCACACCTGGCAGGAAAGACCTTTTAATGAGCATTATAAGCCAAATGACTATCAATATTTGATCATAAAGAATACCCTACTGATAAAACCCATTATGTTAAAATTTAACTATTACAAAATAGATGTTTACCAGATATTAGATTATTTTATTTATTTATTCCTTCCCTGAACATGGAGGTGAGTATATGCGTGTGTGTACATTCACAACACATACACACACACCCCACACAAAATTATGTCCCATATCTATTACCATGCAAAATCCCAATATCTGAGGGATATGAGGCATGCTTTGAGTTTCAAGCATTTATAAAGTTTATAGTGCATTTGTATCCCCAAAATATGTTCTGTTGAAGAACCTTCCCAAACACATTCCATGGTGTCTATGAGTTACTTCCAGTTATCCCACCACAATATTCTGTATACAACTTACGTGAGATCAAAATTCTTCTGTTCCTGTACCCAGAATTGAGTGTTGCAGCTACAGGAAGCCAGGTAAAAATGTTTTTTATTTTTTATAAGATCAAGAACCTCATTACATAATTCCCCAAATGAAATTGTTTCAATACAATAATCATTCATCAGCAATGTGTGATGGTGCATGTCTTTTATCCAAGGCATGAAGGAGGCTGAGGCAGGATGATCACAGATTGGAGGCCTGCCTGGGTAATTTAATGAGACCCTATCCTATAATAAAATACAACATAAAGGACTGCTCTGCCTTCTAATCCTGGTAGTTCAAGAAAAAAAAGAAAATTGCTCATCCTTCAAAGAACTAGGAAGATCCCAAACTACATGAAATAGAAGAAGAAAAAATATTAGAATTATCTGGAAAATATTTGAAAATAGTCATCATAAAGATACTTTAATGAGTAATTATGAATCCACTTAAATACAAAACAACAACAACAATTTTAAAAAAGGCTGGAGATGTAGCTCAGTGATAGAGCACTTTCCTCTATGTGTAAACCACTGAGTTTGATCCCCAGCATCACAAAATTACATGTCATTAATTTATTAGATATCTATTTATAATAATCTTAGCAGAGAAAAATTCTTGTATCTTTTGTTGTTGTTTGTTTGTTTGTTTGTTTTGTTTGTTTTGCACTGAGGTGCATTCCCAGTTGTCTTTATTTTTTATTTTGAGACATTGTCTCAGTAAATTGCTGGGGTTGTCCTCAAACCTGTGATTTTTCTGCGTCAGCCTCCAGACACATTGCAATTACAGGTATGCACCATCACACCAAGTTTAAAGTAAAAATTCCAAAAAGAAAAAAAGAAAGGACAGGCGAACTAATAGCATAGAGAAGAGAGGAAAGAAGTGGCACAATGAAATATATAATAATTGCAATTACCCAATCTGAATAAAAGAGAAAAAAAATCAATTAAAAGAAAAATAACAGAAGCTTAGGGACCTGTTGAAATGCAATAAAAATTTGAAATGTATGTTATCAACTTCCCAGGAAGAGAAGAGAAGGAGAGTAGGATTAAATGAAATTCAAAGGACTAATGTCTAAAACTTCACAAAAATAAATAAATAAATAAACCTACAACATAAACTGTGGCAACACCCAGAAAGGATAAACCTCAAAAGCAACAACAGAATCACTCACCACAAACATTATACTTGAACTTCTTAAAACTAACAGGAAAGACAGCACAAGTTATCTTAGGGATGGATTTGAATAATAGCAGACTTGTCATCAGGAAACATGTAGGCCAGAAGACAATGGCACAGTATTTTTCAAATGCTAAAGGAAAATACCTGTTAACCCAAATCATATATCCAGCAAAAGTATAGTCCTCTGGTATTTTCAAAATAATATTTGATGTTTAAAGCAATAACTATAAAACTACTTAATGTGGTTATAAATATCTGTTGGAGAGATATTTAAGAAAATTATAGATACAGGCCAGTGAAAAAATGTAAACACAGTTAAGGTTTATGCATTGCCCTAAAAGTGGTAAAGTAATGATACCTGCAAATTTTATAATTAACCTATATAATATATATATATATATATATATATATATATATATATATATTATATATATACACACACACAATGCCTTCAATAATCACTGAAAGAGCTATACAAAGAAACTCAAATATTTTAAATAAATAAAAATATATTTTAAAATGTATTCCAGAAATCCACAGAAAATGAAGTAAAAGAAAAACAGAAAAATTAAAAGCTGAAAGAACAACTGGTCACAAAATAAGGCAGATTTATGCCCTAAAAACATCAATATATAAACATAATGGCTTAGATATATTAAAAAGAAGGGATTGGTGGGTTTCATTGGGAGTGAAAGTGGAACATAAAAAAACAGTGAAAGTTTTATATTATTCTCTGGATTCTGCCTGCTTGTTGATCAGTAGGTCTTTTGTCTGTGCGGTGAAGATTTGAACATATATCCCTTCCCAGTTTCATGATTCACCGAATGAGTTATAGCATTAGCATTTACATTGCAAAGAAACGTCCAAGGTTATACATTTCCAAGATTAATCATATTCGTTTAAAATCAGAACGTAAACACAGGGCAACAGCCCCTTCATAATTCTACTGTGTATTAGCCAGGGTTCTCTAAAGGAATAAAACCAAGAAAATGTTCATATATATAATTATAAAAAGGGGATTGACAAAATTGGCTTACATGATCAGAGGTTGGATATTCCCGCAGTGACTGCCTGCTCTCTGGAGAGCTGAGGAAACCAGCAGCTGATGAATTAAGTACTGTCCATTTCAGAACAAGAAGGACCAACAGTATAGTCCCAGTCCAAGGCTTAAGGCCTAGAAGCTTCCTGGAGGATTGCTATTGTTGTTCTACTTTCCAGGGCTGAAGAAGCTGCAGTCTGAAGTCCACTGGCAGTGGCATTAGAAACACACAGTAGCTCAAAAAGAATCCAGCTTGCTTGCAGGAGTGGTCTTCCTCCATCTTTGTCTGTGGTCCATCCGGGTCCTCAACCTATTGAATAGTATGAACTATGTTCAGAGCGAGTCTTCTTGTTAGGGTCTGTAAACAAATCTGGATGGCGCCTGGCAAAATGCCAGAGGGAGTGGGTTTGTAAAGTAACGCCAGAGAGCCATTAATTGTGGAGATTTCTTATTGGTTGACTGCTGTATCTAGTTTATGCTAATTAAGATAAGCTGTGTGGAATGTATAAATACCTCTGTTGTCTTACAATAAAGGGCTCCTACTCCTGCTGTATCAAGGTACACAAGTTGTTCGTCACTCCCCGGTTATTTTGCTGCAGCCGTACTGCGGCATCTTCTCTCCTAGTTCACTGACCCACGAACTGGTCATCCTTGGAAACACTATAAAAAATTGTCTAAGAAACAGTCACGGTTGACCATCACACTCATGAGTCTATCAGAGATGCTTATTGTATAGTCAGGGAGAGAAGCCTGCATGGAGAATTCATGGAGATGGAGCAGGAATTAAACCTTGCAGGGTAGAGGTGACACTAGCTCTGTTTTGAAAAAAAAAAAAAAAGTTTTATTTTTCTGTCAGTGAATCTAAGTAATTTGTCTGTAGCAGTGGAGCAGGAGAGCGGTGGCAGGCAAGGGCTGGAGGTGGGCATGAATACAGGCTGTGGAGCCCGCTATGCCAGCATAACCCTGTGGTGAAGTAAGTCATAGGAGAAAGAAGCCAGGGCATGTCCACCTGACCCCCAGAGTAGCCTGGCCAGGTCCATGCTGCTTAGTGAAGATGCCTACTTTGCAAATCACTGCAACCCAGAACTCTCAGGCATCCAGGATCCTCAGACCCCCACCTCCAGCAGTCAGAAAACAGGGAGTGGGGCAGACCTGAATGAGGGTTCAGACTTAAATTAACCAATTGCAATAGTACTCTCCCAAAATCTGGTTAGCATAAATTTTAACCAATAGTGTTAGAACTTTTCCAAACCCTAATTAGCATTAATTTGGACCAATAGTGTTGACCCAAGTGCTGTATAAACTGCTAGACTAGCACACTGAAGTGACAACCTCTGATGGGATGCCCTCTTGCCACTGGGAGAGCTCTGTTTCTATTCTTCATTACTGAATACATCCTATGTCTTTCTCTTCTGCCTGCCATTATTTTCGTATTTGTGAGAAAATAAGTTGGAAGGAAATTGGGGAGTGCAGCACTGGAGGGCACAGATCACCACATAGACCTGCAACACTGAGAAATGTGATACAGGACTAAACTCGAGCAGAGAAGAATCCGGTTTTGCCATCTACAACCCTCAGAGTTGACCTAGGCATCCTCTCCTGTGATCAGCTGCTAACACTAAAATGAGCATTTGGGGTTGCAGAGGCCTGAAGCTTCCACAGTTCCCACCCTCCGGCAGAAGTGGAGAAGGGAGTTTCCTCTTAACTCCAATTTGAAGAGTAATGAGGAGAAATGGGGAAGAACAGGCATAAAGTTTGGAAAACTAAATAATAATTTAAATCGCCTAGGACTTTAATTGAATTAGCTTGATATTTCACAACACTGGTTATATGCAGACATACAAATGACTACTTTTTTTTGATTGTGTGTTTGGTTGGGTCCTTGGTAGTTATAAATTATAATGTAAGTTAAAAAATTAAAAGTAACTTTCAATATGGATTTTTTTCAAAGATGTTATATCTTAAATTATGACTTCAAAGGTAACTTTTCTTGTAAAATTAATAAGATTTTAGAGCTAAGTTTTACATATTTTTATTTCTAATGTTTTATAGAGATTTTCTGTCTAAAAATATATTCATTTTATGTTTCTATTATAACTTAATACAGAGAACGTTCTTCTTGTTCCTTGCTCTTCAGTGTGTGGGTTGTAGATCAACACTGCCAAACCTCACTTGTTAGTAATGCAAAAACTCAGGCCCAATGAATTGGACTCCATTTTTAACGAGATTCCCATATAATCCTGTGTACATTCAAGTTTGAGCCACACTTTTCTGGTTGATTAAAATAAAAAGAGGATTAGTATATTCAATACATTTTTTTTTTTAACTTTCTCTTTGATGGAATGAATCTATACCTTTCCTAAGAAGAATAATAACTCAGAAATTGATGCCTAAACATTTGGTACATTAATGGGAAATTACTCTAAATACTCAGATAACTTGAGAACAACCTTTATTTTTATTTAAATTAAGCTTTCCAGGTAAAGGTTTTCAGGATTCTAAGCCTCTTTTCAATCTCGTTTAATAAAAATGAATATTAGTGTAAAGTTATGAATCCGTGTCTTGGCATATTTTTTCTTCATTAATGTTTTTCTTCCTATATGTGTGTCATTCCTGTAATGTGTCTGACTATATAACTATATTTTATTTTCTCAAAAACACAAATAGGTGTCCATCAAGAGGGATGAAATTCACTGAAGAGCTAGCTCACCTAATCAAGCTAAATGAACCTCTAAGATTTGGTATATAAATTAAAGCCAAAGTTATGAAAATTTGTGAAGTTATGAAAACTGAGAATTCCCCTTTGTTTCAAAGCAAATTACCCATATGGATTTCCATTATTTCCTTGGGTTCCTTCTATAATTCACATGCAAGTGAACTGTATCTTAATGACACCTTGTCCTCAGTGACTTTTTTTTTTTTCAGATTCTTGACCACATTGCCCCACGTTTGGCAAAATGCAAGATATGTTTGTTGGTTCCAAAGGCCATCTTCCTTCTGGCCTTCCTTTATCCAGGAAGACTCCACTTTTCCTGAGAGGATCCCAGCTGTAGCCTTGATTGAGGCATTCATTGTACAGCTGGGGCAAGCTTTTTCTGAAATGCAGCTGGAATAGACATTTCAAAGGCCCACGTTGTTATACAAATGCTTCCATTCTCCAGATTAGAGACAGAAACCCAGCCAAGTATCCAGACACACAGGTTGTCAGAATGCAAGAGAAACATACTTCTCAAATATCATTTTTTTAGGGGCAGATCCATTTTTTATCTGAAAAAAATCATCAGTAAAAACACATAGACCAATCCAATTGCTGGATGTTTTGGCTAAATTGTCCACTTGAAGGAATTAGTCATATTTCTTTGATTTTTGTCATGATTATGCTGAAAGATACATAAGGAATTCCCTAAGGGAGACACCTATGGAAACAGTAGAAGGGACTCAATGACTGGTATGCCCAAAAATGCTACAAATCTTTTAAGGAAGGGAAACTTCAGGTTATCATAACCTCTTCTCTCTTTAAGCATTAAAATTGTATAATTGCTTTCATGCACAAATTTCATTAAGAAATTTTGGTGATTTTCTTTCCCAGATAATTTCCCTATGACTTAGATATTTGGCAACATACCACATAAGAGAGTGTCTAGTGTTTCATTATAAGGGATAAGTTTGGCGCTCAATAAATATTATTTGAACAGACATGGCATGCATATATTGCATTCCAGTTTATACAGGTCAGTGTCCAGTGACATTTCTTAGGGTGAGATGACTTCCATAGATCCCATCAACTCCAGTTACAAGACCAAAGGGTCGTCCTTTGAGTGCCAAAGTAAGCTTAACTAACATGGACTTTTGGCAGCTTGTCTTCTATGGTGACATGGTGACCTTTATCCTTATCCTTTATCTTTTGGAATTATGCTCAGTGGATAGAAAAAAAAAAGAAGAAGAAGCCCATATTAAAATAATACAAAATAATCTACAAAAGTCTGATTTCATACTAAGCCAAGTATATAATAAACCATATATTTCTTATCCAAGAGGATTTGAATAAATCGAGCATACATGAATTATGTTTAACTTCTAGAGAAACAAAATGATTATCAATTATCCTCAGTCCCAATGGCCAGCATATTTGTTACTTTTATATGCAAGATGTATCCTGTCTTATCTGTCATAATTTAAGTTAGGATAGAAGACTTTTCTGTCTTATCTCCCTAATCAGCACAGCATTGGCAGGACTTTATTGCTTCTCAAATCACAGTTCTAAACTTCTGATAGCATTTTATTTTGCTTACTGATTGTTCCCATGGTGATTTTTCTGAATAAAAGAATAATGACCTTGATCAGAGGACCCTGGCTTTCATTTTAGGATGTTAGGTTAATGGTGTTGTACACTACATTTGAAGCCATTTCATTTCTGAGACACAGCTTGAGGTCCAGCCACAAAACTTGACAATGAAAAGACTTTTTTTTTTTTTTTTTTGGTTATATTTGATCATTTCCACCTGACTAGTTTGCCTGTTTCCTTCTTATTTGAAGAGTCTGACATCATGTTTTCTAGTTGGACAGTCTTCTCTTTTCTAGCCTAACTTGTTTTAAAAGAAGGCCCACACAGGATCAAGAACAGTTCTAATTCTCTTCCGTAAGCCATTTAAAAAAAAAAAAATAGTAACAAGGTCAGGGTATTGAATCCAGGGGTGCTTTACCAGTGAGCTAGATTTTTTTTTTTTTTTTCATTTTGAGAAAGGATCTCCCTAAGTTGCTGAGGCTGGAACTTGAACTTGGCAATTTTCCTGCCTTGGCCTCCAGAGTCAGTGGAATTACAGGCATGTGTCATGCAACTCAGGCTTCAAGTCTTTTCCTTCATAAGAGAACTAGGACATCTTTTCTTGAGTCTTTCTAATGCATTCAAGTTTAGATGCTTGCTATCTTATCATTATTTGCTTCTAACAAACAAAATGGGAAAGAAAAAAAAAACAGAAAAGAGATGGAGGGATATACAAATACACTGAATTACAGCAAGAGGGAGTTTAGTTTCACTGTGGGGTTCAAATAGATGGTTTTAAAGCTGAATCTGAACAACATGTATAATTCATATCTGTAGCTGCCAGAAACATATGTGCACCTTGGACTCAGATAAGGTGTGAGTCCTCAAAAATACTAAATAAATATACATACACGTGCACATATGTACAGATGTTTCTGTTTTTTAGAGCATCACAAAGGTTCATTTATCAAATGGACAGCCATCCAAATGTTTTTAAAGTGGAAATAATAAGAACCTCAGAAGTCCAGTGGTACCAAAGGTAGGAGGATTTGACAACTTTATATCCCAATTTCTGGAGTACTGGGGGCTTCAGTTTCTTCATCTAAGCATGTTATATCTTTCAATTCTGCCTGGCACCTCTCTCAAGGTTTTGTGCTGATTCAAATAATCCACTCCAGATCATCCAACTTTCATTGATACTCCTATTGGTAATATACTACAGTATACCAAAAACATGACAATGAAAGTTCTGCATAAATTCCCTGTTCTTTTTGACTAAATCCATATATTACTTCATAGTACTTCAAGCAATAAAGGGCCACATGTTGAGTGGGTCTTTCATGTAAATTTTAATACTGTATGAAGTGTAAGAGTACTATATAGCAATTCATCTTTCATTAACAGCATCAATTCAAGGAAGAATTACATCGTCATGGTTCATACCACTAAGGACCATTTGTATTCATTCCATCTCCCTGATTTTCTCTAAATCCTATTTCTACACAATTCTCTGATCTCTGCTAGTTTGAAATATGCTCTTTTTTCCAGATAAAACATCCATATCTTTAAAACTATAATTGTATGAATATAAAAAAATCCAAATACCATAATTTATGGAAAACCAAAGTTTGAAAGGAAGATGGGGAATCCAGGCTCCTTGTAATTTAAGCATGTGATTAAAAATGAAATTGCCTATCCCTGCCCAGGCACCAGCCCCACCACCCCCACCACCCCCACCAGTATAACCAGGAAACTATTTTTTTTTTAAAGAGAGAGAGAGAGAAGAAAGAGAGAGAGAGAATTTTAATATTTATTTTTTTAGTTTTCGGCAGACACAACATCTTTGTTTGTATGTGGTGCTGAGGTTGGAACCAAGCTGCACGCATGCCAGGCAAGCACGCTACCGCTTGAGCCACATCCCCAGCCCCAACTATTTTTTTTTTTTTTTTAACAATTTCTCTCTAGTTTCCTGGTTACACTTTCCAGAATGGTCCACAAAATCATATGTATATGGGGCTGGTGGCAGGGCAGGGATAAACAATTTTATACCAATTTTCCTTGCACTTGCCCATTGCTTTTGCATGTTTTAATCCTGCTTCTTAGTTTTTTTCAGAAGCCTTGATATTTTGTGGTTTTCTTGCTTTTGCATCATCTTATTTGCAAGCTGTGGGCAAGGATACCAGCTGTGTGTGTTGCTTAGGAATTGTTTGGTTTGTATGCCAAGGGTTCATGGGCATTTCCCTGTGGAGACTCCATGGTCTCTGTGTCTCGACCGAAATTCATATCTCATGATGGCTGCCCTTTGATTTTGATGATTTCTTCTTCTTTTTTTTTTTTTTAGTAGAGACGTTTGTAATTTAATAGAGTTTCTCCATTATTTTTAATTTTGTTGTGTAAGCTTTTCTCTGGGAGTTTTGTAGTTTCAGCTTCTAGTTTTAGGTCTTTAGCCATTTTTGTTTGTTTGTTTTGTTTTGTTTTTTGTTTTGGTATGCTCTAATATAATTGTCCGCTATTCTTTTTATTTCTTTCCTGGTAGGGGAGATTAAACCCAAGTTTCTCTCTTACCTACATCCCCAGTTCGTCCATCCGTCCTTTCTTTCTTTCTCTCTTTCTTTCAATCTTTCTTTCTTCCCTCCCTCCCTTCCTTCCTTCCTTCCTTCCTTCCTTCCTTCCTTCCTTCTTTCCTCTTTCTTTCTTTCTTTTCCTTCCTTCCTTCCTTCCTTCCTTTCTTTATTTCTTTCTTTCTTTTTCTTTCTTCTTTGGTTTTGCTAAATTGCTGAGCCTGGCCTCAAACTTGTAATCCTCCTGCCTCAGCCTCCCAAGTCACTGGGATTAAAGATCTGCACCAGGAGCCTTATTGATACATGTTTTTTTCAATACCATTTATTGAAAGGACCATCCTTCCATTTTTGTGTTCTATTGTTGAGCATATGAAAAATGAATTGAGCAGACATGCTGGGTTTATCTCTGGACTCTATTTTCTGTTTAATTTTTCTATGTTTGTTTTTGTGATCAAATAAGTAGTACCCTTACCTTGATTTGACAGTGTTGATCCTGAGAAAGGGACTTTCTTAGCCAAGGGCAAAATTAGAGGCCTACTTCATGACTTCTCACAAGTTACTTAAATTCCTTAATCTGTTATTTCATTTTAGAGTAGAATTAAAAACACATACTTTGCAGTAAAATTGTGAAAATTAAGCTGTATAAGAAGAACAAGAATGTTCCTAGCTCAAAATCCAGCCTGTCATTCACAAATGCCTCTTCTTTTTCTGAACTTCACTAGATTCTTCTTTTCCGTAGCTTTCTCCCCAAGACAGGCAAATGGCAAATTATCAATTCACATAGTCATCCTATCATCTGAAATAGGGAATTCAGCCAGGCAGGTGGCTGGGGATAATCCATGAACCTCTGATTGTTTTCTTTCCTGTAGAAAATTCATTGAATGATGGAGCTTGCCATAGAAAGAGTGGAGTAGAAGTATTAAACATATCCAGATTCAGGGAGACCTGTCTCAAACTCCAGAAGCCAAGCTACATAACTGCTGTCATTGCGCATCCATTGAATCCGCACTTACCAATAGCACGGAACAAGGAATCTCTTTCAACCACATACACCCTAATTTCTAGCATTGTTTCCATAGGGAAATATGATGCTTTCTTCCTTGACAGCTTGAGAACTCTTCTTCATTTGGTAGTGACAGTTTCTTAGTAGTGATACCTGTAAATGGTCTCATTGTAAGCAGAGAAAGGGCTGAGACTAGCAGCCCTAATGAATGTTATCAACTCTGTTTTTTCCTCATCGCTGATCCCCCAAAGGTATAGAGGTTAAAGTGAGTCTCTAATTTAATGATGTACAAATATAATTTGTGTGAACAATCTCTGTTCTTGGAGAGTAGTTTGGTTCAGTATCAATTTCTTTTCTTTTTGCTTTCTCATTCTCTCTCTTTCTCCCTCTTTTTGAAGCAAGCACCTTTGCAACCACATAATATTCTTGTGGTCAGTATAGAGAAAGTTTTCAAAAAAAAACACAGTACTAAAGACTTGGGAGAAATTCCACTATTAATTATTTATTCATTAAACAAAGTCAAGAGTGTGTTTGAAATGCAATCTCAATCCCCAAGATAGCACTTAAAGCCGTCTTCACACACCTGCAATTTGGAGTGCATGGAGACATCTGATACTGAGTTTAGAAGAGGGAGAAAAGTTGGAATTTAAGACTCTATCGAGAAATCTGAAAAAGCAAAGAAAAGACTGAGGGCTGGGGTGGTTAGCAGGGGTTAGTAAATTAACATTTATTGAGCACTAAGCACTTTTTCTTTCCCCTCTTTTAATTCTCAGAGTTAAGCAAAGTGATAAGCATCATTAGCATCCATTTTACATTTAAGCAAACTGAAGCTGGTAGAGGTTAAGGAACTAGCTCATAGTGCCACAGCTGGTTAGCTTGAAGCAAGTGGTGATTCAAGACTCTTCGTTCCACTGAAAATTTAGCAAATGAATAATTTTGTGTCAGGGATGGTACTGTTTACATATTCTCTAGCCTTGCCTTACTACATTGCATCTCAAGACTCTTTAAATATTAATTCACTTAGAAAGCCAAACATAGTGTCCTTTACTCAATTGGCAATCAATAACCATGAGTTATAGTAACGTTACTGAAAGTAGTTGAATAGAATACTACCTCATCATTCATCCTTAACCTTAGAGAGATCCAGTACTTCTGTTTTAAAGATTTATGTACTTGAGGACAAAAGAATTACTTTACTTTAGAGCAGGAGGAAGGAACAAAGAGGGAAAGGCAGACAAGAGAGAAGGAGGGAGGAAGAATTGAAAATGAGAAGATCTTAGCCCAACATTCTCTATTCCTAGGCAAATAAATAGATAATTTGAAGTCAAACTCAAAAATTTTCTACTGATTTTTCCTCTGTAATGACCAGATATTAATTAGACTAGGTTCATGATAAAATTTGTATTTATCTGAGTACCATAGTAAAATAACAAGGCAAAACAAAGGCAGGATTACATCAAATAATTCTGAGTTGTTAGAAAGCAAAATTTGCTTGTAAATATATTTTCAAGTGCATTTATTTTCTGAATTCTAGAGTTACCTTGTGTTATCACTGTTTCGATGCTAACCTTCATAATGCATTTTATTATTATCCTTATTTTTTTTTCCTTACTGTCTTTCAATCTTCCTTTTTTTCTTCTTCCTTTATTAAAATTCTTTTCTCAAAATCTCTATGTCTGTCCCTTTTTCATATTTGTTTTTCAAATGTGCTTTTGCGCAAGAAATGAAAAAAAAAAATCTCAGAAGACACACCAGATCTTCAGATTCATTTCAATCATCTCTCCAAGCCATTGTCCAGTTCAGTGACCAATGGACTATATGAACTTATGCACATCAGTTAATTACTCCAAACTAAAGAGACACATTACTCTTTGAGTAGGGGCTTCATTCCCATGAGAGACTTGAGATTCATACATAGCATTTTTTTTTAGACATACTCTCAATTTAGCCATTTCAAGGGTAGAAGGAATACAAGGATGTCAAATGTAATACTGACTTAAAACAGTATTTGAAGAGACATTGAAATGTGAAGTTCTCTCAGTTGTAGATTTGAGAAAATGCTAAAATTGAACCCAAAGAGTTGTTGTTTAGACAGGCGTTATTTTCAATCATAATTTTTGCTGCGTCTTTTGCAAACATTCTTAACTTATTGAATATGTGGTTCAAGGCCTGTTCCAAGGTATTGAAGAGCTGCAACATCTGATTCTTACCAAAAATATAAAGAAGAAATAATATTTTAACAAGGTCTACTAAGTAGCAGAATTGGGATTTTTAGCAAAAGGCAAGGAAGTTTGGGATCAATGCTCTTCGCAGTTACATTATAAAAATCAACAAACACTGTGACTATTAAGTAACTCTAATTTCTCTCAAGGTCTTGGAAGAGGCTGTGCAAGGGAAGAAACTTGGTGCATAATTTCGCAGTAAACCTCTTTCCGTTGCTAAAATAGTTAATGGATTGAGTCTTTGTGGACTGAATCGAACTCTTGATTGGGATTAAACTTCAAGCTCCAATTTCAGAGACACACTCAGTCCTGCAGGGTGGTTAGGAGACACGCTGCTGCTGTTGACTTGAATGTTGCAAATGGCTGCCACACAATTGGGGAAGTCAGGATTGAGGAGAGTGTCATTTATAATGCAAAACACAGCAAAAACAATCAGAGGCAGACCAGACCTCACCAGCCTGCTCTGTGTGACATGAGAACATGTGGAGGAATGAAGTGTTCATAATTATGAATAGCAGCTATATTACCATAACTACATTATTCATGGCTTCAAATGGAAATGCTGTCTTAAAATTTCATGCTAGGGATTTTTTTTTTCATTTTTAACAATAATAACTTCTCTTGCTCATTGTTTAACAGTTCAACAAAATTTCAAGATCCTGAGGTGAAAGGGAAGTTCTTTTATTTTTTCCTTAAATATGACACATTGATTTGGCCATAAACAACAGGTATAATGAAAAGAGACTTTGGAGAGGGAATCTAAGGCAGAGGGGGAGGGACCATGAGGCAATTACTATCTCCAGTCCACAGAGGGGTGAAGAAATGGGATGCTGATTGCTGCACTTGAGTGTGCTTGCACCCTCGGGTGCCAGGGCAAAAAGGGGTCACTAGAAATTCAGTCTGTCAGCAAGCCTTTATCTCACTGTCTGGACTGTAGTTTCAATTTATTGACTTTAAAATAACTTAGGAAAAGGGGTTTCTCAATTCATCAGTTTCTCAACCCATCGGGCCATGATATTTTGATGAAAACAAAAAGAAATGCACACATGAACACATAAGCAATATAAGGAAAATGGAGGAGGGGGAGAAGAAAGCAAAAAATAAAAGAAAGGAAGGAGAAAAATATTCCCCACCTCCTCTGGAGTTTAATATGCAGAGATGAATTTTCATTTTTAATTTCATTTTACTCTACACATAGCAATGTCACAGTGGTCCACCTCATGCTTTGAATATAGTGCTTTCTGCTCTGCCACCAAAGCTTATTTTAAAACGGACAAGTTTTATTTTCCTCTTCTCCCTCTCCTCCTTAGCCTGTGGATAGAAAACAAGATTACCTTTTTTCCCATCCAAGGCCAGTTACCTGACTTTGAGCACAGACCTATGACAGGAACCAAGTAATTCAGACTGATGCGATGGTGCTAGAAGATATAAGAAAAGTCTATGTCCCAAATACACAACCGCCCTCCTCCCCAAATAGGGAACACCTGGAATGGAGCACTTCTTTAAATCCTCTCAGTTCTCTGTGATGGGATAGGAATACTGTGTGCTTCTCCTTTGATAGCAAACCTATAAACCTCCTTTGTCCTTTATCTCAAAACTCTATAAACCTCCTTTGTCCTTTATCTCAAAACTGTGTCCTTGTTATTGAATTGACATCAGGGACAAGTACTGAGCTTTTGGTACCAGCCATGGAATAATATCTGAGGTATACAGTGTTATGAGTTTGCAGTGTTGCCTACGAACAATCCCCAAAACAGGAGACAGAGCTGAGAAAAATTCCAGGGCAGAAAAAAAGGAGCTTTTCATTTTAGTCTTCTTCAGAAGACCTTGGAAAAAGTCAAGTGTTTTACTAGTAAATTCCCTGGTGGAAGTTCCTTTCTCTGAGTAAAACTATTTATAAAACAGGTAGACATAAACTAACATTAGCTGTGTAGTAGCATTCGTTGGATTAAATAAGATAATGCCGGTAAAATGCTTCCTAGAGGACCCAACAAGGAGGAAATTTTCCATAAGTCATTATTTATTATCACAAAGACGGTGAAAGTCAAAATAGGTAGCATAGATGTAGATGTATGTTCAAAGACACACACAGTCATATATTTATATACATATGTATGTGCATATGCATGTTTATTATGAAAAACTCTCATATTCAGAAGAGAATAGTATAACAAATCTCCATTCACAATCGTCTGCTTTCAATAGCCTGTCAACTTCTTGTCAATCATGTTTATTTATACTACCAATGCCTCTCACCACTGAATTATTGTGAAGCCAATCCCAGACATCATATGCTATTCCCCTTAAATAGCTTAGTATTCCTAAAAGGACAACCACTCCTTTTAAAAGCATAATAGAATACCGTTACCACACCTAAAGTATTTAAAAGTATTATCTTAATATCATCAAACATCCAGTCAGTGTTCATGTTTTCCTATTTATCTCATAAAGTTGCGAGTGTGTGTGTTTCTCCCTTGTTGTTTGAATTAAGAACCAAAGTCCACGCATTTCATTTTGTGCTTGTGGTGTCCTTTGTCTCTTAAGCATCATTTTATCAAAGTTTCCCCCACCTCTGCCACCGCATATGCAAATTTGATTTCATTTTTGAATCTCTCCTAAGCCCTTTCCTATGTTGATGTTTAACAAATTGGTGTCTATAGCCATAGAAAAGATGATGCAGATGGTAGGCAGGTGAGGAGTTAGACAGACAGACAAGACTACATTATAAACACTGCTGGGTATCTGCATCTAAAGACTCACAATATCTACCTGTCTTTAGTTTCATGATATGAACAATTATTCATCATCTTTGTCTAGATTCATTATTCTGTAAGAGGCTTAACTCCTTTTATAATCAGAATAATGGTGCTTGAAGAAGAGAAATCTTTGAAACTTAGTCTTTTCTGTTTTGTATTTGGTACTGGGGATTGAACCTAGGGGCACATTAACACTGAGTTAGAGCCCCAGCCCTTTTATTTATTTTATTTTGAGACATGATCTCCTTAAACTGCTTAGGATCTCATTCAATTTCTCAGATTGGCCTGGAACTACCTCTCCTCCTGCCTCAGGCTCTTGAGTCTTTGGGATTACAGGCATGCATCATGGCACATGGCTGAAGGACAAACTCTTTAAAAGACAACTTCATATGATCCTGTAATTAAAAACAAAATTTAGACACTCATAAACTACAAAATAACAGTTACAAGAGAATGAGACATAGAACCAGTTTTGTACATATTAAGATACATGTACAGGTATAAATGGAGCAACATTTTTTTCTTAAAACTTACTGTCCTTTTCCCCAATTTTGGGCAAATGACATTATCATAGAATTAGGATTTTCCCAGAATATAATTTTACATGGAAAATTTTCATGACCATTTATAAAATTCCTTTTTGAAAGCATAAAAATATTCAGTCTTTTCTTGTTATGAGAGGTTACTTTCTTTAATAAGAGATGTGAAGCATGAACAATGTAGAAAATAACTTTTAAAAGATAATAATAGTAATAAAAAGTTATTTTAAGAAATGGTTCCCACATGGAACCCATCTAGAGATAATTGCAATCAGATTCCTTCCTGAACTTCCCTATGCAAATAAATAATTATAGAGATAACATGAAATCTCAGTTGTAGCAGGTTGTTCCATTACAGGAAAAAGATAAATTTATAGACTCTATTATTTGACCTTTCAACAAAAAAGATCACCATCCCTTCTCTGAAGAGGTAAAATTAGAAATTCACCCTGAAGCATGTCTTGAGGGTTTTACTTACTTATACAAATTGATGTCAGGCAGAACCCTACCTTAGAGGGAATGTGTATCTGGAAACTTTGTACAGCTTATCAAAGTTAAACCCTGCCCCTTTGGCATATTGAAATGTGAGAGGAGATAATAATTTTCACAAGAAGTACAGATATTTTTACTTTTCATGGTTGTTGTTCATTTGGGGAGAGAGAGAAGAAATGATGAACAGCAAACCTCCTCCCTCTCCCAAGTAAGGGACATAGACCAAGGAGGACCAGTTTAATCCCAAACAAGAGAGCTGGTGTAGTCCAAAAGGCTCCTAAAATGGTCACTCTGAGTGTAGAGGACAGGGTGGCTTCAAGGACCATAACCTGTACCATCCCTCACAACTTGGATCTTTAAATTACTGCTGGTGTGATCTTGAAACTCTTAATAATTTCTGAAAAAGCAGCTGTTTTTTCCTTTTGAACCTGGGCTTGCAAGTTTCTTAGCTGGTTCTGGGAGAGAAAGATGGGATCAGTGAACTAGTGTCAGCAATGGGAGTGTGTGTGTGGCGGCGGGGGGAGGCTATGTTATTTTTTGAGTCCACACTTAGGAAAGAGGCAAAGCTCACTGTTTGTTGACAATGTGCCCCCTTGGAGTGGTTGTGTGAATGTATGTGTATGTATATTGACATGTGTATGGTCAACTGACTGGCCTATAATGAGAAAAATTCTTACAAACAGAGGATGAACACACAAAGACATAGTGCCATCATGCCAAAGGTAACACAATGAGTTATTTTCTGTCCCTGAAAACCTAAGTTAAGGAGAGTGGTTATGTCTTTGTCCTAGAACCTTGCATTCTACTATATACTAAATAAAATAGCATCCAGTTTCTTTTTCCCCAGTTTTTAGCTACAAGACTATTATACACACATATATATGATAAAAAAGTTTATAGGTATAGGGTTTGGTATTATCCTTAGTTTCAGGTATCCACTTATAATGTATCTCCCATAAATAATGGGGGATACTATAATAGCAAGCTGTTTCTAGACTTTACTCCAATTTTTCTGATGGACTTCAACACACAAAATATGATCTTAAATATAGGGCCTATCTCTAATTTCCCAAATGCCCATAAAGTTTGAAGCATTAAAATCTATCGTGGGAGCTGGGGACACATTTCAGAGGAATGCTTACCTGGAATGTGCAAGGCCATGGGTTCAATCCTTATATTATATATAATCTGTTGTGTCCATATCAGTAGCCTTGGTACCAGGGATGTATACCGATATAGATGTGACCAATAGATTTCTCCCCACTCCACAGATAAGAGCAAATACACAGGAATTCTTTTGAAATCATAAGAGGGGTTTGTAAGCTTGGCTAGGACCATGATAGATCTAGAAGGTGAATCCTGAGCTTTAGACTTTGGGTTAGCTGAGGACATATAATTTATATTCCACACTTTCCAATGTTAGTGAAGAAATCTCTATTATATAAATGTAATCCATATGAAAAACAATAATAGCATTGCAATATGCACACTCCTTTATAGCTTGGCTAAATAATTTCAGAGTAACTTACGTATTTTCTATGCACATCACTAAATTATATATATATATATATATAATTTATATATATAAATTATATATATAAATTTTATATTAAAATTATATATATATAATATATATTATATATATATTATATATATATATATATATATATATATATATATATATATATATATATACACACACACACACACACACACACACACACACACACTGCCATAGTTTCCAGGGTATGGTGGTACCATAATTGTTATATTTTTCCACTCTGGGGCATGTACATTGTGTCAATGTTTTTCAATTCAATCAATAAGTATTTATTTAACTCTTGACCTTGGAACACTGAGGGTAGACACTGAAGAAAGGAGATACAATTTCTGACTATACAGAAAGTTTTGATGGTCACAGGTAGAAACCATAGAAATAAATCACTATAAAACACCCGCATATGGATATCATTTTTAAGCTCTTAAAATTGTAAAAATATATTCTGAATAGATTTAAACTGCTTGTGGGCATAGTAGCACTATAATTTAATGAAAACAGGTTTTACACACATAAATATAACTTTAGTAACTGGACTCTATTTAGTAAAGTACATATTAATAAGTTTTTGCCATTCCTGTAGACATTTGATTGATTCTCATTTTTTCTAATTATAAGTACACTACAAAAGCATAGGATAAATCTTACTTTGTCCCATCTTCCTGACAGCTAGGATAAAGAGGAAAGCAGTATTACATTAGTCTTTCTTATTTTTTTTTTTTAAATAGAAGAGACAGATTAATAAAGAATGAGGTATTTTCCTCATTTGGATTTAAATTTCCAAAGACAGTTATGGGATGACTTTTGCATACAAGAGTGAAGTAGTTCTTACAGCTGATGTCTTTGGACGAAGGTTCATTAGGTTTGTTGAAAAGGTCAAGAGAATTTAAGTACTTACTTTTGCTATTCTTCACCAGGACATAGTGTTGTCAGGGTCATGAAAACTGGACCAATAATTATCTCTAAAAGCAAGCCACCTAAGACTCTACCCTATTTGAATGTAATCTATTGTTCTATTCCATGGAACTCTGTACAGATGAGCTTAGATTTAAGCTTTCAAAGAAACATGATAGCTAATGTGTGATTATGGCCTCTGAATCAGCCCTGACTAGAAATTGGATTCTGAGTCCTTTGTCAACAGCCTCATAAACATAGATTCCGTGCATAATATACCTTGTGCCTTTGCACATCACCAATAGCAGGGAAAGCATTCGGCCCATACAAATTGCAGAAAACCAACGAATAACAAGATTTTCTCACCTTTGTTACAATAATGTATTGTTTTTGAAGACACAGTGCTGTTGCTATTTATCGCCATTTCTTGAACCACATTTTCACCACAATGGAAAAAATGAGCTGTTTATGGAGCAGAAAATGAAGGGGACATCCTCGCGTTATAAAATCCACTTTGGTCGTCAGTGTTTTAGGTTGGAAGCAGTTGGCTCTGATTAATTGAAGGGTCAGTGACATTGATTAGGCAGCCACACCCGCAGATCACATCCTCTGAAGGCCAGAGAGCAAGGCTTGGGAAATGGGCAGAGACCCAGGAGGGCTTGATAATCAGAAAACAGCCAAACTTAGGTTTTAGGAAAACACTGGTTGCTGGCACTGGAGACATCGCAGACCCTGGTGGCACTTGACAGTGAGGCCTATCCCATCCTTACTCAAATGGTTTTTAAATGGAAATGGCTCCTGTTCCTTTGGATGCTCCCCTCAGATTCAAAGTCCTGGACAGAAATATTTAATATGTTGTATTTAGTTTTCCTTCTGCTCTGGCTGCCAAGAAGCTGGGTTAGAAGTGAATGTTTTTTTTTTTTTTTTTAAAAAACAAAACAAAACAAAAAAAACTCCTACATTAGATGTTTGTTGTGTTTTCCTCCAAAAGAGAAAAGAAGACCAAAAAATGTAAAAGATGTCCAAAGATCATATACAAAAGGTTGATTTAGGGTCAATGTCCACTTCCTGTAAGTAGCTGCATTTGCCAGGAGACTCCCTATTTGGTTTCCAAGCCCCCATTGAATACTTCTGATGCATGATGTGTTCTCAATTGGACCTACCGACCACAAGGTGTTTAGAGGGACACTCCATGCTTCAGTTCCTTTAGCTAAGATGACAAATTTCAAAAGGTAGGGACCACTTCATTTGTAGGCAGCATAGAGTAGGGGAAAGAAGATGCACTTGATTCAGGCAGCCTTGAATGTGAAGAGTTTCTCCATTTCATTCAATCACAGATTGCTCCTCTGCTTCAATGGTGATGCGAACACTTTTCCTGTTTCAAATGAGTCAGTGTTTGTAAAGAAATAATACACCTGAAACTTAATTTACCTGAATAAACCAGGCACATTATTATTGTGGTTCTCAGGTTTTCTTGTCAGTTCTGTGATTTATCTGATGTCCTCACAATAAATTCCTTTTGAACTAAAAGAAAAGTAGATGCTCTTTTCGTTTGCTTATTTTATTTCTGTTTTCATATTTGCAATCTAAGTATCTGGTCTGAATATAGACCCTCTCCCTTATTTAAGATGGTTTGAGCATATATTTCCATGAAGCCCCGTCTCTTTCAGATAGAATCATTGAGATCTTATATTTGCCTATTTTATAACATTTCCAGAATTCTGCCACAACGATGTTAACACTTCTCTGTCCTTATTTATTTTCATGTCTATTCCTCACTGAGATCTTTGAGGAAGGAAACTCTTTCTGACCTATTTTTATAAGCTCTACATTAGATCTGGCAAATTGTCAGTCAATAAATGCTAGGTTGTGAATTTCTATGTTGTGTATGGCCGATTTGAGGATTGGCATTGAAGTGGGGTCAGCGGCTCTCTGTGGAGCTGAATGGGAGAAAGCTCTGTTTAAGTGAGCTAATAGGCATCCTTACCTTCATGCAAAACATGTGTAGATGTTTGTAGTCCACAGCTTTATGTAGTTAACTAAAATAACTACTGGCTTATTCATCATGTCTTCATGTTATCATACATTTCTTGGATATAGAGAAATCCATTTTAAGTCATGGATTTGCCCTGAAAAGCATAATACATCCTGTGGAGTTGTTATAAATGTTAATTAAATCTAATCTAATAACTGTCATAATTTGAAAATCAAACATTTTCTGTCTTAGAGAATTAAACATATACCATACCACAAAAAAATAGATCTCTCTTTGCGATTCCCATACTTCCTCTTTCATGCTGTAAATATAAAGATTTGGTACTTACAAG
This sequence comes from Callospermophilus lateralis, assembly GCF_048772815.1. Lineage (NCBI taxonomy): Eukaryota > Metazoa > Chordata > Mammalia > Rodentia > Sciuridae > Callospermophilus > Callospermophilus lateralis. The sequence continues at coordinate 45,120,764 of NC_135322.1, forward strand.
CATTACATTGCAATAGCACTGTCTTTTTTTAACTAATGCAAATACTTTATCATTATTGAGATGCTAAAAGCTTCCTTTAAAATGAATATCTGCAGGAAAACATCAACTAGGAGAAAAAAGTGCAAAAGAAATTGACAGCTTTTCACAGATATATTCAACATAATTTTAACCATGCACTAAAATAATTGAGTTTATGAAATTAAAGCAAACCCACATTTCAGAACACAAGGTTATTAAAAATTTTTAAAAATGGTTTTCAATAATATAGAGATAGTTTAACTTATGTTTTCATATATAAAATTTAAAGAATAGAAAGCTAAAAAGAAATCATTTTCACAAAAATAATTTTCAGAAATTGCTGTAATTTCTTGCTACACATATATTGCTAAACATATACAGAAAAAAATGAAGTCATCTAACACATTCGGAATTCAAAGATGGATACTTATGTTTCACAAATAAGTACTTCAATTTGAATTGATCTCAAGTCATTTAATGTATGTCATATTTGATGTGTTAATTGTTTGCTTAAAATACACATTAGAAAATATGATGAATCTCTGACTTTGGTTCCCCCCGCCATTATTGGGCAACATTTCAAATTATTTGTCACTCTTTTCCTTGCCTTACTTAGCCCAAATAAATTGAGCAAAGTTAAAAGAATACATTTCAAATCTTAAGTCTTCCTTTTGAGAGCATTTTCATAATGTTTATCATAGCATTTTAATTCTTAGTAATAATGGATATAAATAAAATAATTATAAATGAATAGGACATACAATTCAATTCTGCCTCAATCTTTCTCTGTCTTCTTTCTCCCTATGTCTTCTCAATACAGTCATATCCCAGGTTGTCAAAAGATGGATGGTCTCCAGGGGTAGTTTGTCATAAAAGGTAAGATCAAACCAATGGAGGAAAAAAAAATGCAATGTGCTTGTGCACCAAGCCAGGCAGGGCAGTTCCTCCAATGCCATCTGACAGATGTCATTTGTCTCCTTGTTGAGTTAGCCACAGTGTCTCATGTCAGGACTTCCCACCATGCTCTCACCTCTGCTCCAGGTGCCGCCTGCAGGGGGCACCACCGAGGCTAGAGAACATCCAGAGGTATTGCAATATGAACTTGACTTTTAGGAGCTTCTAAAAAAGAATGCTTCTCTGCTCATATCTCTGCCAAAGAGCTGTCACTTTCTTGGAAAGTTAAATTTGTCACAAGGAAAGAAAATTTTACCATAGCCTGTTTAAATAAGTTAGGGAGTAGAATCTTCTCCCCAATGCTTTCTCCACAGCAAGCAAATGTATCAATCATTTTATTCTCTGAAATAACAATTTATTATCCATGCAGGAGGCCTCAGATTCAATCTGCACAGTGTTCTGAGTGTCGCCTCAGATACGAAGACCTGTCATCAGTCTTTATCAGGGTAATCACTCTGCTCTTGTCATCAGGTTTTAATAATAAAACTATTTATTACCTTAATAATTATTTATGACAAGAAGTCTGCTATTGGCATCATGAATAAATATTGATAAATTGCTTGGTTAATAAACTGGTACTGTTTAAGTGGTTTAGAAAATATGGAAATGAGAGTGGTATTATTACAAAGAATTATTACAACAAATTGTGAAATGTTTATCTTCTATTGAAAAGATTATATTTGCCCAACATGAATCCAATGAAAAGAAAGTGAGAAATCTAATTTGTAAAAGGACAAAGATTCAGCATGAAATATTGAGGAACCAATATTAAGCCACACACACAAAAAAATTTCAGACATTTTATCTGGATGCCAAATTACACCAAATGAATTGGATTCAGTTTGAGGAATTGTATATACGTGTGCTTGTGTGTTTGTATGTGTACACACACACATTTAATTTATTAGACATAGAGATTACCGATTAGAATACTGCATGCAGAACAATTTTTTTTTTTTAAAGTCAAGATCTTCTCCAAGACCCACCTTTTTTTTTTTTTTAATGCCTTTTATGACTGGAAATACGAATTTGAAATGGGAGGCTGAAATCGCATTAAATCTCATCCTCTGATGAGCTGCTGGGAACACATGGATATAATCTTTACTTACAGAGACTATTTCCCTTGGGCCAATTTTCTGGAAATCACAAAGGACTCAAAGCATGACTAACAGTTACCTGGTCAGTGATGCTGGATAATAGGACATGGAACTTCAAAGTGAGAGTTACAACAAAGTCACTTCTCCAAGAGGGGACTGGTGCAGACCTCCCAGCTATCCTGACTACACAGAACAGTGGGGACAAAAAGAGAAGTAGATGCTAGAGGAGAGGCAATTAAGAGAGGTTGAGAGTTATTCTATTAAAAGAAAAAAATACAGGTAAAGCGGGAGCTCACTGTGGGAACTTCTGAACTGAAATCGTACATTCCATCCAGGCCACATCCAAATGATCAGTCCAAAACTCAATTCTGAATAGACCTTCAATAACATCAGTTATTATTTATTAAAACTATTTCTGTCCCAGATGATCCAAACCTAGACACAGGTTATAAGTACCATAGAACTCCTCACTTTAGATATGGGACATATGTTTCAAGACTCTTATTGAATGCCTGAAATCTACCACACACATTCACATACGAAAATAGATAATGCTTTTTTCTTTATGTGCGTTCCTCTGACATGGTTATAAATTAAGCATAGTCAAAGATTAACAGGAGTAATAAACATACAATTATAATGATTAAAAATAAATTTTGGTTTAATGATAAATTTTGGTTTTCTTCTTTATAATTTCATGGATAGAAGATTCATCTTTTCATTTCTTAGCATTTTTGCTAAGAACAAGTATAGATTTACATTATTACAGAACATAGGAACCTTAGCATACAATATTTTTTCTTTATTAAATTAATATTTTTTTTGCTTTTCCACTTAAAGCAAGCACTTTAATGAATGTTATTGATAAAGCTAAATTGCCAGTGTCACTACTTTTGCACATCAACAGTTGTAAACAGTTGTAAAATAGTTGTTAAATGGTCATAATCACTGCAGTACCTTAACTGTTGATAATGACATGATGGAGATGGTTACTAAGTGACTAACGGGAGGGTAGCACTTACAGCATACATATGCTGAACAAAGGGACCATTCAAATCCTTGGTAGAATGGAAAGAGATGACATGAGATTTATTTCATCACACTACACAGAACAGTACATAATTCAAAACTTATAAATTATTCATTCCTGAAATTTTACGTTTTTTTTGTTTTGTTTTTGCACTATGTTTCACCATGAGTCACTGAAATAATGGGAAGCAAAAATGTTAATGAGGAGGGATTTTTGTAGTTAAGAACTTTGTTAGAGCTCTGAAATCACATGGCATTCACCAGCATGCTGGATAATTTGGAGGAAAATTTCATAGAAAAAATATTACTCCAGTTTATTCCATACACTTCCACTGATATGGCCAGTTTGGATGAGGGTAGGGAGGGATTTTTTTTTAAGCCTAAATGATTGCTGTTACAATTGGGGAAATTAGATGGATTTTTTAAAGCTGAATTGATTAAAATGATTTATATAGAGTAAGTCATGTTAATTATAGCTTTGTATCTAGTTCCTTTAAATTCACTTTTTTTATTGTGTCCTATGCAATTGACATATTTTCTGTTTTATTGATTAAAGTCAACCAGTGACTGAGTTATGGAAGTGGGGGCGGGGATAGTAGAGGATAGGAAAGGTAGCAGAATACATCAGTTACTAATAGGGCATTATGTAAAAATGCGGATGTGTAACCCATGTGATTCTGCAATCTGTATTTGGGGTAAAAATGGGAGTTCATAACCCACTTGAATCTAATGTATGAAATATGATATGTCAAGAGCTTTGTAATGTTTTGAACCAATAAAAAAATTGTCTATGTGAAGGTTGATGGAAGTGAAATTTAGAATGAGATTTGAAAGGAGAATGGAGAAGTTGGTTGAAGAGCATTGGAAGCAGTCAAAGCAGAGGCATCCAGCCTAGATATGACAGTGTGATCATCTTGAGAAATGCAAATATAATCCATTATTGATGGAGAATTTAGCACCAAAGAGAGTATTCTAGAAGATAATGTCTCACCAGCCAGATTTTAGAAAGCCGAATTATAATATTTTAAGGCTGTAGACCATTATCCTAAATACTTTCAAAGGTATAGGAAAGATTTTGTGGTAAAGTTGGAGCAAAGGGAGGAAGACTAAAAATTTACAATTAGTTTAATCAGCAAGTGATGAGACTCTTGCTTTATGGAAAACTGTCTTGGTCATTTTCATGTGTCAGAAGCCCTTTGGGAAAGTGCCATCAGCCAAGCATATAGAGGTTCTTCTCAACAATCATCTAATATCACAGTGCCTGGCACCAAATGAGTTCTATTGGAAAAAATAAAATGGCAGGTTAACATGGATGGATACAGATGTTATGATGCCCAAGCTGGCCCTGCCTACTTCTGTGGTCAAGTGATTTCACCAAGGCTTGAGATACATGCCATGATTGTGATTGACTACAGCCAATCAAGTGTGATTGACTACAGCCATGCAAGTGTGAGGAAAGGGCTACTGTTTGGTTCACTTCGTGGAAACTGCCATTTTGAGGCGGATTTCTAATTACACAGTAAGAATCCATTTACTTATATGATTTTAAAAACTCAGAAAATCATCTACTTGTATAGAAAACATACATTCTACATTGTTTTTCATATTTCTTTTATGGTTTACCTTTCTGTGTTCCTTTCATTAGTTGGTTACTTTTTTTTTTAAAGAATATTCTCTGTTTTTCTGTGCCAATCTGATTTCTAAGGCATGGGAAAGGCTTAGATATCTGCATTGAAATAAAACTCCATAGATAATGGGGGACCTGCATACAGGTTTGTCAACCTCACCCACTATACATTATGCATTTAATTAAACTGAAACAACATGAGGGAGAGTTTTTTTTTAGCAGTTTATTTACTCACCCAGCATGTATTAAGCATCTTGTTATCTGTAGTTATCATAGTGGATGGGATGAACTGAAAAAAATACATATTATATAAAAGGATAAAGCTGAGTATAGAACCTAGAAGAACAGGTACCATTTAAATGTGGTCAAGGGAGAGATGGAGGATGGCAAGTCTGAGACATGGAAGGAGAACCAGGCAAGAGTGAAACTGTCAAATACTTCATAATAATTACAGGGCTTTAATATTTCTTCATTTCTTCTTTTATTGCCATTCATCCAAAATGTTCATAAACATTGTGAAATGGGACCTAATTTACATATTCTGCCAATTATCTGTATTTATGGATAACCACTCAGAGGTTTTCCCCCATTACCCCGAATAATTGAGAATTGGCTATAGAAGCCGTTTCCCTTCCCTGCTGAATAAATGTGCTGTATTTATATTATCCATTACCAGGTGGCAGACGTAATGCTCAGTGATGTGTGTCACTTATCTGAAACTTGAAACTACTTTCAAGGTTCAAGCTCACCAGTTAATAGACGATAATCTGTATGGAGCATAAATTCTGGGGAGACGTCTAAAATAAATCTTTCGTGAGTCTCCCATTTGCCAAAATAGTTCTTGCCAGAGTTGACTTTATTAGTAGTAGTAGTAACGATTTGCACCACGATGTTTTGACAATGATAAAGCTTTTACATTATATGAATTATATTGGACAAATTCTATTTTCCACTTTCATTTGTTTACTAACAGACCTTAAGATAGAAAGCTTTCAAATCATTTGGCAAAATATAATTAAGAATCACTCAGACATGTAATTTAATCAGGAGAATAGGAAATACATAAAGGTTATAAATGACTTCACAAATGACTGTAGAATTCTTATTCACACTAATTCTTTTATGATGCAGATTAGGGAAGTGAGTTAGATGGATTTTGAATGTTTGGTTTTCATAGTATTTTAATTAATTAAAATAAAATCCATGTGGCTATCCTAAGCATACAAAGAAAACAATTATAATTCTAATATCTTGAATGTCCAGGCATCTAGGTTGTGTTTCAGAATTTAAACACAAGGGAGTTTCACACAGAGATGACAATAATATTAGTGAATATGGAATGTCACTTATGGGACCATTTTAATATTGTCTTTACGCCTTCCAATCTCAGTTGAAATGACTCTTATGTAGATTTTTAGATTATAGATATTCTTGTTTATTTCTTGACATCTTTTTAGACATAAGAAACCACAGATAATTTTTATAATTCTACTTTTCAAAGAAAAGTAAACTATAGCATGTTTCCTCTATGACAGAAAATTGCTTTTGAGATCCTATTCTCTGTTAAGTCAATCAAATATGACTGTTGAAGCAATAATAAAAAAATACCATACAGTTCAAATTTGTATTGGAAACATTATCTCTTCTAATTTTAAATATACAATCAGAGAAGGAACAATATCTTCAGAAACCAAACCTCAAGTGATGGGCTATAATTCTAGTTGTGATGATAAAACATTCAGCAAACATTTCAGAACACATCAGCTCAGACTTAGTCAAACATATCAGTACTCTCTATGTGGTTTATGGATGCAATCCAATATGACAAAGAGAATCCTGTAGATACCACCACACTCAAAAAGACCCACATTTGGTTAAAGACATTTTGCAATGTCTGTTGAAATGCCCTGGGGTATAGAGGTGATTTCAACTTGTTTCAAAACATGTAAAGTTCTCATTCCTTGCTTTACCATTGCTTCAGTAATTACCCATACCAACTATGTGGTAATTTAATGGGAACAGTTTATTTGAGGACAAAGAAACTTAAATTCCAAGCTCTATTTCCTACCAGTCATGAGATTCTGATTTTTTAAAATTAATTCCACTGGACCATTTTCTCATCTTTTGTCAATTTTAGGAAACAACTGAAAGCTAGATGTTAACCAATTGAAGAGCATGGTGCATAGAAGCTAAGAGAACTCTGGATTCATACTCCAATGCTGAAATCTTCAATCTGTCATTTAAAGATGGTACAATTTTGATAAGTCTGGGAAACTCAACTAATTCTTGATTGTTTCCTATCTGTAAATTAGGGTTAAATTACTGAATTGTAGTGAGGATTTAGCAACTAATAAATGTAGCTTGCTTAAACATGTGTCTAAAACCCAAGAGTGTAAAAATATCAAGTTTTTAAGTTCTTCTCCCTTGTTGTGGTTTGGATATGAGGTTACCTCCCAAAAGCTCAAATGTGAGACAAGGCAAAAAAATTTAGCAGTGAAATGATTGGGTTATAAGATACTTACCAGAACCAGTGCATTAATCTACTGATAGCGATTAACTGGTTGTTTACTGTAGAAAATGGCTGGAGGAGGAGGGTCCCTGTGAGCATGGCTGTGGAGGTATATATGTGGTCAGTGGTGAGGGGAGACTATCTATCTCTCTGCTTCTTGACTGTCATGTCCTGAGCTACTCTCCTTCATGACACTCTTGTGCCATGATGTTCTGCTTTACCTTTGACCGCAAAGAAAGGAGTTGGCCATTTATGGACTGAGACCTCTGAAACCATGAGCATCAAGTAAATTTTTCTTCCTCTACAACTGTTTTTGTTGGATCATTTGGTCACAGTGACAAAAACAGTTGGCTAAAACATCATTCACAACAAGTTTTTCCTCAATTTTTGACCACAGAAGTTAGGAAAATGTTTTGCAATAACGTGCTTATGAAAGATACAGAAGTACATACAAATAAATAACTCTGAAGCTTGCTATTTATAACTTTGTCCTCAAGTTAGGACATCACCTTACATAAAGATGTATAGAGAAGCCACCTAATATAAGGCTGTATATTATAATTAAGGCATTTTTGAGGTATGCTGATTTATTTGATTTCCCTTGTTTAAATTGCTTTAACTCTGTCCACTCTACATCTTAACTCTAGATTCACTTCTCTTTGTTAACAGCATCTTCAAGTATTTGCGATATATTGTGGATACAAGTTAAACAGCAAACTCAACCATTTAGTCAACAGATTCTAAATAAATTCAGAAGTCACCTAAACATCAAGCAAAAGACTTGGCATAAATTCCATGGGTTTTATTCTATAGAAAACTATTAGAGTGACTCTCATAACTGCAGTTTAAAGCACACTGACTCAAATAAGTGTAACCTTGCACAGATTATTCTTTTCTAAGGAAAACTGAGTTGTGATAGAAGAGACTGTCAACTTAAGGTTTTTCATAATGATACTTGGTGATTGGGGGAATTACACTAATTCTAAATATATTTTATTTGAAGAGATAACAGGGTTTATAATAATATTCTATTTTAGTAAATAGTATGATTGATAGTTAAAGAAAAAGTTTCAGAGATCTATAAAGTTCTAACACTCATTGAACAACACCATTTGAAATTTCTGCAAATGAAGTATGAGAAGACAGTTTTACTTTGGTGGGTAGAATAAACAATGTCTCCTAAAGATATCAATGTCCTAATCCCTATGATCTGTGAATACATTACTTTTGGTGGCAAAGGGAACTAAGGTTGCAGGTGGAATTGTGGCTATCAGCTGACTTTAAAAAAGGGACATTGTGCTTGAATACCTGGGAAGAAGACAAAATCTAACCATGAAATCTCTTTAAAAAGGAAGAGGGGGGATTGGTCAGAAACATATAACTTGAGAAAGACTTCACCTTCCAGACCTACAATTGCTGACTTTGAAGATGGAAGAGGAAGCCCACAAGTGAAAATATGTGGCAGAAGCCAGAAGCTGAGAACAGTCTTCAAATTAATACTAGCAAGAAGATGGAGACATCTGCCCACAACCACAGAAGACTGAATTCAGTCAACAACTTGAATGATCAGAGAACAGATTCTTTCATAGACCCTCCTGGAAAGAATGTAGCCTGCATTTATCAATACTTTTGAACACCATCTTGGTCATCCTTTCTTTATTTTAGTCCACTGAAAACCACACTGGCCACTGATCTGTAGAAATTTAAGATATTTTATTTGTGTTATTTAACTCACTAGCCTTGTAGTAATTTGTTACATCAACAATAGAAAATGAATACAGTGTTTAAACTCTGTAGATTTGTAAAATTATATCACTCTTAGAATAAAAAATCTTTTGAAATTTCTAAAAATGAAGCAAATTAAGACTTTTGGACATTTAAAATTTTTTTTAACTTTCTATTTGTCCATAATAATTACCCAGAATGGTGAATTTCATAGTGGCACATTTATACATGCATTATTCTAGGTGTTCTTTTGTATAGGAATGCATCCTGATTAGCAGCATCCATTTATCTTTTGCTTTTGTAAATATTGGCTGAGCATTTGTTAAGTTTTAAAGACCTCACAGGTGTTAAAACAATACTGGCAATTAGAATATAGTTTGACATTAGATCTGTGATCAAACACCTTTAATGCAAATAGTAGTAGTAGATCTGCTAGAAAAGTAGTACTATGGAAGAGAAATGGCCATTCTGCTTTGGATTTCGGGGGAGTTTTTAATTATCAATTATCAATATTTATTTGTAGATAAATATTGTAAAGTCACCATGGTTTAACCAGATGTAGTAAGATTGGAAGGCTGCTGTAGAAGTAAGAATCCAGTGAACTAAATCAGCATTTGGAATTATGAATTTTTTTCAATTTGATTTTGCTTCAGTTTTACTTTGTGTTTAAATTACATTTAAATTTGTAATATCAATGAAGAATTTCTCTTTAAACACTTAGAAAGACAGCATTCAATACCTCAAAAGATAGCCAAATCTCTTGTCCAGCTGCTCATAAAGCTGTTAACTTCTTCCTTACTTTAAATTGAAGTGTGTCCTTCTTTAATTTCTAGTCACTGGATTTTCTCCAATGAACTAGACCTTATGAATATGCAGATTTCCTGGTTTTCTCAATTGTCCTTTCAGAGTTGTGTATAAGTAACATCTCATAAATAAAATGTCCCAGTTAATCTGTCAACACTTAAGCAAATATAGTTGTTCGCATTCCACCTTCTTGATAATTTTTTTTGGTATATTCTCTAATTTAGAATATTCTGTCTTATTATTATAGAACCAAACTTTTTCAAATATATTATGAAAGAAAATGTGCTCCTATAATTAGTACATGCCATTTTCAGGCAACTGAAATATCGTTATCAATACATTGACAGATCAAAATTGAATCTAAATATCTCAACTTCCACCTCTGTTTTTCTAATAGTGTGACTGTTTTGAGCATCTACAATAGAAATTTAAAACACAATTGTGTTTTATTGTAGATGGACACAATATGTTTATTTATTGATTTTTATGTGGTGCCAAGGATGGAACACAGTGCTTCACATGTGCAAGGCAAGTGCTCTACCACTGAGCTACGATCTCTGGCCTTACACTAGAACTTTTTTACCCAGTAATGGAGGTTGATTTCCTCTAAACACGATAATGTTATTTTGACTCCTCTATGCTGAAATATTTCTAAAATAAATTAAAGGTGTTTCTGTCTTCTTAAGAAATAACTGAGTCAATAAAAAAGGCGTGGGTGTACATTTTGTTTTCCTTTAATGATGTATAGCTTTAGTTAAAAGTATTAATTATTCTGAGCCTAATATCTACCATTGACATGTAAATGTATAGATGTGCCTCCTAGAATTGTGCTAAATAGGCTATTCACATGGTGTGAGAAAGAAGACTTGGCATATAGTAGGTTCTCATAAGTCAATTTCTCTTCATTCTTAAAACAGTACTTTGAAGATCATTTTCTTTCATTTGACTAAACAAGATCTGTATGTGTCAAGTCTGTCTATCTATGCTTAATTTTTCTCTTACTCAGTGAATAATACACAGTGAATACAATACCTCACTTTTGGTCACCAACATGGGAGTGACCTCACCAGTAAGCAGTCTGTTCTATGGCAGACTCTCCTTGGGCCTCTTATCAAGCCTGCTGAGTCTGTCCTTTGTATTTCAATGCTAGCTTCAGTGTGGCCTTGGCCAGGGAGACTGCTGCCTAAGGCTTTACAATGTAGGAGAGTTCTGGGTCCCTTGTTTGTCTAGAAGTAAGGTCTCTGGAGGAAACCAGAGCTTTAGTGGCAAGTAGAAGCTGGACAGGGGAGCAAGAGGAGCAAAGGGAAGGCTTACAATGGAGACAGGAAAAAGCAGGCACATAAGGGATTTTCTTCCATTTTCCTGAGCACTCACAAAAGTTATGAAGATTGAAAGGTTGAATTGGTTGATAGGTCTCTAGATCAGAAGCCAAATGGAGTGGGGTTAAGTGGGAGAGGAGGCAGCCAAGAGGTGAGTCAAATGGGATTTGGGAGTTTCCCATGGCAAGTTGGAGTCTGTGATTGAGAGAAGGGAGTCACCTGCTAATTCACTATTCCTGGGCTTTGCTCATAGAGAGTCTTGACTGCCTGGCCAGGGTTTTTGTGAGCTCTGCTGAGGAGCTGAGAACCAAGACCCAAGAGTGAACTCGCCAAGGGGAAAGGATTGGGAGTTCCCATGGTGAGTTGGAGTGCACTTATCAAGGGGAAAGGATGTGCAAGAATCTTGGTGCTGGGCCAAGATCTAAGTTCTAGAGAGGAGACTTGTCACTGCCATCTCTAGGGAGTACACTTGTGGGGAGGAGGGGAGGGGAAGGGTGAAGTCACTTACCCAGATGAGGCCAGAGTGTGAATGAAGAAGAAGAGCACTAAGTGAAGGGAAGAAGGTGTGTGGCAGTTGTCCTGGGTCCTCAGGCCAGGATCCCAAAGCAGCTCAAATCCCTGGAGGGGAGAGCAAAGCTGATGGGAGAATGGGATCAAGTCACTGACATCAATGAAAGAAAAGTGGCACAGGAATAATCACACACACACACACACACACACACACACACACCTGGGATAAGAAGCAGGTTTATTGTCAGGATCCTGACAATCCTGCTCTGCCAAAAGACAGGGACAGCATCAGCAAGGATGGAGAGCGGGTATTGTGATTAGGCCAGAAAATGGAGGGGGTTTTGAAGCGGATGTGGATGGGATCATGGTGTGAGGCATTAGAAGGACTTGAAACATTTCAGATACTAGGGTCCACCTTGGAAGAGGGTAATGGGAAGGCACTGGCAGGCGGAATAGGGGATGGTCCTAAGGTAAGGGTGAGGATCAGGGGAGTGGCAGGTGAGTCTGGATGGAAGCATATATGAAGGGAGAAGGAAAGCATAGCCCCCAACTTTGTGAGGATGTCCCTTCCCATAAGGGGAACAGGGCACTGTGGAATGACTAAAAACGAGTAGGTAAAAATTAGAAAGCCAAAAGCACAAATAAGGCTAGGTGTCTGTAAGGATTTGTAGAAGGCCCCCAGAAATCCTTGAGAATGAATATGTATCCTGGTGTCTAGGAGGAAGGAGACAGGCCTACCTGAAATGTGCAGCTACCCTGGGTTCTGTGGAATGATGTTAGTGGTCAGTTGATGGAGACCTGGGCCTTGTCAGTCCTCTGCAGCCAGTCCTAAGAGTTGGAAAGGGAAAACAAAAGGGCTGGATGACTGGGGGTTACTGTGGGCTTGGGGGACAGTCAATAGCACAGTTTCCATTCTGATGGATTTAGGACAAAGGCCTGGAGACTTGCGAGGCTTGGAACATACTTGAGCCCAGTGACCCATCCGACCCCATTTAAAACAAGGTCTAGTTGGTCCCAAGGGACCCTTCCTTGGGCCAATGGAACCAGGGCAGATGCTGAGGCCTAACAGATGACTTGAGCAGGCATCTGAAATTTCTGCTCCTGGGCCCTCTCTTCTCTCCCATTTTACACCTTAAAGGCCACTCCCAGAACCTCAGCTTAGGGAATTAGGGGCCACCTCTTAAAGTACCTTAGTTTGGCCTTAATATCAGGGAGACTCTGGGAGGAAAAAGTAGGTCATTAGTAGTTGCCTCCCAACTGGAGTCTTAGGGTCCAGATTTTTTAGTATATTGTAGTAAAGCCTTGGTCAGGCGATCTAAAAATGCTGAAGGGTTTTCATCTTTATCTTGGATGACTTCCTGGAGCTTTTCATAATTGATAGTCTTATGGGCTGCCTTTCCAAGTCCTGCCATGAGGCAAGGAATGAATTACTCTCTATTAGTTACTACTTCAGGCAAAACCCCAGTTGGGGTTCTTATCGGGGACTGCTTCAGTGCCGATTGGATGGGCAGGGGAGGTCTGATGTAGCTTATCAGCATAATTTCTAGCTTGTTCTCAAACTTGCCTGTGCTTCTTGGGCAGGAGGGTGTTAGACAAGAACATATGGATATCATGAAAGGTCAAATCATATAATTGGGTAAGATTTTGAAACTCTTTGATATATTGGGATATATTTGATATATCAAATATATATATATTTGATATATTTCAATCTGTGAAACATCTGACAAAGAGAAAGGCACATGAACCTGGATTACACCGTCTGCCCCAGCCACTATGCATAGAGGACACAGAGATGCAGGCTGGCCAGCAGCAGCCCGTGAGCATGTAGCAGAAGGAGAGAAGGGTGAAGGGGCCTAGGGGACAGTTGCTGCAGTGGCTTCATCAGAAAAAGAATCATGGTATGGCGGGGACTCATCCTCTGGGTCGAAGGAGGAGGGTAGGATCTTCTGTCCCTTTGGAAGCAGGTGTAGGTAAGTAAAAGCTAAGAGGACTTATACAGGAGAGCAAGAGTTGCAGAGAGAGGGCTTAGAACATAGAAAGGAGAAAGCCTGAACATATGATATCTCTTTCCATTTTCCCAAATGCTCTCAATAGTTGAAAAGATTTCTAATAATTCTGAGATCTAGAGTGCTCCTTACTGGCCATTTGGAGTCCAAAGGATATTGAGGCCCAATCTCATTGCACAAACTGATAGGTTTTGGGGGGTTTAGGTCCAGGGTGAGAGAGAGAGACCCTAGGTTAGCCAGGAGGCAGGCTAGAGGACTATGGGAGGGAGTGGATGAGGAAATTCCCATGATGAGACATAGGAGGTGAGTTTAGAGGTAGGGCATTCCCCAGTCTCCAGTATCACGCAGTTGAGAGGACGGTTACGCTCAAGGGATCATCACCAAAGCTGGGTAAGCATCAGGGGCAGTGCCTATAAAGGTACTTAGGTGCCTGGCCAGGACTATGTAGGGACAGAAGCTGTAAAGATTAACCTGAAGCTGAGAAGTAGTCTCACCAGCAACAACTCCCCATACCCTAGGTAGTTTTTCTCAAAACCTAGGACCAAAATAAAAGACCACCTATAGACCCGGTACACAGTAGGGATCATCCATAGCTGTGAAAGCTGTGGCTGGGGGTGCCCCCAACCACATGGTAACCCTGGGAGTGTTGGATGATCAATGGTCACCTTCTGGGAACCATAGGTATTTAGGTTGACCAGAGACAGGGGTCTTACCTGAAATGTCCAGTGATGGGTTCAGAGAGGGTATTTGGCAGAATGGAGGGCCTGGTCCCACTATGGAATTTGGATTGGGGCCAAGAGATGGTCAGTGGCCCTTGAAGAAGTGAGAGGGCATAGCAGGGAACCCAATTCTGGATTTTGGCATCAATGAAAGGAAAGTGAGGAACCATAAGACGGGTGAATGAGAAATGAAAGACAGAGACCAGGCAGAGATACAAGGAAAGTTTATTTGTCAGAGCTGACAAATAAAGGCACATCTCTCTATAGACAGAGAGTGGCAAAGCAGGCTTGGGGTTTGGGAATTTTATGGCAGGCTCAGGGATTAGAGCTAGGCGGGTCATGCCATGGTTAAGGGTGGGATTGGTATAAGGGAGTTGTGAGTCTTTCTCAGAAATGCCCTTGGGTAGGAAAGTGAAATTTTTCTTAAAATGGTGGCTGTCACTTAAGATGGCCATCCAGATGCTAAGCAAGGACCTTATAGCGTCCAAGTAACTTTAATTTGCTTAATTATAGCTACAGAGCTCACAATAGAGGGGTTGGAAATTCAGATTGCCAAAGAAAAGCCATAAAGTGCTTTCTTTAAGTGAAAAGGTAGAAATTCTCAATAAAGCAAGAAAAAGAATATTATGCTAAGATCTACGTTAATAACAAATCAGGAGATAAAATTGTGAAAGTAAAAGAAACTCATGCTGATTTTACTGTCATATCTCAAACTGCAAAAGTTATGGCTGAACTGCATAAGTGAGCTCTTCAGCAATTAAGTGTCACTCAAATTGTTCTGCAGTTACCCACTCCTTTCTATATCAGTGCCCATTTTTGTAAATGGGACAAGAACCCTGAGGAGCTGGCACCTTTGGCTATTCTTTGTCCACTGTTTATGCAAAGGAAGCTGAATCTAAAAGTGAATTGTTGCAGCTCTATTGATGAAATTAATTAGGTCTTGGCCTTTTCTTGAATTTCTTTGCTTAACAGTTTGCAAGTAAAGGGATCAAAGGTTGAAAGTGAAGCAGGATAGATTAGGGACCCTTGTCCCAGGTCCCACTGCACCTTAATTAGCAGAGCGGATGTGAGCTTACAGATCTTTCTTTCACCCTCCCCCATTGCTGTTATTGGAAGAGCTAACTTCCCCAAAGTGTAAACAGAAAGATCTTGTTTTTCAAAGAGACTGCCCAATCATCATGAGGTGCAAATGCACAGACCCTCAAGTTTGACCTATATTAATGTTAAAGGGAAAGTCCCTACTCAAGATCTCATATCTGTTACTTGCCTCTCATTCATTTAATGTAAGTCTTGAGAATGAGGATCTGGTGCATGCACAATAAGCAAGGCATTGGAATCTGTCAATCACTCTTTATTTAGTATAAATAGCTCCTTATCAAAAGGGCACCAAAGGTGAACAAAGAATTCAGGAAGCACATATAAGCCCAGATCTTCTCTGAGTTGGCAGGCAAATGTCTTTATCATACCCCTGATGCAAGAGTATAGTATATCTTCCTCCAATAAACTCTTATAACTGCTTTCATTTGTTTGGGCGAATTATTCTCACCTCTCACTCACAGGCCCATCACTCACGTCCCAAGAGAGAAAAATGTAAAAAAAAAAAAAAAACCTCCTTGAAAATAAATAAATAAATAGATTGATTTATTAATTCAGAGTTGTTATTATCTAGATTAACTAAAAGGTTTTTACAGTATAATATAAACTTCCAGTTTTAAGATTGTGATCTTATAAAGCATAACTGTTGGAATGTAATCATAATTTTGATTCTGTGTTAAGATAAGCAGAAAGTTATTTGTTAGTCTTCACTGTGTGTGTGCACGTGAGTGTGCACGCGTGTGTGTGTGTGTGTGTGTGTATGTATGTATTTCTGTTAATGGATACTTCTCATTTCTACAAGACTCTTTATCTTCCTTCCAATTAACTTGTTAGTTCTACTGGCTAGGGAAATCAAATAAATAAGCTTGGTACAAAGTGTGGGTTAGATGATGTCTAAATAAGAATATTATTATCCAAAAGGACCCATATAAATTTCAATCTATTGTCAGAGGAAGGATTAGGGAAATAAGGTTGGAGATCTTTCCATTAGTGTCAGCTCCAGGCTGGCCCTTATACCACATTTTCACTTACTTTTGACATTTTAATTGTTTCTTAAATATATTTTAGAAATCCATGTTTCTTTCCCTTATTTCTTGGAAACTTTGTTTAAACAACGTATATTGTAGGAGAGGAGTAACAAATAAAATTAAATAGATTGATCCACTTAACATGAAGATAATATAAAATAAATGACTTTGGGCTCAGACTAATGAAGTTCACATGGTATATCTTTCCAAAACTTCGTTAGTACATATTCAAGCTGTTCAACCTTTCAGAATAACAGTTCTCCTGTCTGCTGTGTGTTAATAAGCCTTCCCTACTTCAAGAAGATATAAGAATTAAATTAAACATTTCAAAAATTGATTTCCAGAATTATTTCTAGAAATGAATCCAGTATATAGCAGTAATAAAGATAATTATTAAAATATTCATTCATTTTATAAAGTATTGTCTAAGCCTAGCAGGTTACATATTGGGAAAGCATGTATTAGGTTTAAGCATGTATGTGGAACCCACATTTTTTAGATAGATAGTATGTAACCAAAGCTGAAATTTCTTCTTAGCCTTTTTATCTTCCAAGTAATTTGAACTCGACGTTCTGTGTTTTCTTAAGTTACTATTCTCCCACCTGATCTTCATTTTCCCAAATTGTCATCTTTTATCTGCTGTTTTTGTCCTCCTTACTCCTTATTTTTATGGGTTTACATTTGCTTGGTGGACAAGAATGTCAACATAAAGACTAGAGATGTATCTTAGTGTTAAGAGTGCTTGCCTAGCATGCACAAGGCCAATTATGTCTAAATGCAAAGCTAATAAATACTTTTAAAGAAAACTTGAAAGTGTCATTGGAAAATAGATGAATAATAGTTGCTGCTTTGGGGAATCTGGAAATGTTTTCTGTATCAGTTGCTGCTTTGTGGAATCTGGAAATGTTTTCTTTATCAGTTGCTGCTTTGGGGAATCTGGAAATTTGCAGAATAGATGGTGTTAGACTTAAAATAGGGTAAAAAGAAAAGGAATTGCATAATTGGAGAATGATGCCTCATTCAGACAGGTATAGCATGCATGAGATATGGAGGGAATGTTATGGAGGATTTTAAGAATTTGCACATTATTCCCTGGAAACCCAAAGACCTGGGATGATGAAGTCAGATTTATATTTTAAAGTAATTATTCTCAAAACATCTTGCAAAAGAAATCAATGAGAGAAATGCAGGTGCAGGGAGCAGGTAAGAGGCTGTTGAAAGAGACCAGATCAGGAATGAAGAGGGCTTGAGAGCAGTCTATCACAGATCAGCATCACAAATTTGATATTTGGGTGAACTCATTTTTAATCTTAGGGATTTTTCAAAGTAATGTGCTTCTCTGTCAGACTTAAACCATTACTCTTGCTTTTCCATCCCTCTTCCTACTTCCACTCCCATCCCCAAAACATCTCCTTTCTAAGGCCTTGCCAGGGATACTGTTTCTAATTTATCATGGTCTTGTGTGCATCTAAGTTATTCCTAATGATAAACAAATTTTCAGCTCTCATTAATACTAAATGAGGTGAAATTTGCAAATCTTATGGATTTGCTTTTTCCTTTTTCTCCCCCTGAAACACTTATCTTTGAAATTGGAACGGTTTTGCTGATGTAATCACTGGAACCCTGTCCTTCTCTAGAATTCCAGATGGCATCAACAGCTTTTTATCTCTTATTGGAAAAGGGCCTATTCAGGGCAAGTTTACACCTACATAAAATTTTATTGGCAAATTATTTGACACTCAGATCACTGATTAAATTAATTGAGCTTTTAATCGACATTGTTTTATGCAAAACATTCTGTTTAATCTCATTCCAAGTCTGGATATTTAAAAGTAAGGCATTTTTGCTTTTCCTCCTATAAACCATTAATTTCTCAAACATAACTAATTAGCCAATGAGGTATAATAAGATACGAATGCCAAGTTGTGAAACTCTATACTCTTGTAGGTTGAAATTACTTTGACATTTATTATTCCCAACTGGCCCCAGACTATGGATCATAGGACAAACTATAATGTTTAGACACTATATGTTTTTAAGATTTTATAAATGACATTGATATTACTCCATTATAGTTATTTGTAAATCAAAATCCAATCACATTTGGGTTCAAGTATACTCAAAGAGTAGAGATTTGGATTAGTTTCAGGGACTTTTGAGGTACATCTATGCCCCCAGAAAAATTTAAAAAAAAAACAAACTAATAATTCACAATGGGTGATTTAGACATCTGGTAAACCTTAGCCCAGGTTTTTTTTTTTTTTTTTCCTTCAACATCTGTGATACTTTGCTCTAATTATGTCAAAGCAATACAGAAATAAATGAAAATGAAAGCCTCTGAGGAATTAAGGTCATGAGGGAAAACAGTTTAAGGTATTTGGGATTTTTTTTTTAATTAAAAGTATTTGATTACTTTCACAACATTTGCTCTCCTGGCAGGCAGCCTTTCCTAAGGAGATATCTTACTGGAAAGATGGTTTGTAAAGTGATGCTCTGAGGAACAATGACAGCTGGGCATGAACCTGAGATTTCTCTTATCTATCAAATGTTTTTTTCCTTTAATAGGCAGTGTTGGATAGAAGAGGGTCAAAAGCAGCATTTAAAAATAAAAAGTGTTGCAGGTTCAAGTCTCTCATTTCACGGATTACATTTTAAAAATAAGGTGACTTCATAAATTAAGAATATGAATCAGTTATGTACTGTGAAGCTGATAGTTTCCATTGACAACTTTTAAATTTTATTTTATTTAATTTTATCTTTTTCTTATTTATTTATTTTTTTATAAAATTTATTTTGGGGATTGAACCCAGAGGAGCTTTACCACTAAGCCACAGCACCAGGTTTTGGGTTTTTTTTTTTTTTTTTTTTTTTTTTTTGAGACAAGATCTCACTAAGTTGCTGGGGCTTTGACTTTCGGATCCTTTTTCCTCAGTTTCTTGAATTTCAGGTGTGAGCTTCCATGCCTGGTCCATTAATAAATGCTCTAAATTTGAAGAGAGTGAATCTGAGTCATGGACTGATGGGATAAATAAGAAAATGTAAATGGAATGGATTTGGGGAAACTCTGATCATGGTGATATCTCTCTGTTTTTATGATTGTTTATAATATTTATGAAAGGGAGTATATTTATTAGATTCATAAATTACCTTTTTATGTACACAGAAAATGCTTTTGTTCAACATCCCAATTTGTAACCCTGATAATGTATTTCTTGCAAAAATAAGTCTCTTTTTCTTAAAACATAAATTTTATCTTCTTTTAAGAATAGCTACACAGTAATTAGATGAATGTCTAAAAATTATATAGTTCACATTAGATTTCATTAAGAATTCAACACTTTTATTAGTAAAAATTAATCAGTTGGATATGAAGAATATTTTGATATTCAAGGAGTAGGGTCAAATATTAAGCATTCAAGTATCTGATTTTCTAAAGAAAAGAAATGAGTGATGCTAATTGGTCAACTTTTGGTAAGAGCCATTCTCAAATGGCAGTGTTTTCCCCAGAATCTATCATGCTTGTAAAATCATGAGTCAAAAATGCTATGCCAGAAATTCTTAACTGCAGAAGCCAGAATATATCTGAAAAAGCCAGTAGCTCTCCTTAGAAAACCTGGACTGGGTATGTGACTCAATAATAGATGCTTGCATGGAGTATGTGAAGCCTTGTGTTTGTTCCCTAGCACTCCAAAAATTAAAAAAAGAAAAAGAAAATTTGAAATTTTGAAAAGATACTGTACAATATTTTTTTCTGTAGAAATAACTTCTAAATATGGGCCCCAAATAGATTTATTCTAATATAAAAAACAGGGGTTCAATTATTTTATATTCATTAAAATAGAAAGATCCTTCCATGTTTTTTTTGTTTTGTTTTTTCTTTTTTTTTTCTCCCAGAGCCAACCCCTCCTTGCACATTGTTTTATAACATGGTTTTGTTGCTTGGTGAAATAAAAGCGATTTCAAAATAAAACAGAAAAATGGCATAATGGTGCTAAGATTGAAATAGAAAAAGATATTACAAAACAAAGGGATAAAAATCATCCTAACAGTAATTATGCTTTAACATTAACTCCAGAAATTCCTAGAAACCAAGACAAACTATCTCAATGGGTAACTGAACACATCAGTCAAAAGCAGCAAGTTCACCTCCCTTCCTATGTCTTGCCTTACCTGCCTACAGTTCATGAGATGTGTTGCCCAAATGATATGTGGTGTCTTTCTCATCTGTAAACTGAGGTTAAAGAATAAGATCAACTACTGTGGGTTGCTGTGTATATTGAATTAGTACTACATACATTATTTTTAAATCTCCTTAGTACATAATAAGATTTCAAGAAACAGGAGTTGTTAATAAGAAGTAACACCTGCCTACATCACCTGTCTTATTTCCAGTCCGGGAAACAGTAACCTAGACTGAATAAATAACAGACTCAAAATATTCACACTTATTCTTTGATTAAACTGAAGTATGGAACCCACATAAGTCCCAAAGCTGATGTGTTTTCCAAGGTACTAAGCAGGAGATAGTTAAGATGCAGTCCTCAATTATATGCATTCCTTCACTCCTTTGCTCTTTCCTACAGCCAGGACATTAGATTTTCCCAATGTTTTGCCTAGTTTGCTCCACATTTTTCCCTCTAAAAAATAAAAACTATGTTTCTGAGAGTGAGAAGAGGGCAGATTAGAGGAAGGGTGCATTCCTTAGCAGTTCTTCAGTAGGAAGACTGCTCTCTATCAAGGTGGGTGTGTAAACAAATTCACTGAAATTCAGCATTGAACAGAAAACTAATCATAAAGACAGAAAAATTTGGAAACTTTGAACATTATATAGACATGTGCCAGCTTGATGAGTGGTGGCGTTAGTGCCGTCAGTGTACTGCTAAGGGGTAGGAGAACACAGGCCGAGACAGAAAAGTGCAATGGGTAAAACTGGCTTGGGGGAACCTATAAAACAGAGAGGGAGGCTGATCTTAACTCACCAGAGATGGTGGGGGAAGTTGTCATGTGAAAAGCTATTAAAATCACTCAATTGAGGGGAGGAGAGAAGTGGGAATCAGAGTTGCATTGGAGGGAACCATTTCTGAGTGGCCCCATGGCAGCAAGTGGAGGTGGGAGATTGGAAATTCATAAAGGAAGATGCTAGTCTGACCCAGCAGCCGCCTATTGTGGGTTAAGAATGTCTCTGGAGAATTGAACCTTGAACAATTCAGGGCAAGGAAACCAGCCAGATACAGCCCCTTTCTTGCTAGTAACTTGTATAAGCATCTGGGAAGTTGCCAGTAACTGGTCAGGCAAGTGTTTCTGCGATGCAAATCTGATCCTGAGTAGTCCACATCCATGGATGTGATGTGAGAATGTGAAGTGCGTCAAGGTTTAAACTTCTCACCCCAAAAGCTGAATTTTCATGAGGACCCTGAGACCCAAACATCCAGCAGAGAGTGGCATCTCCCCATAACAGAGGAGTGAATCAAATCTCAAATATCAACCAACAGAGCTCCAAAGAACATAGACGGAACACCAGATTCAGCATTCTCAGAGCCTCTACAGAAGTACACCAGTTGTCAGCACTGTCCTGTCTACCTATCCTGTACTGGGCCACAGGAAGCTGAGCAGTACTACAGTCAGCCTTAGCTTCTGGCCACAAAGGCTGGCAGCTTGGTGAAAAACACAAATACGTGGAACTTAAACCTTGACCCAAAGAAACCACAGACTCCCAAATTAAAAACAAACATAAACTAAGAATGTTGCCAATAGTTTTGACCACCTCAGAAGAAACAAGCCTTACATTTTTCTTTTTTTTTTCCTATACCTGCTTTTTTCAACTTTTTAAATTTAAATTTTATTTTATTTTTATTTTGGATTTATTTAATTTTATTTTTAAGGTTTTTTTCTTTTTTTTTTTTTTTCATTTTTCATAATTGTGTATCTGTGTGTGTGTGTTTGTATTGTGCCCAGTACTGGGGGAGGGAGAAATGGAGAGTTAGTTTTCAATGGGAATATAATTTTTATTGTGGAAGATGACTAAATTCTAAAGCACTTCTGTTTCACAGTGCACCAATAATAATATGGCATTATGTAGTTACAAAGTTAATAAGAAAGTGAATCTCAAATGTGTTCTTACCACACACATACATGTGCGCGTGCACACTCCCCTCCCCAAATAACAGAGCACACATGTGTGAAGGGACTTCAGGAAACTTTTGAAAGTGAACGATATGCTTATTACCTTCACTATGGTGATGGTACCAAGGGTACCTATGTATTTCCAAACTCATAAAGTTGTACATATTAAATATGCAATTTTTAATATAGATTGGTTAAACTGATAAAATTTTGGTGAAAAGTTTAGCTGAGCATAGTAGTGCACACCAGTAAGCTCAGCCACTGGGCAGGCTAATGAGGAGGATCACAAGTTCAAGGTCAGTATCAGCTGATTAGTGCGACTCATGCAGTGAGATGTGGCCTCAAAAATTTAAAAAAAGGGACGGGGTGGGGGGCATGCAGGGGCTAGGGGAAGGACTAGAGACTTAGCTCAGGAGTAAAGTGCCCTTGGATTCAATCCCCAATACCATCACCTAAAAAAAAAAAAAAAAAAAAAAAAAAAAAAAAAAAAAAGTTTAACTGTGATGGGAGGCAAGAGCCTAGATATAGAACCTAAATTCTTCCACCAAGAAATTGCCTATTTCCTCATCAACAGTTAATAAAATGTCTACTACATGGCAAGTTTTGTGCTAGGAATGTCACATTTAGACATAGTAGTCTTAGTTCACTATTGAATAGTACTGCTCAAGGTTTAGCCTTCTTAATTTATATCTATGTCATGCAAACATATTCAAATGTAATTCATGGCTTTACCATTCTCCTAGCTTATTTTCATGACAAACCTCTAAAAGAAATGTGTAGCAAAACTGATGGTATGTAAATGGAAACTTAAGTAAGTACTCTTGGCTGGCAAGTTAATGCAACATAATTGAAGTAAAATGAAAAATTGCATGGTTTATATATCAAATATTAATGCCAGTGATGGAAATCTATATATGTCATATGAAAGATAGTAATAAAAAATGAAGTAGCTCTTTGTTTATTTAACTAAATGACACCACCTTTTGTGACCTGAAGAAATTTAATTTCCCCTTGTGATCAGGATCACTGTCAACTACAACACTTTAAGTTACAGAGTCTTTATTGGTATTTGGGTAGTACTGGAATAGCAATGATAAATGCTGAATTACATGGGTTAAATTATGAACAGAACTCAACTAAAGGCAAAGCTTCAGCCAGGGGTAGTGGTGCATGCCTATAACCCCAACAACTCAGGAGGCTGAGATAGAAGGACCACCAAGATCAAGGCAAGCATCAACAGATTAGAAGACCCTCAGCAGTTTAGTGAGACCCTGTCTCAAAATAAAAAAAGGACTGGGGGTGTAGCACCAGTTGTAAAGCACCCCACACTACCAAAACAAACAAACAAATGTCAGAATGCTAGATTTTTTTTTCAGGATTCAAATAGCTCATTAATTATATCCAAGCAGGATTATTTGTAAACTTTTGTTACAAATGTTGTCTTTTTAGGCTATCAGTAAGTGTTACTATACAGAAACAAGCGGCAAAGTATGTGACTCAATAAGTGTCATAGTTGAGCAAGATTAAGCTGTTTCTTTATTGTAGAATTGTTTAGTACTTATAAAATTATCAGTGTTCAGTGATATGTAAGTATGTCTTCTTTCTTCTCTCTGTTCTTCCATCTAGTTTTACTTTCATGAACTTATATTTTATGCAACGTGTCTAGATAAGGACCAGATTTTTCTCCAACCCACTTTTACAGGTATTAAAACTAATTCTTATTGCTGTATAAGGAGGAATTTGTGGGAAAACGAAGAGGATAATGTGATGTGGAGAAAACCTGAAGGCAACCAAGCTGTTTCTCACATGAAGAACATAAGATCTGAGACCCAAATGTCATATAGTTATGAATAAATCAGCTTGAAGCCTTGGGAATTGTAATAAAAGGCAAACTAAGAGCATACCATGTTGAGACCTAATATACCCTCCCCCACCAAAATCTGGAGATTAAGAGGAGAAAGAAGGTCGACATGGGAGAGCCAAGTGTCCGAAACAGAGTGAGAGAACAGAGAAAGGACACTGAACATGATCAGAGATTAAGGAGAGGGGGAAATATGATCTTTAACTTTGCCTAAAAAGCAAAATTGAGGGCAATTCGCAATTTAATGTGGAAATTGCCTTTTTGGATTGTTTGTTATTGAAAAAATAGTTTTCCTTCTTTACAATCAGGCAAAATGTTCTTGAGTTAGAGAGAGGGAAAATAAACGTTTTAGGAGAAGGGCAGAGTATAATTCTCTCCATACACTCAGAAGAGTAGAGAAATCCAAATACAACTATTTATAACTACTCTTCTGGGTAACAAGGATTGCCTGGTAAGAGGCTTCTCCTCTGTTTTCTTCCGCTTCAATAATGATGGTCATTTTAATTTTTTTCTTTTTCCTTCTATTTTTCTTTTCTTTATTTTTCTTTCTTTTTTTGGGGGGGGGAGCGGGTGGGGTGGGGCGTACTGGGGATTGAACCCCGGGGGTGCACTATCACTGAGCTACATCTCCAGGCATTTTAAAAATTTTTATTTTTTAAATTTCAAGACAGAGTCTCACTAAGTCACCAGGGCTGACCTCAAAAATAGGATCCTCCTGCATCAGCCTCCTGAGTCTCTGGGATTACAAGTGTGCACCACCATGTCCAGCTATTACCTATCCTTTTATCTCTCATCCTTCTTTTTCCCAGCCACCCACCCATCTTCCCTTCCCCCCTCCCTTTCTCCTTCCCTTTCCTCCTTTACTTCTTTCCTTCCATCCTTCCCTTCTTCCTCTTGTTTTTTTTTTTTTTCTTCAATCCTATTTGGTTGTGGGCTTTTTTCCCCCATTGATCTGTATTGGATTTATTGCCCTTTCCTCTCATCTATGCATACATTTTTGCCTATTTATGTTTGTTTTCTTGTCCTGGTACTTATCACATAGAAACTAATTCTTCATAAGTAATCCTAAATTCCCATACGAATGTTTCCAAATGCTGTAAGGCAAGTGAGAATATCCCAAGGGTTGCACATTTGGAAAGTTTCCTACATTTTGCTTAGGAAACTTTGGATGTCAGATGGACTTTGCAGATGTGAGTTTATCACACGCTCACAGCCAAGCACACTTGTGATGTGTGTTGTTATCTATTTTGTTTTCAGCACCCTGGGCAAATACAACAGTAAAACAAACGCAAATCAAATAAAAATGTGAGAAGGCCTTCCAGGGCCTTTGTTTTCATCAACTGGGATAGTTGGAAATAATATTATTTCTTCCTTCTTCTTCTTAACCTTTTTACAAAAATCTCATTCTTTCTAATACACATATTGTTTTTACCATATAATACGGAGCAGTCTGGAGGAATAAGACCATGTTAAGTCGTCATTCTAAAAGGATGTGCTGTGATTCCCTTTTTTCATTAGGGTGCCTGGTTCTGTGTCAGCAAGTCATTAAACACACAACGTTGGTTAATTCATGCAGTCAATACTAGTTATAAGCCCCTTTATGTGCTAGTCCTGGTGTGGCTCCTGTTTTCAAGAGTAGACAGACAATGAGTAAAGGGAAAATGTTCAAGATGATTTCATATGCAGAGGAGAATTGCCTGACAATTGCAGGAACAATAATGGGAGCGCACTGCCCCACGAGAATCAGGATGGTGTGGTGTAGCAGGAGTGCCTTAAATTGGGTGGCTAAGGAATATCATATTAAGAAATTGTCACCTGAAAGACAGACTAGCAGAAGCATCCTAGACAGAGAAAACCCAAGGGCACATGCTGTAAGGCAGAAATAAATTCTTTTGCTGGAGAAGGTAAAGGAGATGAAGAGGAACTTGAACAAGCATAGGCCTCACCAGGCAGGCACTGGTAAGCAATTTTAAGGAGTCAGTTTAATTGTATGAAAACTGTTCAGGACTATATGAAAGCTGAGGGTTCTGATACCATTTGGTTTTTAAAAAGATGCTACTCAGCTTCAGATCTCTCTTAATTCCTGGAAATACATTTAAATCTGGGAAACATGAAACATGCATGAACTATTTAAGAATGAAATTATACAGAGGAAGAACTATACAGGAGTTAATCCTTTGTTGTTGGGGACACATATAAACATATACTTTTAAAACTTAATTGATTATGTGCAACTTATTTGTACTTTTAATGTCACTGGAACCAGAATGGGTTAAAATCAATATCATGTCAAAGTTAAACTAGTAGCAAACACTTCTTTCAGAAAGGCAAGTAGAAAATCATTGATTTTACAATAGTTACTGCCTCACATTTTTCATGACTTTTGTACACAGAAACAAGAGTGTACAGTAATACTTATTGAGTATTTAAGATGTTATTCTAGGTACCACTTAATGTTCTGTATGCATAATGTTTTCCAGTGAAGTGTTTTTGGGAAACACTACTTTTTTATATGTTCTCTATTGAGCTCTCTTCTATCACATACTTTTGATTATAGGAATGGATCAATTATCATGCCCTGAGCATTGGACTTTCAGCACTAAACCTGAGATTGTCATAAAAAACTGAGGTGACTGATCACAGTGTACATTCTTTTACATCATAATTGCTGTGGAAAATATCCAAATAATCTATTCCGGGACAATAAGTGTTTTCTCATAGACTTTTTTTAGTTTTGTCAAATAATATATGTTTTTTTTTCTTGAACTAATAAAGAGCGATAAGGTCACTGTTTCTAATAATCATTCACCATCATTGCAGACTCAAAGTAAGACCCTACCTAGAATAAAAACTAATGTGAAGGAACAAGAGTTGACACCTAAGGGAAAAATATGGTCCAGATGATATTATTTGATTTTCTGAGTGGAAGGTTGTCATATAACCACTTTTAAAACTTGGTTACTAGACAATGAATTTCCTTCTTTACTAATACATTTTGACTTGGATTTCTTTTCCTCCTGACCATAATTCAACTTTAAACCATCTTCCCCAATAAATGTATTGCCTCCAAATATTTCATGAGAATTAATAGAGAAGAATTTGAGAAAGAAAATTCTCATAAGAAGACTGGCAAATGTGGGGAAAGAGGAGATGGTGTGATAAATAGTGAGCAAAGATATATAAGCCATAAGCATATTTAAAAAGAGGTCCTGTTTTAACATATGGCAAAGTTGATAATGTTTTAAGTATAGCAACTTCATGTTTTTGTTCGTTTTTTTTTTTAAATTTTCATATACTGAAAAAAGAAAGAAACTAGAGACTTAATCTTTGGAAAAAAATAGCTTTTAGACAAGAATCAGAAGTTTGAGACTGTGAAAATTAGTACCTTGAACATGATTGTCTTTTTTACCAGTTCTTAAGATGAGCCTAAAGGAAGCAATGGTGACACAGGCTGTATTTTAACTAGGGTCCCAGTTGAAAATGCAGTGGAAATTCAGCTACTTATCAATGAATTTCATATTGTAAACGAGTGGCAGGCCAATCAGAAACATGTTAGTGTTAAAGAAGAAGAGTGATAGGCTGAATTCAGTATGTGTGAGGGAGATGTCAGGAGAAGAGTATCTGTTCACAGAGTATCTGTTCACATGGTGGGCAAAGTTTGTTTAATGCCCAGGATTCATAGTTAAGGAAGGAAACTGTAAGAGATTAAAAAACAAATGGATATGAGCCAAGAATTTGCAGAACCTGTTGATTAGTTAGAAATGAATTTTTTTTTAAGTCAGAAGAAGATGGGAGAGAGCAATTCAATCTTCTTAGTTGTTCATGGAGCTTTTATTTCCATGAAATAAACCTAAAACTTCAAGAACAATATGGGATTTACAGAAAGTCACAAAGGTAGTGGAGAGATCCTATATATCCTGCATGGCTTTCCCATGATTAATATTTTACCTTACCATGTTAAATTTGTCCTAGAATGCTCTCCAGGGTACCGTATTGCACGTAGTAATCACGTCTCTGTAGACTCTTCTTGGATGCCAATTTCCCAGACTGCCTGTGTTTTTGATGATCTTGACAGTTTGGGGAAATAATTCAGGTATTTTTTTAGACTGTCCCTCCATTAGTATTTGTCTGATGTTTGTCTGGTGACTGGACTGGGGATCTGTGTTTTGGAGGTAAGCTGCATTTTCATCAGGATCATGTCAAAAGTATGAACTACAACACAGCTTCTCAGAGTGGATGTGAATCTCTATTTCTGGATAGAGAGAGTGTTTACCAGATTCTACCAAAGTAAAAGTGCATTTTCTTCCTGTTTCTTTGGAAGGAAGTTACTATGCACAATCCACACTTACAGATTGAGGAGTTATATGTTACTTCATAAGAGTGCAGTAACTGTATGAATCATTAGAAATTTTCTGCATGGGAAAGTTGTCTATCTTTACTGATTTACTTACTTATTCAAGCATTTTTTTCTGTATCACTGTGGACTCATGAATATTTATTTCATACTTTGGTGAATATCCCAATATATTTTTTGTTTTGTTTTATTGCTTCAATTCTTCCAGCTTTGACTAATGGGAGATCTTCAGTTAGTTCCTATGTCCTTTTGACATGTCTCTAATAGTGTGTGTGTGTGTGTGTGTGTGTGTGTGTGTGTGTGTGTGTTTAGCACTTCCTTATTTCTGGCCCTACAAGATGCTCTAGCTTAATCTTATATTTCCTCATCCCATACTAGATTTAGGTATTTCTCCAAGGAACTGTGTGGACTTTCTTTTCAGAGGCCTTTCCATTTTCAGGTATTTTTGCAGCATTACTCTGAACCTTTCCAGAGATGCACATCATTACATATGACTACTGGATTGAACATCCCAGAATTAGAGGTAAAGTGGGGAAAATGTACTCTCATGGAGGTTTTCTAGTTTTCATCAATTCCTATTGTAAGTAATTTAAATCTTAGCACAAACACTTGCTGCACAGAAGTCAATCCAGTAAATCATGTAATCCTCAAAGAATCTCAATATGACTGATAAATACAGAAACTAAATTAGGTTGTTTTCCTTTTTTGATTTTTCAACATCAGTGTATATAAGCATATTAAGTTTCCACTCACTACCAAATCTTTCTTTAACCATATCAATGTGTTATACAGCTAGAGTGTGAATGAAGACTTATTTTCTCATCCATTTGACATATATGCAGAGCATAGCTCCACTGAAGACTGGATGGAGTCCTTCAGAATTATTTTTGATTTTATACCTGAAGTCCCTCTCTGTGCCAAAAATGTAGTTAGAAACTGGATGTCTAGCAATAATGACAGATAAATAAGCCACTTTAAAAAAAAGAGTACAGTGCAAGTCTTTTGTGAATGGATATATTATATGTCTAACAAATTCCAGAGAGGTGAACCTCTTTTTTTTTCCAATCTGTAAAAAATAGCCTATTCAGAAGAGCTTTGTAAGTTAAGGTTGGTGCTCAGCTTTCAAACTCCCATTCAAATGTCAGCTCCTTAATCAATCACTCCTATCTTAATCCCCCAAGTCAAACTAATTTTATTCTTCCAATACTACATCATTATGAACATACTTATCTTCCAGCCATAAAATTGTTTTCCATTATTAATTTTTAGGACTTTTGTTTTCTTAGCAGGCATCAAAGCTTTAGGTTTTACATTTATGTGCTACTTTATGCTTTCAAAAGTTTAATGCAAATAAGATTTTAACTATTTTTTATTCTTTTCTTGTTTTGGTACTAGGGGTTGAATCCATTGGCACTTAACCACTGAGACACACTGCCAGCCCTTTTATTTTTAATTTTGATACAGGGTCTTGCTAAGTTGCTGATGTTGGCTTTAAACTTGTTATCCTCCTGCCTCAGCCTCCAGAGCCCTGGGATTACAGGCGCCACCCCACTTGGCCTTATTTATTAAATACATGGATGCATGATATTAGGCATTGCTAAAGAGGCAGCTTTGGATAAAGTGCTTTTAAATAAGGATTATAGAATTTGACTCAAAGTTACAAAAGATTCAATAAAAAATCACTTTAGTTCCTTGAAGTTGATAAGTGAATTCTGAAAAGAATAAATGACTATACCAAGGCCAAGCAACCTATCATTGAACAAGCACCTAATCCAATTCTCACCTGTCAATATTCAATGTCTTATTGCACCATATTGTCACATATTGTCATATAGCTACCAACTTAGTCTGTTTTGTGCAGCTACAATAGAATGCCATAGATTGTATAATTCATACTGAACAGAAATGTATTGACTTTTGGAGTCAATGTATTGACTTATTGGAGGCTAGGAAGTCCAGGTTCAAGGGATTGACATCTAGTGAGTATTTTCTTGATGCATCCCATTGATGGAGGTGGAAATACAAGGGGGAAGAACCAGGGTTGGGAGGTTGGAGGTGGCTGAACTCACTCTTTAGTTAACAGCATGATGCCCTTGAGGGAGGAGACCTACTGTCTTAATCACCTCTTGCAGATCCTACATTTTAACACTGTTACTATGGCAATTAAATTTTAACATGAGTTTTGAAAGGGGAAAAACATTCAAATCATACTAGATATACACTCATTTTCTTATCCACTACATACTATGCCTACAGAATAATAAAAGTAATTTTCAAAATTATTTCCAGGATTTTATAAAGCTATGCAAGACAATAAGCAAAACAAGGAGTCAACTCCCAGATTTGTTCCTAAAAGAAATCTTAACTTTTCCCCCCCGCTTTAGGGGCACCGTGTGCTATAGTGTTGACTGTACATGATCTCACCCATTTGAGGAGGTTGCTCACAGTGTTAAGTAGCAAATATGTGGGAAGCTAGAAGGCTTGTTACAATTATAATATTTACAACAGCCTTCTGCTGATTCCCTAAATATGTGCTGCCAATCAGCCAAGCAAAATTTTCAACATTAAACATTCAAAGACAGCAGGAAGCCCTCAATCATAGTTGGAAAGATCATTTATCACTCAATTGTAATCACTTTTAGTTCTTAGTATGGTAGACAGGACAGTGAATTGGTTGTGGAATCAAAGAGAACTATGTTTGAAATTCTCCTCTGTGGCTGGTGAACTAGTTTTGTACACTTTGAAAAGTTCCTGGGTAAGCCTTTGTTACTGTATATGAAAAGGAAGGTAATAATTCTATATAATTAGGTTCCTGCAAAGAAATTACCATATTTTATTTTTCTAGCATCCTTATTTAATCTCAAAACCTTCCTAAACTTCAATGATGTTTACTCTCTACATGAGTTTTCCATAACATAAATTCTTATTTCCCATTTATTGTATTATAGTTTTGATACATATGCAAACATCCTTATTGAAATTTCCTCCATTATCTTTTACACATGACATAATGGATAGATTCTAATTGGTAATATGCTATGGCAATAGGAAAGAGTCCAGAATGTATTGGATTTAATTTCAAATTGTATAAGGATGACTGTGCGTTTTAAAGAATTGAGGAAATAAGAGAGAACAGAAAGGTGGATGGGTTTAATAGAGTCAGGGAAGTAAAAAATTACAAAAATAGGAAAGGAAGGACTGATCCACGTGAAACTGGGTCTGTTAACTGGCATTTACTAAAGTTAGGACCCTACTCTCTGAGAAACTGGGAGCGAGGCCTTATCTCCAGATATTATTTAAAAACAACAAGTAAATTATTTTGGTTGCCTTGAGTTTTCTCGAGCAAGCAGTTTAAAGGCCTCAGGGTCTTCCTAGGGAATGTGTTCTTCTTGAACTATTAGAAACTCTTTGTATTTTGTTAAAGTCTTTTTAGGCCAAAGTTGAGGCATCATTGAGAAAGATCTCAAAGGGGCCTTGTTAGTTTAATAAAGGAGATCAATTTAATCCTATACTTTCTTACCTCAATATTTTGAGCAGGATAATTCCTTGTTGTGCCATGAGGATCTGCTTCATGTATTATCGAACTGTTGGCACCATCCTGGACTCTTCCTAAATGCAAGTAGCAACCCCCATACTCATCCTGCTTACCAACCAAAACTCTGTTCAGACATGTTAATGCCACTTCCAAGGATCTGGTGTGGTACCACTCATAATGCAAAGCACACCAGTCCCATGTTGGAGAAGCCCCTTTAGAATGCCCTGAAGAACCTCAAACTTGGTGCCTTCCCAATTAGATTCATCTTCTCTATTCCCTAAAACTGTTATCATCCGGTCATTTCTGATTTCTACAAGTGGCACAATTATCCACCCCTCAATCAAGGCATAAACTTCAGATACAGCCATAACTACACTTTCACCAACTTACTTTTTGTTTCAGAATGCTAAAAGTGATGGTGAAACCTCTCAAATTTTCTTCTTCTTCCTACAGCCTGTGCTTGTTTTTCTAGCCAACATTTACAGAAGTAAGCTTGCATATAGTATCTATTATATATCGTTCATCTTTTGTATAGATGTATTTTGAGTAGATACAACTGTGAATTCCTTCATTCAATAAAGCTAAGAACTAAGAGTGAGACATCTAAAGATTTTAGATAAGTAAAATGTATAAATATATAAGCAGAATTTTAAAAAAATAGGATTCTTTTTCCTTGTCTTATCCATCATCTCTTTATCACTTGAAATCAATAGCAGACCTCATCAGAGTGAGTGATTTCACTAACATCACTTGACGACACCCCAAAGCAGTGTTGTTGCTAAAAACACATAGGTCAGCTCCATTAATCTTATGACAGGTGGATGTGAGTTCTTTGGTGATTTGACAAAGACAGTGACATTTGTGGTGATTTAACAAAGGTGGTGACATTTGCTCAGAATGATGTAAAAATATATTGCCTTTATGATTTTTGAAAAAAAATGAGACTTTTTTTTAATGTGTTTGCTGCAGTTTGGTCATCTCCTCTAAAATACATGTTGAAATGTAATCACTATTGTGACAGTCAGTATGTTATTAAGAGGTAAGACCTTTAAGAGATGATTAAGTTGTGAGGGAGCCACCATCCTGAATGGATCAATGCCATTATATTGAGAGCAGGCTTCTCACAAAAGTGGATTTGTCCCTCTCTTGTTCACAATTGCCATGTTGATTCACTAAGAGGGTCC
The DNA here is from genome assembly GCF_048772815.1 of Callospermophilus lateralis. NCBI lineage: Eukaryota > Metazoa > Chordata > Mammalia > Rodentia > Sciuridae > Callospermophilus > Callospermophilus lateralis. The sequence continues at coordinate 45,154,264 of NC_135322.1, forward strand.
ATACGCCACGTGACCTCCAGCCTCCAGAATTCTGGGCCAACTCAACTCCATTGTTTGTAATTTTCTCAGTCTGTGGTGCTGTTATAGCAGCAGAAAAGTGACTAAGATTGTGTTTTATCATGATATAATTAAAAATCTGGATAAACAATGTATAAGAGAGTAAAAGAGAAAAAGAGACATCTAGATTATAGATCATCATTTAAAGCACATTGTTATATTCTCATACTTTTTTTTCCTAAATGAAACACTGTTATTTCCTTTGGAATCAACCATTTTGCTTAACTTCTCTGAATTGAAATAAAACTAAAATAACTGCCCTTTGGAAATTAGAAATTAAAGCTCATCACAGATGGTGGCTGTCTCCTCTTATCTAGTCATCTGGCTCATTTCAAACAAATTTCTATTTAATTCCTTTCTTCTGGAAAATCTCTAATCAAACCTTGAAAAATCAACCCTACCAAACACTGTCTGTCCTCTTCCCATGCCAACAGTATCCAAAGATGAAAGTAGAAGAACCCATGACCTTGAAATGTGAAAAAAAATCATCCCATCACCACTATCGGAAACAGAACCTTCACTTCCATAGAACAGGTGGCAAAACAATTACAGATGTGCAGCTGTTTTATGTCATCAAATTCTCCACGGAAAAGCCGGAGGTGATTGTTATGTAAAAAAAACGTGTTTTATCTGCACATAATATATTTAATAAAACTGTGAGGTATGTAAATTTGCCAGCCAGAGGTAGAGGCATTTTGAAATTTGACTATAGTTTTGTTTATATTAAGAAATTACACTTATTAGTGTAAATCATCTAAACCATAAATTAGCATAGTGGAAACATCTCTGTAATAAAAAGCTGCCATTCTATTACCATATAGCTTTATTTCTATGAGACTTTATTAGCAATGAATATCAAGCAGGCCAGGAGATATAATATATTGCCTAATGTGGTATTGTGGAATGGAAAACATACTCCATGAATATGCAAACTCTATTTCCATACATAAAAATGGCTCCATAAATATGTGTCCAGTAACACCAACATGGTGGCTGTTACATTACTGCCTTAGCATACTTCATATCGTATATCCCTGTAATTATAACATATTCAAACTGTATATTTGTATTCAGGACATGAAATGATAAATGAAGAAATATTCATTGGGGACCCACCATGGACATAGCATTATGAAAGACATAGGATGTGTGGGTAAGGAAAAAAAAGAAAAAGGAAAAAGGGAAGGAAAAGAAAAGATTCAAAGGAAGAAAGTGATTGGTTTCAAAGACTCAATACAATTCATGAAATTGGTATGTGAACCTCATAGCCCAGATAAATGGGAATTCTTTTGAGGTTACCCAGGAGATTTGAGTTTTGTCTCATTCTTCTAATTATGAGTCACTTGTCTCTTTCTCATAGTCTCTTGGTGAAGGAAGGGAAGAGAGAGCAGGGGAATTGGATAAATAGACTCGGTGACACTTTCAGAACTTCTTGTTTCTATTTTCTATATCCAAATTCTGCACATTTTTGTATTTGAAAATCAGTTTGAAAACAATTGACATAATCTGTTCTTGCTTTCTGTTCTCTATAAGTCTTTAGGCTCTAATCAACATGGAAAAACCAAACCACCCAGAAATCTACACACTGCATTAAATATTTCATGAATGTTGAAATGGGTTCATTGAGTGGTTTGAGGATTTTGGTTCAAAAACTCAGTGAGCAAGAACTGGAGGGAGTAAAAATGACCCCAGGTCCTGAAATATGAGTCACAGATAAATAGGAAAGCAGAGTGAAGGGGTTAGCCAGTAAAGAGAGGCTCTCTACCAGGAACCCAGATTTTCTCACTAAATAGCATCTATGTAAGTTTCACGAGAAAGGATTATTCTCTTGGACAAATGGAACATAGGCAGAATTAGGTGGTATTTGCTTATGTAGTAGCTAAGAGAAAAATCTTCATTAGAGAAAGAGCATCAGGGAGGAGTGATTGTCTCTGTATGAAATTATTTTTGGAAAAGACCATTAAGGGGCACTCACTCTCAATATAATGTCTGAGGAAACAAGCTCATTACCTTATAAGGATGCCATAAGTTATAAGATTGTTTATTAATGCAATATGAGCTAATGAGCATTTTGTGCTATGGAAGGCTTGCTTATATATACTGAATATTAGTTGAAGGTGCCTCATCTACATGGTATGACTGTCAAACACTGGGTGATACCATCATGTTCCCAACCCAGTATCCAAAGAGTTGGTCTCTCAGACTGATATTACCTCTTTGATTATCCCCACATTCTGATCACAGTTTTCTGTTCAAATGATAAAGGGTTTAGCAGCACAAACAGTAGGTTGACATCGTCTGAGTACAAATCTTGGATGGAATACTAGTAGTGTGATTTTGGACATTTATTTAGTCTTGTGTGCCTCTATTTCCTGATATTAAAACAGAGATAATCACAGGTAATCAGGTAGTGGTAAGAGCTAAATGAGATGGCATAGGCAGATGGTCACCCCAAATGGGCCACAGCACAAAGACTCGTTGAACGCCAGTTGTTTCTGCTAAATGGCATGACAACTGTGACATTAATTAGGATTTATAATTATTTCTTTTTTATCTTATATCACATACTTCTCAGAGGACCTATTGACACAGGATTTTTCTTCCCTTTCTATTTTCCAAAGGTGCTAATTTCTCTGGAAATAAATCCAGCAACTTTCCTCACATTGAGTGATAAAGGATCTTTTGCATGCTAATAACTTTATGCTGCCCAGTTTAAGAAATTATAGTCAATGAGATGCCATGAGTTTCCACATATTCTCCCACAGCACAGAAAGCTGTGTCTCCACCAATAAACAGGTAATCTCAGACAAGAAGCATCAGAGTTCAACAAGGTGCAACAGGAAATTACATGTGTGCCAAGTCCAGCAGAATTATTCCTAAAGGAAAGTAGCAGGGATATTCATACTGCATTGCATATGCTTCCTGTTTTTATCATAACTTTTGGAATTCATTTGTCAAAGACTAAGTAAAATAAAATGTATCAGTGTGATTAAGAGATGCAATTGTAGCGGAAGTCTAGAGTTGTATATTACAAGATCCACATTTTTGGATGAACTCTTCTTGCTAATCCACAGTTTTCTCACCCATAAATTTTAATAGTATCTAACATTTAAGGAATTTTGAAAAGATTAAATAAGAGAGCAAAAATAAGTGTTTACAGAATGTCTGGAACACGTATGCTCACATTGATATACATGTACTTAGAGGGTCTTGTTCTTGTTGCTATTAAGGACATATTCTAGACACTGTAAGGGGGAATAAAGATCTCAGATTCCAGGAGACTGAAAAGATCTATAACAAATTACAATGAGCTTGGTGGTATGCAAGTTATATGTTTTGCCAAAAATGCAGAAGACCAGAGAAGGAACACAAATTTCCACAGTCCCTCACACACTGAACATTGTATTTCACAACCCCTTGTTTTATGTGCATGACCCCTTATAACATAAAACCTGGTGTAGAGGTGAGAAAATGAAGCTTTAAGAAATTAAAGTCACACATCTCAGATTGAAGCCAACCTTCACTTAGCAACAACATCCATGATCTTCATATTTCACTATACTTTTTCTGCTTATTTTTCCTAGATGGATTTGGGTACAGTGTCATAGACCCACAGGAAATGGCTTTGGGAGAAAGCAGGGATAGTGATTAAATTGCTAAAAAGGAGATAGTAGGACTGAGTTAAAAAAAAATTCAAGGTGCCATTCTTCTATCTAAGGCAATGTTTTATTATCATTAATATATAGAAATGTGCTTTCTAAAAAATGTAGTTTTAAAAGGTGGAGGTTTTTTTTAAAAAAAAAAGAGGAGATTTTTTTTTCTCCTCCTTAGTTATCTAACATTTTTGGCCAAGTAATGCTGCCTGTTCACCCCCCAGTTTTGTTGAGATATGATCCACAAATAAAAATTGTATATATTTGAGATGCATACATAATTTTTATACACACAGGCTGTGAAATGATTACCACAACTAAACTATTTAATATATCTGTCATTTCAGTTAACTTGTTTTGGGGCAAATCTTTGAAACCTTTTATTTTAGTAAATTTCAAGTATTTGATGTATTATTCATTCACTAAATTCACTTTATTCTCTGCTACATCTCTAGGACTCATCTATCAAGTAACTGAAGTTTTGTGTCCTTTTACTAATTTCTCCCCATTTTCTACAATTCATAGTTCATCATAACTACCATTTCAACACTGTTAGTATTTGTTTGATTTATTTTTGGATTCCAAATGTAAGTGGGATAATGAATTTTTTTTTCTGTGTCTGGCTTATTTCACTTATTGTAAAGTTCTCAAGTTTCATTTACATCATTGCAACTAGAAAGATTTTGTTCATTTGCAGACTGGATAAGATTTCATTTTGTGTGTCCGTCTGTCCTTCTGTCTGTATGTTCATTTCTGTACATCATGTTTTCTTGACCCCTTCATCTATTGAGTGATATACTTTAGTTGATTCCATATTTTTTGCTACCAGCACCCCTCTTTTTTCTTAGTAGTGTTATTGGTCATTTAAAAAAAATATCAAATTGTCTTTCTCTTTGTAACATTATGACTTTTTCCTTCAGAGAAGTCAAGATAGGAGGCATGGAGCCCTCAGAAAGATGGATGTTATGGAAAAATTAGTTTTGAGGGTGAGCCCAAGAATTAATCATGATTTTTCTAGAATTTGGACAAAAGAATGAATGCAGATATCAAAAAATAAATTGTTTTCATTTTTTGAATCAACAAATGTGTGTGAAATATCCATTCTGAGTTAGGCACTATTTTAAATGTTAAGTTTTTTAAAGTAATGATCAACATGAGGAGGACATAAGGAAGAAAAAGAAATTGAGACACACACACACACACACACACACACACAGAGAGAGAGAGAGAGAGAGAGAGAGAGAGAGAGCACAAGAGAGAGACAGTGGGTGAGAGAAAGAGACAGAGAACACAGGAAATACACAGAGATAGAAAAGTGCTAAAAGCAAACAGCATGTTAAATACTGGACCTAGTGCTACATGAAGATTTAAAAGGCCAACAATGTAGCACAAATCTTGAAAGAGCCGGCTCTGTGATTGCAAAGTGGTGTAGAGGATCTCAAGTAACTGGGTGTTTTTTGAAACTTAACCTCCAAATAAATATGTTTTATGTATATTAGAAGCATAGCAGGGACAGTCAAGGTGTTTTTGTTTTTTAAACAGTTACTATTGCTTTTATGCAGAATTGTGCAAACTGGTATCCTTTAATTACATTTAATACAGGTAGAAATGTGCATGTATTTGAAACGTGGAGCAACTGTGGCTTTTGTACTTCTCTTACCACACGGGAAATTCCTCATTTCAAAGGGCATGTGGTGCTGTCCCAAATCTCACGGGAAAGCCACACTCCCAAGGGTGTCTAAAAACTAACCTTGCTAAGGGACAGAATGCTTTCAGCCATGTGGCCCAGAGGAGAGGGCTGCCCTCTCCCTGAGTGGATGGGGATGTTTCCCTACTTGATCCGTTTATGACAAAAAGAGCAATTTAATTCATATTCAGCTAACCATTAGCTTCAATAACGGTGATGGCACTGAATTTGCAGCCTGACTGGCACTGACAATACCTGAAATGGAGCACTGTAAATATTACTGCTGAGAGATTCCCATAACAGCTGCTGGGTCGTACTGTAAATGTCTATTTCCTCAGGGGAGGGCTTCCTGTCTGACAGTTTTACAGTGCTTCTATGTTCAGGGGACAGAGACTAGATTTCCTTAGAAAATCACAGCAGAGACACTTGTGCTTCTCTAGCAATGGTATAAAATGTATAGAAGCTTATAATTTCACATTCAAATTTGAGAGTGAAATGTCCTCTCCAAAATGCATTGTTTCAGTGGGAACTCTTCCAAGTAAATAACAAATGTTATTTTTCTATAAATACATGCAGCATTCAAACACATTTGCTCAAATACTGTAAGGTATTCTGTCCTATCCTTTGGGACAACCAAAGTCAGCTTATATACCTTTTATCTTTAAGCATCATCTTCTCTGAACTACACATTATTAATTTCTACAGGCTTATGGTTACTGCATTAAGCTTTGTAATTATCTTTCCTTGATACCATTTAATAAGAAGCACCAATGGATTTATGAAAAGAAACTTATTTTCCAGTGATCTCCTTAGTTCCTAGATCCCCTGGGCTGTTCCACACTGAAGTATATATTTGTAAGGATGTCAATGTTACTGTCATTTGAATGGAATGCTCTCTGATAAGACAAGCCCATTGTATATGTTCAGCAGAGCTATTACAAGAAAGGATTCTTAATGACAATGGGAAACAAGTATTATACACTATAGAAAACTTTTTATGGTGTGAAAAAGAATTCTTGCAAAATTTTGTGATGTTCTTCTAATGGCCCCCTGTGTTTGTATCTGGCTGTGTGAGCATAATTCTGTGGTCCCTGACCAGTGCAGAAGGTAAGGCCTTTTTTTTTTTTTTTTTCTAAGAACTTCTTACTTTAACATCTTCCTTAGGAGCAGTTTACTAGGAAGACTGTTTGTATTGGGGGTCTCCAACCCCTGAATATAGAACTCTGAAGTATACTGAATAGTACCATTTTCTTTTCCTCTTTCTTTCTTCCTTTTTTCTTTCTTCTTCTTGTTTTCTTTCCTTCTTTTTTTGCTTTGTGATGGAGATGGAAACTAGGTCCCCACACATGCTAGGCAAGTGCTCTATTACTGAACAACACTCCCAGTCCTGCAATTTTAAGTAATGACAGGGAGAAAATAGAGCATATTTTGGGATATGGATTGTCCTGCCCTTAAATTTTATGAAATCCTGGTTTTTCCCAAGACTTTAAGCTTTTACCAAAGATCTCCTCAAGGCCCTGCTACTTTTGGTCTCAAAGCCCATGCTACATACTTCACATTTTTATTATACATAACTCGGTAGAGTATAGTTGGTATGTACATTATGTAAGATAGCACAGCACTTTCTTTCCTAACTTTAATTTCCACTTTACTTGCTATTGTTGCTTAACAAGCACTTGCTGTGGTTGCTCACATGTCATTAGTCAGAGGTGTAAGACAACCCCTTTACCATGGTCATGGATTTTGTGGGTTAAGAACTTCTGCAAGGTACAATGTGGGTGGCTCATTTCTCCTTCAGGATATCAGGATCCTCAGCTGGTGAGACTTGATGTTTCAGAGCTAGAAAAAGATGAGGTGTCTTGAATCACATGTCTGAGCATTGAATGGCATCTCAGGGGAGCCTGTAAACCAGAGCACTTGCAAATGATCTTTTCATATATCATAGCAGACAACTCACAGAAGCTGGATTTTATAGTTGTTTCTAAAAGCAAGCCTCTTTTCTCCCCTCCTCCTCCTCTACCTACTCCTCCTCTTCTTTCTTTTTCTTTTTCTTTTTTTTTTCTATGGCACCAGGGGTTTAACTCAGGGGTCCTAAACTACTGATCTGTATCCTTAGAACTTTTAGATATTTGTTTTGAGACAAGGTCTCACTAAGTTGCCCAGGCCAACTTTGAATGTGAGATCCTTCTGCCTCAGCCTCCTAAGTATCTGGGATTACAGGTGTGTGCCACAGTGCCCAGCTTAAAAGCAAGTTTTCTAGAAGCTTTATGGATCTTTATAATGCAGCCATTAAAGTTACACAGTGTCATCTCCTCCATCTTTCGTTGATCAAAAGCAATCACAGTGACAGACTAAACCCAACTTAAGGAAAAAATGATAAATTTCCAATCTGGCAACCTGAAGAGTATCATGGTAACACTATTTTATGATGGCATACTGAAATTCAACAAAATCAAATAATCTCCTCTCAAGTTTTATATATCTACATACATATATTCCCCATTTTTTCTAAATAAACAAATCTGAATTTTTAATGAGAAAATAATATGCATTCTAAAACGGTATTTTCATTAATTATCCACCAACTCATGCTTCTACCACTGTTAAAGATAAACTAACTCACTCTACCTATGAGTATTACAAATCAAAGAATCAAAGAGTGGACTCATAGTACCTTTTATGAGGTGCCCAGCTTAAAATTCACACTTTAGTCTCTCCAATGATCCTTCAATTCAGATCAATAACTTCTTATATTCACTAGAATATTTTCATGGTAAAATATATTCTTTAATCACTCTGTAAATGAATATATTCCAAAGTGATTTCACAAACACAGCCCAATCTGGACTATAAACAACTAAAGTAAGGAAGTTTACTTGAATGAACAATGTGTTACTCGGATTTCAATTGCTGTGATAATCAGATAATCAACTAAGATAATCAAATTCAAAGATGAAAAGATTCATTTTTGGCTTTTCATTTCAGTTTCAGATCATCACCAATGGACTCTACTCATTTTGGCACTATGGTGAAACAGAACATCCCTGCAGAAAGTATATGGTGGAGCAAAGCTGCCTTCCTCATGCTTACCAGGAAGAAAAAAAAAAAAAGATGGAGGCCTTTAAACAGATACCTCAAATAACCTAACTACCTTCCACTAGACCCCAATTCCTGAAAGTTTCATCACCTCTCAATCAGCACCACTGGCTAATGACAAAGTCTTCGATGCATGGCCTGTAGAAGACATTTGGGATCCAAACGATAACATTCTGTCGCTGACGACCAAGCCTTCATTCTAACTTTCAATATAAAATGTATTCAGCCCATAGCAGGAAATCCCCGAAGTCTCTGACTGTTCCAGCATTGCTGAAAGTCAACATCCAAAGTCTCCTCTGAGACTCATGGCAAACACTTAGCTGTGAGACCTTGTAAACATAAAACATAACTAAACTGCATCCTTCTAAGATACAAATATTCACACTCTAAAAGGGGGATATAGAAACCAGCAAGGAGCAATTTGACTGAAGTAAGACCAAAATCCAGCAGGGTAAACATTCAATCCTGTACTGCGTGTATGGTATCTTGGTCACATGATGGAGGGATTTGGACCTCCAGAGACTAAGGAAGTAGCTCCTCCATGGCCTTGTTGGAAGGCCCCCATGGCCACATTTGGGTCTGACTGTTGGCTCTGGATTCTCTCAGCAGAAATTCCACATTCTTGGCATCTTTGCCTTCCTGGGGTCTCCATTGCAGCTTTGGTTTTATCCTTGTAGTCTTACTTACACATTGCCGTATCAGACAGGAGTTCCGTCCCTGCCCACACCATGCCTTACCTTCCTGGCTTTCCTTCAAATTCTCAGTGGAAGCCTCCATGTCTCCATCACAGTTGAATTTTTTCATGCCTGAAAACCAGCATCACATGGACAATGCTAAGGACTTCCACTGACTCCAGAAGTATCTTGGCCTTGTTTAGACCATGCATGGCTGCAGCAGCATGAGTACCTGGATTGATTAACACTGGAAACACACACACACACACACACACACACACACACTTACTTTTTCTATTTCCCTAAAGGTATTACAGTGACACTGACATCAAATAAAATTGAAATAAAAATAATAAGTTACTGAGTTCCTTCCTTTGTTCTCCACACACCACCTGGAGAGATGGCAGCTTCCTTCCCCACACATGGATATTCGGCAGTGCCTCTTTCAGGTCATCTCACCACTTACCTGCTTTTATAGCTTTTGATGACAAATCATCTGTTAATATTATTGAGGATTCCTGGGCACCAGACTCAGGACGGAAGTCTGGACTTAGTGGAGAAACAGCCCAGCTCCCTCCTACTCACCGGACACCCCAGCGCGGAAACTGGCGGTTGCCATCTTGGAACATCTACCTCATCAGCTGGGGGCGGATGTAACAGTCAGCAAGATTGGCATTGGAACAGGTGTGTGATTCCCAACCCTGCCTCTACCCAGCTGTGATAACTCAAAAACTTGCTCGCCAGCTCTTTGAATGTGAGATCCTTCTGCCTCAGTCTCCTAAGTATCTGGGATTACAGGTGTGTGCCACAGTGCCCAACTTAAAAGCAAGTTTTCTAGAAGCTTTATGGATCTTTGGTGGGTGTGAATATCAGAGCCCAGTAAAACTGAGAAGGTGCTGGATCTCCAGATCCCCCTCCCCGAGCCGTGATAACCAAAACCATTCTCGCCAGCTCTCAGTGGGTGTGGCTATCAGATGGAGTAAGACAGAACAGGTTTCTAACTCCCCCTCTTGACTTGGTGACTACCCAACACAGAGGTAGCATTCAGTTGATCAGGAGCATGACTGGAAGCCCAGAGTGAACCCAGGGCTGTGGAGAAGAGTCCCAGTAAATGGGGCCTGGTGGGCAGGAGAAATGAGGGGGATAGAGGCCGGGAACAACCCAAAGAGACCGGGATTGAAGAGGCACCAGGCAGGGGAGGGAGAGCCGCCCCACACGGATTGCTTCCTACATCCTGAGGGCAGAGACTCAACCTGGAATGCACAATGCCACCTACTGGAAGAGAAGAAAACAGAATTTTAAGAGTACATTATTTTCTTTCTTTCGTTTTCCTTCTTTCCTATTTTTCTTTTTTATCTTTTTTCTCTCTCTTTATTATTCCTTTTTCTCTATCTCTTCCCCCCCCTTTTTTTCTCTTTTTCTTCTTTTTACTTTTCTTCCTCCTTCCCTTTCTCTCCCAACCTCCCAAGTGCTACTATTTCTACTAAGAGTAGTTTACTAAATGCAAATAGGTGAATGTTTCGATGCTTCTTATTGTCCTCCCAAGTACTAAAATACCTCCTGTAAAATACCTCCTGTCTATTATCCAGTTAATAACCCCCTTCATTAGAGTTCTCCTCCAAAGTAGCTAAGATATATTAACTCCCATACCCTCACATCTTTCTCCCTTAAAGTAACATCCTATGTCAGACCCTCAGTTCTCTATATGCCACCAGAAACTCTATGCCTTTTATGAAGCTAATGAGTTTTTTTTAAATTACAATTGAACCCAACATCTCTAGACATTGTCTCCCATCACAAAGCAGAGATCTTGGAACTGTACAAAAGCAATACAAATCTATAGGAGAAAGATAACAACACAACAGTCACACAGAGCTGGAAAGAAACATGAGCAACATGAAAAAAAAAACAAGGAAAAAAAAGACCACAAACAATGCAGGACAACTCAACAATAGAGGAGTAAATAGCTACAGCAGAAAAAAATGTCAGATAAAGTTTTCAAGATATACATGCCTCAGATGATCTGGAGTCTCAAGGAAGACATTATACAGCAAATGCAGACAATGAAAGATCACTTTGACAATGAGTTACATAAACAAATCCAAAAAGCAAAAGATCAACTCTACAGGGAGATAGAGGTTATACAAAAAGCAAACAAACAAACAAACAAAAAACACAAATCCTGGAAATGAACAAAATTATAAACCAAATTAAAAACTCAAATGAGAGTATCACCAGCAGAGTAGAACAATTAGAAGTCAGAACATCAGACAATGAAGACAAAGTGTATCATCTCAAAAAGTATCTAGACAGCTCAGAAAGGCTGATAAGAAACCACGAGCAGAACATCCAAGAAATTTGGGATAACATAAAGAGACCGAATGTAATAAAATAATTTTAGAAAACTTTCCAGACATGAAGAATGAAATGGAAATCCAAATCCTAGAAGCCTACAGGACACCAAATGTACAAAACCACAAGAGATCCACACCAAGACACAATTCCCAACATACAAGGAGAGAACAAGGAGAGAATTTTAAAAGTCACAAGAGAAAGAAGCAAATTACATTTAGGGGTAAACCAATTAGGTTAACAGCTGATTTTTCAACACAGACTCTGAAAGCTAGATGATCTTGGAACAAAGTATTTAAAATGCTGATAGACAATGGGTTCCAACCAAGAATCTTGTATCTAGCATAATTAAGCTTCAGGTTTGAGGATGAAATAAAAACCTTCCACAATAAACAAAAGTTAAAAGAATTTGCAGCTAGAAAACTGATGCTTCAAATCATCATTGGCAAAACATTACTCAAAGAGGAAATGAAAAAAAAAATAACGAAAATCAACAGTGGGAGGTAGTACAGTAAAGGGAAAAACTAATCAAAGAGGAAAAACAAATCAAGTTAAATAACAAAAATTAACAAACATGGCTGGAAGTACAAACCATATCTCAATAGTAACCCTAAATGTTAATGGCTTAAATTCACCAATCAAAAGACATAGGCTAGTAGACTGGATTAAAAAAAAAGATCCAACAATATGCTGCCTGTTGGAGACTCATTTGATAGGAAAAGACCTACACAGTCTCAAGGTGAAAGGTTGGGAAAAATCATACCACTCACATGGACCTCGGAAGCAAGTAGGGGTGTCCATACTCATATCAAATAAAATAGGCTTCAAGACAAAGTTAATCAAAAGGGATAAAGAAGGACACTACATATTGCTAAAGGGAATCATTCACCAACAAGACATAACAATCATTAATATATATGCCCGAAACAATGGTGCAGCTATGTTCATCAAACAAACTCTTCTCAAGTTCAAGAGTCAAATAGATCAAAACACAAGAATTATGGGTGATTTTAACACACCTCTCTCACCACTAGATAGATCTTCCAAACAAGAGTTGAATAAAGAAACTATAGAACTCAATAACACAATTCATAACTTAGACTTAATTGACATATATAGAACATATCAACCAATATCAAGCAGATACAATTTTTTTTCTCAGCAGCACATGTATCCTTCTCAAAAATAGACCATATATTATACCATAGGGCAACTCTTAGCAAATACAAAGGATTAGAGATATTACTAGGCATTTTATCTGATCATAATGGAATGAAATTGGAAATCAACAATAAAATAAGGAAGAAAAATCCTTACATCACATGGAGAATGAACAAGATGCTACTGAATGAACAATGGATTACAGAAGACATCAAGGAGGAAATTTAAAAGTTCTTAGAGATAAATGAAAACACAGACATAACATATCAAAATCTCTGGGACACTATGAAAGCAGGACATAGAGAAAAATTCATTGCATGGAGTTTATTCCTTAAAAGAAGAAAAAGCTAACAAATAAATGATCTCACACTACATCTCAAAGCCCTAGAAAAAGAAGAACAAATAGCAGCAAATGCAGTAGAAGGCAAGAAATAATTAAAATCAGAGCTGAAATCAATGAAATTGAAATAAAAGAAATAATTGACAAAGCTAAAAGTTGGTTCTTTGAAAAAATAAAAAAGATTGACAGACCCTTAGCCATGCTAATGAAGAGAAGAAGAGAGAGAACTCAAATTACTAGTATAGGGGATGAAAAAGGAAATATCACAACAGACACTACAGTAATACAGAAGATAATTAGAAATTATTTTGAAACTTTATATTCCAATAAAATAGAAGATAGTGAAGGCATCCATAAATTTGTTACGTCATATGATCTGCCCAGATTGAGTCAGGAAGATATACACAACTTAAACAGACCAATATCAAGTGAGGAAATAGAAAAAGCCATCAAAAGTTTACCAACCAAGAAAAGCCCAGGACCAGATGGATATACAGCCGAGTTTTATAAGACCTTTAAAGAATAAGTAATACCAATACTCTTCAATCTATTTCAGGAAATAGAAAAAGAGGGAGTACTTCCAAATTCATTCTACAAGGTCAATATCACCTTGATTCCAAAACCAGACAAAGACACTTCAAAGAAAGAAAACTTCAGACCAATATCTCTAATGAATATAGATACAAAAATCCTCAATAAAATTCTGGCAAATCAGTTACAAAAACATATCAAAAAGATCATGCACCATGATCAAGTGGGATTCTTCCCCAGGATGCAAGGTTGGTTTAACATACGGAAATCAAAAAATGTAATTCACCACATCAGTAGACTTAAAGATAAGAACCATATGATCATCTCAATAGATGCAGAAAAAGCATTCAACAAAATACAGCACCCCTTTATGTTCAAAACACTAGAAAAACTAGGAATAACAGAAACTTACCTCAACATTGTAAAAGCTACCTATGCTAAGCCTCAGGCCAGCATCATTCTAATCGGAGAAAAATTGAAGGCATTCCCTCTAAAATCTGGAACAAGACAGGGATGCCCTTTCTCACCACTTCTATTCAACATAGTTATTGAAGTTCTGGCCTGAGCAATTAGACAGATGAAAGAAATTAAAGGAATAACTATAGGAAAAGAAGAACTTAAACTAGCACTATTTGCTGATGATAGGATTCTATACCTAGAAGACCCAAAAGGCTCTACCAAGAAACTTCTAGAACTAGTAAATGAATTCAGCAAAGTAAAGTGGAAGGATATAAAATCAACACCCATAAATCAAAGGCATTCCTGTATATCAGTGACAAATCCTCTGAAATGGAAATGAGAAAAACTACCCCATTCACAATATCCTCCAAAAAAAAAAAAAAATACTTGGGAATCAACAAAAGAGGTGAAAGATCTATACAATTAAAACTAAAGAACCCTAAAGAGAGAAATAGAAGAAGACCTTAGAAGATGGAAGGATATGCCTTGCTCATGGATGAGCAGAATTAATATTGTTAAAATGGCCATATTACCAAAAGCATTTTACAGATTCAATGCAATTCCGATCAAAATCCCAATGGAATTCCTCACAGAAATAGAAAAGGCAATCATGAAATTCATCTGGAAAATTAAGAGACCCAAAATAGCTAAAGCAATTCTAAGCAGGAAGAGTGAAACAGGTGGTATCACTATACCAGATTTTAAACTATACTACAGAGCAATAGTAACAAAAACAGCATGGTACTGGCACTAAAACTGGCTAGTAGACCAATGGTACAGAACAGCAGACACAGAGACTAACCTACAAAATTATAACTACCTTATGTTATACAAAAGTGCTAAAAGCATGCAATGGAGAAAGGATAGCATCTTCAACAAATGGTGCTGGGAAAACTGGAAATCCACATGCAACAAAATAAAGCTTAATCCCTATCTTTCACCATGCACAAAAGTTAATTCAAAGTGGATCAAAGATCTAGGAATCAAACCAGAAACTCTGTGTCTAATAGAAGAAAAAGTTGGCCCTAATTTCCATCACGTGGGGTTAGGCCACAATTTCCTTAATAAGACACCTATTGTATAAGAATCAAAACCAAGAATCAACAGATGGGATGGATTCAAACTAAAGTGTTTTTTCTCAGCAAGAGAAATAATAAGTGAGGTGAATAGGGAGCCTACATCCTGGGAACAAATTTTTACCCCTCACACATCAGATAGAGCTCTAATCTCTAGGGTATACAAAGAACTCAAAAAGCTAAACACACACACACACACACACACACACACACACACACACACACAAAATAACCCAATCGACAAGTAGGCCAAGGACCTGAACAGACACTTCTTAGAAGAGGATATACAATCAATCAAAAAATACACAAAAAAATACTCACCATCTCTAACAATCAGAGAAATGCAAATTAAAACTACTCTAAGATACCATCTCACTCCAGTAAGAATGGCAGCTATTATGAAATCAAACAACAACAAGTACTAGCAAGGATGCGGGGAAAGGATATACAATCAATCAAAAAATACACGAAAAAATACTCACCATCTCTAACAATCAGAGAAATGCAAATTAAAACTACTCTAAGATACCATCTCACTCCAGTAAGAATGGCAGCTATTATGAAATCAAACAACAACAAGTACTAGCAAGGATGCGGGGAAAAAGATACCCTCATACATTGCTGGTGGTACTGCAAATTGGTGCAGCCAATTTGGAAAGCAGTGTGGAGATTCCTTGGAAAACTAAGAATAGAACCACCATTTGACCCAGCTATCCCTCTTCTCTGTCTATACCCAAAGTACCTAAACAGAGCATACTACAGGCACACACCCACATCAATGTTTATAGCAGCACAATTCACAATAGCTGGTCTGTGGAGCCAACCTAGATGCCCTTCAATGGATGAATGATTAAAAAAAATGTGGCACTTATACACAATGGAATATTACTTAGTACTAAAAAATAAGATCATGGCATTTGTAGGGAAATGGATGGCATTAGAGTAGATTATGCTAAGTGCAGTTAGCCAATCCCCCCAAAAAACAAATGCTGAATGTCTTCTCTGATATAAGGGGGGTGACTCAAAATGGGGTAGGGAGGAAGAGCATGGGAAGAAGATTACCTCTAGATAGGGAAGAGAGGTGGGAGGAAAAGGGAGGGAGAAGGGGAATCGCATGGAAGATGGAAGGAAACCCTCAACGTTATACAAAATACATGTATGAAGATGTGAGAAAGGAAAAAAAAAGAGAATAGTGTCACCTTAGATTAGGTAGAGCAAAGTGATGGGAGGGGAGGGGAGGGTATGGGGGGAAAGGAAGGATTATAGAATGAAATATATATCATTTTTGCTGTGTGTGTATATGTGACTGTATGACCAATGTGATTCTGCAACCTGTATACTCAGAAAAATGAGAAATTATATCCCATCTGATTCAAATGTATGATATGTCAAGGTCATTGTACTGTCATGTGTAACTAATTAAAACAAATTAAAAAATTAAAAAATAATAATAAACAAGAGAAAAAAGAATAGAACCTATTTTGTTAACTATTTAATATATATGTGTATATGTACATATACACATGAGCAAATGTAAATTTAAATAGTATAACCTATTTTGTTAACTATTGAATATATATGTGTATATGTACATACACATATCTATGTAGAGAGAGACAGTTGGATTATTTATATAAACTTATTTATAACACATGTGTATCAATGCTACTTTACCCAGTGGTCCTCCTTTTGGGACTTTATCAAAAGAACAAACTTCAAGAGCAATACATATTCCTTAAAATTGTGATTTTTTTTTTGGTACCAGTGATTGAACCCAGGGGTTCAATACACTGAGCTGTATCCCCAGACTATTTGTATTTTATTTAGAGATAAGGTGTCACTGAGTTGCCTATGGCCTCACTGAGTTTCTGAGGTTGTCTTTGAACTCACAATCCTCCTGCCTCAGCCTCCTGAGCCACTAGGATTATAGGCATGTGCCATCATGCCCAGCTAAATTGTGAAAAATTTTAAGGCAACAATTTATATTAATTTATTTATATGCAATGCATGTATATCTATGCACAAATAAAGTAAATAAAAATGATAAGGGAACAAGTTAACTAATGAATTTTTGGGACAGAACCATTATGTAAAGAAAGTTTCCTTTATACAGAGAACAAAACTTGAAGGTACTGTGTGAAACTGAAGATGTTTAAGTAGCAAGATGGTTGTAATCATAAATATTAATTCTATTTTCTTTTGCTGTTATTCTACTATAAAGTTAGAATATTTAAACTTGAGGGATTTGGGGGAGATCCTGAAGAAAGACTGTGGCTCCTTCCTTTGGTAAATACTAGAAATCAGCTCTTTCTCCTTGTAGGTTAAAGGAAGGTCATGTCCAGGCATGGGGATGCTATAGTCATTTGGACATTGTGAGTGACTTTGTCCTGTATTAAAACAAATTTATAAAGCAGCAAACAATGTGCAGAATATATTGTAGACATTATATATATATATATATATATATATATATATATATATATATATATATATATACCAAATATAATGATAGTTTGTGTGTGTGTGTGTGTGTGTGTGTGTGCGCACGCGCTGGAGATGTGTTGACACCATTCCTTGTTCCTGAGCAAATGTAAATTTAAATAATCAAAACAGTTTAACAGGAATCCATCCTCCCAACTATCTTAAACAATTTATCCATACCTTGACATTTCTATGACAAGGGGAGTTTAGGAACATGTGTATAAGCCAATTAGGCCAATAAGATTTGGAGATTTCCTGAAAGATGTCTGACCTCTGGTGTCTTCTCATGCTTTGTTCCTAAATTTCCCGAATAATAATTTCCAAGTATCCCAACCAGTTAGTGAGCCCTGTTTACCTAAAACCAAGTCAAATTAATTTTAGGGACATTTTTTTTTCATTTTCCCCTCTGAATTCCCACTCTTAAAATGGAAGGTCTACTTTTGCCTTGACTTTTTTTTTTCACTGATTATGTTGAGTATAATTCTACTCCTTTCTTTCTACTATCCTTGGTGTTTCGTCCAGTTTTCTATCTTCAATTTGTCACATATAACGTTCTGTAGTAATTGTAACATAGCGCTGAACTTTTGGTCTTATACACACCGTTTTCTCTCATTGGTCTAGGATATAGGCTAAGCATAAAAAGCATAAAGATGTTTAAAGCAGTGAATGTTGAGAACGACTGATCTACTGGAATTGTATGTTTTAGTTTTCCACAGATAAGATTCTCTTTTCTAGTTGTACAATTCTTTTCACTGCTGACTTATATTTAAGGAGAAGCAAAAAAAAAAAGCTTGGAATGATATTTAATTTTATCTTTAATATTTCTATAGTAATCAGGATTGGTATGCATACTAACTGGTACACCCAAGGCAGTTTTACAGAGATAACACAAATAAATACATAAATATATCACTACCCACATACATGAATGCATCAATGTTTAATTTCTTAATGATTGCACACCACCATAATATATTTATTTTGAAAAATTATATAAATGATCCAAAACTTGTGATTTTATTCCCATTATTATATGTAACCCTTATTCTCAGTCCTTGAGTTGACAATACCAGCCATTTAGATGTTCAAGCATGAACATGAGGTGCCATCCTCATGCCTTTTCTGTTCCTCTCCCACTACTGTGGTTTATATGAGATCAGTGTCCACGAATGTCTTTCTGTTAAAGCCTTGGTCCCCAGGGTGGTTCTACCATGAGCTATGGACCATTAGAAGGTAGTACTTTATGGCATATGATTGAGGTTGTACTCTTGAAGCCGACTGTGGGACTCTGGCTTCCCTCTTTCCTTTTTTTGCTTCCTGACTCAAAAAGTGAGCAGTTTGTTCTTTAATGTGATTCCACCATGATGTAA
Source organism: Callospermophilus lateralis (assembly GCF_048772815.1). NCBI lineage: Eukaryota > Metazoa > Chordata > Mammalia > Rodentia > Sciuridae > Callospermophilus > Callospermophilus lateralis. The sequence goes on from NC_135322.1 coordinate 45,173,201, forward strand.
TATTATCAGAGGCTCAAAACACTAGGACTACTCAACTTTGGACTGGTACCTCCAAAACACTAAGACTCTTTATAAGTTAATTGGCTTGGGCATTTTGCTATCATAACAGAAAGCAGACTAATATACCCAAAAGTTAACAACTAGGTCTTGCTGATTCTATTTTTAAATATATTTTTAGTTGTCAATAGACCTTTATTTTATTTATTTATATGAGGTGCTAAGAATTGAACTCAGTGCCTCACACACGCTAGGCAAGCACTCTACCACTGAGCCACAACCCCAGTAGATTCTATTTTTTTAATAATTCTAGAGGATATATTCTTTACAAATTTCTCACTGCTGAGTCTTTGCTCATCCTACCTATAACTGAAATAGCATCTCTATTTCTGACTATGAATACAATCTTCTATTATATTATTGTCTATTATATTCTTATATATAAGATGCATATATCTTATATCTACCTCTCTCATAGCCTGCAAAGTATCCTTTATCTAATGCAAAAAGAAAAAAATGAACTCATGCTACTCTCCTGCTTAGAGGACTTTGTTGCTCCCCCCATAACTTTTCTATTAAAATACTGAAACTCTTCCTTGTGTTTATCTGCAGGACATTTAGAATCTGAGTCATTTTTAAGAATTTCACTGCCTGATTCGTTCTCACATAAGCATTTGTATTCAGATACACCAGCAAGCAACAGTCCCTTCCTAGGGACTTATTTTTTTTTTCCAAAGTGATTTTTTTTTTCCCTCTTGGGTCTTTACCAAACTAAATGCAGAAAGTGACATCTTTGCTGTTTAAGAAGAATAAAAAGTTGCTATCGCTCAGGAAAGGTGACAACAGTTCAGGGTCCCTGGGTTAGATTCAAAGCCGTCTCTGTCAGGAAAAGGAAGTGTTCCTTCGTTGGGCCTTTGACAGTAGTGGCATCTCTTAGCATTGCATGTGCAGAGCCAGAAGCTGCCTTCATCTGCTTGGCAGAGGGGAAGAGAGACTTCTGGAAGGCCTGCCAAGTTTTCAACAGAGGAGCTTTCAGATCCAGAGCAGGGACCCTTAAGGACCAGTGAGCCCAGTCCGCCAACTTCATGCCCGAGGACTTGGCAGGCTCTGGGCTGTCCTCATTAAAATCCAGTTTGGATCATGGTACTTTTCATCTCTACCTAGTTGTAGCCAAGAAAAAAACACAAATGAGAGGAGGCACGCGCGCACACACACACACACACACACACACACAGTAAACAAACAAACAAAAAAAAAGTGAACCACCAATGGGCAAAACATCTTTTTTATTTATTTATCTATCTATTTATTTATTTTTGGTCAACAGAATGTTGTACAGGTAACTCAGTGCCACCAGAGCCTCTCTTTTATATCCGCTTTCTTTCATTATTTTTGTTTTCCTTGCTGCCCTAATTGTTCCCCACTTCAATATCCCCCAACTGGCTTTAATTAAACTTTCTCTAGTTTCAGCTTGTTTGCCAGGCAGGTCTCCTTCCACTTTCAAAGCCCAGCCCAGTTCTTGTGTCTATGCATCAAGGTTATCAGGGAAGTTTTCAGATCCCTGCTTCCTCTGGAGTTTCTCTCATCCTCGCTCTGTGATTTCCATGATTAGTCAATAAGAGCTCAGCCCCAAGGAGAGTCTCTGTTTTCCAAGATTAGAGAATCCGAGGCTCTGCACATATTTTTCTCCCTTGTCACTTCCTGTTCCTCATTTTCCTCTAATTGAAACATGCTTTCATCACATTTTGATTTTCACAAAATCTATTTAATCTCCTCTTTAGTCTTCTGTGGTCTTTGCACTGCGGTAGGAAATATCTGCAGCAAGCTCAGGGATGTTGGGTGAGCTGCTGGGGGTCTTTGGGAAAGCGGGAGTTATTTGTATCATTGGCACAGAGCAATTTTTTCGGCTTGTTTACACTTTTTATAATGACACAATCAGAAAGCAATTGCTAAGGTCATGAAAGGTGCTCCATTATGAAAACACATTTTAGGTTTTTGTTTCCCATCAAATGCAATCTTTGAAGGCTCAATTCTGAAGGGGTCTTTTCAGGATGAGTCTTTCGCGTTCTTTAGGAGAGTAGAAAAATAACATCTTTGGGGGGAATGTTGATTGTCAAATGAGAATGAAAGAAAATATTTTGTAGGCTTTTGAAGGATATGAGAAGTAAGAATGGATATGAGACAAATATTGTCAAAGAGGGTTGGGAAAGGCTTTCTGAAGGAGAGGATTTGAATGATGAAGGTCAAAATCAAATGAACAATAGGAAACAGGTCATTTTAAGAAAGAGAATGGCTATGGAAGTATTGTCCTCTTAGAGATTCAAGCAACTGGGGGTTCAAGCAACTCATACTCATTAAACAAGATGTGACAAAAAAAGTTTTAAGTTATTTGAAAGACAGAAGAATACTTCTAAGGAGCCATGGTCAGTACACATGGCAGCCCTCAGATAGTCTGGACATAGAGACTCAAGACTGGTTAGGGATTAGGCTGACCTCTCCTATCTCTGTCCCTGAGGTTTTCTGCCTTCCTCCATTACATCCTCCTCTCTTATCACATGGTTTTCCATATTTGGGAGTCTTTATCTGTTTCACTTGTTTCCTTTTCCTAATTGTTTTCTTTGGCTCTCTTTTAAAAACAACTATCCTATAAGTCCTAAGATATTCTCTCAATCAAAAGTATAAAAAGAAAAATAAAATAGTATTCAAGCACTAATTCCAAATCGCTTGCTGAAAGAGAATTATATTTGCTTGGGCCAAGAGATTATTCAAAAGGTCATAAGGGCTCTGATGGGGAAAATACGCCCTCCTCTTCTTGAGTTGTTGCTACAGGGGCAAATTATCTTAGAAGATATTCAGAAGAACAGCTGAGAGGGTGACCATAAATATAGTAAAATCACTGAAGTCCTTGTTTTCCCAAACCACCTGCAGTCTCAGTAAGAAAAAGAGTGTTCCTAATTCAAAAAAATACAAATCCCAAAATACTCCCAAATCCAGAGCTTTGTGGATATTATTATGATACCACGAGGGGAGTATTCCACATCTACTGGCATGTGATGGTGAGTCACAGTGGACTAAAAAGAGTGTTTAAGTTACTTACAGGTTATGTGTAGAAGACGTGTAATGAAACAAATGAATTTAAATTTGAAATGCGGGTTGCATCCCCAAGTTATCTCATTATGCACATGCAAATACTCCAACATCTGAAAAAAATCTGATATCTGAAACACTTCTGGCCTCAAACATGTTGAATAAAAAAATGTTTTAACCTGTACATGTAAAATTTTAAAAAGAGATTTGACATGTCCGGGAGCTTGCAAAATGGAAAAGAGAGGTTAGAGTTGGAGAAATCAGGAGCATATAAAATAGTAGAAATGGAAAGAAAGAATCACATAAGAGTATTTTTTTTTCAATAGCCCATTTTAGACTTGTACAGATGACTGGCATCCATTCTTCCTGAATTGTCTTATGATAACACTTTGACATGGCTCATTTAGCCTGTTTTGGTTCCTTGATTGCTTGTATGAAGAAATATAAAAAAAATTAATATAGAGCCTCTTACTCTAAAAGTTTAGATTCAATTAAGGAGAATAATTAGACTCCCATTTAAATAGCTGGGCCCTAAAACAAACAAACAAGTAAACAAACAAACAAATAAATAAAAATAAATAGATGGATCCTTTTTCTGATTATGAAATAATACACCTTTGTTATTACTTTTTGAAGTTGAACTAGCTTATATTCTTGGTACATGACAGGTGCCGAGAAAGTAAGTTTCATAGCAAACTGAAATATAATAAAAATAGTACCTAGAAAGCTATATTTACCTTTAATATGCCTATGTCAACCTTTTGAAAGCATTTTTAAAGAATCACAATTTCCCACTTTTTACACACATAACAGCTTTGCCAAATATGTTTATCCAAGTCAGTTATTAACTCCCAAGTTATGAATAGCTTAACCTAAATTCAATGATATGCATTAAATCTCTTTTGAAATACTTTGTTGATTGTCTGACCAGAAACATGCAAACTGCTACTTCCATGAGAAACTCACTTGGTTCCTGGGTGGTTATGATTAGGGTGTCTCCTTTTCTATTGTACAAAAAAATCAATATTCCTGGAAAATATTGAAAAAAATCATTTTCAAGAGTAATATGCAAACAATGTAAACTAGTTGTAATATACTAAATTATATACATATATATTTCTAACAAAAATAATGACTTTTTTAAAACATATGTTTTTTTAAAAAAAACATATCATTGTCTGCTATATTCTCACTAGGACCCCCCTCGACTGACTGAACACCCTCATTGGCTTCTACTATTCCAAAGTACTCCCCCCACTCCCAAACCATAGTGTTCTCTGTTATGGATGCACTGTGATATTTTAGTTTTCCTCTTAAACAAGGGGCAATCTGAATCCTCTAAAACTGTAGCTGCACCTTTAAGTTTGACTCCCCCGTCTGAAAAATGCTTGTCTTCAACAGCCTAAGAACCTTTACAAGTCTGAGATTCTGCGATTCCGTGACAAGACCAACAGTATCACTTTATTGCCCCCCTGACATGGCTTCATTTTCAGCATGGAACAAACTCATTACTCCGTGATATGTAAACACAGCACCATGTCACAAAACATCAGCTGCTGCTTTTCCACAGATCTGGGTAACAGCTGTTTGTCGGATACTGTAGATGACTGGGTGCCCTGTGTGGCTCCGGAGCCCACAACAGCTTTTTGTCTTCAGCATAACGATGACTCTTTACCCTTTGGAGATTCAGATGACAAAATCCCATAAGGTAGAGACAGCCAGACTTCAGAATGATGATAATTTTGAAACACTGCATTTCCCCTTTCCTGGCCTGGTGAGTTGAAACCATCTGGCTATTCTCTTTCCTCTGCTATCGTTAAAGATTATTCTCTGAGATAACTTCAGAGCATTTCTATATGATCAATGGCTTTTTTCCCCCTTTTTCCTATTTAAATTTCAGGGCATAAATGGTTCTTATTGTGCTATGATTGCATAACGCTACCACTTATTAAACAAAATATTAGCACATGATATGAGCATGTTCCTTTATATCCTGTAGTTGAGGTCAGATAATTGGTGACTGGATTTATTACCTTTCAATGACCAGGACAGAAGAAGAAATTCTTCCTAGTTAGTCTTTATTCATTTGACTGGAGACAGCTCACAAAGTTCTGTACTTAGAGATTGAACTAACGTAGAGTTGGTTTTATTTACATAGGATTAAAAAAAAAGATCGGGTAAATTGCTCACCCCATTAACATCAATACCTTAGAAAAGAAAAGGTAGAAATCAACACTTATTACAATCAATTTTAATTTGATCAAAATTATGGTCTCTAGTTTCATCCATTTTCTCACAAATGACATGATTTCATTCTTCTTTGTGGTTGAATAAAACTCCAGTATGTACGTATACCACATTTTTTAATACATTTATCTGTATCAACACCTAGGCCAGTTCCATAACTGGACTATTGTGAATTATGATGCTGTAAACATGGTTATACATGTATCTCTAAAATATGCTGACTTTCTTTTGGATAAATACCAAGGAGTATATAGCTGGGTCATATGGTAGTTCTATTTTTAGTTTGTTGAGGGACCGCCATCCTGATTTCCATATTGACTGTACTAATTTACATTCCCACCAACAGTGTACAAGAGTTCCTTATCCCCACATCCTCGGAAGCATTTATTTTTATTTTTTTATTTTTGATGATGGCCATTCTAACTGGAACAGGATGAAGTTTTAATGCAGTTCTGATTAATCAGACTCAGAGAAAAGTATTGTAAGTTTTCTCTCATGTGGAAGGTAAAGGGGGAAAAATCAGGAAAAAAGGGTCAGAGGAGGGAAAGGTGGGGGAGGAATTCAGGAGTGAAATTGATGAAATCATGCTTCTGTACATGTACATGTACCACAATGAAACCTACCATTATGCAAAATTAATATATTCAATAAAGTTGATTTTAATGAGAAAAAGGGGTTTCTCTTTTATTCCTCTTACTTCATTTTCTATTCTTCCTTTCATAGGAAATTATTTCCATTGAGGGCCAATTGCAATATACATCCAATTTCTTTGTTTCTATGTTTTTGCCACACTAATACTAAAATGTCTTTTTTTACTTTTCCAACTGATAAAGTCTATTTGTGTGTGTGTGTGTGTGTGTGTATGAATAACACTGAGGGGAGTCTGTATATACATATGTATGTGTATGTCATACATATACATATATGCTATATATATAAATAGACACATATATGCTATGTATATAACACATGTGTGTGTTCTGGGCAATGTGTTAGTCTAACTAAAGATACAAGAGAGATCAGAAGAGATTTAAGCTTTACTCTAAATATTATATGCATATGCTCTAATGGAGGAAACAGAATAAAAAGTAAAAAAAAAACAAGAACAGATAAACGAAAAGAACAACTGCAAATTTTGTAAGATTTAAATAATAAATTTACAAATGTTATTATAGGTCACAAAAGACATAATAGGATTGTGGTAGTGTGGCATTACATTAAATGGAGGCTCATGGCATAGCCAGAGAAAGGGCTGGTACGTTCATGAAGATAGTGGTAGACAGTATTCACGCAGAGCATAGCACATCATATATTTTTTAAAAACTAAAAGAAAATTAATAAGGTATGAGTAGTAAAGGAAAAAATGGTGGCAAAGGATTAGCTTGAAAAATTAGGCAAAGGCAACGTCATCTAAACATTTTGAGGGCTTCAGATGATGTTTCATATTCAACCAGAAGCCACTAAAACCTTTAATATGGGGCTTCCTTTATTTCAATGGATATTGAATTAATGAAAAGTGGTCATATCTTAAGTATTCTGTTCTATCAGTTAGATATTTGTAAATACCCTGATAATCACTATTCAGTTAAAGATATGGTTTAGGTATGAAAGGGTTTAGCAAAACTTAGTTATATTGGGTTGAAGGGTGACAGAGTTTAAGCAAATGGAGGGAGACAGCAAATGTATCTAGAGCTTTAGAGACTGACTGTGACCCACAACTGAAAATATTTACAAAGGAAATAACATAAAGCTTTGAATTAAGATCATAGCTAACCAGTGAATATTTTAACCAGGGAACAGATATTGGGTGATCTGAAGAGGGAAAACAGAATGCATAAGGTACCAGAGAATTAAATATTTTACTTTGGAAGAATAATTTCCATTTATTTTGATTAGAAAATGAGATGTTTTAGATAATGGGAAGATGAGGCAGGAAAGACTACAAGTTTTTATTTCGCAAATGCTAGAGGATATATACACATACATACATATATATCCATCAAGAATTATTGTAGCAGATTAGATGAGTCTGTGACCTTTGCCTTGAAAAAAACATCTATCTTTTAAAAATTGCATGTTCAGTTCTTTATGAGTGTCTATTCCAGCGAATCTCTTCCACTCTGTCCTTTCTCGTATTTTATCCTCTAGGCTTCCTGTAGAACTGAATAAAATCCTGCTGAAAGAACAGATTGCAGATGCCACCTTTAGCAGCTTCAAACCTTCCAAGATTTGCAAAATTTTCATTTCCTGGTGACCAGCCAGACTTACTTTATAAGTCTCCATCCTGAAGAGCAACAACTAATTTCCAGTTTCCTCCTAAGAGGAACTCTGTTCCTGAGGGCAGATATTAAAGCCAACATCAATGGGAGCATGTATCCCAGAAGAAAAGAATTCCTTGCCAGTCGTGGATGTTTTTGCCAGAATCGCATTATGTCATTATGAAGGGGTCTGCAGAATTTCTTAAAAAGCAAGGTTTTGCAATTCCCTAATCTCAGAACTGAGCCACATACCAGATAAGTTACCTTGCAGATTAAGCAAATTGTAGTAAACTTTATCAAAGTTCCTAGGCAGTGATGCAGTCAAGAGTTAATAAATGCCTTGACTTGAGCTTTTGGTATGGCTAAATTTAATTATATGGTACATGCAAGCATTCAATTTTATGAAGGTGAAAATAGGATACCTTGCAATAAAATGAACATTGGCATCAAAGTGTTCAAATTTGCAGATTTAATGTGCTTCAAAATAGCTTCATTTTATCACCATTCAACTGCAAAAAGAAAAAAAATCAAACTCATCTAGGAATTAATATCTAGTATGGAGAATGACAACATGAAGCTCCCTTTTCCATTTCAAAAGGCATGGGAAATAAATGGGCAAAAGAATGATCATGTGAAATTTATTTGGTGACAGTTAACAGCCCCTCGCCAAGTGGTCTTTAGAATAAACACGCACACATCATTTAAGGCGTCTTCAAGTTGAGAGAAGAGAAGTGCTGGATTACAATAAAAGCGACTCACTGTCCTATCCTCTGACATTTCTCCTTCCACCTCCCTCATCTTCTTATCTGCATCTCTGACACCCGAAACTCTGATTTTACCCTATGCTTACTTGCACACTACACAGTCTTTGGAAATGAACTAAGTAACAATCTTTGTATGATCCAATGTATTATAATAAGCATATGCAATATTTAAAACAGAATATCTAGTTTCACACTAGATTGAATACAAGATAATTTGATGATACATAGTTGGATGTGACTGAGCTGAGCTTGTGAAGATTTCTTGATTATCCAGTTTCTTCAATTGATGCAGACAGCCAAATCAAAGTTTCAGGCCAGATAAAATTTATTTTGAAGCCTCATAGTTTCACTAAAATTAACGGAATTAACCAGATAATTGGCAAAACTTTGTTTCTGTTTGTGTGATGTGAAATGGATTCAGGTGACACTGTGTTCCCAGGTGTATATTAGACACAGCTGGGATGCCATCTGTGGTCCTCATTGCCTTGTTATTTGGGTTACGACAGCAGAATCTATCTTTGTTTTTTTCTTTTATGAGGGAGTATGGCATCACTTTAAAGAGAATATTTGCTTTAGACTGTTCTAGTTTCCATCTCTATGGTAAAGCTTTGGGAAGAATTCTTAACTTCTTTGGATTTTGTTTTCTCATCCATAAAATGGGAGAACATAGACTTAATAGGGCTGTCGTGAAAATTAAATGTGTCATCACATGTAAGACATCTAGTGCAATGTTTTATATGCACTCAATGTCCAACATATGCTGTTGTTATACATATTGCTTATTATTGTGTTAATATTAATATGCCTGTGAAAAAAAATAGTAGCTTTGCTGTAATTCCCTGAATTTCTCATTAGGTGATGAATGCTGATTTGGGGACATTTACAGTAAAAAAAAGTGAACTGAATATTTTTGTGCCATAATCTTTAGCTAATTCAGGAAAGCAAGACAATGATTTTAACATGGAATTAAATATTTCTTGGCATATAACTTGGGCTATTTATTGTATAAGTTTTGTTTTATTAGCTTTCTATCACTTGATAAAAATTTTATCTGGAGATAAAAATACTGGAGAAAAATAAATTAAAGGAAGAAAGATTTATTTGTTCTACAGTTTCAGAGGTTTTAGTCCATGTAGAGCTCCATTGTTTTGGGCCCAAGGAGAGGTGGAATATCTTAGAGGAAGTTCATGGTGGAAGAAAGCTACCCAGTTTATTAGCAGCCAGGAAGCAGAAGGGGAGAGCAAGAGAAAGAAGCAGGTGACAAAAATTACTTTCTAGGAAACACCATGAGGGACCTACTTTCTCCAACTGGCACTGCCTCGAGAGTTTCCACTACTGCCCAATAACGCCACCAGCTGGGAACCCATCAAAGAATTCATTGGAGAGATTAGATTCCTCATGATCCAATCACATCCCAACAGTCCCACCTCCAGACATTGCTGCACTGGGGACAGAGTTTTCAACGCATGAGCCTTTGGGGAACATTCCAGATCAAAACTATTATAGGTTTTGCTTTATTATTAAAAAAGATATACATCTCTAACTCAAACTTCTGAAAAGCTAGAAAAACTGCTTTCATATTTTAGTAGCTTTTTCAGTGCTGTGACCAAAAGATCTGACAAGAACAACTAGAGGAAGAAGAGTTTATTTTGAGGCTCATGGTTTTGGAGGTCTCAGTCCATAAATGGCTGACTCCATTGCTCTGGGCTGGAGGGAAGCAAAACATCATGGTGGAAGAGTGTGGCAGAGGGAAGCAGCTGACAAGATGACTCCAGGAATCAGTCCACTCTCTAGGGACAAACCCCTAATACACACCCTCAAGGACCCATGTCCTCAATCCAAACCCTACAAGCCTACAATCACCACTCATTTAATCTCTATCAGGGATTAATGCACTGATTGGGTTAAGGTTCTCATGACACAATCAATTCACCTGTAAACCTTCTTGCATTGTCTTATGCATGAGCTTTTGGGGAATTCATCATCTCTAAATCATAGTAACATTTTAACAGTTTGGATTAGATCCTGTGTGTGTTTGTATGTATGCATTATTATTTTAATACGTGAATTTACCTATACATTGCAGTCATCTTCCCCATGGTTATATATTTCTTTATAATAAATGCTCAATTATATGTACATAGCAAAGAGAAGTATAACAGTGTGTAAAGTACCATATTGAGAAAAGCAATTGTTAGACTTAAACTATTTTATTATCCAGTTAGAAACTTTAGTCATCATAGTTATTTAATTTTTGCAATGTTTGAGTTGAACCTGGGCTTCACACATGTAATAAGCACTCTATCACTGAGCTTCACCCCCACCCTATAGGGTAAAAAGCTGAATGAACTTTTAATATACCTTGGCTAGGACCATCCTATCAGAAGCTTCAATACCTCTGTGATTATTCTTGCTTTATCTAATTGAAGAGAAATGTAAGTCACTCTGAAGCTGACTCTCAACAATCACACCCATTCTTCAGTTACTTTACAGAATATGACATTAAAACAAAATTATGAATTACTTTAAGTATTGCTAGATATTGATGTTTTTACTTGTGCATTTTACCAAATTCTCATTCAAATATATGTTTGTTTTCAAGCCTTAAAAATGCCAAATATCATGTATTTCTGACTTATTTGAAGAGGGTAGACCAGATGTATGAACTGACTATGGCGGGATTATTTTTGCTTTGCTAGCAATATTTTTTCCCTTTGCTTTGTCTATGCCTTCTCTGACTTTGGCTAAAGGATAACTTTTGTTTTGTTTTGTTTTGTTTTCCCTCTCTATAAGGTTTCTTCTAGGTTAACTCTGCTTTTTTCTGATGCATCTAGATCAGACCCATATCTTGGAAATTCAACCAGTTTTATTTAAGTAGAATTTTTTAAAAAATTATTTGTCACAAGCAAATGTAATGTACAAAATTTGCACTCTATAGTATTGTTCCAAACACAACCACACAGGTATCTGAAATGTATCTAGAAAGTAAATGGAAATACCAAATGGGAATCCTAGTCAAGTTTTTCTGTTTATAGTGAAGATTAATTAATATATATTCATTTAGTGTGTCACCACATTTACTATGTTATGTCAACATTTTGAGAGAGACTTTATTTTATTTTTAAAATTTTTTATTAATACATGTCAATTGTATATAATACTGGGGTTCATTCTGATATAATCATAAAAGCATGGAATATAATTTGTTCCAACTCAGTCCACACTATTTTCCATATTCCCTCCTTGTTTACTTTCCTCTACAAGTCTTCCTTCTATTTGTTAACATATTTTTATTAGTGATATGAAGATATACATAGATGTGAAATTCACTGATATATATTCACATATGTACCCTTTAATTTTGATCAAACTGCTAGATGAATGGAACCAGCATATGACACAGCTATTTTACCCCTCAATATTTATCCAGAAGAACTAAAATCAACATAAAATATGGGTGCAACCACATTAATGTTTATAGCAACAAAATTTGCCATAGCCTAATTGTGAACCAGTTCAGATATGTAGCAACAGATGAATAGATAAAGAAAATGTGCTATGTATACAGAATAGTTTTACTCTGCCATAAAGAAGAATGAAATTATGGAATTTAGTAGTAAATACACAGAACTGGTGAAATGAATTTATTTCATACTAAGTGAAATAAGTCAGACACAGAAAAGTCCAGTGTCATGTTTTCTCTCATACACAAGAGATATTTTAGTAGTGATCAAAAAATATTAGAGAATGTGTTGTCTCAATTGAACCATGCTTTACATTTTGAATATGACTTGAATTTTGTTCTTTGTAAAGATATAAAACATTTTGACTTTTTAAAACTGATCTTTAACTAAAGAAACATAAATCTGAAATTCTAACCTTTCCTGAGTGTCAATGTTTCTTAAAACATCTAACTCTAATTCCAATGGTCAATTGCATATAAAAACTAGAGAATGAAAGATGAGTTTTGAATATATCGTCCAGGTAGAAAATTATATCTGCTAATTTCACAAATGAAGCATTTTCAGTATGGAAGGAGATGTAGTGGAATGTGTTGTGCATTTTTATAGAACATTTTGCAGATTAGAAATTTGGGGCTCAGAGAAGTCCAGTGATTTGTCAAATCTATTCCATTTTGGGGGGTGGGGGGTTAGTTTGTCTCTATTCTGTTGAATTACTATTTCTTAAAAATACTTATCATTTAAGTAAAATTTAACTATCCTATGAATCCAGGGAAGGAAAGCAAAACAGTGCTGTCACTGGAGTAAATAATTTAGCAAGGCAGGGAATTGTTGACATCACCCCAGCTCAGTTCAAGAGCTATAACCTGGCCACTTGGTTTTTCCTTGGCCAAATGAGCATCTCTGTTGGGGTCCACCTCTACCATTGAATTCTTTCAGATGGTCTTGTGAATGTCATGGTGTGGGGCTCACTACCTGGAGACAGGTATAAGGCTTGGGGTTCAAAAGATATGAAAGAAAAAAATCACCCAGTAGTTAGCTCTTAAAAATATTATTCCCATGTGTCTCCTAAGATAGTTATAATCCTTAAGACAGAAATACTGATGACTAGAAAGTATATGGAGAAACACAAACATTTTGCTATGTTTTCAATATGAGGCAACCACTAACAGCTCATATTAGACAATGTAAGAATGTTCAGAGTTGAAGTGATTAGATTATGAAAGTCATAGTCTTATCCACAGATTAATCCTTTTAATGAATTCATACTTTGGAAGGACTACTGTACTGGGTTATAACTGCAAGCAGGCAGAGTGTGGCTAGACAAAGAAGGTCACTGAGGGCATGCCTTTAATGTTTATATTTTGTCACTGTAGACTTACTTGCTTTCTGCTACCTAGCGGCCATGAGCTGAGCAGCCTTCCTCCACAATGCCCTTCTGCCATGATGTTCTGCCTCACCACAGGACCCAGAAAAAGGGAGCCAGCTGAACATGGACTGAACCCCTGAATCTGTGAGCCAAAATCTTTTCCCACTGTAAATTATTCTCCTCAGGTGTTTTGGGTACATCAGAGAAAAGCTGACTAGTACACTCTTATACACTACTTTCTGTAGTGCAATGGTAAGAATGGATGGGTGTCAACTGGTAAATCCTCTTCAGAAAAGAATTTGGTAATAACTACCAAACTAAATATTTGCATCCTATATGTTTCTCAATTGCACCCATAGGCAAAACACCATATATATGATAGCAAAATACCAACAAGAGAATGTTCACAAAAAAATGACAAACTGACAGCTACTCACACAACCATCAAAAATGGAATGAACTATCCATCTGTGATATTTAGATAAACTTGAATTCTACATAGCAAGGAGAATAAAAAGTGTATGTCCTACAACATGGAAGAGGCTTGGAAACTATACTGAGACAAAAGAGCACACTATCACAGGGGTACATTTACATCAAGTTGACACACATACATCTGTCAATGTTGCTAAAAATCATGCTTATGACTAGGGACAGAAGAGTGTGCAATAAGTAGAAGAGGCATGAGGAACCCACCATCTGAAAACAGGCAATAGTTTTTCACTTAAATTGGGATGCCAATAAAAAGGTGTATCCACTATGTAAATTCATGGAACTATTAATCATAATTCTTGCAGTTTTAGTCAGGTCAATACAATTTGCAAAACAAAACAAAACCAAAGAACACAGCTATGCTTTCCCCTCCCATGGATTACATTAGATCTATTTTTTACTACAAGAAGGGGTGTTTGTGTTTTTAATTTTTTTCCTCCATTTTTGTGTTTCAGTTTCTGGATTTAAAGCTACAATTCATTCTTTTAAATGATTTCTGATTAGGTATATTTTTTTCTCTGGCATTTGTGTTTCTTCTGTTGGCTCTGTGCGCCACTCACACCCTGGGTTCCCAGGTCTCAGGCCCTCTGGGCAGGCAGCCCATTCCTCCATTTTCCCACCCTCTGCCAATCAGCGTGCCTTCCATTCTTCTGCTCTTCCATTGTTATCCCAGAGTGCAGCTTTCAGAGACCACCATCTTGGCAGCCTTCAATGCTTCTCCCTCAGGGGTTGCAATCTCATTCCTATGATGGCCCCAGGGCCTGCCAGGCCTGGGTCATTTCCAGAGGCCTCTCCTGTGAGAGGTTTCCTCCCCCAGCATTGTCCAGGGGAGTTGTATTATTATGATTATGGGTAATGGGCTTTCCACCCATCATCTGTCAAAAGCTCTCTCACGCCATACTTTATTCCCACTGTCTTTTAATTTTCACTTTTTAACAGAAAGCAAAACAAAACAAACAAGAGGTTTATAATCACCTCAATTTAACATTTGGAATGACAAAAAAAAAAAAAAAAGGAGGGTAGAGGAAAAAAATGAAAAATTGGCAGTATCTGAGCGCTATTGAAAAGCTCAGCTGCCTGTTGGCTTTTCCTGTTTTGTTCTATTTTCCTCTTTACTCCCTTCCTCAGACTGCCCTCCCATTGCCCCCTTCCTGGAGCCTGAGAACTGTCCACATGGTGATAGCTTTCAATACCACTCACCCGAGTCATTTAACCACGGGTTTTAACCTCTGGTTTGTAGCAGCTTGGTGCACTATTAAATCAGTAGTCTTGTCGCAGCACCAGAAAAAGAGTTGGAGAGCTATTAAATTCAAAATAATTGTTTTGGAAATCATGATTGCATGCTGTACCCACTAGTGCAGTCATATTTAAGAGAGCATTAATCTGTTTTTCCCTTGAAACCAAGTGTTTTGCAAAACTTTGTAACTTGGCTTATTCCATTACCCAGACGCAGCTTTAGATAACAGTTTGCTGAGAAGTTATGAAATATCCCTCATACTTCAAAATAATCAGGAAAATATACATTCAAATATATAAGGAAATTGAGCCTTAACACTGGAGGAGTCTATTTTTGCCTTCAGTTAAATAACTGAGACTATTTTAAATGGAAAATGCCTTGGCCAGTGCTCAGGCTTTTGGTGAAGAATATTTTTGTACAGTTTAAATCAATTAATTAGCTAGTTAATTAATTTACTTCTTTTTGCTGTGTGAGGGATTGAACCCAAGGCCTCAGGTTTACCAGAGAAGCGTTCCTACCACTGAGCCACATTCCCAACCCTGGGTATTTTTTAAACCTGGGTAATACTGATTGTTGTGGAGAGCATCAAATGTGGCCTCAATCATGTCCACTTCTTGCAATTTATGATTTTGCATGAGGTTTTTCACTTTGTGGGTTAGGCTTACTGCATTGCTTCTAATGAATACAATACAAAAGAATGTCACTTCTGATATTAAGTTACAAAAGACAGGGACTCCTATCTTGTATGTTCAGTCCTTAACTCTTACTTACTTAATCTGATGTTAGCCAACTGCCATGTTGTAAACTCTCCTCTGCAGAGGTCCCAGTTGGCAAGGAACTAAGGTATACGAAGGGTACAGCTAGCCAGGCACTGAGACCTTCTTCTAATTGCCCTTGAGAAATTGAATCCTGCCAACAATAATATACATAACTAGGAAGTGAATTTGCCCAATGGAGACTTGAGATGATGGTTCCCGCTGGATATTAATGATGTAGTTTCAAAGGCACCTAAAGCCAGAGGACTCTGTTAAGCCACACCCAAATCCTTGATCCACAGAGACTATGAGATCATGTGTGCTCAATGTTTTAAGCCAATAAGTTTTAAGATAGCTTTTACACATTAATAGATGACTGTTATAATAAGAGTATCAACAAAAGTGATTACAATATGTGCTTATTGTTTTATAGGTCAATTTTTTTCATAACCTAATTTTATCTTTAAAACAAACATATAAATATTACAATTTTCACTTCTTTTTAAATAACAAAACAGAGGCTTAGGAATACTAAGCAGGTTGCCAGTTTGTACCCAGCTTGTAAGTGGAAGAGTTGATGTCATAACCTTAAATGATAACTCTGAACCTCATGCTCTTCTCAAAGGCAAGTACTTTGTAAACTGTAAAATGTATTATAAATGAAAGTTAAAAATGCCAACGATTACAGACATTAGCACTTCTACCCACAAAGCTTCATGTTTAGAATATTATATTCTGAAAGCTTTGATAAGGCACATTGCTTGAAGAATATACTACTTTTAATTCTATCTATTCCTAGCATCTCAATGTTAAGGAAAGAGCTCATTGAAGGAGAGAAAACTAAGAAAACTAAGGAAGCAATAGCTTACCAAATAAGGGTGAAGAGCAAATAAAGATTCAAAATGTTTGGTAAATCTTTGACATATTGCATACAGGAGGAAAAGACAGATACAGTTCCAAAAGGTTTCTAATAATGAATAAATTCTAATTATGCCATAAATACTCATCAATGACAATATAAATTAATAAATGACTGAAAAATACTGCATTGGAAATATAGTATTTGAAATCTATTGTTTCTTACACACATTCACACTTTCTCTCTCTCTCATATACATACACACACAAACACACACGCACTTGCAGTAAATGTCCAAGACATAGTTTATATTACAAAAAATTTAAAGCTGAACCTCAAATGTTTATTTCAAAAATTCATGTATTTATAGTGAACCATAGGGATGTGTTGAATTTTTTTGTTTTATTCAAAATGGCTTATGTTGTATAAAATAATGCACTACATAGATGTAGTTTAATGATCACCATGGCAACCAAAAATATAAATCTTCCTTTGTATAGCCTCTGCATGTATTATGTTAAATACATTTAATCTTTATAATCGAAAGAGAGTTGATAGTTCGGATCTTTGTCTTTTATTTACTCTTAGACTTATTTCAGAAAGAATATTCATCTTTTTAGGGATGGTGTTTGGGACCTGTATCAGTTTTCTATTTCTACTATGAAATTATCACAAACTTAGTGACTTAAAACAACACAAATTTACTATCTTACTGCCCAGGAGGTCAGAACTCTGAAAAGACCACCTGGGTCATCTTCCTTCTGGAAGTTCTGGGGCTGGACTGGTTTCTCTGACTTTCCCCCACTTCTAGAGGCCACCTGCTTTTCTTGACTGAGTGAGGCCACCATGTGTTCAAGGCCAGCAACACAACAAATGAAAGTCCCTCCCTCTGATCCCTGCTTCCATTCTCACACTGCCTGCCTGGACCTTCCGACTTTTCTCTTAAAAGAA